>NC_138551.1:123416875-124016875 GCF_964273705.1 Natrix helvetica | reverse complement strand
TAAGCGTCAGCCTGACCTACTCAAAACTTCAGAGATCAAACCAGTGAGGACGCTGCTTCGTCAGAAGGGACCCCAAGTCTTCTGGGCATTCCTTGGTCTCCCCTCCCCCCTTCCTCCCGTCTTTCCCTTCCACTGAGTTTTCCTCCCTCATCAGCTGCCACAAAGTGCCTGGAGGAGCCTATTTGTGATGTCCTCTTATTACGCAGCTCTTACACAGCAGAGCAAAACCCAGCCAGCCAGTCTTGCCTGGATAACCAACCCAAAAATCCCCGGGAGCCTCGATCAGCCCCGGGAAGACGGAGATTCCAGCCACAGTTGGAGAGAAAGGGATCTAGCGGGATACCAGCTACTTTGAGAAGTTTGATGTGGGGAAGGAAAAGTCTCCTGTGACGGTGGAGCTTCTGCTAATGGGGAAGAAGAGCGCCTCCTGTGGGAAGGGCTAGAATAGCAGGAGGAGGCAAAGAGGCCTGGGAGCTGTCAGAGCGAAGGGAAAGGAGGAGCTGGGATTTTGAGAAGGATGGGGGCCAAGTGCAGAGAGCCCCGCTTTCCTTCAGGGGAAGAAAAAGGCAGGAAAAGACTTCCCTACTGATGGCCAGCTGGCTTTTCCACAGCGCTCGCCCTGGTCGCCCATCTAGGTGAGAGCCTCCGCATCTCTGCTGAGCCCCGGAGACGCTCCAGGCGCGCTGCCAGCAGAGCCCTTGAAGCCGCTCCGGGAGAATCGCGGATCTTTGGCCCCTTAAACTGGCTTCTCTCACAGCTTCCCTGCTGCCTTTCTCGGGCGCTTTGCCCGCTCCTCTCCCGCTGCTCTCACTTTCCCTCTCGTTCCCTCCCTGCCTTTAAGCTCCCTCCTCCAACCGCTCTCCTTCGCCCACACACAACACGCCCCCACAAAAACAACACCTTACAACTAACCTTCCACTCAGAAGTCGAGACCCCCACACTCGCACCCAAAACACTCTCCCCTAGCAATAAACACCGCGCGCTCCCACCACACACACCTTGCAGCTCCCAAAGCCCCAAACGCCCATCCTACAGCTGCGCCTCCTTGCTCCCCCCCCTCGCCTTGCCCAAACAGACAGCCGTGGCGCCCCCTTCCCCCCACTCTCTCGCACCCGGGGCAGCCACGGCCAGCAACACACTGCCTCCTCCTCCTCCCTCGAAGTCTTTGCCCCGCGCTGCCCCAGACCTCCGCTGCTCATTGGGGACGGGACTTGAGCACGAAGCCTTCGCCTGCATCGCCCTTTCGACCTCCCACCCACAGAGGACACGCCGCGCTCAGCCGTCAATCAGTTGCTCTCCCCCCCCCCTCGCATTTTCTCGCTTTCCCACAATTAGCATCTCTAGAATAATGCGCATTCTTTTAATAACCTCCTCAAGCCCCAATCGCCTCCGAACAAGGCCCAGATCTCTCAGTAACCCCACCCTCCCTGGCCTTGGGGAAATGGGCGGGGAGCCTCAGAGAGAGCGCGGGGGAGGAGTCGCCTGGCTCCGTCCCGTTCCTGGCCTTCGAAGGGATGGGGAGTTGCTTCCTCTCCCCCGGGACCCTCGTAGCCTCCGGGCACTGGGGGAATCGCTTGGATGGCATCGCCTGACCGACCAGTCCTGTCCTCTGTCCTGCCAAATGCCCTCGCCCGATGGTTCCCTCAAGTGCCGGTATGAATGAAAAGAAGCAGGAAAGAGAGGGAGCCTGCAGGGCCACGTAATTCTATTCACGTGTTGACAGAATGTGTGGATGCTGGGCAGGGCCGGATTTTCCTATAGGCTAACTAGGCTTCAGCCTAGGGCCTCAAGATCAAGAGGGGCCTTTTATTTTTATTTATTATCCGTGCCACATTTTTTATAAAGGTTAGTACCAATTACAACATGTTTCATTTAATATATTGATATATATCACAGTAATTATGTATTTTATTATCTCTCATGTAATTTACAAACTTAAAAATGGGAGGTGAAAGAGCCCCATAAGTGGAATAGCCTAGGCCTTAGGGCCTCTTTTCATCTAAATCCGGCCCTGATGCTGGGAAGGTCTGGACGGAGAGAACCGGCTCCACCTCATCCCGAACAAAAGGGAGGCTTTGCCCCTCCTGCACCTGGACTGCTGCCCTCTTTTAAATCTGCCCCAAGGCAGAGGAAACTTGGTCTCCTTCGGGTGTTGCTCTCTGTAGTTTGGAGAGCGAAGACAGGCTGAGCTTTCTCCATCCTCCCCCTGCAACTTCCCAGCACATAGAAGGTCCAGATATTGGGGAAGGGGTTCCGGGAGTTAAGGGGCTTCAGCGCAGCCATCGGCAGAGGCAGAAAGGGGGCTTTTCAGTCCTGGGGGAGACACAGTCCCCCTCGCCTGCTCCTCCACGGGCTTCTCAGCAAGCAGCTGCCAGGCAGAAGTACGGCCTCCATAGAGCTGCCGGGTGGGACAAAGGCCGGGAAAGCGACTAAGGCGGCGGCGGCAGGGGAGACGGGACGTCCTTTAACATTGGGAGAGAGGGAGGGAGGCAGAACCGAGAGAGCTCCGTGCCTTTGGCTCTCCTCCCCTGCAGACACACGCCTAGGCTCCTGAGCCTCCCGCCTGCCCACTGGGGGCTTCTGCCGCTCTCAGATCCATGGGGAACGCTCACTCGCCGCGGGTCCTCCTTCCGCTCTCCTCGGCGAGGGTGCTCGCAACCTCTGCAGACGGAGCCCGGGAGGGAAGAGGCTCGGAAGCCCCGCCCTCCGTCCCCGCAGGTGGGCTGGGAGAAAGCCCGTCCAGGCGCCCTCACCCCTGCCCCGCTCCTCTCTCGCCCACTGCGCTCGGTCAGCCCCAGAGACGGAGGGAGGGAAGGCAGGAGCAGGGCTCCCGACCTGGGTGCAAGGGAGCCAGGGAGGCGAGGCGGCGGTATATTTGGGCAGGCGAGGGGGCTGCGGGGAGGCGCAGCTGCCGAAGGAGCCGTTTGTGTGGGGAGGGGGCAGGAATCAAAATCGGGGGAGGGGCTAGTGGGTGAATTTCATCCACTCTCCAGGAGGTTCTGAGTTCTAATCCTCCCCAGGCACCAAAAATTCCTGGCAGAGTGTGGACTGTCCAGGGGGCTCTGAATTCCAGTCTCGCCTCTCTACTGATTGATTGGGGATGTAAAACCTGGAACAAATTCAGGTTAATGTGGGATACCAGAATTAGGCATTGCTAGATTGTGAGATGGCTGAGTTTCTATTACTGTGTGATGCGATGAAGGAAAGTGAAATTGTGGGAAAACCCACCTGTTCCATGTTGGGCAAAGCCATAAGTCTCTGCTTTCTGCTTGTGGGCAACCAGAGGCCTCTCTGTGGTCCCTGTGAATCTTAGACTGACCTAGGTCTGATCCATCAGAGCTTTTTTTAACCGGCTTAAAATGAAATTTGCAAAAGGGATCAATTCATAATTAGAAGCCATTCTGAAATATGAAAAAATGATGACCAATTGATCAGCAATATGTTCTGTATGGTTGGAAAGCAGAAGACCTTCCATGGCTTCATGTCCCAAGAAGTTCCCACACTTGCTCACTTCCTTCTTGGACCTGAATGAACACCTGGGTGAATAAGCATTGGACACTCCAGGCAAACGATGCGCCTGCTTTTAAACAGGATCCCTTCAACCTCCTCATGGAGAAAGTCTCAAGGTCCCCTTTCTCTGGACATCACCCAACCTTTCACATCCAAGCCATGCTTGGAAGAGGAGCAGGGAAGTGCTTTAGGTAGAGTGGGAGATTAAAGGGCCTGAATCATGTTAGAAATTGCAATTTTAATTCTCTGAATAAAGAAAGAAAAACATGGACTGGAAAGTTCTTAGAAGTAGACCCCTAAGTAAGAAGAACTCCAAAGAAAAATCCCAGATAGCTGTTGTGGCCAACACTTTCTGTAAAATGATCTTATCAGGAAATCAAGAAAGAACCATGTAATAGTGATAAAGAATTGCCTCCCCAGCCAAGAGCAATCAAACAATGAATTTCACACATCTTTCTGACATTCCAAAGGTTTTCATAGAGATTATCATATGACAGGATTAAAACTTGGTTCCCACAGCTTCCACCTTACCTCTTTAGGTAAGGAATTTAGAATTTCAATGGGAATAATTGCTCAAATGATTACTTACAATGTGTCTGTTCATTGGCAGTTCCCGAACAGCAAATTCCTTTGAATGGCTTTCACAGAGTTTAATTGAGAAAATTTTATTGAGCTGAAAGGGAAAGGGGTTACAAGAAACATATACATATAATTTCTTTGATTCCTGCATACTCTATAAGTAGAAATAATTAATATTTTCTTTCAAATAAAAGAAACTTTTAACAATTCTTCCAATATCGAATGGAGTTGTATATCAGGTTTTTACATTTGTTCTGGCTGTGAGATGCTACTTTGTGTTCAGGTCTGGCCTCAGAAGGATAATGTAGCACTTGGGGATGAAGATGCAGACCAGCAGACCAGCACTGGAGGCCAGGATGGAGAAGACCTGAACAGCCACCATGTATTTCCCTTTGGTGCTCAGGTAGGTGGGCACAAAAGTCACCCAGACACTGCAGAAGACCAGCATGCTGAAGGTGATCAGCTTGGCTTCGTTGAAGGCCCCAGGCAGATTCCTGGCCAGGAAAGCCACCGTGAAGCAGATGGCAGCCAGGAAGCCCATGTAGCTGAGGGTGACGTAGAACATGACAACAGCCCCTTCGTTGCATTGCAGGATGATCTCTCCAGGCTGGGAGTGGAGGTCAGAGTCAGGGAAGGGGGGAGAAACCCCCAACCAGATGGAGCAGATGATAATTTGGACTGCAGAAGAAGACAGGATGATGGAGTTGGCCAAGCTCTTCCCCAACCATCTCTTCACTCGGTTTCCTGGTTTTGTGGCTAGGAAAGCCAGCACCACCGTGATGGTTTTGGCCAAGAGAGAAGAAATGGCAACTGAGAAGATGATGCTGAACACCGTTTGTCGGAGAAGGCAGGTGGCTTTCCTTGGTTGACCAATGAAGAGAGAAGGAGACAAGAAGCAAAGCAGGAGGGAGACCAGGAGGATGTAGGAGAGGTCCCTGTTATTGGCTTTGACAAGGGGAGTTTCTCGGTATTGAATGAAGATGATTAAAACAAGGCCTGTAGTTATGAAGAAAAGTAGCGCAAAAGAGACCAGGATGATGCCCAGATGTTCTTTGTAAGATATGAAAGTTATAATTTTGGGGATACATCGGACTCTATTCTCACTTGGGTATTTGTCATCTGGACACTTGATGCATTTTTCTATATCTAAGAAAGCAAAAAAAACCACCATATTTTTTTAACATTCTGTATTTTTACAGTTCTACAAATACATTGTAGGAAGTGAGCCTCCACCCCTCTCCTAGAAAAATGAAATATCCTGTTAAATATTGAAAAGGTAGAATATTATATTTTCCCTGTATAAGAAATGGAGAAACATGTTTTTAGACAAGAAAGAGACTCACTCTTAATAGCCCCACCTTTGTCAATGGGCCATTAAAAAAGCCTGAGGTAGTCTACTATACATAAGAAAGGTAGGATTAACCTTCTGCAGAAACTTACCACATGGCATCTGGGAACTGAACCAAGCTTGGGACTCAAAAGACACACATCCTACAAAGTTAGCTAAGACCCCACCCCCACTCCTGGGAGTCTGACAACCAATCAGAATACTTTTCTTACACAGGACCAGGAAACAGAGAGGTGGGGCCGAACAGAGAATATAAAAAACCCAGGAACTCTCAGCAAGCCCCTTTTTTCTCTCTTTTCTCTTCTTCACCCAATATCTTGAAGCACGTGATCACCTTTTCCCCCAGGACCTCACATCATGTGGTCCTGTCCACCATTAAACCATCTTTCCAAGCAGCCTCCATGTCTCCAGTGTCTTTTTCCCCACTTGGAGCTGAACCCAGAAGGACATTTCTCCCAACACTTTCCTGGGACAACAGCTGATAAAAGGGATATTTTCTGAAATGCTTAAGAATTCCAGGGATTGCTCTGTTAATCCCAGTTAGATAACTTTACACTGACAAACTAATAAGAATCTGTTTGTTTCTTTATACAAATTATAGGTTGCCTGACTCCCAGCATCTCTAGATTACTTATTATTTTAAAAAGTGAAACATTTCAGGAGACAAACAGGATCCTGAAGGGTCCCCAAAGCCACCCATAGCCCCAGATGACCCCCTCCAGCAGGGGCTCAGCCTCCCTCTGCTCCAGAGCCTGGAGGGGCAGCCTGGCCTTTCATGGCTTCTGGAAGCCTCCTCCTCCCCATGTAGGTGGAAGCCATGGGGGAATGGAGGTCCTCTTACACCAGTGGTGGGTTTCTGCCTGTTCACACCGAATCGGGCGAACCGGTTGGTCAATGAACCCGAAAGTAAGTTCCTGCCCCGCCCCTGTCACTCGCTTGCTCGCCCCCACCCGTCCAGAAGCCGCTCCATTGCTCGCTCCCCCCGCCCGTCTGCACTATCCTAGCCCCACCCACCACTCACTGATTGGTTACTTCACCAATCGCCTCGCCCGCCTCTAAGAACCCTATCTAAACCCACTTACCTTTTTTCCTGTTTGGCGCTCTATTGCTGCCTGCCGACTCCGAGGAGGTAAGTAAGCTGCAACTAAGCATGGGGCGGGGAGGAGGGCTGCCGTGGCCCTGCACTATAAGCGAGTCCGGTGACATTTTGCGGCCTTGCGAGGATCCCGGGCTCGCTTATAGCGCAGGACCGCAGGGATGCCAGAAAGCGCAGGGGTGGGGGCGGTGGCAGGAGCTTACGCGGCGTGGCCGGCCCAGGTTCGGGGACCTTGCAAGGCCTTGGCATTTTTTGCATCAGGGCGTGCTGCAAGAGAGAGGGAGTAAAGACCTTTTCCGGATTGTTGCTGGTGGAGGTGCGGGCCCGTGCTCACTAAAGCAAATCCGGGGAAGTCTTTTGCGCCAGCTGGAAAAGGTCTTCACTCCCCCCCCCCTGCAGCATGCCCCGATGCAAAAAAATGGTGAGATCAGCGCACTTGGGGTTGCTGCTGCAATGTCCAGGGAGGCTAAACCAAGCCGCACGCCTCTCCCAGCCACTTTCGTAGCTTCCTGGAGTGCCAAGAACCTTCACGCTCTTCTCCGCGCTCTCCTCAGCTCCTCGCGACGGCAATAGTTGTCCAGAAGTGGCGGGGGCCAGAAACCCTGGCCCCAAAAGCCAATTCTGGACATCTATTGCAGTCGTGAGGAGCCAAGGTGAGCGTGAATAAGAGCGCGAAGGTTAGGGTTCCTAACCAATGTGTGTGTGTGTGTGTGTGTGTGTGTGTGTGTCTGGAGTTACGCCCCCCCCACACCCTCCCTCCCGGGGGTCGAAGCGCCTCAAAGGGACAGGCAGGCTGCCACACCTCCACTGAGAAGACATTTCTGAGAAGAGAAACTTCTCCAATCCCGACCTGGTGGAGCGCCAGCAACCGCTGGCCCATCGCCAGGGAGACAGTCAGTGAGGTGTACCGCGTGGTTGCTCGGATCGCCGAGGCGCAGCCCGACCGGAGAAGTTTCTCTTCTCAGAAATGTCTTCTCAGTGGAGCTCCTGCAAGGGACAGGCAGGCTGCCACAGCTCCACTGAGAAGACATTTCTGAGAAGAGAAACTTATCCGGTTGGGCTGCGCCCGTGTGATCCTAGCAACCACCCGGTTCACCTCACTTCTGTAAGTAGCTCTTTTATTGTTTTAATCTTATTTAAGTAGTAAGTGCACAAAATAATAAATTTCCTTTTTTATATCTTCTTTTCATAGAACATCCATTGGGGCAAAAAATTCAATGACATCGTCTTGGCCACTCCCATCCGGTCACATGACTGCCAAGCCACTCCCACCCAGTCACATGGCCGGCAAGCCACTCCCACAAAGGAGGCCATACCCACAGAGTAGGTTCCAAAAATTTTGAAACCCACCACTGTCTTACACCAAAAGTCGCTTTAGCTTCCTAGATTTTTAGCTTTTCCTTTTCCTTTTATTTTAACGCTTCTATTTTTGTGGAATGAATTTTTTTCTGGCTTCCACACTCCTGGGGCTATTTTGAGATAATTTTCTTTTTCTCCTTTGTAAATGTTTCTATCCTAGAAAGCTGCTATGTAGCCTCAGTCTTCCTATTCTAAGAATCAGCAGATGAAGCAATTTCTGTTCATTCCTGTCTAGATTTACCCATAAGTTCAAGCACTGAGCTAGTTCCATGTAAATCAGTTTTGTAGAGCTTGTTATTAATATTATTTTTCCATTTTCCCTTGTTTTTGTTAGTTCTGTTTCATTTGAATCACAGTTGTTTATTAGGAGATTTTTCCCCATTTTGAGACACAACTGGATTTCTTTTAAATCCGGGCTGTAGTTGTTTGTATTGCACTATTCAACAACAACAATAACTCATAAAGCCCATAAATTAGAACTGATTGCTTGATACTACTTTTTATGCATCAATTTTGAAGGATGACATAATGTGAATCTGCTTCGGATGAGGAAAATAAATGGGCAATTTCTGAAGTTTCAAAGGACTGAGATGTGGCTAGAAAAGTAAAGACAGAAGGACACAGCCAGACTAACAAGCGGAGTAATTCTTTTCTCTGGCAATGGTAAAGCTTGCCCAATTTCCCTTTCTTTCTCTTCCTAGCCTTTTTTTCAAGATCTTTCGGTTATTCTTCCGGTTAAATAAAAAATCGTCACATTTTGACAATAAACAAGAAAACAGATAATCATCAAATTGTCTCTCATCATGTACTGTCTATCAAAATGCTCTGGATAAATCTTTTTCCACAAGGCCTTCCTTTCCTCCAGAGTCACCCACCTTCCTGAGTGGAGAAGGTCCCCTCCGGACAAGGAACGCAGTCATAGCAGCAAACTGGCTCTCCGTCTCGAGCCCTCTTGACAAATCCAGGATGACAATTTTCTGCACATCTGGACTCAGGCAGGGACTGAGCAGAAAAACAAGGAATGCCAAAGAAAATGTGTTAGGACTCTCCATCCATGGAAAATGGAGCGAAAAATGGACATTACATTCTAGGTTTCACTTAGGTAAATATGAAATCTCTGACTAGTCCCAAATGGTTGTAGGAGATACAACTACCAGCTGAGTCTTCAGTTAGTTCCTGCCTTTTGCTTCTAGCAAACCACATTGCAAAAAAGGACTTTTCTACTTAATAAAGTCTGGAGGGATGGAACTGAAAAAAAGATTTAAGCATTAAATGACAACCAGTCAGTTCCTCCTCGTGGCCTTATTAACATATATTAAATTCTATATTTAATATTAATAGATGATCATACTTAATATCAAGGGTATATGAAGAATGGAGGAATGCATGGTTATAAAATCATGCTAATTTTTATATTTATTAAATTTTTACTGTATCAGATTTAGCAATATAAACTCTGCGGAAAAAAGAAACCTCTGACTTGTAGGATCTGCAATTTCTTTTTTCTTTTTTGGAGTACATGAAACAGTGAAAACCCGCCCAGTAAAGTAATCCAGAAGAGTCTCCCAGCTGAGATGGAAAGGAGAAATTTCTTTCAATTTGTGGCCATCAGCTTTGAAGGAGATGTTCTTTGTTTGTATGTTTATTTAGTGAATTTTGCCATGCTGCTAAAAAAAATAATAATAATAAAACGGACTCTTCAGTTTCTAGAATTCTGGTGAGATGAGATGGAGGTGAGGTCGTGAGAAGGGCTCTCTCAAACAGTGAGGCATCTTTTGCGGTAGCACACAGACATGGAGGATGAGCCTTGGATCAGTAAGGGATCATATTTCTAAAGCCCATCTAGTTTTCCAAGAAAAGGTCCTTTCTATTCAAGCACCTACACTTAGGTGACCCCAAATGGCATGGAAAGAAATGTATCCAAATGTATTATTAGTTAAATTTGAAGCCTCCTTTTCACCTAGGGAGATTAAAGGGAGTTAACAATTAAGAAAAACAATGCCACTCAAGACATTTTCTTAATAGCCAAAAACCAAAATCTAAGTAGCATTTCTTTCAAATTGCCCCTCAGTGCATTTGGTATCAGGATGGGCTTTTCTTTGGATCAAAGAAATATTTCAGGGCTTCAGTTTTCTGTGTCAGAGGATTATACAATATGAGATATTATACAAACAGTACACTATTGGAAGCAGACTGGAGTCATTCTGGACAGGGAGACAAGCAGCATATAAATTTAGAGGAGTGAATTCTAATTCCAAAGCTTATTTCTCACTGGGACTCACAGGACCTCCAGCCAGTTTTGAATCAACTCCACTGGATCCAGTCCATTCCTGAACTCTAGTGTTGCTCAACAGAATTGCTGCCTTCTTCCCTTCTATTGGAGGACAAGGAAGAAGTGAGTATGAGGATATTAGCATCACAATTCCCGGCACTTGATGGCTTCTCTAGCCAGGTTTATGGAGAAGATAAATAACAGAAGGGGCACAAAAGGGTCATCATCTATGTTGTAAAGAATTATCACCCCAGATTCCAGGTTGTCTCAGCTTAGACATTGTTTCATATTATAGCATCTGAAGTTAGCTTTTTCCATTAATATTGAACCTTCCCAAGCAGTCTAAGAAAACTTCCATTCTCAGTGAAGGTCTTCCACCACGGTGGTTAGATTTAGCCCATTTGAAATGGTTCCTAAGGTTTTGGAAAACAGAAGAAAGAAACCAATATTTCACCCACCTTTAGCCACGAAAGAGCATCTTGGTTGATAATAACTCTCCCTCTTTCAAAACTCCCTGTGGGCTGATCCTGCATGAGATCCAACTTGGGGAGAACCACCCAGGTCCTGATCTTCAGATCTGCTGCTACATCTCCATTTTGATCCAAGTACAGTTCCAAGGTGGAAAGATTACAAAAGTCATTCTTTGCCAGAAAGGAGTGAAACTAAAATGAAAAATCCAGAAAAGTTAAAAACAGAAATTTTGATTTTTTATCTAATGAGTCTTCTTTTCACACTTGAATCTTTCGTATATAATTATCTGACTTGCAAGTATTTTTCGTTGGGGGAACCAGAGTTACCACTATCTTCAAAAGTGAAATACAAAGATTTAGTAACATTTGTCAATCATATATTGATAAAAGAAAATTAACAACATTTCTCAAATATAGAACAGTCCAGAGCAGTCCCAAGGGATGCTGTCGATCAGAAAGATCAGCAGTGTGAGTGTGGCTGGCTGCCACGCGGCGACCTCGTCTGCTTTGAGTGTGGACCCTTGCAAAGGTGAGCCGGAGCTAGGCATCGAAACCCCTGCAGAGGTGAACCTGACTGAGCTCGGCTATGGGACCCCCGCTGGGGTGCGCTTAGGCTAGGCGGGTCTGATACTGCCAAGGAAGAACGGACTCCATGGTGTGTTGCAACGCATCAACCAGCTCAGCAAGATCCAAAGACCCCGGCTGGCCAATTGAGACGGTATTTATTAAAATCATACAAAAGGTTTCTGTCTTACAGCGTGTTATTACATGATTGGTTAAAATACTTGTTACTGGGCAAGCTTTGTTCACTTGTTACGTATACTTGTTACAAAGAGATGTTACAGAAAAATGTTCCATAGAAATGTTGCAAAGCAAAACCTTGAGCCGGCTTTGTGCAGGCTCAGCAAGAATGTGATGCAGCTAGCAACTTTAAACATAATCGCTACATCTCCTCTGTTTTTACTTTATTAAAGCTGAAAACATGGAGCTTTTACGTCCATGGAGGTGAGTGCTATTTCAGGTCGCGTGTTGCCCTCCGACCCCAGGCTTCCTGTGTCCGCACCTACCATTCTGTCAGCGTCATCTTCCGAATCGTTATCCGAGGAGAAATGTAGCAAGGGTTGCTTACTTTCATCTGTTGGTACCAACATATACGCATTATTCTCAAGCATCATATTAATTTGTGCAGTAGTTTTTGCTTCAGCAATGGCATTCAAACTACGCTTAATCATGAATACAAAAATAGGCAATAAGCAGGGTAATAGTATACATCCCATAGCAATCATTGCAACAAATATAAAAACAGCTTTTAAACCTGGGAATTTGGGTAAAATACCATCGAACATACCTCCAAAATCAAATCCATTCCATGTTTGCACAGGAACATGGGCAATTTTCATCATTTTGTCAGTAATTTCCTTAATTACTTTACCACTTTCATCAATTTCAATACAACAATTAGTTAAATTGAATTTTCCGCATACTCCTCCTTCTTTAGCAAGCAGGTAGTCTAGTGCAAGTCTATTTTGCATTATGTATGTTCTAGATTTTACACTTTCTTTGGCTAATTGTGTCAAGCCTTTGACAGTCTCATTTGTTATTATTTCTACTACAGCTTATAAACGAATAAGTCGGTTTAATAAGTAGATGGGTGTGCGGTATCCATACATACCATCTTCGGCCCATGTGGCAGGGCCGTAGACTTGTATGATACGTTCAGCTGGCCATTCATCATTTCCCCATGTGCCTTGGTTCCCTCCCACGACAACTTTACTTATTGAGGAAACAACGTCCTCGCGCTTTCTGCGGTGGTTCCCTATTTCGTCGTAAACGGGGACCCCTAAAACTTGTCGTGTGTTTAGTGGGAGGAGAAAAAACCCAGGTCTAATAATGCCCAAGACACATGTTCCGCACCAATTAGCTGGGAGGTGTCCATAGGCCATTTTTCCACATATCCAATACAGCCCATCGGGTGCTAACCATGTGAGTGATTGATTGTTTGGATTTGTCAAGAACTTTTTCATGTTTGTAACTTTAAACAAAGCAGTTTCGTCTTGTCCAGCTGAGCTATTTTTTCCTGACCACCATATCCCATTTTCCCATTTCCCAGTACAAATTAAGTTCCCTACTTTTGTACATTTGGAACCAACAGGTCTGGAGAAGCAAACATTTCCCACAAGATTTGTTGTAAGAGTCCAGTCCCCATCTTTCCCTTGTGTGTATGACAAATTACCTAGCTTGTCCATTTCCATTATTTTAGAATAATTTAGTTCTTGGGCTTCCCAGGGCCATTTTTCCCCCATGTTGGTTCCCCCACATACAAAACAATTAGTAACATTCAATGTGTTAGCAATGTCCTCTGCTAGTTGGACAAAAGTGTTAGTAACATGTTGTGGTATTTCGGGGATATTCAATTTCTCAATTTCCTGATAAAATGACCAAAAAAGTCCTTTAGTTGTTCGCAATTGCTTAGTTTGCTTGGTTACTGTCCAGCGTAACGCAATATAATGTTCTGAACCTTCAGGAAGCCATGTGTTGTTAAAAAACCATCGCCAAAAAGTACCTTTTTTCTTGATAGGAGATCGTTGTCGACAAGACATGGTGGGAGCATATGGCACTCCTTGTATGAAGGTGTAGCGTACCTGGTGTGTTCGTATGAGGGAATTGTATTTTGGAAAGTCCGGTGCGTTTCGGCGAATCCTTGCTCCTGGGAGAGGCTTGCTTACTCCTGGTGCATAGTCTGGAATTTCTTTGGCTTTCCACAAACAAGTATTCACATCGCATGGCTCTGGAAAACAGCATGAAAAATGGCGAAGCAAAGTTCTTGAAGAGGGGTGAGGAGAGGTGCGGACAAGAGTCATCCAGGAAAGAAAAATTGAGGATAATGGAGGATAAACCACAGAGGGTGTTGAATAGAGATAAACAGTTTGGTTAAAATAGGTGTTATTGGACAAAAATCCGATGCACGAGTAGGAGCCAATAGTTTGAGGAGTTACTTGTAAGGAAAGACAAACTTGACAAGAGTCATGATATAAGTATTGAATTAATATCAAAGGTTTTAAAGAAGGGAAAAGAAATTGGCCCTGATGCTGCAAGGCATAGGGGCAAGCAGTGAGAAGAGTGTCTTTGAACACAAAAGTCACATGAGTGTCAAGAGGTGCAAAAATCACCTGAGGGTGAACAACAAATCGAGCAGAGGCATAAGATAACAATGAGAGAAAGAGTTTAAAGAAAAAGGAGTGATATATCAGGGGGAGAAGAAAAGGCAGGGTCATCTTGATCTTCTTCTGGTATGCGGTGATACGGACGAACACAACGAGCAGGAACCCAGAGAGTCTTGTCGTCAATTTGTACCGCTGCGTAGCCTTTTCCCCAAGTGATCAATTGTGCCGGACCTTTCCACTGTGGATCCGGCAATTGCCTGTAGTAAACAAGAGGTCGGGAGGCAGGGAGAGGAGGTTTAGAAAAGTGACGAGAAGCTGCAGAGGAGGCAGGTGTGCCAGTAAGGTTAAGAAAGTTGATAGTATAAAGACAAGTATTTAGAATATTTTGCAACATCAGGAGATTGGGGGGGGTGTAACCCTTTTGACCCCATATGCCGATCAAGAGCTAATTTCAAGGTTTTATTTGCTCGTTCTACTATTGCTTGTTCTTTTGAATTAAAAGGAATTCCAAATTTGTGAGTAATGGACCACCTATAACAAAATTCAGCAAAGGCAGAGGAGGTATAGGCAGGACCATTATCAGTTTTTAAAATTTTTGGACACCCCAATGTTGCGAAAGATCAAATACAGTGATTAATTGTTTGTTTGGTATTTTCACCCCTTTGCGGGGTTACCATAATAAAACCCGAAAAAGTGTCCACAGAAACGTGAAGGTATTTCCATGGGGCAAAGGGAGAATACTGAGTGACATCCATTTGCCAAGTTTCACAAGCCTCAGTACCCCTTGGATTTACTCCTTGCGGGATACTATTAGCTTGGAGACTACACGTGGGGCATTGTTGAATAATGGCAGTTGCTTCTGCCATTGATATGCCAAATTGCTTCATCAAGGCTTTTTTGTTTTGATGAAAAAAGGTGTGACTTTCACCTGCTGTCAATGGGGCAGGCTGAGGTGAAACAATAGTTAGAGGCATCATTTTACAGGCCTCGTCTGCCATGTGATTTCCTTCAGATAGGAACCCAGGCAGATGCTGATGACTACGAATGTGTGCTACAAACAAAGGTTTAGTCCTTGCGTGTAGTACTTTTTGCAATTGTGTAAACAACATCAAAAGGGAAGGTGTTAAAGAGGGTGAGATATAGGCATCAAAAATGTGCAAAGTTAATTGAGCAACATACAGACTGTCTGTGATGATATTTAGAGGTTCGGAAGAAAATAATTCCAAAGCCAGAATAAAAGCTGCCAGCTCAGCCTGTTGTGCAGATGTTTGTGTATCAGTCAATTTCTTATGCCATATCTGTTGTGTATTCCAAGTACATGCACCATGATTTTTGGACCCATCTGTGAATACGGTTAACACATCTTTAATGGGTTGTGATGTTATTGGTGTAAAAAATTGTATCGGAATGGTATTAATAACTTGTAGCCTTGGGTCAGCTGGCAGATGACATGAAATTTGACCAGGCCATTCCGTGAGTGCATCTTGGAGAAGAGTGGAATTTTGAAAAAGAGGTTCCCATTGAGATAACTTGAAAGGGAGGTAAAGCGTAACAAAATCCATTCCCATTAAGGCACGGGTTCTTCTTCGTGCTTTTTCAATGAGCAAAGCCATTTGGGCTGCTCTGGGTGTGAGTGAATTACGAGGTGTATGTGCTAGATGTAACCATTCTAAAATGTAAAGTTTAGGTTTTGGGATCAGCACTACTTGTATGATGATCCCTGTCAAAAGTTGAGGAGTTGCAAGAAGAGCTAATGAAAGAGGAGTGTGTGGGAGTGCTCTATCCACCCATATAGTTTGCAATGTATGGTTGATCTTTTCCAAAGAATCAAGTTGTTGCTGATTCAAATGTATGGTATCAGAAGGATGTTTAAGGCCTACCAAGCCTTGAAACAGGGGGGAAAGGTCATTTGTAGAAAGGGATAAATATGCCAGAGTTCACAAGTCCTCACATACACAAATCCTCACATATTCATGTTCATGTTCCGTCTTCAAAAACATATCTCTGAAAAAACATATCTCTAACTTTCTTTCACTTACTGAAATCCTTTCTTGCATAGACCAGTTGCTGTACAAAATGCACATTGATTTGGTTCCAAAATGACCTCACCAACTGCCAAGCTTCAACTGTCCTTAGCAACTTGCTTTTTTCCTCTCTTTTGTTTCTGCAACATCTCCAGTACCTTCCATTCAACAAAGCACATATTGTTCTTTTTCCCACGTCCATCCTGACTTCCAATTTAGGTCAGATGCCTTTTACAACATTCTCTTCCTATCTATATACAAAGTAACCTTTTTCTGGCTCCAATATCTGATCGTCCCTCTAAATGTCCGTGTGAAACTGATCTGGATTCTAGCAAAAATGTTACTCATTCCTTCTGACTGCATTTTGTATTTTTTAGGTCATCTCTGTTAAAATTCTAAAGGGGACAGCGACCAGTGCTGCCGACAAACAAACAGACAAACAAACAACCAACAGACCAACAAACTATTAAACAAACAGACGTGACATCTGTTAAGCATACAAAGTGCGCGCAAACATAAAAACATAAAAAAAAACGCAGCTGCAAAAATAAAACAAACAATTAAGATAGTTTGAGTATACTCTGAAATAGAAGGCAACGTTGCATTGAAACTACAAATGCAGGCATCAAATATCACCCTTAACCTCGCCTTTCTGAGGCTGGCAGGGAGAGGAGAGAAAAAAAATGGTGAAAAGAACACAGCCCCCCTCCTCCTGCCTTCTCACCAGAGGCAAAGAGGGGGGTGAGAGGAAAGGAAAAAATGTTTAGTTAAAACAACAGGCTCCCTTTTCCTGGGAAGACAGGGAGAAAATAAATCTTTTGCAATAAATCAGTCATTAAATTTATTTCAATGAACTAGCTTACCCCCAAAGCAGTGAAAACCCAGTCAGTAGTTTTAATCACAAAAGTGATAGGGCCCTTTAACGACCGCCTGTGTTGGCCTGCCTCAAGGCAAAAGCACATTCATTTTGCTGGCCAGCAATTAATTAATTAAATCACATTAATTTTACACACTATCATTATAGATGCAAAAAACGGTAAGTCAAAGGAAATTAAATGCACAGCGGAGGAGAATTGCAAAAGCAAAAGTCAGGAAAGGGGAAGCGAGAGTTGTATCTTTTTTCCAAGGCAATTTACAATCCATAGACACACAAATCATTTTGTACTAGGGTTTTGATCCCTGATGAAAGAGAGGGCGAGATGTTACAGACATGCCCCTCCTTGGATTTTTACACTCCCTTTTAAAATAAGACTTTCCTTGAGGTTTGCTGCCTTGTAATAAAGCAGCTACTAACAAATTAGTTTTATAAGAAGATATTCTTATGTCCTGACACACTTTAATCATATCTACCAAATATATTTTAAAAGGTAAATCAAATTCTTTTTTGATATCACGGGCAGGACTTTCCCATTATTTTTAAAATCAGCCAATTGTTTTTGTTGATTGGTGAGTTTCCCATGATTAAGACAGAAGGCCAATTAATTCCTTGTTTTTCAAATGGGGAAGTGTTTTTCCGCCATTAGAAGAGATTTTAAAGCAGGAGGCAGTTAACTCTCTCATTTCCTTTAGGTGCGAGACCAGATACTGAGAGAGTTTTCCACCTATACTCACGATTAACCAACCGTGTTTCAGGCAGGACGAAGTGCACATGCTCGTAGATTCTTTTAAAACACGCAGTTCAATGTTGGTATGGACAGGAGGGGGCCGGGGGCGCCCGGCACAAAGGTAAGAGGATAGGCGGCAGGGAGATCGGAGGAGTCAAGGGAAAAGGAATGAGAACGGAGAAGGGAGGAAACGTGACCACCCTGGGAGGGAGAGAGGAGGCAAGGGGCAGAAGAAGGAGAAGGGGGAGGAGGAGGGTAATCGGGAGCCGTAGGTGAAGGATAGGGAGGGGGAGAATCAACAGTTACAGGGGCATACAAAGAGTGTTTATCAGAAGAAAAAACAGAAGGGGGGGTGTGGGAGAAGGAAATGAATCCTTGGGATAGACAGTATTGAGGGCTGCCATAACGGCGCGTCAAGAAGACATAACACCAAAGGGAGCACGAGGAGGAGAGTGAAAGTAAGAGCCGAGGCGTTCCCATGTGGAACGTTTGAGAGTTCCAGTGTCGGGATAACCCGGGCAGTGTTGATAGACATAAAAAAGAAGTTGATCAATATCAGATTTAGAAAGAGGGTAGACAGTAGTGCCGTTAAGTTTTTGCAAACTATTGGCCTTCTTGATTAAAAGTGAAAGTTCATCCCTATGCCCAGAATGAGACTTTGAATGTGAGGAGCCCATAAATTACGATGCGCTTGCCCGTCAGGTGCGTAAGATGGGAATCAAGGCGCCGAACACGTAGACACGGGACTCGGCGTGGGACGTCCGAAAGGCAATTCGGCACATCAGGGTCACCAGTTGTGAGTGTGGCTGGCTGCCACGCGGCGACCTCGTCTGCTTTGAGTGTGGACCCTTGCAAAGGTGAGCCGGAGCTAGGCATCGAAACCCCTGCAGAGATGAACCTGACTGAGCTCGGCTATGGGACCCCCGCTGGGGTGCGCCTAGGCTAGGCGGGTCTGATACTGCCAAGGAAGAACGGACTCCATGGTGTGTTGCAACGCACCAACCAGCTCAGCGAGATCAAAAGACCCCGGCTGGCCGATTGAGATGGTATTTATTAAAATCATACAAAAGGTTTCTGTCTTACAGCGTGTTATTACATGATTGGTTAAAATACTTGTTACTGGGCAAGCTTTGTTCACTTGTTACGTATACTTGTTACAAAGAGATGTTACAGAAAAATGTTGCATAGAAATGTTGCAAAGCAAAACCTTGAGCCGGCTTTGTGCAGGCTCAGCAAGAATGTGATGCAGCTAGCAACTTTAAACATAATCGCTACACAGCAGTTCGATGGTATGAATCCCTAGCGCCACGTAATGGAGTGAGCTCCCGTTACTTGTCCCAGCTTCTGCCAACCTAGCAGTTTGAAAGCATGTAAAAATGCAAGTAGAAAAATAGGGACCACCTTTGGTGGGAAGGTAATAGCGCTCCATGCCCCTTTGGCATTTAGTCATGCCGGCCACATGACCACGGAGAAGTCTTCAGACAGCTCTGGCTCTTCAGCTTTGAAACAGAGATGAGCACTGTTAGGGATGTAACCCTAGGCTTGGTTTGGCAATGTATATAAGCTATGATTACTGTTACTTTAAATGATAAAGAGAAGTAATTGGCTTGTTACCTCAAGCAGCCATAAGAGGGAGCCAGAATGGCTGTTAGCTCTCTGTTTTTTGTTAGAAGCTGGTCGGTGTTTTGTGAGGTGTTGTGGTTTGCTACTGTTTAGCTATATTTTGTGTGTTAGACTGACTATTTTGATAACTGAATTACTGAACCATGTATGACTTGGACTGTTAATCGGATTCTGAATACTTCTATACTTCTACATAGTAAACTACTATATTTTTATACTATTCAGTGTCTCTGTATGCTGGTTTGCGTGTGTTATTTCATATCACTCTCATTACCTTTCTCTGCATATTCGCTCTTCTAACGGGGAGCTTAATTACTTAACAAGCACCACCCCCTAGAGCCAGGAATGACTAGCACATATGTGCCAGGGGAACCTTTATCTTTACCTTTAGAGCAGTCACAACACAATGGAACAAACCAAGAAAGAGATTATTCACAAACGCCTCAAAAAATAAAAAAGTTGCTGGGGGGGAGGGGTAGATAGACCAAGCATTGGAGGTGGATGGATGATCTGCGCTGCCAGAAATGGCCAACACCCGGCCAGCAGCCAGGTGGGGCATTTCGGGATGGCCACCAAGAAGGGGAAGAGGCTGAAAGATGAGAGGGGAAGAGGGAGCATGAGACAGAAGAGGATAAAAGAAGACCTCCAAGGTCCCTTCCAATTCAGTTATCCTGTAAGATTGATTTGTTGATTTACCCGAAGGTGTCCAAGAGCATCTTTTCCAAGTAACACAATCTCTCGGTTGAAGAATTAAGTCCTCTCCATCCTGTCAGTACCTCTTACCTGCCATGGCTGCAGCCTTAGAGCCTCCAATCTCTCTTTGACCTCCTTGCTTCTCCTCCTTGATCTGGAGGAATATGCAGCATTCAAGGCATGGGCCAGAGTGTTAATGAAACTGTACAAATAGGGGTAATTTTCAATCTGGATCCTGTTCTGTTTCCATTGGGACAAAAGTGGGGCTTTCTGGGTGCATCTTCTGCGGCCTTTGACAGAATAGACATGCTTTGAAAGAGAACAGCAGAAATAATGATCTTCAACCTGGGGTTCCAAAAATAATTTGAGTTCAAAGGGATAATATTTTTGCCTATCTTTCTCCTGAAAAGCAAAAGCCCAAATGCTATGGACGTGTTTGAGAAGTTTGTGCCTTCTAATTGCGAAGTGGCCCAAGATTGTCAAGATCCAGACTTTCCCTTCAATGGGTCCTGGTAAACGCCTGAGTGCTAAATGGAAAGGAAGAATTCTGTCCCAAATGGAATTATATTCTATGAAGTGAACAAAGACATTGACTTGTCTCCACTTAGAGAGGGCATCCCTGAGGGCTGCTGCAGGTGCAGTTGTTGAGAATTGTTGGGATATAACAGCACAAATTCCATTCCTGACAAGCATAGGAGTTAAAGTCTTCACGAACTTGTCTCCCACCTCTGTGTCTGAAGCAAAGAGGCCAATCAGGGTCCACCTGAAGTGGAGGAGCAGTTGGACAATTCCTGGATATTGGATCCCTTGTTTGGGGAGCATCAGGTGAAAAAAGGGGAACTGACTTTTATCAGTCAGAGTTTCTGAAACAGGTTCAACACTGATCTGAAAAAGCAACAGAGGAGGCTGTGTTATATTTGGGATCAGATCAAGCCCCAAATATTAGCTTTTAAAAACTCCTTATTAATAATTCCACATTAGAATAGTGTCAGCGTTCCAAGTAACAACCTCCATAAAAGAAGACTCCGATGACAGCAATTCCTCAAAGTTCCTTTTGATTAGAGGAGTCATATTGGCACATCTGGGAAAACCCAAATCTGAAATTTCCGGGTTTTCCCCACCGAAAAGAAAATTGAAGATACAGTACATCCCCTGCACCCACAAGTGCATCACATGGCCCAATCATTTCTTCATCCCACTGGAGACAACCCCCAGTCACTCCCATCCAGGTGCAGCTGAGTGTCCTTGACTCCCAGAGAAAGGAATGTTCTTATGGCTAAGGTCCCAATGCTCCGTGCAACCCCCCTCCCAATTTCCCAGGCACTAAATGTGGCTGCCTCAAAGCTCCAATGAAAAATGGCTTCCAAGGCTGACAAATAGTTTATTGTTGACTAGCCATTAAGTGATAACAAAATGCATAATGTAGAACATTAGTAAGTTGTGTATAAAAACAGAATGCAGGAATAAACTAAGTAAGAAAGAATAACTTCTACCCTCAAAATGACTTTATAAAGCATTGCACAGCAGAACAACTAGACACAAGGACAGTTTCCCCCCGAATGCCATCTCTCTGCTAAACAACCTATCCCCACAACACTGTCAAACTATTTACTAAGACTGTATTACTATTATTCTTCTCATCCTTCCTATTACCTATCTCTTACTACTTATGATTATAACCATGCTGCTTGTATCTTTATGATTTATATCATTTTGTTTCATTTCTTAGTATGATTTGATTGCTTATTAGTAACATATAACTATCACTAAGGCAATTTCCTCCATAATGTTTCTCTGTTTCGTGTGTTAAATGCTGCACTAACATCTGTAAAGCCAGCAAACCCCGGCTTATCCAATTGACATATTTTGTGATTAGATTTTCAAGGTAAATCTGTTGTCAATATCAGATTATAAGTGGTGCATTGCTTCTTATTCAAATTTATATGAACTTTAACTCTATCTAAAACCTTCTTGTTCCTCTAAAGAATGCACTTCTCTTCTTTCCACTGTTCAGTTTATCTAAGAGGAACATGGCATATATTTTAGACACAATATTAGACTATTGAGTGACCTGTAATTGCTAAACTCCTCTTTCTTCCATTTTATCTAGAGAGACACTCCTATTGCCAACCTCTGTCCAAATGGATATGAAAGGTATATGTCAAATGGATATGCCTATAAAGACCCCCATAACTAGGAATATTTTTCTGAATATCTGAATATCCACTGGAAAGTCCTTTCTGGGAACCTAATTGATCTTCAGGCCATTTAGAATTTAAATATGAACAGAGTAGACTAAAACAAAGTGGACATATTTTCTAATATAAAGAAGAGCAGCTCTTGAATTCCGCTGAGATGATATGATTAAATCTATCACTCACCTATCACCACCCCAATCAGCTAAAGAAACAAACAAACCTGTGGGACTTTGTAGATGCCTCCTAATGTTGACATCTGGATAGAGATGTCCTTGGCAGCTGCATCAATAAGAACCAATAGATTGTCCTTCCTTCCACAGCTATAATTGGGGACATTAGCTTCTCCAGTCGAGAGAATGTTCAGCAAGGCATCTGAAGTGCGGAAAGTGCTCAAATAGTTGTCATGGATGTTGTATCCAAGTGTGAGATTGTGCAGGAACTGGGAATTGTTGTTGATAAGTTGCATGGCAAAAATGAAGCGTAAGGTTTCTGCATAACCAAAAGAAAGCTTACTGCAAAAAAAAAATATGTTCATGTTATCGTTAACAGCAACAACAAATTCTTTTTAAAAAAAACTTAATCCTCTTTGTTTCCACAAGCCTACTGAGTCTTAAGCCAACATTGATCTAAGAAACAAAGAACAGTTAGGTCAGTTTGCACAGGAAAAGGAAAATAGTCTCAACAGCCTTCAGGTTTTCTGCAGCCCCATTTTCTGGTTTAAATTTAAAAGAGGCAAGCAACAGAAATCAAAATCTTTCAAGAAATTAAACAGGTCCTGTAATATAGAAGTAAATGAAATAAGAAGGAAAGGAGGGTATTAGGGCTGCAAATGGAAGGAATGCAGTTCCATCACCCTGAATGACTTACGAATGAGACTGAATAGAAGGAGCTCTGATGAAAGGGAACGTTTTGTGTGATATTTCTGTTATAGTGATGACCATACTAATGAGATGGTCTCCTGGTCTGTAATAGCTCCATGCTCTGTTTCCATCCTGGGGCTCCAAACTCAGCGGGCATTTCCTTCTAAGCTTCCCAGAGACTGGATGGGACACCAGCAGCATCAGAAGCAGGAGGTCCATCATTCATGAGGTTTTATTAATCCTCTTCCTGTTTCCAACACAACAGCAGGAGCAGTTGGAAAACCTCAAAGACTCTCAGAAGTGCCTGTGGCTTCCTGATATAGACAGAGGACCCCCCCCCCCAGTTTCATCTGGACAGGAGAGACAGGTGCAATCAAGAGTGAAGCCCCTACCTTGACCCAAGGAATTTATCCTTTGCTGATACAAGATCCTTTGCTTATGGCTTCAATCTGATGTCTACATCAAACTGAAAAACAGGAAAATCATAGGTCTCAAAGGCCCAGGCGGTGATAATTACAGTGAGAAGCAACTTCTCCTCTTGGGATCCTAAACCTTTTCCAGGGTGCAGAGAAGAGGCTGGAGAAAAAAACATGTTATAGTGAAAAATTACAGATACAGCCCTGGGGACACTGCTCCGTTGTGGTTGTGTCCTTCCTGTCAGGACACATCCAGAAAGTGATGCTGGAGAAGACAGTTCAGGGAATTGACTTCTGCTGTCCTTCAACATGGTCTCTGGTCTCCAGAGATTGCTGGGGAAGGTCACCCAGAGCTATGGAGTTTGGTGCCACTTTAACTTAAATGCCATTGAACTCTAGTGTTGCCTGTCTTCTAACGACAAGGAGGCCATCAATACACTTGAATTCTGCCCAATGTTAAGAGTCGGCCCTGTTTGGAATTTTTTTTAAATATCAGAATTTCATATATTAATCTTAAATTGCAGCTCATTTTAAAATTGCTTGTGCCTGAAGTGAAATTTCATTTGTTTTCTAGCAAAATTCATTTTTGGATAAGAGCTCATTAAGAAGCCAGAAAGGGACAACGTGTGGACTATATTGTTGGGTAAATAGGGAGAATATTATAGACTGGATGGAAGCTTTTTTTTTTTTCTTCCTTGTCATTTCTGTGTTGTCTTTCCATGTTCATATAATACACTAAAATTCTTTATATTTTGATCTTTTTTAGTTTTTTAAATAAAGAATGGACTATAAGGTCTACAGCCGAGATCTATCTATCTGCCATCCATCCATCCATCCATCCATCCATCCATCCATCCATCCATCCATCCACCCACCCACCCACCCACCCACCCACCCACCCACCCATCCATCCATCCATCCATCCATCCATCCATCCATCCACTTATCCATCCACCCATCCATACATCCACCCACCTATCCATCCATCCATCCATCCAATCATTGCATTTATTGGCCACCCATCTTATCATAGGGCAGCTCTACAAAGATGGTCGAGATGCCTACAGATGCCTAATTTCTAATGATTTTTGGAGATCTGGTGGGGTTTCCTCTGTTGTGGGGATGTACTTGGGGTGGGGGGAGGACCTTCCCTTTGACCTTCCCATCTCTGAGGCTGAGACTTTCTATACCCAAAAACCTCCAAAGGGTTTGAAAGTCCTATTGAAAACTCCTTGGTTCCTGGTTTATTTGGATCCATTGTTCAGGGATTGTGTCTCTTCAATGGGGGTGAGAGACATTAATATGGACTTCTTGGCCTAGAAGGGGGAACTGGGGGGCTGAGTGAAAAGCGGGGAACCGAAGGGACAGGAAGGTCCATCCTGACAGAGAAGAACAGAGGATGGCCCATATCCCAGGTCCACCGCTTGGAAGTTCTCCCACTCAACGTCCCTCAGATTCTGCTCTCAGGGCCTGGAGACCAGATCCTGGGTGGCTCCGGGTTCAAGCTGTGGCTTCTCAATGCCAGGTTGATGTGGGATTAGACTCTGTTCTCCTCCAGGGGGTTCACAGCCTTGTCTTACCAAAGTCGGGTTCTGCCCAGAAAGGAGGAAGCCCCTTCTCAGCCAGGAATGAGCCCACCCCAATGTCTGAGTTTGTCCCAGGGGAGACCCCAGAGGAGAGGAGGAGGGGGACTGTTGTCATCTATGGTTTCTTAGAGGCTTTGAGGAGGCTCCACCTGGACCTCTGGTTTGTCTGAGAGGGGCTGCAAGGACCCCGGCCTGGTCAAGTATGTTGTGTGAACGTGGTCCTTGCAAGCAGAAAAATGTCCCCAATACAGGTAGTCCTCGACTTACGACCACAATTGAGCCCAATATTTCTGTTGTTAAGTGAGACATCCATCAAGTGAGTTTTGCCCCATTTTACGACCTTTCTTGCCACAGTCATTAAGTGAATCACTGCAGTTCTTAAATTAATAACCTGCTTGTTAAGTGAATCTGGCTTCCCCATTGACTTTGCTTGTCAGAAGGTCGCAAAAGGGGATCACGTGACCTTGGGACACAGGCATAACGGCCATAAACATGAATCAGTGGCCAAACATCTGAATTCTGACCACGTGACCCTGGGGAGGCTGCAAAGGTCGTAACTCTGAAAAACGGTCATAAATCACATTTTTTAGTGCTGTTGTAACTTTGAACGGTCACTAAACGAACTGTCGTAAGTCGAGGATTGCCTGTGTATCCTATTGTTCAGCTTCTCTCCAATGAATTGATCCACTTCAGAGTTCCCATCATCCACTGACTCCTCGGCCAACAGGTTCAACCTCAGGAAACAAACCATGGTTAAAAGTGGCACATGTGAATGTAACCATTGATGAAGTGACCAAGTTAAGTGGGTTGTGTGGATCTCACTAGTTAGTTGGGTGTGGTGGTTGTGAAATCCCAGGGGACCCTGAGTTCTAGTCCTGCCCTGGGCACTAAGCCAGCTAGGAGACTCTGGGCCAGCCACTCTCTCAGAGCCCTGGGAAGAAGGCAATGGCAACCTCTTCTGAACAGCCTTGCCGAGATCCCTGGGTCAGCTTCACCTGGGGGCTTCCTGACCACCTTCACTCCCAGATGGCCTCCCTGCACCTGGCTTCCTCCTTGCCGGTCAAGTGGCCTCCAATGGGCTGAATTTGGAGAGGGTTTTGCAGGAGGCTGTGCTGTGAGGAGGGGGCAAACAGGGGTCCTTCAGGGCCAGAGGGGTCTGCAGGAGATCCTCCCCCTCCCTAGTGAGGGCAGGGAGGGAGGGGGGCTGGGGGAGAGGGAGGCAGAGGGAGCCACCCACCCACCCCATCTGCTCTGGGCAGCTCAGGTGCTGTCGGAAAGCTCACCTCTGAGGGAGGGGCTCCCCTTGGGATTGGCTGGGAGGGAGAGGGGCTCTGACGTCACAGGTGGGGGCAGGTGGGGCTCCCAGGTGAGCCCTGGGCACCTGCAGGTCAGGTGGGGCTGGTGGGGTCTAGTGAGGGAAATGAGGTCAGCCTGGGCCTCTGCTGCCAATTTCCCCCTGGGGCAGGCGGGGGCTTCTTCCTTTTGATCTGGGAAGTGGGGCACCCCATGGAGAGGGTCCCTCTGGCCTTGCAGGGGAGGGGAGGGACTCTGTCCCAGGGAGCCCAGGGGAGAGGCAAAGGAAATGGGGAGGGGGAGCCGCATCTGTTGCCAGGATCCCCCGTCTGTGGCTGGGTTGCTGGGGACCCAGAGGGTGGGCGTTGTTCCCCCGGGTGTGTCAGGGGTTGTGTGAAGCTGACCCAGAGGCTGGTCCTGGCCAGAGGAAGAGGCCGAGGCCGGAGCAGAGTTTCTGGGGCTCCTTATAGGGGGGCTAACGGGCCTTTCAGTGTCTTTGGGGGGATCCGGATGGGATCTGGCCCTCCTCAGCCAAGCCCAGCCCTGGAGGGGCCCCTCAGCCCCCTTTACAGGACCCCACGGCAGAGCCCTTTCAGGGGGGACACATGAAGTTCCCCCCCAAGGAGTGGAGGCTTCTGGGTACCCTGCAGAATTCAGCCGAGGGAACCAAACTCCATTAACCCTCATGGAAGCGTCTCGTCTCCTTAACCTGGATTGGGAAGGAAGCTTCTTTCTTGGGCCCTGTGGAGTCATTCGAATGGGCCAACTTCATAGCTCACCTGAAGGGCCTCCAGGGGTTTCCAGGCATTTCTGTACCTGTTGGCTCCCCCCCTCTCCCTCCCTCCCCCCCTCCCTCTCTCTCTCCTGCCAGACGTTGGGAGGAACAATGGAGGCTGCTACTTTCAAGAGGCTTTTTCCAAGTCCTTCAGCCACAGCTACGCCGTTAGCAGAGGCCAAAACCGGAGGTTCAGAGGAGGAGCCAGTGGGCTCAGTGGTTACAGCCGGAGAGAAGCAGCCAAGGAGGCTCTCCTGGAAGGTCCTGCCAGCCATTCCTGGTCCAGGGAGGTTTGGGGCCTGAGA
Organism: Natrix helvetica; assembly: GCF_964273705.1. Classification (NCBI taxonomy): domain Eukaryota; kingdom Metazoa; phylum Chordata; class Lepidosauria; order Squamata; family Natricidae; genus Natrix; species Natrix helvetica. The sequence continues at coordinate 123,989,700 of NC_138551.1, read as the reverse complement.
GCCTCAGAATCTGGGAAGGTTTTGTGACTCTGCCCGAGTCTGAAGGGCCAGGAAGGGGCTGAATTCGCAGGGCCTCCCAGGCTTTGCTCAGGGTTGGCTTAGGGCAGCCTCAGAACCAACCAGGGTGGCTCCCAAACCAGGATCAGGGTTTTAAGGTTATCTGGCGTAAAAAAACCATGGTTTGTGCATTACACAAAATCGTGTTCATTGTTTTCAGAATGGAAGTAACATCTTCAGACCACTCTGGAGGGGCCACAGAGACCCCCATCTTCCTCAGAGTCATGGAGGGTCCCCTCCAGGGTGAGGCCACCCACCTTTTCCACCCGGGCAACCCCGGATCCCCCTTGGAAGACCCAGCCCTGCATGGCTTCTCCCCCACAGGAGCCTCTCCTGGAAAGACACAGAGCCCAAGCGAGGCTGGAGAAACCCCTGGGGCTGCGTCCCCCCCAACCTTCAACCCTGGGGCCCATAAACCAGGTTAGCCTCTTCCCAGGAATGCCCCAGATCTCCTCCTCCTTCTTGGCCATCCTGGGCCTTCTCTGTGTGTCTGGGCTTTGCTTTCCCCTGGGTGCCCCGTGCATGGAAAGAGGTGGCTGAGCAGCATGGGATATGGTCTCCCCGCTTCCCAGGACTCAGACGATGGAATTTTGCAGATCTGCTTCCCTTCCCCAACACAAGGCTCCCCAGCTTCCTTCTCCCAAGAGGGTCTCCCCACTCAGCTGGGCAGACTCCTCTCTGGCATCCCTGCAAGAGCCCCCTTGCCTGGCCTGCGCATGGGAAAGGATGGTAGGGGAACATGGGATATGGGTTTCTGCATTTCTGGCTCTCTGAAGATAGAAATTGGATTTTGCAGATCAGCTTTTCCATCTGCAACACGAAGGTCCTGAGCTCCCCTTCCCTCCTTCCCTCCCTCCCTTTAATGGGGTGAGAGGAAGCCTTGATTTCTCCATCTCTTTTCATACCTACCTACCTACCTACCTACCTCTCTCTCTCTCTCTCTCTCCCTCCCTCCCTCCCTCCCTCCCTCCCTCCCCTTCCTCCCTTCCTTCCTTCCATGGGGTGAGAGGCAGCCCTGATTTCATCATCTCTTTTCACTTGGTTTTTTTTCTAACTTCTCTCTGTGTTTCTGTCTCTATGTTGTTGTTTTTAACTTTGCAAACTTCTGGTAAGTACTTTTTCTCTAAAGTTGATTTTGTTCTTAGAGATTGGATGCACTATTGGATGTATCAGTCCTTTTGTGATGATGCCCTTGAGGATTAGCTTTCAAAATGAAATAGTTTTTAGTTCCAACTCAACTATTTCAGATCTGTGACATACTATGGCATTAACTGCCCCACCCCCTGGTTTTGTCTTTATGCCAACAAAACTCAGATTTATTTTTTCTTCAGCCACAGGCGCCATGTATTCCCTCTGGGGCCAAGCATGGAGACCCCAAACCTCTGAATTCTAAATGACCGATTTAATTTGATCTCTTCCGCTGTTATTATGAGCCACATGGGGATTATTTCCCTTTCATTTCCCTCCAGAGAATTTCCCAACAACCTTTGAGTCCAAGAACTGGTTGAATTATCCAGGGATCCCTCCTGAGAGGGAGAATTATGATAAAAGTTTCAGCTCTGCTCTTTGGCCGAATCCTCCAGGGGAGACTTTGGGCAGAGAAATATGGTGTTTTGGGACAGGCAGGATCTGTGCTCTTGAATATCCGTCTCTCTCCTTTCCAGATGAAGCTGAGTGTTTCTCTGTGTTTCAATCAGGAAAGAAACTGGATCATATTCCACCTTGTGAGAGTCCTTTGAATTCTTCTAATTCTTATTTAGAAACAGAAAAGGGATTCATTGATTCGCCCCATGAATGATGGACCTCCTGCTTCTCCTTCTGATGCTGCTTTTGTCCCATCCACTCTCTGGGAAGCTGAGAATGAAATGCCCGCAGAGTTTGGAGCACCAGGATGGAAAACAACCACAGAGCTTTTATAGCCCAGGAGATCATCTCATCGGTATAGTCATCAGTGGAGAGGAAAAAATGCATATAAAGTTGCTTTTCAATGTGGCTCCTTCTCTTCAGTTTGTTTTTCGTGATCTGTAAGTGATTCAGGGTGATGGAGTTGCACTCCCTCCATTCTAACACTCTCCTTCTTCTCTTTTTTTTATTTTTCATTTATTCCTATATTGGGGGATATATCTAATTTCCTGAATGATTTAGATTTCCATGGCTTCTCTCTTTTGTCTGATTTTGTTAAAGAGACTCAAAAAGGGGTTTGAAAAAAGCTGAAAGGGCTGCAGATTATTTTCCTCTCTCAGTTCAATCCTTAATTTATCACTTGAATAATGAATTTTATTTAAAGTACGGGTGGAATCAGTTGTAGTTTCCGTACCTCAGCCAATTTCCATATTTGTGTAACTGATCATTGGTTTTGGATCAATGTTGGCTTAAGGCTTAGTAGGCTTGTGGAGGATTATATATATTATATATGAGAAAAGTATTTGTTGTTGCTGTTAATTATAACTTTTTTTTACAATAGGAGTTATGATGATTTTTTATATAGCTTAGGATTCATTTTCAACATTCAAACGGTCAACATGAATTCCCAGTTCCTGCACAATCTCACACTTGGTTACAACATCCATGACAACCATTTGAGCACTTTACGTACTTCAGATGCCTTGCTGGACATGCTCTCCACTGGAGAAGCCAATGTCCCCAACTACAGCTGTGGAAGGAAGGAGAACCTTCTGGCTCTTATTGATGGAGCTAGAAGAGCCATCTCAATCCAGATGTCAACATTAGGAGGCACCTACAAAGTCCCACAGGTTTGTGTGTGTTTTTCTCCATCTGGTAAAGTGAGGGGTGGGTGGTGGTGGGTGAGCAATAGATGAAATCATGTCTTCTCCATGGAATTCAAGAGCTGCTTTTCTCCATATTAACAAAAATGACAATATTTTACCCCATTACGTTCATGTTGAGATTAATCATAAAAAGCCTGAAATACAAGCAATTCATTCTCTGGAGAAGACATTCTACCAACTATTTAACTGATCAAAAATATCCCTGGTTGTTGGGGTCTCTATTGGCATCTTCATTTTCACATATAAATAATATCCAGTCGGGTTGAAGTTGGCAATAGTAGCATTTTATCTATCTAAAAAGTGGAATAAAAAGGACTCTAGTAATTATAGGCCAAATAGACTAGTAGATATTGTGGCTGAAATGTATGCCTGGATCCTCTTAGTTAAACTTGAGAAAAATGCATTCCTTGCAGAAGAAACAGAAGGTTTTAGGTAGTGAATAGCTATATAGATTTTATAAGAAATATTACATGTCAATAATCTAATATTGGTAATAAATTTGTCTTGAAATATCTAATCTATATCAGCAAAGTAAAACACGGTTTTGCTGGCTTTCTAGATGTTAGTGCATTTGTCATAATTAACAGAGAAATATTATGTAGGAAATTGATTGCCCTCAAAATGGAGCTCCACCTGTTGGCCCTGATCCAGGCTCTTTCTCCAGGTCCTTGTTTGAGAGGGAGGTTGGGGCTCAATGGAGCAATGAGAAGAAGGATTGATACTTACAAAGGAGGAAGGGAAGGATGCAAATTTGAACCCTTGTTATTCACTCTAGATATTGACAACTTACTTCAATAAATGAAGGATCCAAAAACACATCATAAATAAATGTTATTTCTTTCTTTGCCAAAAATTACTAAATTAGTGGACCAGCGAAATGCAGTGCATATAGTTCCAGTACTTGGATTTTAGAAAGGCTTTGACACAGTAAACCACCATCTACTTCTTGGTAAGCTAAAAATATGTGGGATAGACAGCATCACCCCCAGATGGACTCAGCCTGTGGTCCTCAATGGAACTACATCTACATGGAGTGAAATAAGCAGTGGGGGATCCCAAGGTTCCATTTTAGGCCCACTACTCTTCAACATCTTCATCAATGGTTTGGATGAGGGATAGATGGGGAACTCATCACATTTACAAATGACACTTATCTGGCAGGAATAGCCAACACCCCAGAAGATAGGCTCAAGATCCAGATGGATCTAGATAGACTTGAACCCTGGGCTTATCTAACAAAAGGAAATTCAGTGTAGAGAAAAGTAAAGTCTTACACTGAGGCTAGAAAAACCAAATGTACAGGTACAGATGAGGTGAAACCTGGCTCAATAGCAGTAACTGTGAGAGGGATTGTTAGATTTATTATTTATTTATTTATTTATTTATTTATTTATTTATTTATTTATTTATTTATTTATTTATTTATTTATTTATTTATTTATTTATTTATTTATTTATTTATTTATTTATTTATTTATTTATTTATTTGTTTGATTTTTAGACCGCCCCTCTCCCAAAAAGGGACTCGGGGCGGTGTACAGTCAATACAATAAAACCAGTCATAATAATTAAATACATTTAAGCTACATTTAAGATACATTTGGAGGGGGAGATAGACTGTACTAAGAAATAAATAATTCTAATCCTAAAAACATCACAATTAAAACCCCAAACCCTAAAATAAAATAAATCCCTGGGAGGTAAAACTAAGAAAGTGCCAGGCCAGCTGATTGAAATAGGTGAGTCTTTAACTTTTGCCGGAAGGAACGGAGGTCAGTGGTAGTTCGAATGTCTGGGGGGAGGTCATTCTAGAGGGTTGGGCCCATCACAGAGAAGGATCTACTCCTAGGTGTCGCCCGCTGGCATTGCCTAGCAGACGGCACCAGGAGGAGCCCCTCCCTGTGTGAGCGGATAGGTCGCAGGGACGTGTGTGGTAGGATGCGATCCTGCAGATAACTAGGTCCTCTGCCATGGAGCGCTTTAAAGATGGTGATCAATACCTTGAAACGCACCCGAAAGGCCACAGGTAGCCAGTGCAGCTCGCGCAGGAGAGGTGTTACGTGGGAGTAACGTGTACTTCCCATAATAACCCGCGCGGCTGCGTTCTGAACTAGCTGCAGTCTCCAGATGCGTCCCAAGGGAAGCCCCATGTAGAGGGCATTGCAGTAGTCCAGGCGAGACGTCACCAGCGCATGAGTGACCGTGCGCAGGGCACTCCGGTCCAGTAGGGGGCGCAATTGGCGCACCAGGCGAACCTGGTGGAACGCCCCCCTTGCCACGGCTGCCACATGGTCCTCCATTGACAGCCGGGCATCAAGGAGGACGCCCAAATTGCGCGCCCGCTCCACAGGGGACAGTTGTTCGCCCCCTATGGCCAGCGATGGAGTCAGCTGGCTGAACCGAGGTGCCGGTAACCACAGCCACTCGGTCTTGAAGGGGTTGAGTTTGAGTCTGTTGTCCCCCATCCAGACCCCGACGGCTTCCAAACACCGGGACATCACTTCGACAGCCTCGTTGGGGTGGTTTGGGGTTGAAATATACAGCTGAGTATCATCAGCGTAAAGATGGTACTCAACCCCAAAACCACGGATGATCTCACCCAGCGGCTTCACATATGCGTTGAACAGGAGAGGCGAGAGGACCGACCCCTGTGGCACCCCACAAGTGAGTGGCCTCAGGGACGACCTCTGCCCCCCTGTCAACACACATTGCTTCCGGTCGGAGAGGTAGGAGCCGAACCACCGCAAAACGGTGCCTCCGACTCCCATCCCCTCCAACCGGCGCAATAGGATACCATGGTCGATGGTATCAAAAGCCGCCGAGAGGTCTAATAGGACCAGGATAGAGGAGCAACCCCTATCTCTGGCCCTCCAGAGATCATCAACCAACGCGACCAAGGCTGTCTCAGTGCTGTGCCCGGGTCGGAAGCCGGACTGGCGTGGGTCTAGATAGTCGGATTCGTCTAGGTGTCGTGGAAATTGCTGCGCCACCACATTCTCATGGCCTTCCCTACCCTGAGATACAATTCAATAGCAGAGTTGGAAGGGACCTTGGAGGTCTTCTAGTCCAACCCCCTGCCTAGGCAGGAAACCCTATACCGTTTCAGACAAATGGCTATCCAACATCTTCTTAAAGACTTCCAGTGTTGGGGCATTCACAACTTCTGGAGGCAAGCTGTTCCACTGATTAATTGTTCTCACTGTCAGGAAATTTCTCCTCAATTCTAAGTTGCTTCTCTCCTTGATTAGTTTCCACCCATTGCTTCTTGTTCTACCCTCAGGTGCTTTGGAGAATAGTTTGACTCCCTCTTCTTTGTGACAACCTCTGAGATACTGGAACAATGCTATCATGTCTCCCCTAGTCCTTCTTTCTCTTAAGCTAAACATACCCAGTTCCTGCAACCGTTCTTCCTATGTTTTAGCTTCCAGTCCCCTAATCATCTTTGTTGCTCTTCTCTGCACTCTTTCGCATCCTACCCCATACATCCCTGCAACCAATTCGCTCTCACAGAGAGGGACTCCTCCGGGTGCCGTCCGCCAAACAATGTCAGCGGGCGACGCCCAGGAGTAGGGCCTTCTCTGTGATGGGCCCGACCCTCTGGAACGACCTCCCCCCTGACATTAGAATCATTACTGATCTCCGCTTCTTCCGTAAGGAACTCAAGACCCACCTGTTCCAATTAGCTGGCCTGACCCAATTGCAATCATGATCTAATCCCCTGACTTTTCTGGCTGGTTATTTTAAATTTTGGGGTATTTTAATTTGGTTTTAATTATTAATTAATCTTTGCATTATTGTACAGACTTGTGTTTTTTGTTTTTATGGGGTTTTGTAATTGTTGTATACAATGTTTTTATAATGTTTTTATTCTGTCTGTACACCGCCCCGAGTCCCCTTGGGGAGAGGGAGCGGTTAACAAATCCAATAAATAAATATATATATATAAATATATAATAATATAAATATATAAATATATATATAATATTTCTAGAGTCTCCACATCTTTTTTACATCGTGGCGACCAAAACTGAATGCAGTATTCCAAGTATGGCCTTACCAAGGCATTATAAAGTGGTATAAGACCTAAATAAGACCTTTCCTTACCTGGGGTTGTTTTCTCTGAGACTGAATCTTGTCTCCCTCATCATCAATGGAGCTCAGTTAGATCAAAGACATGAGTGAAAGTGGTGCTTAAATGAAAACCTCAAAACTCTCCAGCTTCCTCAGCCCCAATTATTGAAGTATCTGAGGCCAAGTTTTCCCCCATGTTCTTACATCAATCTGATGTTTGGGGCTTCAGAGAGAAACCACCAGCAGAACCAACCCAATCACAGCCTCCGAGGAGTATCTTGGGGTGGACAAAATGACTCCAGCTGCTCCCATCAGAGCTGATTTGGGAATTTACACAATTTCTGCTTTGTCTAAAATCAGAAAATATGGGTATTGGCATAAAATTTAATCTATGGAAACTAACAGACTCTGAAAATTGTGGCTGTTAGAAGAGAGAAAACTTCAATTAAAGGCCAATCTTGGATTCTACTACTGACAAATTGTATGAGGAACTGAGGTCTCCCTGTTTCTTGTACAACTGGAGAAGCTAAAAAGATTCCTCCACAAAGAATCTGGGCCTTAGAAGCATTAAAATATGCAGCAATCCTCAAAATTATAGTAGGCCCTTTATTGGAATAGAATACTTCAATTGGCATTTGCACATGTTAATCTAATTGCAATAAATTTTAGTGGTGAGATACCGTAATATGACTTACATTGTTTATAGTTTTTTAATTTAGTTATTATTTTCCACTTTTGAAATACAATCTTGCTAATATTCTGTCTTTAATATTTTAAACAATGTCTAATTAATGAATTATTCTAATGCCTTCATGAGAACAAGATTGGATTTATTAAAATATAATAGTTTGGACTTGATTTGACCCCAAATATAACACAGCATTCTTCATTGTGCAAGGTTTTTGAATGTAGCTCAGAATCTGATAAGTCCAGTGAAACTCTGAAGACGAAGCTATGGATTATCAGATTTTATTTCTGCAGAAAGCAAAAGACTGGATGAACTTTATGTCTCCCACTTTAACAGAGCAGGCAGAGAGAGAAAAACAGGCGCACGCCAAAAACTTTTCCAAACATCTTATAGCTTGCACAGAACGTCATTGCTATAGAAACATAATTTGATATCACGCAAATTTCATGATTTTTGTCAGCGCTCTGAAAACCATAGACTGTAGAAGGGAAAAGAAATCCATTTTTTGGAGTATAACTCAGATCTTTGTTAGGGAATGCTGAACAAACATTTTAAGTTACAAGCAAGGCTACTTGGCAGATTCCACATTTTACTTTTTGATGCAATATAAGACTACAGAGATGGACTTTCAACAAATGCTTCAACAAATTCTACAGGGCCAGGAGGAAATCAAGAAACAGCTAAGGGAAATGAAAGATGAAATTAAAGAAAATCAAGCCCAAATATATAAGAACTCACAAAGACTGAATCTTGTGGAAGGGGGGGTGGAGGAGGTGAGGGGGGGGGGTGGAAGCTGTGCAGAAAGGGAACAAAGATCTTGACATCCAACAGATGAAATTAGAATTTGAGAGAATGTCCTATTATCTTAGATTTCAAAATGTTATAGAAGAAGATGGGGAAAATATAAGGGACATCATGACAAACATTCTGGCTGACTACACACACAAAGAAAAACAACAGATGGGGTGGGATATAGACCTGGTTTATAGAGTGAACTCAGCTTATGCTAGAACACACAATGTACCCAGGGAGGTTCACATTAAATTCCTTAGAAAAACCACAAGAGATGAAATTCTGGGTGTACAAAGGGGGCAAGCATTGACATATCACGATATGGAGATAACCATTCTGAAGCAGATCCCTAAGAAGATTAGAGAAAAAAGAAAAAATTATTCGCAATTAGCGAATAAATTATACCAGAAAGGGGTGTGGTTTAGATGGTTGATGCCTGAAGGTATGCTGATATTCTGGGAGGAGACAAGAATCAGAATTAATTCACCCATAGAGGCGCAGGCCTTTATGGAAAAAAATAAAACACTCCTAGAGAAACCACCAGACACTACAATGGATACGCAGGACACGGGAGGGGCCAGAGCTCTGCCAGTGGAGGGAGATGGGGCAATAGCAAGAAGACTCAGATCACAGAAATAAATAAGAAAATCATATTATTATAAATTTACCGAAAGTGAAAATGGAATTATATTTGGATTTTATATTGTAATGTTTAATTTGATTGAATTTAATAATAGACCTAATATGCTGATTATAATCAATTATATACTAATGCATTATATATAAATGTATGCTATGGGTATGGAGGGAGGGGTGCCTCTCACATTTTGCAACTGCCAAAATTTGTATACCTGTCCATTTACCCTTTTCCCTATAAATTTTGAAAAACCAATAAAAATTTTATTACAAAAAAAAAAAAAAAAAAAAGAAGGGAAAAGAAATCCATTTTTTGGAGTATAACTCATAGCTTTGTTAGGGAATGCTGAACACACATTTTAAGTACAAGCAAGGCTACTTGGCAGATTCCACATTTTACTTTTCACAAGATGTTACTTTGCTAGGCTAAGCTTGGGAATTCGCCTAGAAGTTTTATCTATGTAGTTGGCACGTTAGGTTACAATGGAGCTTCTCTCAACAGCAATTTAACAAAAGCTGAATTAGGTTACACTCTGTGTATGCTCTAATCCAGTGATGGCAAACCTTTTAGAGACTGAATGCCCAAACCACAATGAATGGCCAGCTCCCACTGCTGCTGTGCTCCCTCTCCTTGGTTGCCCATGGTGTGTGCAGGAGGTCAAAGTATGTGGGTCAGAGGGAGGCCCACTCCCTCTCCTTACGAGACCTAGCTTTGTAACCAAAGCATCCTCAATGATAGAATGGGAGACCACCAGGAGAGGTCAGGAGGATGGGACAAGGAGATGGTAAAAGGCAACAGGGCTGTTGGTGATCAAGCGCTAAGGCAGAATTTATCTCACACCCTCACCCTCTCCCATTATAATCTTCTTCCTTCCCTTCTTTTTCCTTCCCTCTTCATTCTTTCTTCCCCTCTTTCCTTCTTTTTGCTTCCTTGCTCTCTTCTCCTCTTTCCGTCTTTTTCTTGGTCTTTCCTGTCCCTTCTTGGATGCTCCAATGCAATAGGGGAAACATTCCTTGCCTTGTGATCAAATGGCACTTTTGCTAGTAGTTTGTGGCCACTGAAAAGTCTGAGAACAAACCAGGCTCAGTTTATTCCATGCTTGCATTTCATGGGGACAGACTACAGGAGAGCAAAACTGTCAAAATGATGGCTCTGGTAGTTGATCAGAACTTATCTGTTTTTTATGTACAACAGCTTTAGCATTTAAGAGCAGAGCTAAGTTAGTTGCTTTTCTATTCATATATAATGATCCTTGAAAGATCTCTTCCGTAGGGACCTTGCCATGGTCTAATTCAGACTGGAAATATAGCAAAGGAAACTATTTCTCCAATTGCTTTGTCCTTTTTCCCCCACTGGAAACAGCTGTTTGCAACCCACAAGGAGGGGATACTTTCCTAAGAGCTCAGAATTCAAGGATACCAATGTGTCCATGACCACCACCAGATGGATTCGTAACTGGCTGACCAACCACACTCAACGTGTAGTCCTCAATGGAACTGCATCTACATGGAGGGAGGTATGGAGTGGAGTACCCCAAGGCTCTGTTTTGGGCCCAGTACTCTTCAACATCTTCATCAATGATTTGGATGAGGGAATCAATGGGGAACTCATCAAATTTGCAGATGACACCAAGCTGGCAGGAATAGCCAACACTCCAGAAGATAGGCTAAAGATATGGAAGGATCTTCACAAACTTGAACATTGGGCACTATCTAATAAAATGAAATTCAATGGTGAAAAGAGTAAGGTTCTACATTTAGGCAACAAAAACGAAATGCACAGGTACAGTATAGGTGGTACCTTGCTCAACAGTAGTAACTATGAAAGGGATCTTGGAGTCCTAGTGGACAACCATTTAAATATGAGCCAGCAGTGTGCAGCAGCTGCCAAAAAAGCCAACACAGTTCTAGGCTGCATCAACAGAGGGATAGAATCAAGATCACGTGAAGTGTTAATACCACTTTATAATGCCTTGGTAAGGCCACACTTGGAATACTGCATTCAGTTTTGGTCGCCATGATGTAAAAAAGATGTGGAGACTCTAGAAAGAGGGCAGAGAAGAGCAACAAAGATGATTAGGGGACTGGAGACTAAAACATATGAAGAACGGTTGCAGGAACTGGGTATGTCTAGTTTAATAGAAAGAAGGACTAGGGGAGACATGATAGCAGTGTTCCAATATCTCAGGGGTTGCCACAAAGAAGAGGGAGTCAAACTATTTTCCAAGGCACCTGAGGGTAGAACAAGAAGCAATCGGTGGAAACTAATCAAGGAGAGAAGCAACTTAGAACTGAGGAGAAACTTCTTAACAGTTAGAACAATTAATCAGTGGAACAGCTTGCCTCCAGAAGTTGTGAATGCCCCAACACTGGAAGTCTTTAAGAAGATGTTGGATAGCCATTTGTCTGAAATGGTATAGGGTTTCCTGCCTGGGCAGGGCGTTGGACTAGAAGACCTCCAAGGTCCCTTCCAACTCTGCTATTGTATTGTATCTCAGGGTGGGAAAGGCCATGGGGGTCCTAGTGATAGAAGAGACCCTCAAGGCCTCCCCAACCCACTGAGATACCTCCTGCTTCTCCCTCCCTTCCTGCAACAAGGACTCACTTACTTTCCAAACCTCTGTCTCCTCTCTTGTTTCTCGGCTTCTTTGCCTTTGAAGAAGGGAGAGGAGAGTTGGCTGGGAAATGCTTTTTGTGCCGAGAATGGACGCTCATGGGTGCTATAATATTGTGCAGATTCAGGCACCCATCTTCTTTTGCAGAGTCAGGGATCCAGAAACTGGGGGTGGGTGGGGAAAGTGGATACCTGTAGGTCTCCTGCTCCTCCACTCCCCCAAGTACTTTCCACTTAGCTACTTAATGAGGCTTCTTTGTCTCAAGGAAGAGCAAATGGGGCCAGACAGAGACAGGCAATCTAAGTGTGTTTGGCAGAGAAAGCATACTTCAGCCAAGGCACCCAAACTGCTGCCAATGGTGTGGGCGACAGCTGAGCATGCAAATGGGGCCAGACAGAGACAGGGAGGGTAAGAGAGAAATCTAAGTGTGTGTGTGTGTATCTGTGTCTGTGTGTCTCTGTGTGTGTGTCTCTGTGTGTGTGTCGGGGAAAGCGTGCTTCAGCCAGGGCACCCACACTGGTGTGGCCGACACCTGAGCAGGGAGGCAGGGTGTGTGTTATGTACTGGCGTGCCTGGCCAGCAGAGGGCGTTCAGAGAAGCCCTCTGATTGGTCCAGGCGCGCCTGCCGTCCGGCGGGACAAATAGCCAATTCCTATTGGTTCACCATCTGACAGCTGCATGTATAAATAGCTGTCAGATGGCGTCTGCTGAGCTTGTTCCTGTCAGTTCTGTTTGAGTTAAATAAACGCGTTCTTTGCAATCAGCTGCCTCCGTCTCCTCAGTACAAGCTTTAACAATGTGGGTGTGTACTTTCATCCCCATTCAAGCAGGGCCCAATTGGGATTATAAAATACCGCTTTGGTTGGATCTCGCAGACACCATGGGGATTATGAATATTAAGTCACTCGGGGGTTGTTTATATAAAGATGTGCTTATCGCTGATGGGGACGAATAGAAGTTAAAAACTTTGGAACTGTTGGAAGAAGGAATTATTTTAAATTGGTTACATTATATACAGCTACAGAAGAGATGGGAAGAAGATTGTAGGGTCGGTTTTATGGATAAAGAAGTGGAACTGATCAAGCAGATAAAAGAGACTGGCCCAAAACAAGTTAAAAGAATATATAATGTACTGTTAGAAAGAGACTCAGAAAGTGAATTGGTTAAGGATTGTATGATTAAATGGGCTCAGAATTTTGGTGAAGTGGTTATGTTGGAAACGTGGGAAAAAATATGGGTTCAGAATGTTAAATTTACACAGTCACAGAATTTAAGGGAGAACTTTTATAAAATGTTTTACAGATGGTATTTAGATCCTAAAAAATTATCATGCATGTACCCAAATGTTCAACCAAAATGTTGGAGATGCGGGTGCCTAGATGCTACCTTTTTTCATGTATGGTGGACTTGTAACAAGGTTAAAGCTTTTTGGATAAAAATATGGTGGGTTATGCAAAATGTATTTAAGAAAAGAATACAATTTACTCCACAAATGTTTTTATTGGGTATAGCTAAGGACTTTACTAAAGGGGAAACAAAATTGGTTTTGTATATGGTCACAGCAGCTAGGTTGTTGATTGCGCAACATTGGAAAAAAGATTTTTTACCGACAATTGATCAATGGATTCAGAAGGTGGCGGGGTTCGCCAAAATGGCAAAAATTTCAGCTTTTTTAAAAGATCAGAAGCAGGAGAATTATACACAGGAATGGGTAAAATTGATTGATTATATACAGAATAAATACCAGACTAGGAGGTATTATGTAGCCTTTAGGTAAGAATGTTTAGATTGATAGATGATCAGAGTAAATAATACATGGGATGCTTGGAATTGTTAGAGTGGTGTATAGCGGAAGTCAGGGGGGGGTTGAGTGGGAGGTGGGGGTGGGTTAGGGTGGAGGGTGGGGTAATATATATGCATAATTAAACTAGAAGATGGGATTAATGAAATATTGTTATTTTAAGAGAAATTTATATTATGATTTATATATGTTTAATTAACTTAGAAGATGGGATTAATGGGCTATTGTTACTTTAAGAGAAACTTATATTATGATTGTTGGGAGGTGAGGGGGTACAATATGTGAATGAGTAATCTATTTTAAGATGGTGGGAGGGGAGGGGGTAAAGTATTTGGTATAATATTTGAATGAGAAAAATTATTTTTTGGGTTGGGGGGAGGGGAGGGGGCATAGCATCTGTATGTGATTTACACTGTATGGTGGGGGGTTAAAAGGGGGAAAATTTGTTTGTATAAAACTTTTTCAATTAAAAAAAAAAAACAATGTGTGTGTGTACTTTCATCCCCATTCAAGAAGGGCCTCTTATTTCATCCCCAGCACAGTCGGGGCATGCAGGCTGCTGCCACCTAAGCACCGTGATTGCCCCCTCCCCAGCCAGCCCCACCTGACCTGCTCCCTGCCGGCTCCTGCAAAGCCTCGCCATTCTCCTCCTCCTCTTCTTCTTCGTGTCGTCGTCCTCCTCCGCACAAGTGACAGTGGGCTCCACAGGACAGGTTTTCATTTCTGCCCTGGGGCAGAAAACTCTGGTGGGCTGGAAGTGAGTGTGAATGGCCTGGCTCTCCAGTGCTTCCTGGGTCAGTTGGAGGCTTCCTTCAGCCTTCAAACAGTTGCAGGGCTTGTTTGGGGTTTTTTGCTTCCAGGTTGGTGCAGGAGGCTTTCCAGGGCCAAAATGGGGGGAAAAACCCTGTGCTTTCTGCACCCCATTTTGGCCCTGGAAAGCCTCCTGCACCAACCTGGAAGCAAAAAATAAAAAATAAAACCCTGCAACTGTTTGAAGGCTGAAGGAAGCCTCCAACTGAGCGAGAAAGCACTGGAGGCCCAGACCATTCACTTCCAGCCCAGCGGAGTTTCCTGCACAATGTGAGCACACACACACACACACACACACACACACAATGCATACTCATGCATCCCTCGCCCTGGCCCTTGGCAATTTTAAAACCCACCACTGTTAGCAACCCACAAGGAGGGGATTCTTTCCTAAGAGCTCACAATTCGGGAATAACCGGGGAGGAAAACCCTGCGCTTTCCACGTCCCATTTTGGCCCTGGAAAGCCTCCTGCACCAACCTGGAAGCAAACCCCCCCCCCAAAAAAAAAACCCTGCAACTGTTTGAAGGCTGAAGGAAGCCTCCAACTCAGCCTGGAAGCACTGTTGAGGGCAGGCCATTCACACTCACTCCCAGCCAGCCGGAGTTTCCTGCCCAATGTGAGTGTCCCCCCCCCCCACTGCATTCTCACGTGTCCGTGTCCCCCCCCTGGCCCTCCACAAAGGCCCGAAAACCAGCTGGCCGGCAGGAGGAGCGCCTGCATGTGGATGCTAGTGGAGCTGGTCTGGGGTAGCTGGCATGCCAGGAGAGGACACGCTGCATACCACAGGTTCCCCATCACGGTTCTAATCCTTTCAATTCCTTTTCAGATAAATCATTTAACAGCTTCAGAGGCTCTGAGTGATAAAAGCAAATTCCCCTTTTTCCACCAGATGAATCTCAAAGAAGGATTCCAGTACCCAGCAATTGTCCAGCTGCTCCTCCACTTCAGATGGACCCTGATTGGCCTCTTTGCTTCAGGCACAGAAAAGGGAGAGAATTTTATGAGGACTTTCCCTCCTGTGCTTGTCAGGAATGGAATTTGTGTGGTTATATCACAACTGTTCTCAACAACTGGACATACAGCAGCCCTCAGGGATTCCCTCTCTAAGTGGAGACAAGTCAACGTCTTTGTTCACTTCATGGAATTTGATTCCCTTTGGGACAGAATTCTTCCTTTCCATTTAACACTTATGCGTCTGCCAGGACCCATTGAGGGGAAAGTCTGGATCCTCACAAATTTTACAGCATATCAAATAAACAAGCGCAGACTTCTCAAATACATCCATAGTATTTGGACGTTTGGTTATGCGGGAAAAGGAAGGCCAAAAGATTCTGCCTTTAAACCCGATTTCTATGTGGAAGAAAAGTTTCAAGATCATTATTTTCATTGTTCTCTTTCAAAGAATATCTTTTCTGTCAAAGGCCGCAGAAGATGCACCCAGAAAGCGCCACTGGAGACCCAATGGAATTGGGACAGATTTAGGGTCCAAAATGAATACTACCATTACAGTCTCACAAAGACTCTGGCCCAGGCCTTGAATGCTGCCTATTCCTCCAGATCGAGGAGGGGAAGGAAGGAGGATGAAAAGATGTTGGGGTCTCCAAGGCTGCAGCCATGGCAGGTAAGGGGGTCCCGATATGGATCCATTAATCTTAGATCCTTTGGAGGAGGAATCCAGAGGAGAAGGAGGGGAACCATCTCAACAGATCTGGCCAATTTAATTACTCAGGGAATTAATGGTTCCAAAGAGTAGGTACTGGTCACTCACCGGCGACTGGAAAGCGAAGTCATCCACCGCCTTCTTGTCCAGCACTTGCTCAGAGACCTCCTACCCTCCCGCTCACCCCGCCCAGCCTCCCCGCCAACATCCCCCACGCCTGGGCACAGACACTCACCGGTTCTTTCTTCTTCTGTTTCCAAACTAAGCCCCGGTTGGTTGGTTGGTTGGTTGGTTAAAGTGCGCTTGGATCCGAAAGCTCCATCACTGGAGGCTTTTAAAAGGGAGAACTTTTCAGCTGCCAGTTGGCAAAGAAAGCTCTCAGCCATGACCAGCACTGCTGTGGCTCCCACCAGTTGGGTGGACAAAGGAGCAGGTGGCGGCTGTGGCCTCGGTCTGGCACAAGCTGAGGGCCTGGTCTGGGGAGGTGGGGAGTGGCTCGCCCAGGCAGCTACTGCAACAGCAGGGCTGGCCAGGTCCCATCCCGTGTGTTGCACCCCACTCCCAGCTTTCACCCATGCCTCCATGTCGTTTTCGGGCGTGCAACATGCGGGAGATCCTAGCTGCAGTTTACTCGTGAGCAACATTGGCCAGGAGAGACAGGGAGAAAGGCCAATGGGGCTCACGAGTAAACTGAGGTTCCTAAGTGGGATCCAGCCAGGGGTGGGTTCTGGCTACCGTTACTGCCGGTTGCTCTGCGCATGCCCAGAAGCCAAAAACAATATGGCCGAGAGAACCGGTTCAGGGACGTGGCCAGCCTGGGTTGCTGCTGGTTCCAGCAACCAGGCCACCAGGTTACTACTGTTTCAGCCAAACTGGTCCAAACAGGTAGGAACCCACCTCTGATCTGGAGGTGTTTTCCATCAGGATTACAAGGGAGAAGATTAGCCTGACAGATTTCTTCTTGATCAACCCATGATTTCTTGGAATCAATCTGTTGTTTTCAAAGAGTTTATGAATAATCTTTTTTCTCTGTTCATTTTATTTGTTATCTGCTCTAAAATGTTCCCTATAATTGACCAACTGTGTCTATTATATTTTCTCTATAGTTTGATAAATTTTTCTCAAACTTTTTCATTCCCTTATGAAGATTATGGCAGTATTTGTACCCTATTTAACCATATTTGGAGATGAGACAATTGTAGAAGAAAGATTCAATGTGGGATAAGAAACAAAGTTTTCTGCTTTTCAAATTCCTGGATGTTCCCATTCTAGTTTCATCCCTTTCTGGAGAAGAATGAATTTTGGAATATTTCTCACTATAAACTGTACTTGGACCAAAATGGACAGATAACAGCAGATCTGGGCATTTGGGGCTTCTTGGTTCTCCCCAAAGAGAATGTCAAGGAAGAGACTCTGGCGCTTTTTCAAAAACAGAGACTTTCTATCAGACAAGATGCTCTTTCACAGCTAAAGTTGCTCAATAAGGTGGGATAAATGTTGGTGTCTTTTCTCTGTTTTCCAAAGCCTGAGGTCCCATTTCAAGTGGGTAAAGCCTACAGTCTCCAGGGTGGTTGGCCTTCCATGCCAGTTGGTGTCATCTAATGGAAGTTCTTTAACAGACAGGACCTAAGTGAAGGGGCTTTGCCATGTTTTATGGAAACCTTTCAAGATCGTACTGGTCAGAGGTTTTTTTCTTTATCACAGTTTTATTCTATCTTTAAAAAATCTAATGGAATAAAAGTTTCCTAAAAATTTTATAGTAAACTTTATTCTCAGTTTAATATGAATATATCATCATACTTAAATCTTTTTTTCAATTCCATCCCTCTAGACTATTAAGTAGAAAAGTACCTTATTGCAATGTTAAATTCCAAAAGGAAAAGGAAGGAACTAAATAAAGAATCTGCCAGTTGTTCTACCTCCTGCATCTGTTTAGAAGTAGTCAGAGATTTCATATTTACCTCAGTGAAGACCAGAGGCTACTTGTCTCCATCCATTTCTACCTCCATTTTCCATGGACGGAGAGTCCTAACATCTTTTCTTTGCCATTCCTTGTTCTTCGGCTCAGTCCCTGCCTGAGTCCAGATGTGTGGAAAGCTGTCGTCCTGGATTTGTCAAGAGGGCTCGAGAAGGAGAGCCAGTTTGCTGCTACAACTGCATTCCTTGTCCGGAGGGGACCTTCTCCACTCAGGAAGGTGGGTCACATTGGAGGAAAGGAAGTGGAACTGATTCATTACATACATCAAATAATAAAGTTTGGTTCTGAACATCACACAGGAAATTATTTGGGTCCCAATTCTTCTCTCACTTTCATAGACGATTAAACAAAAAATTATTTTTTTAAAAAGTCTTATACTTCTTACCATCTCTCACTAGTGGTACTAATAAATGTGTCCTAGACAATATCTCCTGGTATCACTTGTTGTCCAAATAAGGTATTTCCTGAAAGGTAAAAGAAGAGAATAGTAAGGGAATATGGTTTTTTTTCTCAGATGCAGGAAAATGCACCAAGTGTCCGGATGACAAATATCCAAATGAGGACAGAATCCAATGTATCCCCAAAGTTATAACCTTCCTGTCTCATGAAGAACATCTGGGCATCATCCTGGTCTCTTTTGCCCTGCTCTTGTTCCTAACTACAGGCCTTGTTTTAATTGTCTTCATTAAATACCGAGAAACTCCCATTGTCAAAGCCAACAACCGGGATCTCTCCTACATCCTCCTGGTCTCCCTCCTGCTTTGCTTCTTGTCTTCTACTCTCTTCATTGGTCAACCAAGGAAAGCCACCTGCCTTCTCCGACAAACAGTCTTCAGCATCATCTTCTCAGTTGCCATTTCTTCTCTCTTGGCCAAAACCATCACGGTGGTGCTGGCTTTCCTGGCCACAAAACCAGGAAACCGAGTGAAGAGATGGCTGGGGAAAAGCTTGGCCAACTCCATCATCCTTTCTTCTTCTGCTCTCCAAATTATCATCTGCTCCATTTGGCTGGGAGTTTCTCCCCCCTTCCCTGACTCTGACCTCCACTCCCAGCCTGGAGAGATCATCCTGCAATGCAACGAAGGGGCTGTTGTCATGTTCTACGTCACCCTCAGCTACATGGGCTTCCTGGCTGCCATCTGCTTCACGGTGGCTTTCCTGGCCAGGAATCTGCCTGGGGCCTTCAACGAAGCCAAGCTGATCACCTTCAGCATGCTGGTCTTCTGCAGCGTCTGGGTGACTTTTGTGCCCACCTACCTGAGCACCAAAGGGAAATACATGGTGGCTGTTCAGGTCTTCTCCATCCTGGCCTCCAGTGCTGGTCTGCTGGGCTGCATCTTCATCCCCAAGTACTACATTATCCTTCTGAGGCCAGACCTGAACACAAAGGAGCATCTCACAGCTAGAACAAATGTAAAAACATGAGAAAAAACACCGTGATATTTAAGAATTGTATAATGTCCATTTATTTGAACGAATACCTGAATTATTTCCACTTAGATAGTATGCAGGAATCAAAGAACATATCTAGATGTTTCCAAATGGGAAATTGTTGAAGGATTTTAATTCTTATAACTGCCTTCCTTTTCACCTCAATAAATCTTGCTAAAGAGAACTCTGCTAAAGTCATTCAGAGGAATTTGTTGTTCACCAACAGCCAATGAATTTGACACCTTTTAAAAATCTTTTTTTTAAAAAAGATTCCTATGGACAGCACTAAAAGTGTATGTGTGAGAGAATGAATAGGAAAAGTGGTAAGATGGATTCTATGGGAGCCAAGCTCCAACTACCATGTTATTTGATAATCTCCATGAGAACCATTGGCCATCCCACCAAGCCAGAGAATGTGGGGGCCTCCAGGTCCTCTTGCTTAGATGTTCTCATCCAAGGAGACCTGCTTAGTTCACCTTTCCCATAGTTGCTCCTGCCCTGTTAAAGAAGCTTTTCTATGAGATCCACCATCCTGTCTCCATCCTGTTTTTTGGGTGATAAGGACAGTAGAAACATCCGGTTCTTTTCCCCATGGTCCAGGTTGAGACTGGAGTCCAGAAGATGTGGGTGGAGAAACCCCACAGGAGAGTCAGACTACATCCTGAGGAGATTGGGCCTCCTTGTGGCTGTACCAGGTGAATAGTTGCAAGCAGGAGATCGGGTGTGTCTCAAACTCCATCAGAGGAAAGAAAGAGGATCTCCCTCTCTTCAGGTTAAAAGCCCAGCAGTGCAACTCTTGAAGGTCTGACCTGCTGGGTTGCCCTCAGTCATCTCAGGCTGCTTCCAGCCCCAGAAATAAGCCCTACCAAGAACTCAGCTCCAGGCTCCTCAGAAGCTAGCAGAAGGGGAAATTCTTATTACAAGATCCTGAACATCTCTGGAGATAAATTCCAATGGACTATCAGCCAATCAAGGTAGTCCTCCATGTATGACCACAATTTCTGTTGCTAAGCAAGGCAGTTCTTAAGTAAGTTCTGCCTCATTTTACAACCTGCTTGCCACAGTTGTTAAGCAAATGAGCGTGGTCATTAAGCAAATCTTAGATTGCTCCCATCTTCCTTGTTGGCCTTTTGTGGAGGGTTGGAGGTTTCTTCTGAGTGGCTTCTCCAGAGCAGCAAAGGCAGGAGAAGACCCACAAGTGGGAGGTCGCCAATCAGGATGACTCATTGCAGGGGATTCTTCCTCTTTCCTGGAACTGATGAAGGAGACCTGAAGTGGGAGAGGGGAAAGAACTCCTGGGTGCAAACATAGAGTAGATATCCAGGACGGAATCCAGGATGTCTCTTAATCTGTCCCTGGGGTGGCTTTCCCCAGCTTGGCCATTTCAGATAGGTTCAACTACAACTCCCAGAATTCCCAGCAGAGCGTTGATTGCATCATCATTGGATACTTCTGACCTATGGGCCACCCAGCCCTGGGCCTTCTTGGAATTGTAGTTGATGCACCTGCTGGATGATGGAATGGAGAAGGGGGCTCCTAGAGGCCATCCACTCGTGTGCGATTTGCAGACTGGATTTGGGCAAAATATGAGGACATAAACCCAAAGGATCCTAAATGATGGAATTCCTACAAATTTTAATTCAGTGTTTGTCCTCTCTGGAAACTGAAATGCATTAATTATTAGTTTTAAATTTATTGAACTTAGCTGGAGTAGAAAAAAGAAGAAAAAGATAAGTATAGAAAAAAGACCATTGTGCCACAAGACACAAATACACACGCAAACACAGAGTTCAGAAATTCTTCATATATGCAAGATATAAAGTTTTATGCAGCAGTTTCCGTAAAGGACACCCATAGTTATAACAGCCAAAGCCCAGTTGACACCTTTAAGTAACTGTTCAGAAACAACAGGATTTCCTTGAGGAATCAGGCCCACAAATTTCCCCTTCGAAGGTTGGAGATCAAAAGGCAGAGAGGCCATTTCTGTGCTCTCTCCATCAGCATCCAGATAACTGAGGTGCTGTCAGCCTCTGCATCGTTATTCGCTTTCGGCTGCCATTGAAAAAGGGAGGGGGGGCATGGTATTTGGGAGGGGATTAATTGGTACACGAGAGAAAGTGGAAAAGGGAGTTTTGTTCTCACCATCTACTGCGCATGCTGATGCCTGGGGTTTTGAGTTGGTCAAGGCCAACAGTCCTGCATACCAACCTGATGATGTTTCTTGGAGATGCAACCCACATGACACCTGAGGGATTTACAGATTGGACAATGGGATGGGGGTTGTTGGGGGGGAGGAGGTTGGACATATATTTATATGTATGATTTCGTGCGCTTCTGCTTCAGACCTTGCTTTACTTTGCTGCTATCTTTTCATAACCAGCAAAAGTACTCTTAATTCTACAAAATGGACTTGAGTGGTTTCTTTTTTGGTTGCTGAAGGAGGCTGGTCTGACATTAAGCAAGGTCTCACCTGTGCACTCATCCCTGAGCTAACACCTTCTGAGGGGAGTGCAATATAAACAAGCTTCAAAGAAATGTCCAACCCGTGCAGCGACCAGGAGGACGACTTGGGGGCTGCAGGATCCTCATGTCCTTTGGAGATGGAACGGATGTTGGAACTGAATTTGGAGGAAAGATCCATCTGCCCAGATGGTCATTGGGAGTGGGCAGAAGTATGATCCTGAGGAAATTCTGCCTGGAATTACAACAAGCCAACGTCGGAGACCGGCAGCTGCTTGGCAGGAAGCAGAAGAAGAGGATCTCATGATGTCCCACGCAATGAAACTCTTTCAGGAGGCTTGGGAGAAACGGCGTTTTCGTGAGAGCAGGTCTGAAAGAGAAGCTGATTTCCCTGATCTAGAGGAGAGACCTGCAGAGGACTGGTCTCACCCAGGGGGGAGGGCTGGGGGCGGACAGTGGAGCTGACCAGGATGGGAGAGCCCCAGCAGCCACAAGAGCCCTTCCAAGGGGAGAGGGGCCCCCCGCAGGCGCCAGATGGCAAAAGTTCTTCCTCTTGGCATGAAATTTGGAGGTGACCCAAAGGAGCTAGGATTTTTCCTGGTCCAGGTCTGGAATTTCATGTAACAGTTCGGAGAGGATCTCCCCACCGAAGAAGCCAAGGTAAGAGTTGTTATCATGGTGTTAGAAAATAAGGCGGTGGCATGGATGGTTGTTCTGCATAATGATGGCTCCCCCCTGCTGAGAGACTATAATAGGTTTATGGCCGCCCTGAGAAAAAACTTTGATGACCAGCTCACCAAGCGAAAGGCCAGAACCAAAATGAAAACCCTTACTCAGGGAAAGAATCCAGTGGCTGAGTACATCGACGAATTTCTTGAACTATCAGTTTATATGCGGGTTCAGTTGGAAGAGGCCTTAATGGACAGTTTTATGGATGGCCTAAACCAAGATATATACCAGAATTGTGTTAACAGGGGGGCCCTCGCAACCTTCAACGCTGGTACGGAATTGGCAGCAGATGTGGAGATCAACCTAGCCAGAGATAAGTACCGCGAAGACAGTGAGAAAGAGGGAAAAAAAACTCCCCCCCCCAAAGGAACTTCGAAAGGAGGGAAAAGTTGGTCTGCAAGCAAGCCCCGGTCTACTGCTTGTTTCCGCTGTTGGAAGGAGGGGCACCGGGCAGTGAATTGCCGTTCTAAGATTGGCCCAAAGCCCCCTGCCACTGGAGAGAGGAAGCCAGACAAACAACCTGGGAAGCGAAAGGACACCGCTATGAAAGGGGTGGAACCAATGGAAGATTTCCCTCCTGTTCCGGGGGAAGAAGAACCCTCCTTTCTGTCAGGGGAAAGTGAAACCGATTCCGATGACGACCATCTGGTAAGTTCCCAATTGGGCCCCATGACCATTCCAGTAGAACTTAGTATCCTCTACTGGTGCCCAAGCAAAACTGCTGGCCCTTTTAGACTCGGGACGCACACGTTGCATAATTAGCCCAGAAGTGGTGGAGAAAATGGGCTTAAGACTGAGAACTTTGAAAGTGCCCATTGCCTTTTGCCAGTTGGATGGGTCAGTAGCTGGGGGAGCTCCTGCCCATGTTGTGACTTAACCAATAGATATGTGGATGGGGGATCACCAGGAAACTTTAAGTTCCATCGTTGCACCTGGGATGGATCGGTCCCTCATACTGGGTTTATCCTGGCTAAGGAAATGGAACCCGTACATCAACTGGAGGAAAGGGTGATTGCGCATCCGATCTGCAAAACCCCCAGAGGGAAAGGGAAGGGTCTCCCACGTAGCTAATGCTGAACCTAACCTAAAGAATATTGGGACCTTAAGGACGTTTTCAGTGAAAAATCTTCCGATAAATTGCCCCCCCCCAACTGCACTACTGACTGCAGCACTGACATCCTCCCAGGAGTAAAACTCCCAAAACCCCAGATTTACTCGATGACGCCACGCGAAATGGAGGAATTACGGAAGTTTATTGACAAAAATTTGGAAAGAGGGTTTATTGAACCTGCTAGGCCACGGTGGCCGCTCCTGTATTGTTTAGAGAAAAGAAAGATGGCTCTTTTCATTTATGTGTCAACTACAAAAGCCTCAACACTGTTTGCGTGGAAAATGTATACCCCCCTCCCGCTCATGAAAGACATGTTGGCCCAATTGGGTAAAGGGAAAAATTTCACGAAGTTGGACCTTAGAGAGGCCTTCTACAGAGTCAGAATCAAAGAGGGAGAGCAACATTTTGAGGTTAAAGAAATCTTGGACTCCAGGAAACATAGGAGTCACATCCAGTATCTGGTGTCCTGGAAGCATTTCCCCCCATCCCATACTGAATGGGTTGACAAATCTCATGTTAGGGCTCCCAGACTTTTACAAAAGTTCTATGCCAAGTACCCTGATAAGCCTTGATGGTATTTGAAATGTGCATATTTATGTTGTCTTTTGTATTGTTTACTGTTTTCCTGCAGGGATGACTTCTCTTTCTGAAGGAGGGCTGGATGTCAGCCTCTGCTTCGCTACTCACTTTCGGCTGCCATTGAAACAGGGAGGTGGGGTATTTGGGAGGGGATTAATTGGTACAGGACAGATAGTGGAAAAGGGAGTTTTGTTCTCACCATCTACTGCACATGCTGATGCCTGGGGTTTAGAGTTGGTCAAGGCCAACCATCCTGCATACCAACCTGATGATGTTTCTTGGAGATGCAACCCACATGACACCTGAGGGATTTACGGATTGGACAATGGGATGGGGGTTGTTAGGGGTTGGACATATATTGATATGCATGATTTCGCGCGCTTTTGCTTCAGACCTTGCTTTATTTTGCTGCTATCTTTTCATAACCAGTAAAAGTACTCTTAATTCTACAAAATGGAGTTGAGTGATTTCTTTTTTGGTTGCTGAAGGAGGCTTGTCTGACAGGTGCCCTTAAAGAGGAGAGGGGCCTGGACAATGACTGGGAGCTACCGGTCCAAGTGAAAGTCCAAGGATCTGGTCACAATGTTGAGGTCCCCTTTTATTCTAGGTCTCCCAGGGCTGCAGCCACAACAGACACAACATCAAAGGTTTGGTCTGCAGTCTACAAATGGAGCCACACCAGTGTTGGCAAACACACCTGGGTCCCCCTTCTCAGAGGAAGGTGGCCTTATTTGTTGCCAAGCATGAATCAGGAGGATGCATGAATTAATATCCGGGGGCCACCAGATTGGGGGAGGCTCTTCTCATTCATTATCCACAACTGATAGTGTTTTAAGAGCCATGAATCAACAGGTGGAAGGCCCCTGTCCAGTAATTAATGGTTGGTTCTGTCCTATTTTTTTCAATGTGATAACTGCAACCTCCATGTGATGGAGCATTTCTTGAAGACACATAAATTGTTCCTTTATCTGAGGAAAGTATTCACTACATGGGGAACAGTCAAGTCAGTCATATGTCTTTTTAGGTCCCCTTCTTGATAAATGGAATTGCATCAAATCAAATCAAATTTATTACAATCAAAGACCAGAACAAATAAAAATACTCAAGGAATATCCAGTTAAAATTCTAGAATGAAATAATAAACAGATAAAATCTATATTAAAATCACAATTTGACACCCAATCTGTCAGTTACACATGGCCTAACAATACTATAACATCACTCCTTAACCTGTGAGGCCCAGTCATTAAATACTAAAAGACAAAGAAGTACCGTATATACTTGAGTATAAGTTGACTCGAGTATAAGCCGAGACCCCTAATTTTACCCCAAAAAAACTGGAAAAGCTATTGACTCGAGTATAAGCTTTTGGCCCCATATGGAGTTGTTAAACCACGTCGAGCCATACCATACCTATGAAACAGAGCATGCGCAGGCTCCTTACCTCTATCGCGTTTAAGCTGTACTGCGCCTGCGCGGTAGGACTTTCTTCATTCACAGCCCATCCGGATGACGTGTCACGCTGGGAGCTGCATCTTCTGTGAATGGCGATCCCGGAAGCACCGAAGCCTCGGCCACGCGCAAGTCCTCGGTAAGTTCTTTTTTTTTTTGTTCACTGGAGTATAAGCCGAAGTGGATTTTTCAGCCCAAAAAGTGGGCTGAAAAATTCGGCTTATACTCAAGTATATACGGTAGTAATGCAAAAGGGTTTCCTACATCAGTGGTGTAAAATAGCTATGGTGGATTAATCAAGTGTTTCCCATGGATCCCCAGTACTGCTGTGGAGAATCCAGCCACCTTTGCTGTAACCAGAGTCTGTTGGGCCTTAAGCAGCCAATGGAGCTAAGCAATGTCGGAATGGCCAGGATGCCTATCAGTTATTGGGAGGATTTGTTTCTTTCTAATATCTCCATAGAAAGAGCATCGAAGGAGTCTGTGTCCAACTGTCTATCCAGGAGAGGAGGGAGGATTGGGGGAGAGAGGGAGGTGGGGGACTGACTTTCTACCCCGTGTGCCAGGTGAGTCTGGCCAGAACCAAGCAGCCAAATGGGCTGAGCAATTAAGGGTTGAACAGCCCGCAGGAGAGGAGGGGAGAGGAGAGCAGCCAGAAGCTGAATGGGAGCCCAGGGGTCCCCAGGAGAGGCCTCGGGGGAGCAGAGAGCCCAAGGCAGCAAGGCTGAGGGAGCAGGGGGGCAGAACGGGAGGACAGGGCTGGATGGAGGGTCTTGGGGGCAGGCAGAAGCTCCTACTGCTCCAGAGCCTCTCAACGGGAAGCAAGAGGAGGAGGAGGCGGAGGCCATGCCTAACATCTACCTATACTTTTGCTCCCTCCCGCTGCCCTCATGCATTTACCCCATACCACCCCAAAGATGGCCTCTCCCACCGGTCAGACAAGCACATCCACTCCACACCAGACCCGACTCTCACCCCATAAAGAAATTGGCAAACATCCCATTCAACCCCTCTGGCTCTCAGCCTATGGGGAGCCCCCCAAACATTCCTCATGAAGCACAGGGAACTTAACCAACCGTAACAGTCTGAGAGAGTTGGAAGGGACCTTGGAGGTCTTCTAGTCCAAGCACTGCTCAAACAGGCTAATAGTAGAGTCTTTAAGAGAATTCTGACTTTAACAAGCTAAGAGAAATCTAACAAAATGGAATTCAAAGTAGAGAAAAGTAAAGTCTTAAACTTGGGCAAGAAAAGCCAAAGGTACACATATAGACTGGGTGAAACCAGGCAGTAATAGCAGTAACTGTGAGAGGGATCCTGGAGTCTTAGTGGAGAACCAATTAAATATAAGGCAACAGTTTGTGGCGGCAGCCAAAAAAGCCAATGCAATCTTAAATTGCATTAACAGAGGGATCCAATCAAGATCAAGGGAGGTACTTTCCATTACCTAGAGTACTGCATACAGTTTTGGTCACCACACTATAAAAAAGATGTTGAGACTCTAGAAAAAGTGCAAAGAGCAACCAGGATGATTAGGGGACTGGAGGCTAAAACATACGAAGAACGGTTACAGGACCTGGGCACGGCTAGTCTAGTGAAGAGAAGGACCAGGGGAGACATGAGAGTAGTGTTCCAATATTTGAGGGGCTGCCATAGAGAGGAAGGGGTCAAGCTATTTTCAAAAGCACCTGAATGACAGACAAGGTATAGTGGATGGAAACTGACCAAGGAGAGATTCAACCTGGAACTAAGGAGACTTCCGGTTCCGGCGGCTGACGGCGACGGGCAGAGACTGCTCGCCCCGCGCATCCCCGGTGGGCTCCCCACTCCTTGGGGGGCACAGGACACCCCGAAGAGGCGTTCTGCCAGAGGAGCAGCACGGCAGGAGGACCCCTGCATCGGCGGCGGCTGTCGGGGGGCTCTTGCTTCGCTCCAGGCACCGAGGAGCGCGAAGGGGAGGCGCGCTGAAGCGTCTTCGCTGTGAGGCTGTCCGGAAGAAAAAAAGATACTTGAAGGATGCAGCGGCGGACCGGTGAGGCGTAGACTCCCTTCATACCTATTACCAATCCTAAAACTTGTCAGTTGTGTTAATTGGAACTTTTGTTTAACTTGGAGAAGTGCGGCTGGAGGGGAGGGGGATTTCCCCCCCCCCCGGACAAGCGGCTAGAAACAAAAGTGCTCTTAGCCCCAGGGAAGGAGGAGGGGGAGAGCCAAACCAAAGAGGTCACACTCCAACTAAATGGATCTTCAGACTTAAACCCTTAGGCTTTAAGAAAATGTGATCTTTGGGAACTTTGAATTCTGAAAACTTTATTTGTTGCCTCAGTACTCGAAGTTGGCAGGGCAAGATGGCACACTTCCGTTGTCTTCATGAAAGCTGAACTTGACTCCACCTTTTAGCTTCAGGCTTCCGGTCTTTGTCTTCGTGTTATTTGGATACCTCTCTTGTGGATTATTTGCTTTTGAACTTTCTGGAGTGAAAAACGTCTGTTCCCTGCCAGGGTGATTAGAGAGTTCCCTTGTGCCTGGTCTCTCTACCCCCCGAACTCTCTTGGCTGCTCTACCACTCTGACTGATTCTACTCTATACTGACTGGACTCTTTATTACTAACAATGACATCTAAAAGACCACCTCCTGGAACGTCCGGCTTTGCTGCCTCTGCCCTGACATCTGCAACCTCAAGTCCGAGCACGCAATCAACATTGACAGGTTTTAAACAAGTTAAAACTGCGGACTTGGAGTTTCATCAAATGTTTCAGCAAATTCTACAGGGACAAGAGGAAATTAAGAAACAGCTGAAGGAGATGAAAGAAGAAATTAGAGGGAACCAGGAAAAAATTGATAAGAACTCACAGAGATTGGATCTCTTGGAGCAGGGGGCGGCTGAGATGAGGGGGGGGGGTGGAGGGCGTGCAAAAGGGAAACAAAGAGCTTGACACCCAACAAATGAAACTAGAGTTTGAGAGAATGTCCTTTTATCTTAGATTTCAGAATGTGATGGAGACAGATGATGAAAACATTAGGGACATCATGACAACTATCTTGGCTGAGTATACCCAGAAAGAAAAGCAACAGATGGGATGGGAAATAGACCTGGTCTATAGAGTGAACTCTGCATATGCTAGAATACACAATGTCCCCAGGGAGGTGCACATTAAATTTCTTAGGAAAAGCACAAGAGATGAAATTCTGAATACACAAAGGGGACAAGCCCTGATATACAAAGATAAGGAGATAACCATACTGAAACAGATCCCCAAGAAAGTGAGGGAGAAAAGAAAATATTATTCGCAATTGGCGAATAAATTATACCAGAAGGGGGTGTGGTTTCGTTGGTTGCTGCCTGGAGGTATGTTAATATTCTGGGAGGAGACAAGGGTCAGAATTAACACACCCAAAGAGGCGCAGGCCTTTATGGAAAAAAATAAATTACTCCTAGAAAAACCAGAAGACATCCCAGTAGATACACAAGACACGGGAGGGGCCGGAGCACTGCCAACGGGGGGAGATGGGGTGACATCAAGAAAGCTCAGATCACACAAATAGTAAGAAAATTCACATGACACAAACTGATTGAAATTATTAATAAACCTACCACACTGACCATATGTTATTATGTAATATTTGAATGCTATGCAAATGTACACCATGAGTCTGGAGGGGGCGTATACCTACCGCAGTTTGCGGCTGCCACAATTTGTAACTTTCCCCATACCTTTTCCTTTTGCAAAACACCAAAAAACCAATAAAACTTTGTTTTTTAAAAAAAACCTGGAACTAAGGAGAAATTTCCTGACAATGAGACCAATCAACCAATGGAACAGAAGTTGCCTTCAGAAAGTGTGGGACCTTCATCACTGGAAGTTTTCAAGAAGAGACTGGACTGCCATCTGTCAGAAATGATGTAGGATCTCCTGCTTGGTTGGGGGGTGTTGGACCAGATGACCTGCAAGGTCCCTTCCAACTTAATCTTTTCTAGTGTCAGGAGAGACTGGGAAGGATTCCACATGTGGATGTCCGGAACTGTGAATGCAGAAATGCTTAATTCCTTCTTTGAATCTCTTTTTAGGCACAAAGAAAAAAAATATGAAAAGAAGAACGAGAAAGATAGAATTGGTGTACAATTTCAAATAGACACAGAACTCATAAGGTGACTGACCAATTGCACCCAGTGAGGAGTCCTTCATGGAGCTACATCTACATGGATATTCAGAGGGGGACCTCATGTTTCTGCCTTGGGCCCCGGATTCTTCCATATCTTCCTAAATTATCTATGTGAGGGGACAGAAAGGGAAATCATCAGGTTTGTAGATGGCGCCAAGCTTGTGGGAATTACAAGAATATTAGCTCAATATCCAGAAGACATAAATATTGTACGCTACCTAACAAGATGCCGTTCACTGGTGAGAAAAGCCAGGATCTGCACTTAGGAGACCCCAATGCCTAGGTACAGAACAGAGGGTACTTGGCTCAGCAGTGGTACCTGTGGAAGGATCTCCTGGCAAAGCACTGAAGGATCACCCAGAACTCTGCGGCAGAGGACAAAATAGGCCCAGGCAGTCTTAGGCAGCAATAAAAGAGGGGCAGATTCAAGAGGGAGAGAAGTGCTGGTACCACTTTCTGTCTCTCTGGTCAGACCATCCTTGGAATACTTTGTCCAGTTCTGGTCAAAAGAATAAGTTGTGGAGATTCTGGACAGTGTGAAGAGAGGAGGAACAAAGATAATTTAAGGTCTAGAGGCCAAATCGTATGATAAACAATTGAGGGAGTTCGCTATGTCCAGCCGAGAGAAAGTGGGAAGGATTGGGCAGCCATGATAGAATCTTCCGGTACTTTTGGGGGCTCCCACAGAGAAGACGGGAGTGACTTCATCTCCAGAGCCCTGGAGGGAAGGAGAAGAGGAAACGGGTGGGAGTTTGTTAAAGAGAGACCCAATCTAGAAGTCAGGAGAAGATTTCAGACAGAAGGAACAATTAAGCCATGGAATAAGTTGTCTCCCAAAGTAGTGAGTGTATCCATCTCTGGAAGTTTTCAAAATGGACAAGAGAACCATTTGACTGGAGTGGTATAAAGTTCCTGCCTTGAGCAGAGGGTTGGACTAGAAGACCTCCAAAGTCCCTTCCAGCCCTATAAATCTACCTCCTATGTTCTACCATCCCTAAGACTACTTCACCACCCACCACCCACCACCCACTGGCCACTGACCAGCTCCAGTTGGCCTTGGTGGCCCCTGTCTTCCCCCTCCTGTTGCTTCTCTCTTGCAGCCTCTGGAGCAGCAGGAGTTTCTGCCTGCCCCCAAGACCCTCAACCCAGCCCTGTCTTCCAGCTCTGCCACTTGCTCTGTCAGCCTTGTGGCCTCTGGGGGTCTCTGCTGCCTCGAGGTGTCTCCTGCAGACCCCTCAGCCCCCAGTTTGGCTTCTGGCTGTTCTCCTCTCTTCTCCCTTCCTGTGGGCTGCCCAGATCTCAGCTGCTCGGCTCGTTTGGTTGCTCAGTTCTGGCTCCCAGATCTGGCTCTGGCCAGACTCTATGCCCTCCCACAGCAGAGCCCTCACCCTCCTCACTGCTGCCCCTCGGCCTCAAATGGCACTCCGAGACTTGGAGCTGAACCTGGGGATACACTGCTACCAACCTCACCTCACCAATTCCAATGGCCATCACCTCCACCCTCCTTCTTGGCTAAGAGCCCTGGGATTCCTCAGTGCTCTCAGGCCCTGATGCTCGGTGGCTGGGAGACTTTCAGCTCAGCTGACAGTCCTGCAGTGACTGGTAAGGTGGGGGTAAGGGAGGGGCTCCAGCTGGTAAGGGTGGGGCTCTCCTGACTCCCCTGGCACACTGGGTGGCAAGTCAAGGGAAGGGAGGGGAAGAATCTCTTTCCTCTTTCAAATGGGTAGAAGGCCACCATTCCTCCATTCCAGGTATGGGGAGAGAGAGTGTCAGCAAAGTTGTCCCATGTGCTGGTCACTCAGGAGTGCCAACATCATTTCTGAAGGAGGCCACTTGGCTGGTGACCTCCCTGTAGAGATATTCCCTGTCTTTCTCCAAACACCTGCCCTGCAGCTCTAATTCTTGAATGGCCATTCTGACATGGGTCAATCCTTCTCTGTTGTCCTCTAGAGTTTTCTGCAGGTCTTCCATTCTGGCCTGGTAAACACAGATCTGCTGCTGCTGCAGATGGTTGAGGTGCTTCTTCTCATTTCCCCTCACATTCTGAAGAATGGTGACTTTCTGCTTCAGTTGGCTGGAGTGGCTTTTCTCCACAAAGTGGAACTTTGGTCCATCTCAGCCAGTTTATGCTGCAGACTCCAGAGGTACTTCTTGAGTTCTTAAGAAGGTTCCAGACCTCTTTGAGGAGCTTCTCAGAGGTTTTAAGGCACCCTTCTCAAGTTTGAGGAAGGCCACTTGGCTAGTAACCTCAGACATTTCTTTCTGGAGTTCTTCAGTGTGTTTCACCAAAGATTCTTTCTCTAGCTCTAACTGGTGGATCATCGTGTTGGCTTGGTCCAAGCTTCCTTTGTTGTCCAGCAGAGTTTTCTGCAGGTCTTCTGTTGTGGTCTGAAGTTGATCCACTGTCTGCTTGAGACAACTGTGCTGCTCTCTCATCCGTTGTTTGTTTTTCATGGATTCCTGGATCTGAAAGTAAACGGAATCTGGTTAAACTGGAGATCATGGAGGCTATCACTGCTCATTCTGATATTCCCTAAAGCCTTGTTCCCCAACTCCCGGGCTGCGGACCGGTGCCGGTCCGTGGATCAATCGGCACCGGGCCGCGCGGCCGCACATGTGCCTAGAGTACGCCGCGCACTAATTTCTAACTGCCGCGCAGCGCCAGCGTCGCGTATTTGGTGTGGACACGCACACGCGGTCTCCAGCCAGCTCCAGCTGGCTGGAGTTCATTGCCGCCTGACTTGTGTGACTTCAGGATTCTCCTTAATCAGTGTAGGTCAAAAATAAAAAAGGGAAAGGGGCACTTCAAAACAAGCCCAGGGATCTGCAAAATTGGCTCTTAAGACTGGTGGACTTCAACTCCCAGAATTCTGAGAATTGAAGTCCACCAAGGGCATCAATCACTCTCAGAATTCTGGGAGTTGAAGTCCACAAGTCTTCAAGCTGTCAGGTTTGAAGACCCTGGGTTTTTTTTTTCCTAAAGGGTTGGGTGCAAAGTGTCTTGCAACTTGACAGCTTTAAGACTTGCACACTTCAATGCCAGAGTTCCTGAGCAAACATTTTGGTTGCTAAGCAGGAGCGTTGTTAAGTGATACTGACATTATATAACACTGGAACCATCTCGTTGCAAAGAAACAAGCTTAGGGTTCTCATTGATTTGGCATTCTAGTGAGTTAAATAAAATAAATCACTTTATATTCATTTTTTGGTGTAGCTGTATTTTATTTTGAAGGCATGTTTAAATACAATTAAATTAAAATTATTAAATCAAAACAAGCGGGCCACGGAAAAATTATCAAACATTTACCGGTCCGCAGCGATAAAAAGGTTGGGGAGCACTGCCCTAAAGGACCGTTTCTTCCCTGCTGCTGACCTGTTTGGAAAATGGAAAGACACAGTCACTTCTTCTCTCAGTTCAGGGGACATTTTTCTAACTGCCTAA
This sequence comes from Natrix helvetica, assembly GCF_964273705.1. NCBI lineage: Eukaryota > Metazoa > Chordata > Lepidosauria > Squamata > Natricidae > Natrix > Natrix helvetica. The sequence continues at coordinate 123,956,435 of NC_138551.1, read as the reverse complement.
AGTCCACAGACGCCTTCAGGTGGCCCAGTTTGAGAAATTCTGACTTAATCCATCCCAACTGATCTCCCTTCAAACTATCTTGACTTCCCATTTGATTCTGACTCCAATTCGAGGCCTCTCTTCTATCAAGACTCTCCAAAGGAGTCAGAATCTGCTATCAGTCAATTCGGCCCCCTCTGGCACTGCTAGGGGGCTTCTCATGAGAGGGAAAGGGGGGGACCATTCGGATTAGGAAAGAGTCCCCCCCTCCAAGTACTTACCAGTCCCATCCAAGGCAGGAAATCCTGGTGGGTCCCCTTGAGCCAGTCCCTCTCTCTCAGCCACAGCCTACCTCGCAAGCATGTTGTTGTGAGGATGATGGAGTCTTCAGTATGTTCACTGCCTTGAGCTATTTAGAGAAAGAATAAAGGTTTGATAAAACTCTGAGTAATAAAAATATATGAATAAGTCAACCAGCAGGATGAGTCTGTTTGGGAAATAACTACATCTGGCCAATGGAATCCCTTTTTAGGTTAATTTCCCCAGGTCAACTTCTACCTTTGGGGTCTCAATGCCTCTCCCACTGGGACATCCTGAAGCCAATTTTTCCCCTAGATCACATTGTCGACCCTCAGACGGCTGCTCCCAGCCCCTTTCCAGAGACAGGAAGCTTTGACATGTTGAATGAGGAGTTTGGTGACAGGTATGGAGGCTGCGGACACAGCAGGTATCAGCACATCCGTCATGTTGGTTGAAGCCCCCTTTTCTAACCTCTCCCCCTTAGTTCTTCCTTAATGGGAAGAGTCTCTCCCTCCTGAGGAGCCCAGGCGAGGGAGACACTGCGATGCCCCCAGTGCCAGCCATCCAATCCAGCCACTTTCCAGGGATGTTGAGCAGAGCCTCCATTATGTGGTCTAGGAGGAGCCTCTGATGTCACAAGCCAAGATTTGAATAATAGCCAACTGGCTGCCTTTAGGGGGGGAGGGCGGACTTATCCACTGATCAGCCCAGTGGTGGGTTCCTGCCGGATCGCACCGGATTGCGCGCTCCCTTTCGGCGCTGAACCCGGAAGTACGTTCTTGCCCCACCCCTGGCGACGGGACGACGCTTGCCTGCGCTCCACCAGCTCGGCTGGGACCGGAGACGTTTCTCTGCTCAGCAATGTCTTCAGTGGAGCGGTGGCAGCCTGGCAGGCTGACCCTGCGTCCCTTTCAGGCGCTCCGCTCCGCAGAGGAAACGTCTCCGGTCCCAGCCGAGCTGGTGGAGCGCAGGGAAGCGTCGTCCCGTCGCCAGGGGCGGGGCAAGAATGTACTTCCGGGTTCAGCGCTGAAAGGGAGCGCGTGATCCGGTGCGATCCGGCAGGAACCCACCACTGGATGAGCCAATCCTGAAGAGGCTTCGAGCCCCGAATTCTCTTCAGCCACAGTGGCTCCCTCTGAAGGGGGAACCCTCGGTCGCCTGGAGAGGTCGGGGAGCCCCAGATTCCGCCCCTTCTCTGGGGGTGGAGTCCAGATTGAGACTTTTGTCCCTTGGATCTGGAATCTGGTATTAGAGATCTAGAGAATCCAGGTTTTCCTGCACCTGCCCAGAGGATGAAAGGGAAATCTATGCATAAAAATTTAGATATTCTTCTTCTTAAAAAGGCCCTGGGAGAAGGTGCCTGAAGAAACGATGGATCCATTGATGTACTGTCCCTAACCAAGTATCCTACACATCCACTCATTTAGCAACGGTTCCAAGTTCCACGGTTATTGAATAAAGGGCTTTATGATGGGTCCTCACACTTATGACTAGTGCAGCACATAGTCGCCACTTGGGTGCCTGGCAATCAACATGGATTTATGACAAGGAAAATCAGTGGGCGAAATGGTGTTTGTTTCGTGACTGCAGGATTCACTCAACAACCGCAATGATTTGTTTAACATTGTAAAATTCAGCACAACTCACTTAATGACCACCTAGCTTAGCAATGGCATTTTTGGTCCCAATTCTGGTCGTAGCTCGAGGACTACCCATAGGATGCAGTAGCAGGATGGTTTGGAGAAGCTTAAGCAGGTCTGGATTTAAGCAGGGATGGGAGACCACCAGGAAATGCCAGGGGTAGGTTGAGAAGAAGGCAGTGGCCACCCTATCTTGCTATGAAGAAAATTAGGTGGGGCCCCTTAGTGACTTTGTCCCAATCAGTAAGTGATTCTGAGTTCTAGTCCCGCCTTAAGCATCAAAGGCACCTGGGGACTTTGAGCCAATCACCAGAAGGCTCTGATTTGAATTCCCAGGGCCCAGCTAGGACTTCAGGGCCAGACTCTATGCTGCCCCCTACAGTCAGTGAGTTCCAGCTGAACCCTGGCAAGAGGGAGGGGCTGTGACTGGGGGAGGGAGGGGCTCTCTGTGTCCAGGAGTTTCTCTCCTTTGCTCTCGGATGGGGCTGCTCTACCCCAGAAGGACCCAGGGGGAAACTTGGGGTCCTGCTGGACTCCCGGCTCCTGCTGTAAGACAAGGCGGCAGTGGTGACCAGCAGGACCTTTGCCCCAAATCCACCTTGCTTTAACATTGACAATGGTTAAGGCAGCAGTCTAGGAAGCAGGAGATCCTGAGTTCAAGTCCTGCCTTAGCCCTGAAAGCCTGTTTGCTGACCTCGGGACAGATACTCTCTTTCAAACAAGCCCACCTCACAGGGTGATTGTTGTGGGGAAAAGAGGAGGAAGAGGAAGACGAGTTGGACATGTTCACCTCCTTTAGTTAGTTGAAAAAATAATAAAACAGTGGGAAAAAATCTAACAAAAATAAAAACGGTCTTTCCTGCTTCTGTTTGCATGGAATCTGTCCTGGCCTTGTGCAGATCCAGGAATTTCTCTTCTCACCAGGGAGGTAGAGGGTTTTTTTAAATCATCTCTTCCATTTTCACTTCCTGTGGAGGCCCCAGTGAGGCCCCTGGACCCCCTCCCAGCCCTGGGACACAGAGGGTTTATCTATTTCTTTGGGAAAGGTTCCTTCCCCAAGCAGAGTCTTCCTGAGCCCCATCATCCACTTCCCTCCCTGCCTAACATCAGCTGAATTCCTCCCTTCAGACAATAGGATAAAGGGGGTTAGGACAGAGTCTCTGGGTGAGTCTCCGTTCTTCCACATGGAAAGGTCACACTGATCCTGTCCCCAAAGCCAAATTCCCCCTCGGTTCCTGGACACCTCCAGCCGTTGCTCAGCTGAGGTCGCAGCAGGGCCAGAGTGGCTGCGAATTGGGATGGAAGGGACCACAAACCCTCTTCAAGCCTCCCCAGCCACAACGGACTCTGAGGCACAGACTGTGGCCTCCCAGAAGCTCCTCAATGGGGCCTTTATGGGGCAGGGGGAAGGGATATGGGATCAATCTCACAAGAGTCCCCCTATAGGGGTTTCCCATCTGCTGTCCCTGGTGGCAGATCTAAGACTGTGAATCCCACTGCTGACACCAGTTTCTGTGGAATCAAACACAGGACCCAAAAACCCAATAATCCAAGCTCAGTGGATTTATTTATTCAGTATCCACTGGAGGAATTTCCCTCCATAAAATAGTGAGAGGAAACCTTACAGACAAAAGCATGCACACAAATTATACATTCCTGGAAAGGAGGAGAAAATGACAATCATACAGGTGCATAGTTTATTTTATAGATGTAAGCATGAATATTCATAATTAGTGAGAGTTCAAGTTACCTTCCCACCCTTGTATTGTTGCTACCCTCAAGAAAGAGTTATTGTGTAAATAATAACAGTTTGGGCGAAATGTACTGAGAAATGAGGGCATCAACATTGCTCCTTACATTCCTTCTATATTTCTATCTTGCCAACATGCCCCCATTTCTCCCAAAAAATTGTCTCCTCACAATCTTCCACGCATCCTTTATTTATTTCAAGAAAAAGAGTTGGCCCACTCATGCATGCAGAACAGCTTGGACCATTGTCTATGTTGAGACCAGTGGTTCCTAACGTGGAGCCAATGCTTCACAGGGGGGCAATTTGATTTTTAATGGGGGCAATTTGAACCTTGTTTAAACTAATTTAATGGCCTTTTAGGCTTCCTCCCTGTGAGCAGAGTTCACACTTTGAGTAAAGTAAGAATTATATGTCATAGGATTTTAAAGATGCTTAGGAGGGGCATGTCCCCAAAAAGATTTAGAATTACTGGTTTAGACTGTGGAACATGATAAAATTTGAAATTCCTCAGTCTCACATTTCCACATTTCTTCTGGCTGTGAGATGCTCCTTTGTGTTCAGGTCTGGCCTCAGGAGGATAATGTAGCACTTGGGGATGAAGATGCAGCCCAGCAGCCCAGCACTGGAGGCCAGGATGGAGAAGACCTGAACAGCCACCATGTATTTTCCTTTGGTGCTCAGGTAGGTGGGCACAAAAGCCACCCAGACACTGCAGAAGACCAGCATGCTGAAGGTGATCAGCTTGGCTTCGTTGAAGGCCCCAGGCAGGTTCCTGGCCAGGAAAGCCACCGTGAAGCAGATGGCAGCCAGGAAGCCCATGTAGCTGAGGGTGACGTAGAACATGACAACGGCCCCTTCGTTGCATTGAAGGATGATCTCTCCAGGCTGGGAGTGGAGGTCAGAGTCAGGGAAGGGGGGAGAAACTCCCAGCCAGAAGGAGCAGATGATAATTTGGACAGCAGAAGAAGGAAGGATGATGGAGTTGGCCAAGCTCTTCCCCAACCATCTCTTCACTCGGTTTCCTGGTTTTGTGGCCAGGAAAGCCAGCACCACTGTGATAGTTTTGGCCAAGAGAGAAGAAATGGCAACTGAGAAGATGATGCTGAAGACCGTTTGTCGGAGAAGGCAGGTGGCTTTCCTTGGTTGACCAATGAAGAGAGAAGAAGACAAGAAGCAAAGCAGGAGGGAGACTAGGAGGATGTAGGAGAGATCCCGGTTGTTGACTTTGACAATGGCCGTTTCTCGGTGTTTAATGAAGATGATTAAAACAAGGCCTGTAGTTAGGAACAAGAGTAGGGCAAAAGAGACCAGGATGATGCTCAGATGTTCTTCATAAGACAGGAAGGTTACAACTTTGGGGATACATTGGACTCTGTCCACATTTGGATATTTGTCATCTGGACAATTGGTGCATTTTTCTGCATCTGAGAAACCAAAAATCAATTTTCTTTAAAATTCTGTCCTTTTATTTTTCGTTAAAACTAGCATAAGAAGGATGCAATCTTTTTAAAAAGTAGCTAGGTATATGAAGGTGAGGAAAGTCCTAGGGTGTTAATTATTTCTGGTGTAATGTGTAATGTAACTCATAGGAAGCTACATTATTAGAGGTTAATAACGAATCATATAATTTTTTAGGCAAACATCTTGTGTCCTGCGACATGGCAGTTAATATACTGGACTTAGAAGAAATCTACAGTATCTTGTAACATCTGGAAGTAAGCTGGAATTCAGGAGAAATTTCCTAACAGTGAGAACAATTAACCAGTGGAACAGCTGGCCTCCAGAGGTTGTGGGTGCTTCAACATTGGAGGTTTTTAAGGAGAGACTGGACAGTCACTTGTCTGAAATGGTATCAGGTCTCCTGCTTGAGCAGGGGATATGACTGGAAAACCTCCCAGGTCCCTTCCAGCTCTCAACTGATTGATTGATCTACATGACAGGCAGAATATTTGTGTAATGAGTCCCCCTCCCATAACTATCCACAACACCACATTATGGACCAGTGACACCTTCTCGGTGATCCTCAAGGGGAGAATGCAATATACAATGAATTGCAAGGTCTTTCAGAAGGTGGACCTAAAACAATTCATCAAGTTTCAAAGAATTCAGATCTTCCTAGAAAGGTGAACTTAGCAGCACATATCCAGACAAAAAAGCAGGGTGTAGGAATGGAGGAAAGGTTACGTACAGACATGCGCAGCACACTGCCATGATCTCAGTAGCTGGTTACCTCAGATTCCTATGAGCTCAACTAATTAGCAGTGCCAGACATCATCTAGATATGTAAGACTCTATCCTGGCTGGGATGTTCTTAGAGATTGACAAGGAGAATGCACCAATAAGATGCTGTTGCTATATGCTCTTTGCTTTGCTTGTGAAAACCGTATAAAAAGAATAAACTCTGCAAGAAGCAGACAGAGAATTTGGAATGAACCCTGTGATGTCTGGACTCTGAATCCATCAGCAGGGGAGATGTTTCCTCTGTTGCTAGTAAAGCTTGCCCAGTCTGCCACCCCCTCCTCCCATCTCCTCCCAGCCCCTCCTTCAAAGTCTTTTTGATTTACTTCCTTTTAGATAATAAATTGTGCAGGTTAAAAACAAAAAAAAAACTGGTGAACTTCAATCCGTCTTTTAACTTGCACTTTCATGAAAATGTTCTAGATGGATCCAGTTCCACAAAGCCTCCCATTTTCCTCAGTGTGACCCACCTTCCTGAGTGGAGAAGGTCTCCGCCGGACAAGGAACGCAGTCACAGCAGCAAACTGGCTCTCCTTCTCGAGCCCTCTTGACAAATCCAGGATGACAACTTTCTGCACAGTTGGACTGAGGCAGGGACTGAGCAGAAAAATGAGGAATGCCAAAGAAAATGTGTTAGTAGTCAACATTCATGGAAATAGAGATAGACACTGACATTAGCCAAAATAGCCTCTGGTCTTCATGCAAGTAAATATGAAATATTTGACTTCTAAGAAGATGCAGGAGGTATAACTAACTACTGGCAGATTCCTCACGTAGTTCCTCCCTTTTGCTTTTGGCATTTAACATTACAATAAAGTACTTTTCTACTAAAAAAGTCTAATAAAGTCAGGAGGGATGGAATTGAAAAAAGATATACATATGATGATATATTCATATTAAAACTGAGAATAAAATTTATTGTAAAAGATTTAGGAAATATTTATTCCATTAGATTTTTATTATGAAATTAATATGATGAAAAAATAAACTTCTGACCAGTAAGATCTTGAAAAATTTCCATAAAACATGGCAAATCCCCTCCACTTAGGTCCCGTCTGTTGTAGAACTTCCATTAGATGACACCAAGTGGCATGGGAGGCCAACCACCCTGGAGACTATAGGCCAGCGATGGCGAACCTTTTTTGGCTCGCGTGCCACAAGTGGGGGGAGCGCGGGGGGGTCGTGTGCGGGCGTGCCGCACCCATAATGCAACGCGCCCCCCCCAGTGCGCATGCGTGCACAACGCACCCATTTTTGCATGCTTTTTTCGCCCTCCCCAGGCTCCAGAAGCTTTATAGGAGCCTGGGGAGGGTGAAAAGAGCCTCCCCCGGCCCCCGGAGGCCCTCCGGAGGCTTCAGGGAACGTCCGGAGGCTTCCCTGAAGCCCTCGGAACGCTCAAAACCACCCTCCGAGCAACCCGGGAAGACTCGGGACGGTCCCTGAACAGGCACGAGACGTGCGTCTCCATTGCCCAGGCCTGGATCGCCTCTGCCGGCGTCCTTGCGCCGCTCCGCCCAGCCTCTGCGCGCTTGCCAGGGCCCAGCCTTCACATCGCTGCCGCCGCCACCGCCAGAATGGGCTCGGCCGAAGGGAAGTCCGTCAGGCCTCGGCTGCGCCGCCCTCGCCTCCTCCTCCTCCTCCTCTAGCCGCGCCACGCCAGGCAGGCCGCACAGCCACCTCGATCCCGGCCTCAGGCACCGCCGCACCACGCTCAATAGTCGCAACTCGGCTGCCTGCCGCCTTTCCCCTCTTTTGTCTCCCAGCCGGGGCGGCCCGCCGCCGAGTTGCGACCATTCCTGCAGCTGCTGCCGCCGTTCACAGGACCCGCCTCTCACCCTCTTCCTCCAGTCGGCAGGCTCCGATTCGTTCGCTGCCTGCCGGGCCCCGGCGCCGCATTCAAGCCGGAGGGGGAAAGGAGGAGAAGGAGAAGGAGGACAACAAAGCCCCCCTCATTTTCCCTGTCCCCCCCCCTTTCGGCTTAATCCTTGCGACGGCCACACAAAGCCCCGAGGGGACGGATTCCTGTGCGGGACGCATGGCAGGAAGGCTATAGAGTCCAACCTCCCTCCGCCGTCCAGACGGTCCCTGAAGCCTTCGGAACGTTCAAAACGACCCTCCGAGCAACCCGGAAGTCACTCCGGTTTGCTCGGAGGGTGGTTCCAAGCGCTCCGAAGGTTTCAGGGAAGCCTCCAGACGGTCCTTGAAGCCTTGGGGGGGCGGGGGAAGCTCTTTTCGCCCTCCCCAGGCTCCTATAAAGCCTCTGGAGCCTGGGGAAGGTGAAAAATAGCTTTTAAAAAGGTGAACTCAGCTGGCCAGCGCGCGCATGCACGCTGGCCAGCTGACAGGGCAGCGCCTCGCGTGCACGCTGGCCAGCTAACAGGGCAGCGCCTCGCGTGCCCTGACAAATGGCTCCGCGTGCCACTTGTGGCACGCGTGCCATAGGTTTGCCATCACGGCTATAGGCTTTGCCCACTTGAAATGGGACATCAGGCTTTGGAAAACAGAGAAAGGACACCAACATTTCTCCCACCTTATTGAGCAACTTTAGCTCTGAAAGAGCATCTTGTTTGATAGAAAGTTTCTGTCTTGCAAAATACGCCAAAGTCTTTCTCTTGGCACCAAGAACCAAGAAGCTGCTAATGCCCAGATCTGCTGTTATTTCTCCATTTTGGTCCAAGTACAGTTTCAGGTCAGTAATATTCCAAAATTCATTCTTCTCCAGAAAGGGATGAAACTAGAATGGGAACATCCAGGAATTTGAAAAACAGAAAACTTTGTTTCTTATGCCACATTGAATCTTTCTTCTACAATTGCCTAATCTCCAAATATGGTTAAATAGGATGCAAATACTGCCATTATCTTAATCAGTTTGAAAAAGTTTGAGAAAAAAATGCCAATCATATACTGACAAAATATAGAGAAAATATAATTGACACAGCTGGTCAATTATAGGGAAAATTCTAGAGCAGATGACAAATAAAATGAACATAGAAAAAAAGATGATCCATAAACCTTTTGAAAACAACAGGTAGATTCGCAGAAAGCATGGGTTGATCAAGAAGAAATCTGTCAAGCTAATCTTCTCCCTGGTCATCCTGACGGAAAATATCTCCAGATGTGCTAATTCTAATTAATTGTTATGTGACATTAACAAAATTTTGAAAATTTGAAACAACAAATCTCCCACCAACTCTTTTCTCAGCTTGAAAAGTTATCGAGGATCCTTTCTGAGTTTCTTTCTCTCCCTTTATGCAGCTGCAGGATTCTCCCCTCTTGTCTGATCCTTCCCTAGGCAGCCTCTCTTTCCCTCATCCCAAAAGTCATTCTCACACACCATCACACTTCCCACGTAGATTATGGGAACTCTGGTGATAGAACTGGATTTCAGTAAAGGACTCACAAACACTTTTTGTGATATGATTGGAAATCTAAGGATTGGTATGAAAGTGGATAAAAACTGTCTTCAAAATGAAACTCAAATAATGTTTAACCCTTTTTAATATTTCCATAAAACCTGAATGTGATGGATAACAATTTGCCATTGGTCATCAATTTTTCTATGTTGTCATTAATATGGTCATTAATACTATCTAAAAGTAACCGAATTTGATGTGATTTAAAGAATATAAAGTCTTTCAACTTAGGAGCCTTATTTGAAACTTCATTTAAAAAGTTTTCCAAAACTTGTATTTTACCTTTTGGAATAAAATAAAATTTTATAAAGGAATATCAAGTTTCCCGAAACAATATTTATGATTAGCACACAGTAGGAAAATATCTGCTTTTTAGCTACTAGGACTTGACTAACAATAGAGTCTCATATAAGAACATAAATGCTGGACTGGAATAAAGATGAAGGATATCAAATTTTATATGTATGCTTGTGAAAATGATCTCAAAATCGTAGTTAACTGGAAACAGAATCTGAGTCAGCCGGGAGATGCCCATGGAAAGAAGGCAAATGCAGCCGTAAGAATCTCAGGAAGTGAATGTTCTGGTTTGGGGAGACCCCAACTCAAGGACCAGGTCCCCTTGCAGGCACCAAGCTTGGAGGAGAATTTGCACACAATCTATGTGAACTTCAGGGAAGGACAAATAAGCCAAGGAAGAGATCAAAGGAGTTGCTCTAAGCCTTGAGAAAGGACAACAAAGAGAAGAGCTGAAGATCAGGAGGAGTCTGGGAGTCCCTTTTCCAACTGACACAATCTCTCGGTTGGAGAAGGGAAGATACAGCCAATGGTGGGATTCAGCCGGTCTGGCACAGTTGGGGTGAACTAGTAGTAAAAATTCTGCCTGGCCACATCCCATCACTCCTTGCCTCACAGGCCTTGGCTGGGGCCTTAGAGTCATTGCTGCAGCTGCTCTTTGGCTCCCTTGCCTCGACCACGTGGCCACGCAGCCCAGCCTGTTTGCCTGTCTTTGCCGTGGCCTCCTGCTCATCTTGGTCTCCTCCCGAATGCCCACCTCAGGCTGCTCCCGACCACTCCAGCAGCGGCCATTCTTCACCTTTTCCCTCTTTCCTTTCCTTTCTCTTTTCCTTTTCCATTCCCTCCATTTTTCATCCTTTCATCCTTTCCTTCTTTTCCATTTCCTTTCCCATCCCTCCCTTCCCTTCCCTCCCTCTCTCCCTCCCTCCCTCCCTCCCTCCCTCCCCCCTCCCCTCCCTCCCTCCCTCCCTTCCTTCCTTCCTTCCTTCCTTCCTTCCTTCCTTGGGGTCTGAGGGAGAGTCAGGGGACCCCTTTCCTCCTTGACCTCCTCCCCAACATCTTCTCTGATGGCAATTATGGCTAAAAGGCTTTTGGAAGCTGGGGCTGCCCCTCCCCCTCCCCATTGCAGAAACTCCTCTTGCTGCAGAATTGGGATCTTTTAGATCTTCTTCTCCTGCCCTCCCTCCTCCCCCCTGCACAGTCTCAGTTTCTGCTTGGAGGGAGGTGAGATTTCTGGTTTTGCAGGGCTGAGAGGAAAAGGGGAAGGGTGAACAGGCCCTCCAAGGCTGCCCAACCCTTTGCGTTTCTGCAGCCAAATTCTACCCCCAAACAGAGGAACCCCTCCCCCGAATACTGCAGGGAAGAGCAGGCTGGGCCCATAACTGGGCAGCGTGTTGGGGGAGAGGCTACAGCAGCTCCGCGGTGACCGGAGGGAGGGAGGAAGGTTCGGCCAGGTCCAACCGGGGGGGGGGGGATTGACCAGCTCAGCCAACAGATTTCATTCATCCTTCCTGGCTCACCTGAGCCACTCCAATTTCCCCCCTGGCCAGAGGCACCTCCGGCTAAAAGTCTCTCAGTGGACACCCCGCGCACACAACCCCCAATGCAGAGTTCAGAATGACGCTTCTCCCAAAGAAGTTCTGGGGACACCACCACCCCTGCTGCCCTTTCCAGAGCCCAGAAAACTCCCAGGCAAAGCAGTGCCGTCTCGCTCTCAGGAGAGGGGGAGAGAATGGATGGGAGGAAAGAAAAACTTGGGGAAGAGGGAGGGAGATCCAGAGGAAAAGGGGAGAGCCCCTCGCCTCATTTCCACCTCCTCCCAGGCGGCCCACAAAGTTGAAAAGCTTTTGGTTCCTCACTCTTACTCTCTCTTTCTTTTTTCTTTCCCCCCTCTCTCTCGCTCTTACCCTCTCTCTCTCTCTCACACACACACACACACACACACACACACACACAAACACAAACACACACACACAATCTTATCCCTGCAAGTCCCCTTTCTCTGCCTGCTCCGGAGAGAGAAGCTTGCCTGCGCAGAAGAGGCACCGATCGAAGCGCCTCCCAGTAAGTTAATCAGCTGGGCTTTCCTGGGATGTGAGCGATGCTGCCGGGCGCTTGGAAAGGACTTTGGCCACCGGCCCACCACTAAAATCAAACAATGAGGCGAGGCGCAGAGCTGGTTGGAAGTGTGTGTGTGTCTGTGTGTGTGTGTGTGTGTGTGTGTGTGTGTGTGTGTGTGTGTGTAAAATGGGCGGTTTCATCCAAAGGAGTTTTTGTTTCAGATGGATCTCCTAGCTTTGGAAGGAGGAAAGGAAGGGGTAGAAAGAGAGAGAAAGAGAGAGATGAAAGAAAAGGAAAAAGAAAGAAAAGGAAAAGAAAGGAAAGGAGAGAGAGAAAGAAAGAAAGAAAGAAAGAAAGAAAGAATGAATGAATGAATGAATGAATGAATTATGGAAGGAAGGGAAAGAAAGAAGGAGAGGGAGGGAGGAGGAAGTGAATGAGATATAGTTGGATGGATGGGTCAATAGATACATGGAGGGAGGGAGGGAGGGAAAATGAGAGGAAGGAAGGACACAAACCATGGCTTCAGAAGACTCTTTCAAACAGCACAACAATGTTTGAAAGGGCTGGAAGGGATCTTGGAGGTCATTTTCTAGTCCAACCCCTGCTCTAGTAGGGTCAGAAGGGACCTTGGAAGCCATCTAGTCAAACCCCCTGCTCCAGCTGGAGACCTTATAACCTCTGGATTATTTTGGTGCCTCTAACAGAGAGGAAAGTTGCCAGAAAAGGGAAGGAGTTTACTAGGACAAGGCTGCCATGCAGAGGAAGGTAGAGATAGTCTTTGACTTATGACAATTGAGCCCAACATTTTGGTTGTTAAGCAAGAGCATTGTTAAGTGAGCTTTGCCACATTTTACTCAATCCATGACATCTCCTGGCTCTAACAGTCATGTGCAGGCTAGGGAAGAACATCTGAAGGCCTGTGTAATGTTCTAATGTGCAAAAGTTATAGTTAAATGTGTGCCAGAAAGTGAACTCTGGGTCTGTTTTTCCAAACGCAATAAGTGAGGTTGAATGTGTATAGTGATGTCAAGTTGGCCACGCCAACCCAATCACATGACCACCAAGCCATGCCCACCCAGTTACATGACCACCAAGTCACACCCACCCAGTCACATGACCACCAAGCCACGCCCACAGAACCAGCAGTAAAAAGATTTGAATCCCACCACTGGATACAACCATCTTCCAATAACTGATTCCTGTTACACACGAGTTTAAGATCCACTCACTCTTATTCCAGAGTGTCAGACATGGAAAAAGTGAATTCAGTTACAAGAGAGGAGATTTTAACTGAATGAGAGAAGAAATATGATAAAAGAATGAGCTGTTTTAGAGCTGAGCCAGTAAAGCAGAGAAGTTCAGTCTCCTCTTCATGGATCGTCTGAGAGCAAAGACTGAGCAGCCATCAGTCAGAGAAGCTTGAACTGGGATTCCGGCAGAGAGGAGGGGTTGGGCTAGATGGTCTCAGGGTCTCCTCCACATTTATAAAGGTTCTCATGCCACAACATGTACTGTATTTTTCGCAGTATAAAATGCACCGGAGTATAAGACCCACCAAGGTTTTGAAGAGGCAGGTTTTTTTTAAAAAAAGTAGGTAGGTAGGTAGAGGGAGAGAAAGAGAAAGAAATACAGTACGTAGGTAGGGAGAGAGAGTAGTTAGGGAGGTAGGGAGGTAGATAAAGGGATAGAGAGACAGAAATGGAGAGAGATATAGATATAGAGAAATACAGTAGGTAGGTAGGGATACAGGGAGAGAGAGGGTAGGTAGATAAAGGGATAGAGAGAGAGAGAGAGAAATAAAAAGAAATAGAAAAATACAGTAGGGAGGGAGGGAGAAAGAGTAGGTAGATAGGTAGATGTTTCCAGGTGTATTTATCCATGTGCTGGAGAAGGAAATCACTGACAATCTGCAGCACCTAAGACTTTGTTTCTGCTGGCAAAGCACTTGATCAATGTAATTCTCATCAACCAGTTAAAGAGCTTTCCAAGAGGGGGAAAAAAAGTTTTTACACTCTGCAAACCTCCCCAAAAAAGCCCGTTTTTGTGAAACCGACCCCCTTAAAAAAAGTCATGAATAGACTTGGGGGGCTTGCAGAGTGATCCTGGTGGGGGGGGGGCAATATGAGTAAAAATGGCCTGTTTTTCGCAAAAACAACCACGTTTTTTGTCAAAAAATTTGCATGCATAGCTTTAGGGAGGCTTATAGAGGGCTGCTGAGGATTGGGGGGGGGCAAAATGGTCCATTTTTGCTCATTACTGCCCTCCCCAGCTCCCAGGAGCTCTCTGAAAGCCTCCATAAGGGTATGCACGGTCATTTTGGTAAAAGGGCTGGGGCTTCGGGAGGCAAAAAATGCTGCATTCGATGTATAAGACACACCCAGATTTTCAGCCTCTTTTTTGAGGGAAGAAGGTGCGTCTTATATTCTGAAAATTACGGTAACTGTTGTGCTGTTGTTGCTCTAGCCCCACCTAGTGGTCGGGGGCTGATAAGCCTCACTATAAGGTCTGAAGCCAGACTCCATTTTCTGTCAGCCTTTGGAGAAGACGGAAGCAGCCGTTGTGACCAAGACCCCTGGTCATCCGGAGATCCAAAGGATCTAAGATTAATGGATCCATATCGGGACCCCCATACCTGCCATGGCTGCAGCCTTGGAGACCCCAAGATCTTTTCTCCCTCCTTCCTTCCCCTCCTTGATCTGGAGGAATATGCAGCATTCAGGGCCTGGGCCAGAGTCTTTATGAGACTGTAATGGTAGTAGTAATTTTGGAACCCTATTCTGTCCCATTTCCTCTGGGTCTCCAGTGGGGCTTTCTGGGTGCATCTTCTGCGGCCTTTGACAGAAAAGACATTCTTTGAAAGAGAACAATGAAAATAATGATCTTGAAACTTTACTTCCACAAAGTAATAGGGTTTAAAGGCAGAATCTTTTGGCCTTTCTTTCATTAGATAACCAAAGCTCCAAATACTATGGATGTATTTGAGAAGTCTGCGCTTGTTTATTTGATATGCTTTAAAACTTGTGAGGATCCAGACTTTCCTCTCAATGGGTCCTGGCAGACGCATAAGTGCTAAATGGAAAGGAAGAATTCTGTCCGAAAGGAAATCAAATTCCATGAAGTGAACAAAGACGTTGACTTGTCTCCACTTAGAGAGGGAATCCCTGAGGGCTGCTGTATGTCCAGTCTTTGAGAACAGTTGTGATATAACCACACAAATTCCACTCCTGACAATCATAGGAGGAAAAATCCTCATGAAATTCTCTCCCTTTTCTGTGTCTGAAGCAAAGAGGCCAATCAGGGTCCATCTGAAGTGGAGGAGCAGCTGGACAATTGCTGGGTCCTGGAATCCTTCTTTGAGGTCCATCTGGTGGAAAAAGGGGAATCGGCTTTTATCACTCAGAGCCTCTGAAGCTGTTCCACATTTGATCTGAAAAAGCAATTGAAAGGATTAGAGCCGTGATGGGGAAACGTGTGGCATGCAGAGCTTCCTCTCCTGGCACGTCAGCCGCCCCAGCCCAGCTCCACTAGCATCCACATGCAGGCACACCTCCTGCTGGCCAGCTGGTTTTCGGGTCTTTGTGGAGGGCCAGGGCGGGGGACGTGTGAGTATGCAGTGGGGGGGAGGGGGTCACATTGTGCAGGAAACTCTGGTGGACTGGAAGTGAGTGTGGATGGCCTCCGACCCCTGGCTCAGTTGGAGGCTTCCTTCAGCCTTCAAACAGTTGCAGGGTTTTGTGGGGGGAGGGGTTGCTTCCAGGTTGGTGCAGGAGGCTTTCCAGGGCCAAAATGGGGCGTGGAAAGCGCAGGGTTTTCCCCCCCGTTATTCCCGAATTGTGAGCTCTTAGGAAAGTATCCCCTCCTTGTGGGTTGCTAACAGTGGTGGGTTTCAAAATTGCCAAGGGTCAGGGCGAGGGATGCATGAGTATGCAGTGTGTGTGTGTGTGTGCTCACATTGTGCAGGAAACTCCGCTGGGCTGGAAGTGAATGGTCTGGGCCAATGTTCCCTCTAAGGTGCGCAGCTGCGCGGTCACGCACATGGTAAGAAAACACCGTGCAGCAGTTTTCAACTGCCGCGCAGTGATTTCTACTGCCACAGGCTCCGGAAGCTGGGGAGGTCCTTTGCAGGCAGCTAGAACGGGCTGCCCGCAAAGGACTTCCCCGGACTTGCTTTGATGAGCACGGGGTGACTGACGGTAGTTGTGAAGCCCCAAAGCCCCCGCTGCCACCGGAAGAAATGCTGCCACCTCCTCCTCCTCTAACAGCACTGCCGGATTTGGTGCCCGGCGCTGCGGCTGAATTGAAACCGCCAAAGCTCCAGCCGGCATCCCAGTGCGTGGCAGCGGCGCCTCCCCTCCACTCGGAGCACCTGAGCTCAGCGCCACGTTACCCCTGCCCCCTCCTCCTCCGCCGTGCTTTTGAGGAGCCATGAGGCTGCGGGAGCCAGTAGGAAGGCGGGGGGGATCAGGGGGAAAAAAAGCCTCATGGCTCCTCAAAAGCACGGCGGAGGGGGAGGGGGCAGGGGTAACGCGGCGCTGAGCTCAGGTGCAAATGTTGTGGTGCTGTTGGAGGAGGAGGAGGTAGCAGCTCGTCGGCATCTTTAACAGCAGCCCTGCCCCCAGTGAAAAAAGCCGAAGATGGAGCAGATCCACGCAGATGACATCGCTGCAACATGACTGGTGTAGGAATTCTGGGAGTTGAAGTCCACAAGTCTTAAAGCTGTCAGGTTTGAAGACCTCTGCGTTTTTTTTCTAAAGGGTTAGGGGTGGAAGGGTCGCTTATTCTCAGCTACCAACTTTACCACTCTGACTTTGGGCTTTGCCCTTACCGTCCACCACGAACTGCATCTCAGCTCCATCCATAGACCAGGCAAACTCACCACCCCATCCTTTCCATCTAGGGATGGACAACTATCCTCTTTGTAGGGAATCCCGGCTTATAAAACCAGAAAAACAACCACAACACCCGAAAACGCATGCGGCCCTGTGTGTAACAAGATTTATTCGAGGTTAGATCTGCTGCTGCTGCGTGAGTCCCCCCTCTCGCAGATATGGCCCTCTGCCCTTTCAAGGGCCCACCTTGATGACGGGTTTGTTAACCCAGAGAGGTGGAGGAAACGGAAGCTCAGGGGATTTTTAATAAAAAGTTTTTTAACAGTTTTAGGGGGATCCGAAGGGGAGGGGAGGGCTAAACAGGCCAGGAATGGGATTAGAGCCAGGCGAACAGGTGTGGTCAGGAGGGGAGTGAGTGGAGCGGGGGAGAGGGGGGGAAATAACATTCCTACAGAGGGCTTTGTTATACCAACGGTCGTAGGGAGGGGTGGGTGCGAGGAGATACAAAAAACTTGCAGTCGGTTGGGAGACCGTGGTCGTTGGACACGCCCGGTCACTTGTACCAACCCCCGCATTCTAGGTGGCCAGGATCTACAGAGCCAGGGCCTGAGGCTGATGCTGTGTAATGCGAGGTCTGTTGTCAACAAGGCCCCCCTCATAAAAGACCTCATTTCAGAGGGGGAGCCAGACCTCGCAGGAATAACGGAGACTGGTTGGGCCACGAGGGAGGTCTGCCCCTCGTGGAAATGTGCCCACCGGGCTACCGTGTATTCCACCAGCCACGGGCCCAGGGTAGGGGTGGTGGGGTAGCGGTGATTATACGGGAGAGTCTGGAACCGAGAGAGTTCACTGTGCCACAGACATCCGGGTGTGAGTCTCTGGGCGTGAGATGGGGCCCAGGGAGACAGTTGGGCCTGCTGATTGTATACTTGGCTCCTCGCTATACATCAGCGGCCCTGCCCGAACTCCTCGAGCTGATCACAGAGATGGCAGTTGAGACCCCCAAACTGTTAGTTATGGGGGATTTCAACCTGCCGTCGATGGGAGAAGCATCCGAGGTGGTCTGGGAGTTCATGGCTTCCATGACAGCCATCGACCTGACTCAATTAATTCAGGACCCCACGCACGAGGGAGGCCACACACTGGATCTTGTTTTTGTCTCTGGCCAGTGGACGAGTGATCTGGGAATAGGGGACTTAGTCATCACACCCCTGTCATGGTCAGATCACTCACTTCTCCGGCTTGACTTCCCTGGCACTACCCCCCACTGCGGGGAGGCGGAACCAGAATGTCCTAGATGGTTCCACCCCAGGCGCCTGATGGAAACGGATAGGTTCCAGACGGAGCTTGGGCCACTTCCTGCCGACCTGACCCGCTCCCGGATGGAGGACCTGGTAGCCGCATGGAATAGTGCGGTCGCCGGGGCCTTAGACCGGGTTGCGCCTTTGCGGCCTCTCCTGTGGCAAAGAACCACCCTGGCCCCTTGGTTTACCGAGGAGCTGAGGGTGATGAAACGCCACAAGAGACGCCTAGAGAGCAGCTGGAGATCCTCTCGTTCCGAATTTGACCGAACACAGGTAAGAACCTACTTAAGGACATACCTTGTGGCATTAAGAATGGCCAAACGCCGATATTGTGCCACTCTCATTGCATCCGCAGACAACCGCCCTGCCGCCCTGTTTCGGGTGACCCGCTCCCTTCGGTCACAGAGGCCGCGGGAAGCCCCCTTGCAGGGCAGGGCAGAGGAATTTGGGGAATATCTGCAGAATAAAATCGCTCAAATCCGGAGGGAATGGGTTTCCCTCAGTGATCCAGGGGGGACGTCCGAGGCTAGTCTTGAGAGACCATTCTGGGAGGAGTTTGACTCTGTTGCCACCGATGATTTGGACAGGTTGCGTTGGCGACTGCGAGCCACCACATGTTTATTGGACCCATGTCCCTCCTGGCTTGTACTGGCATCCTGGGAGGTCACACGAGGCTGGCTCTTGGGACTAGTGAACGCTTCGTTGAGCGAGGGGTTCCTACCAGCCGCCTTGAAAGAGGCGGTTGTGAGGCCCTTACTCAAGAAGCCTTCTCTGGACCCAACTGAGCTAGCTAATTATCGTCCCGTCTCCAACCTTCCCTTTCTAGCGAAGGTTGTAGAGAGTGTGGTGGCCATACAGTTCCCATGTCACCTGGAGGAAACTGATTATCTAGACCCGTGCCAGTCCGGCTTCCAACCTGGGCACAGCACAGAGACAGCCTTGGTCGCGTTGGTAGATGATCTCTGGAGAGCCAGGGATAGGGGTTGTTCCTCTATCCTGGTCCTATTAGACCTCTCAGCTGCTTTCGATACCATCGACCATGGTATCCTATTGCGCCGGCTGGAGGGGCTGGGGGTAAGGGGCACCGTTTTACAGTGGTTCTGCTCCTACCTCTCCGACCGGACGCAATGTGTGTTGGCAGGGGAGCAGAGGTCGACCCTGAGGCCGCTCACTTGTGGGGTGCCGCAGGGGTCGGTCCTCTCGCCCCTCCTGTTCAACACATACATGAAGCCACTGGGTGAGATCATCCGTGGTTTTGGGGTGGGATACCATCTGTACGCTGACGACATGCAGCTGTACATTTCCACCCCGAACCACCCCAACGAGGCCATCGACGTGATGTCCCGGTGTTTGGAAGCCGTACGGGTCTGGATGGGAGACAACAGACTTAAACTCAACCCCTCCAAGACGGAGTGGCTCTGGCTACCGGCCCCCCGGTTCAACCAGTGGACTCCATCGCTGGCCATTGGGGGCGAGCAACTGGCCCCCGTGGAGCGGGTGCGCAATTTGGGCGTCCTCCTAGATGCCCGGCTGTCTATGGATGACCATGTAGCAGCCGTGGCAAGGGGGGCGTTCCACCAGGTTCGCCTGGTGCGCCAATTGCACCCCCTATTGGACCGGGATGCCCTGCGCACAGTCACTCATGCACTGGTGACGTCCCGTCTGGACTACTGTAATGCTCTCTACATGGGGCTCCCCTTGAGATGCACCGGGAGACTGCAGTTGGTCCAGAACGCGGCCGCGCGGGCAATTATGGGGAGTACGAGGTACTCCCATGTAACACCTCTCCTGCGCGAGCTGCACTGGCTCCCTGTAGTCTTCCGGGTGCGTTTCAAGGTGTTGATCACCATCTTCAAAGCGCTCCATGGCACAGGACCTAGTTACTTGCGGGATCGTATCCTGCCCCATACATCCCTGCGACCAATTCGCTCTCACAGAGAGAGACTCCTCCGGGTGCCGTCCACTAAGCTATGCTAGAGGGCGGCGCCGAGGGGTAGGGCCTTCACTGTGATGGGCCCAACCCTCTGGAATGACCTCCGCCCCGACATTAGGACAACTACCGATCTCCGCTCCTTCCGCAAGAAACTCAAGACCCACCTGTTCCAACTAGCCGGCCTGGCTTGAATTATAACTACATTCTCTAATCCCCCTGGACAATTTTAAATTACTTCTGACTTTTTGGGTATTTTAATTGTTTTAATCTTACTGTGTTGTTTTAACTTATGATTATTTATTTATGTATTGTAAAATGTTTTGTATATACCTCCTCCTCATCATTTGTTTGTATATTTTATTGTACGCCGCCCCGAGTCCCTTTGGGGAGAGGGAGTGGCCTATAAATTGAATAAATAAATAAATAAATAAATACCCTCCCCCGCAGACCCTAGAGGTCCCGTGTGGGCTCAGACCAGTGGTGGGTTTCAAAAAATTTTGGAACCTACTCTGTGGGTGTGGCCTGCTTTGTGGGAGTGGCTTGGCAGCCATGTGACTGGGTGGGAGTGGCTTACCAGCCATGTGACCGGGTGGGAGTGGCTTGCTGGCGTTGTGACCGGGTGGGAGTGGGATGTTAGAAAATCCCAAATGAAGTTAGAAAGGCTGGGTCCCAAACCTAGCTGGCTTAACTGGGATAGGGGGAATAGGGGGTAGAGGTTCACCAAGGACCCTCCTCCCCTTTCCCCCGCAAAAGCAGAGGGCATCAGTATTTAGAGGGAGGTCTTTCTGCCAACTTCCCCCCTTTGGGTGTCACTCTTTCTTTCTCTCTCTCTCTTCCTCCCCCCTCCCCCCGTTTCTCTCCCTCCTTTCCTTCCTCCTCCTTTTCCTCTACACTGTTCCCACCAGTTTTTCACGCTGAGCCATTGGGGGACGTCAGAGGGAGAGAGAGACAGATTGAAGGGTGCAAAGAGAAACCCATTTTGAGAAGCCTCCCTTCCCAAAAGATCGTTGAGAGATTCCCCACCTCACTCAGCGCTGTTTTCAATGGGAGGCTTTTCCCCCTTGCAGTTCTATCCCTTCCCAAAAGATCTTTGAGAGGAGGAACGCGTCGAGATTCGGCCATCAGTGGGGGGGGGCAGGGCCCCCCCTTGCGTTCCTCATCCCCCCCTTGCGTTCCTCGTCTTCCTGGATGGCCCCCGGAATCATCGGGCAGGGTGGTGGCGGGGAGTCAGCCCCGATGCAAAAAACGCCAAGGGGGCGGGGCAGGAAATCACTTCCGGGTTCATTCTCCAACCGGATCGCGCGATCCGGTGCGATCCGGTAGGAACCCACCACTGGCTCAGACCTCCAGAGGCTGCCCGCCTGCCCACCCAGGATGCCCCTCCCGGTCTCAGATATGGGGGGGAGCACGCTCCCCCACCGCAGCTCCTCTGCCCCTCTCCTCGACGGAGCCCTGAGGTGACCCAGGAGGGAAGGGGCGCAGGAAGCCCCCCCCTCCAATGGGCCTCCAGTGCTTTCTCGCTCAGTTGGAGGCTTCCTTCAGCCTTCAAACAGTTGCAGGGGTTTTATTTTTTTATTTTTTGCTTCCAGGTTGGTGCAGGAGGCTTTCCAGGGCCAAAATGGGGTGCAGAAAGCAAAGGGTTTTTTTTTTTTCCATTTTGGCCCTGGAAAGCCTCCTGCACCAACCTGGAAGCAAAAAACCCCAAACAAGCCCTGCAACTGTTTGAAGGCTGAAGGAAGCCTCCAACTGAGCCAGGAAGCACTGGAGAGCCAGGCCATTCACACTCACTTCCAGCCCACCGGAGTTTTCTGCCCCAGGGCAGAAATGAAAACCTGTCCTGTGGAGCCCACTGCCACTTGGGCGGAGTAGGACGCCGACACGAAGAAGAAGAGGAGGAGAATGGCGAAGCTTTGCAGGAGCAGGCAGGGAGCAGGTCAGGTGGAGCTGGCTGGCTGGCTGGGGAGGGGGCAATCATGGTGCTTAGGTGGCAGCAGCCTGTATGCCCCAACTGTGCTGGGGAGGAAATAAGAGGCCGTGCTTGAATGGGGATGAAAGTACACACACACCCTGCCTCCCTGCTCAGGTGTCGGCCACACCAGTTTGGGTGCCCTGGCTGAAGCACGCTTTCCCTGACACACACACACATACACACACACACACAGAGATTATTCTCTTACCCTCCCTGTCTCTGTCTGGCCCCATTTGCATGCTCAGCTGTCGCCCACACCATTGGCAGCAGTTTGGGTGCCTTGGCTGAAGTATGCTTTCTCTGCCAAACACACTTGGATTGCCTGTCTCTGTCTGGCCCCATTTGCTGCTCCTTGAGACAAAGAAGCCTCATTAAGTAGCTAAGTGGAAAGTAGTTGGGGGGGGAGGAGCAGTAGACCTGCAGGTAACCACTTTCCCCACCCACCCACCCACCCCTGAGAATGAAAGTTTCTGGATCCCTGACTCTGCAAAAGAGACACCCCTGGACTAACAGATGACCTGAGTGCTGCATGTGTTGCTCTCAAACTTACAACGTATGAGTCAAGGTTAGAAAAATTATCAGTGTGCATTCAACAGCAAAGGTCACATTAATCAAAAGCATGCCAAAGGCAAATGTTTACTTTTCCATAAAAAGGTGTTTGTATCATTGAAAGCGCTGTTAGTGTGGTTTTTTTTTTCCAGACAAAAGACGTTAATCATGTATGAGTTGTTTTTCTAAACTAAAACCTCATTATTCAGGTTAAATTGCCGTGTTGGCATTCCGAGATAAATAAGTGGGTTTTGGGTTGCAGTTTGGGCATTCGGTCTCTAAAAGGTTTGCCATCACTGCATTAGAGCATACACAGAGTGTAACCTAATTCAGCTTTTGTTAAATTGCTGTTGAGAGAAGCTCCATTGTAACCTAACGTGCCAACTACATAGATAAAACTTCTAGGCGAATTGCCAAGCTTAGCTTAGCAAAGTAACGTCTTGGGAAAAGTAAAATGTGAATTCTGCCAAGTAGCCTTGCTTGTACCTTAAAATGTGTGTTCAGCATTCCCTAACAAAGCTATGAGTTATACTCCCCAAAATGGATTTTTTTCCCCTTGTACAGTCTATGGTTTTCAGAGCGCTGACAAAAATCATGACATTTGCGTGATATCAAATTATGTTTCTATAGCAATGACGTTCTGTGCAAGCTATAAGATGTTTGGAAAGGTTTTTGGCACATGCCTGTTTTTCTCTCTCTGCCTGCTCTGTTAAGGTGGAAGACAAAAAGGTCATCCAGTCTTTTGCTTTCTGCAGAAATAAAAGCTGATAATCCATAGCTTCATCTTCAGAGTTTCACTGGACTTATCAGATTCTGAGCTGCATTCAAAAACCTTGCACAATGAAGAATGCTGTGTTATATTTGGGGTCAGATCAAGTCCAGACTATTATATTTTAATAAATCCAATCTTGTTCTCATGAAGGCATTAGAATAATTTGTTAATTAGACACTGTTTAAAATATTAAAGACAGAATATTAGCAAGATTGTATTATAAAAGTGGAAAATAATAAATAAATTTAAAAAGTATAAACAATATAAATCATATTACTATATCTCACCCCTACAATTTATTGCAATTAGATTAACATGTGCAAATGCCAACTGAAGTATTCTATTCCAATAAAGGGCCTACTATAATTTTTGAGGATTGCTGCATATTTTAATGCTTCTAAGGCCCAGATTCTTTGTGGAGGAATCTTTTTAGCTTCTTCTCCAGTTGTACAAGAAACAGGGAGACCTCAGTTCCTCATACAATTTGTCTGTAATAGAATCCAAGATTGGTCTTTAATTGAAGTTTTGTCTGTTCTAACAGCCACAATTTTCAGAGTCTGTTAGTTTCCATAGATTAAATTTTATACCAATACCCATATTTTCTGATTTTAGAGAAAGCAGAAATTGTGTAAATTTGCAAATCAGCTCTGAGGGGCAGCAGCTGGAGTCCTTTTGTCCACCCCAAGATACTCCTCGGAGGCTGTGATTGGGTTGGTTCTGCTGGTGGTTTCTCTCTGAAGCCCCAAACATCAGATTGATGTAAGAACACGGGGGAAACCTTGGCCTCATATACTTCAATAATTGGGGCTGAGGAAGCTAGAGAGCTATGAGGTTTTCATCTAAGCACCACTTTCACTCATGTCTTTGATCTAACTGAGCTCCTTTGATGATGAGGGAGCCGAGATTCAGGCTCAGAGAAAACAACCCCAGGTAAGGAAAGGTCTTACTTGCTCTATTGGCTGACCATCTATGGCTACGATGTCATTTCCCAAAGACCATAACTTTTGAGCTTGATTTATTAATTATCTGATAATTATTATGTCAAAAGAACCCAAGTCTTCCTCACAGGGTATATAATCCAATGTGTAAGTATGATAATATCACAGTGTAAATCAACATGTTCCAATAGGTATTTAGCATGCTAAGCATATGTACCCATAACAGAACTTATAACAAAATAAAAGGGTTGGAAAGGACCTTTGAGGTCTTCTAGTCCAACCCTCTGCTCAAAAAGGAGACGCTATACCAGGGGTCCTCAAACTACGTCCCACAGGCCAGATACAGGCCACTGAAGCCATTAATCCAGCGCACGTGGTACCACGAGGCTACCCCGCCTGAATCACCCCGCCCACTCTCCACCCCCCACCCACCGGCTGAGTGCAGGCCTCACCTTCTCAAGCCCCACGGACTGAAACTGCAAAGTAAGACCAAAGCTTTTGGCCGGCAGAGTGTTTCTGGGGGCTGGGGAGGCCAAAAATGGGATGCACGGAGGCCCCAGGTGGGGAAATGGTGCCCTCTGCTTCAGATTCTTAGCTTGGGCTAAGTGGAACGCAAAGCCATGTCAACTGGCACTCGCGGCCTTGCCCGTTGCTCTTCCGGGTTTCTTGTTTGCATGTGAGCATGACGATCAGCTGGCCTTTACATGCGCGGCAGTGCCAGGAACTGGAAGAGGAGCTGCCTGATGCGCATGTATGGACCAACATGCACACTGGTCAACTCCTCTTCCAGATTGGATCCCTGACAAGAGCACTTGGTGCCAAAAGGTTTCGCCATCAATGCCCTATTCCAAGGGTGGTTTTATTAAAGCATTATAAAATGGTACCAATATTTCACTTGATTTGGATTCTATCCTTCTGTTGATGCAGCCTAGGATTGCAGTGGCTTTTTTTGGCTGCTGCCACACATTGTTGGCTCACATTTGAGAGATTGTCCACTAAGATTCCAAGATCCCTTTTACTGCTATTGAGCCAGGTTTCACCTAATCTGTACCTGTACATTTGGGTTTTCTAGCCTCAGTGTAAGACTCAGGGGTTGCCACAAAGAAGAGGGAGTAAAACTATTTTCCAAGGCTCCTGAGGGTAGAACAAGAAGAAATGCGTGAAAACTAATCAAGGAGAGAAGCAACTTAGAACTGAGGAGAAATTTCCTGACAGTTAGAACAATTAATCAGTGGAACAGCTTGCCTCCAGAAGTTGTGGAAATCTTTAAGAAGATGTTGGATAGCCATTTGTCTGAAACGGTATAGGGTTTCCTGCCTAGGCAGGGGGTTGGACTAGAAGACCTCCAAGGTCCCTTCCAACTCTGCTATTGTATTACTTTACTTTTCTCTATACTGAATTTCCTTTTGTTAGATAGGCCCAGGGTTCAAGTCCATCTAGATCCATCTGGATCTTGAGCCTATCTTATGGGCTGTTGGCTATTCCGGTCAGTTTAGTGTCATCTGTAAATTTGATGAGTTCCCCATCTATCCCTCATCCAAACCATTGATGAAGATGCTGAAGAGTACTGGGCCTAAAATGGAACCTTGGGGTCTCCCACTGCTTGTTTCCCTCATGTAGATGTAGTTCCATTGAGGACCACAGGCTGAGTCCATCTGGGGGTGATGCTGTCTATCCCACATATTTTTAGCTTACCAAGAATTAGATGGTGGTTTACTTTGTCAAAGCCTTTCTAAAATCCAAGTACTGGAAACTATGTGCACTGCATTTCGCTAGTCCACTAATTTAGTAATTTTTGGCAAAGAAAGAAATAACATTTATTTATGATGTGTTTTTGGATCCTTCATTAGTTGAAGTAAATTGTCAATATGAAGAGAGAATAACAAGGGTTCAAATATGCATCCTTCCCTTCCTCCTTGGTAAATATCAATCCTTCTTCTCATTGCTCCATTGAGCCCAAACCTCCCTCTAAAACAAGGACCTGGAGAAAGAGCCTGGATCAGGACTAACAGGTGGAGCTCCATTTTGAGGGCAATCAATTTCCTATATAATATTTCTCTGTTAATTATGACAAATGCACTAACATCTAGAAAGCCAGCAAAACCGTGTTTTACTTCGCTGATATAGATTAGATATTTCAAGACAAATTTGTTACCAATATTAGATTATTGACATGCAATATTTCTTATAAAATCTAGATAGCTATTCACTACCTACAACCTTCTGTTTCTTCTGCAAGGAATGCATTTTTCTCAAGTTTAACTAAGAGGATCCAGGCATACATTTCAGCCACAATATCTGCTAGTCTATTTGGCCTATAATTGCTAGAGTCCTTTTTATTCCACTTTTTAGATAGATAAAATGCTACTATTGCCAACTTCAATCTCACTGGATATCATTTATATGTGGAAATGAAGATGCCAATAGAGGCCCCAACAACCAGGGAGATTTTTTGATCAGTTAAATAGTTGGTAGAATGTCTTCTCCAGGGAATGTATTGCCTGCATTTCAGGCCTTTTATGATTAATCTCAACATGAACGTAATGGGGTAAAATATTGTCATTTTTGCTAATATGGAGAAAAGCAGCTCTTCGATTCCATGGAAAAGACATGATTGCATCTATTGCTCACCCACCACCACCTACCCCTCACTTTACCAGAAAGAGAAAAACACACACAAACCTGTGGGACTTTGTAGGTGCCTCCTAATGTTGACATCTGGGTGGAGATCTCCCTGGTAGCTGCATCAAAAAGAACCAGAAGATTCTCCTTCCTTCCACAGCCGTAGTTGGGGACATTGGCTTCTCCAGTGGAGAGAATGTCCAGCAAGGCATCTGAAGTGCAGAAAGTGCTGAAATAGTTGTCATGGATGTTGTAGCCAAGTGTGAGATTGTGCAGGAGCTGGGAATTCTTGTTGACCATTTCAATGTTGAAAATGAATCTTAAGCCATCTGGAAAACCATAAACATTCCTATTGTAAAAAAAAATGTTATTATAATGGGCAGCAACAAATACTTTTTAAAAATATATAAGCCTCCAAAACCTACTGAGCCTTAAGCCAACATTGATCCAAAACCAATGATCAGTTATACAAATATGGAAATGGGCTGAGGTACAACAACTACAACTGGTTCCACCACTACTTTAAATAAAATTCATTATTCAAGTGATAATAAATTAAGGATTGAAGTGAGAGATGAACATAATCTGCAGCCCTTTCAGCTTTTTTTTCAGAGCCATTTTTGGATTTGAGTTTCTTTCACAAAATCAGACAAAAGAGAGAAGCCACGGAAATCAAAATCATTCAGGAAATTAGACATAATCCCCAATATAGGAATAAATGAAAAATAAAAAGAGAAAATCAGGAGAGTGTTAGAATGGAGGGAGTGCAACTCTATCACCATGAATGACTTACAGATCACGAAAAACAAACTGAAGAGAAGGAGCCACGTTGAAAAGTAAGTTTGTATGCAATTTTTCCTCTTCACTGATGACTATACTGATGAGATGGTCTCCTGGGTTGTAAAAGCTCTGTGGTCCTTTTCCATCCTTGTGCTCCAAACTCTGCGGGCATTTCATTCTCAGCTTCCCAGAGATTGAATGGGACACCAGCAGCATCAGAAGCAGGTGGTCCATCATTCAATGTGGCGAATCAATGAATCCCTTTTCTGTTTCTAAAGAAGAATTAGAAAAATTCAAAGGACTCTCACAAGGTGGAATATGATCCATAATAATAATAATAATAAATTTGGATTTATTAGCCGCTCCCTTTCCGGGCAGGACTCGGGGCGGCGTACACTAAGACATATATAAACATACATATATACACAGACATACATGCACGGAGGAGGTAATAGATTAAAACATAAGACAAATTAAAACCATTAACATGCCCCGTCTAATAAAAAACCCAATATACAATAAAAATTTAAAATTTAAAAAAGACAGTCAGGAGGAATATGAAAAGATTACGGTTGAGCCAGGCCGGATGATTGAAAGAGGTGGGTCTTCAACTGTACACGGAAGGAGCGGAGATCGGAAATAATCCTGATGTCACGGGGGAGGTCATTCCACAGGGCTGGGCCCATCACAGAGAAGGCTCTGCTCCTGGATGTCGCCCCCCGACACTGTTTGGCGGACGGCACCCGGAGAAGTCCCTCTCTGTGTGAGCGAATTGGTCGTAGGGATGTGTGGGGCAGGATGCGATCCTGCATGTAACTAGGTCCTATGCCATGAAGCGCTTTAAAGATCATAATCAAAACCTTGAAACGCACTCGGTAGACCACAGGAAGCCAGTGCAGCTCACGCAGGAGAGGTGTTACAGGGGAGTATCTAGACCTCCCCATAATCACCCGCGCGGCCGCGTTCTGGACCAACTGTAGTCTCCGAGTGCATCTCAAGGGAAGCCCCATGTAGAGAGCATTGCAGTAGTCCAGGCGAGACGTCACTAGCGCATGGGTGACTGTGCGTAGGGCATCCCGGTCCAATAAGGGGCGCAATTGGCGCATCAGGCGGACCTGATGGAACGCCCCCCTAGCCACGGCTGTTACATGGTCATCCATGGACAGCCGGGCATCTAGGAGGACGCCCAAATTGCGCACCTGTTCCATGGGGGCTAGTTGCACGCCCCCAATGGCCAGAGATGGAAACACCTAGTTGAACTGGGGGGCCGGAAGCCACAGCCACTCCGTCTTGGAAGGGTTGAGTTTTAGTCGGTTGCCATCCATCCAGACCCGTACGGCCTCCAAACACCGGGACATCATTTCGACGGCCTCATTGGGGTGGTTCGGGGTGGAAATGTATAGCTGAGTATCATCAGCATACAGATGATATCCCACCCCAAAGCCACGGATGATCTCGCCCAGCGGTTTCATGTATGTGTTGAACAGGAGAGGCGAGAGCACCGATCCCTGTGGCACTCCACATGTGAGTGACCTCCGGGTCGAACTCTGCTCCCCTGCCAACACACGTTGCGTCCGGTCAGAGAGGTAGGAGCCAAACCACCGTAAAACGGTGCCCCTGACTCCCAGCCCCTCTAGCCGGTGCAACAGGATACCATGGTCGATGGTATCGAACGCCGCCGAGAGATCTAATAGGACCAGGATAGAGGAACAACCCCTATCTCTGGCCCTCCACAGATCATCAACCAATGCGACCAAGGCCGTCTCCGTGCTGTGCCCGGGTCGGAAGCCGGACTGGCGCGGGTCTAGATAATCATTTTCCTCCAGGTGACGTGGGAACTGCTGTACCACCACATTCTCTACAACCTTCGCTAAAAAAGGAAGGTTGGAGACAGGACGATAATTGGCTAGGTCCGTTGGGTCCAGGGAAGGCTTCTTGAGCAGGGGCCTCACCACCGCCTCTTTCAAGGCGGCCGGTAGAGATCCCTCACCCAACGAGGCGTTCACTAGGCCCAGGAGCCAGTCGCGCGTAACCTCCCAGGATGCCAGTACAAGCCAGGAGGGACACGGGTCCAATAAACATGTGGTGGGTCGCAGACGTCCACGCAACCTGTCCAAATCCTCGATGGCAACCGAGTCAAACTCCTCCCAAAGCGGTCCCTCAAGACTCGCCACGGGCGTCTCTACTGGACCACTGAAAGGGGCCCATCCCATCCGGATTTGAGCGACTTTGTCCTGTAGATATTTCCCAAACTCCTCTGCTCTGCCCTGTAAAGGGGCTTCCCGCGGTCTCTCAAACAAGAGGGAGCGAGTCACCCGAAACAGGGCGGCAGGGCGGTTATCTGCGGACGCAATAAGAGCGGCACAATATTGACGTTTGGCCGCTCTTAGTGCCACAAGGTACGTCCTCAAATAGGCTCGTGCCTGTGCTCGGTCAAATTCGGAACGGGAGGATCTCCAACGACTCTCTAGGTGTCTCTTGTGGCGTTTCATCACCCTTAGCTCCTCAGTAAACCAAGGGGCCAGGGTGGTTCGTCGCCGCAGGAGAGGCCGCAAAGGCGCCACCCGGTCTAGGGCCCCGGCAGTCGCACTGTTCCATGCGTCTACCAGGTCCTCTACTCGAGGGCGGGTCAGATCCACAGGAGGTGGCCCAAGCTCCGTCTGGAACCTATCTGGTTCCATCAGGCGCTTGGGGCGGAACCATCTAATGCCTTCCGGTTCCGCCTCCTCGCGGTGGGGGGTAGCACCAGGGAAGTCAAGCCGGAGAAGTGAGTGATCCGACCATGACAGGGGAATAATAGCTAGATCCCCTATTCCCAGATCACTCGTCCATTGGCCAGAGACAAAGACAAGGTCCAGCGTGTGGCCTCCCTCGTGAGTAGGGCCCTGAATTAACTGGGTCAGGTCCATGGCTGTCATGGAAGCCATGAACTCCCGAACCCCCTCAGACGCTTCTCCCATCGACGGCAGATTAAAATCCCCCATCACTAACAGTTTGGGGGTCTCAACCGCCACCGATGAGATCAGCTCGAGGAGTTCAGGCAGGGCCGCTGACGTATAGCGAGGAGCCAGGTATACTATCAGCAGGCCCAACTGCCTCCCTGGGCCCCATCTCACGACAAGGGACTCACACCCGGATGTCTGTGGCACAATGAACTCTCTCGGCTCTAAGTCTTCCCGGATAATCACTGCTACCCCACCGCCCCTTCCCTGGGCCCGAGGCTGGTGAAATGCTCGATAACCTGGCGGGCACATTTCCACGAGGGGTAAACCACCCTCGTGGCCCAACCAGGTCTCGGTTATTCCTGCGAGGTCCGGCACCCCCTCCAAAATTAGATCGTGGATGAGGGGTGTCTTTCCTGATTGAAACACAGAGAAACACTCAGCTTCACCTGGAAAGGAGAGAGACGGACATTCAAGAGCACAGACCCTGCCTGTCCCAAAAATCCATATTTCTCTGCCCAAAGTCTCTCCTGGAGGATTCGGCCAAAGAGCAGAGCTGAAACTTTTATCATAATTCTCCCTCTCAGGAGGGATCCCTGGATAATTCAACCAGTTCTTGGACTCAAAAGTTGTTGGGAAATTCTCTGGAGGGAAATGAAAGGGAAATAATCCCCATGTGATTCATAATAACAGGGGCAGATATCGAATTAAAGCCATCATCTAGAATTGAGAGATTTGGGGTCACCATGCTTGAAACTGAGCCCAGAGGGAATACACAGCACCTGTGGCTGAAGAAACAAATAAATCTGAGATTTGTTGGCATAGTGATAAAAGACAAAACTCCAGGGACCAGTTAATGGCAGAGCATATCACAGAACTGAAATAGTTGGCAGCTGAGTTGGAACCAAAATGTACTTTATTTTGAAAGCTAATGCTCAAGGGCACCACACAAAAGGGCTGATGCTATAGTATGGCCTGTCTCCAAGAACAAAATCAACTTTATTGAAAAACTAGTTACCAGAATTTTGCAGAGTTAAAAAAAAATGAGAGAGAGGGAGGGAGGGAGGGGGAGAGAGAGAGGTTAGAAAAAACAAAATCAGGGCTGCCTCTCACCCCATGGAATGAACGCAGGAAGGAAGGAAGGGGGGGGGGGAGAAAAGTTTAAAGAAATGAGTGAAAGGATGTCAAAATCAAGGCATGAAGTAAGCATCCCTTAGGAGATAAATGCCTCTTTGCTGATGTTACGATATTACTTTTATAGTTTCAGCTTGGATTGTTGAGAAGAGTTGGTTCCTACTGTGCTAATAATTGTTTTAAAATTAATAAAGGAAAGTCAACAGTTAGGGTGTTTGGAAAATAACATCATAGCCATAGATGGCTATTTGATGGTGAGTCAATAGAGTGAATTAACATATTTCCTTATTTAGGGTAGTTTTCTTCAGAACTGAAAGTTCACTCACTCTTGTTCAATGAAGCGTCTTTAGAGCAGGGGACTCAGTGAATCTTGCTGCTTCAATTTTAAAAACCATCCAGCTTCCTTAGCCCAATATATTAAAGTCTGTATTTCCAAGCTCCTATATCAAACTATAGTTAAAATAGTTCATGCTTAGTACAATTCCAGTCCCAGCATCTGAAGAGTATCTTAGAGATGGATAAAAGAACTTTAGCTTCTGCCCTCAGAACCAATTTAGGAAGTTGTTCATTTTTCTCTCTCACTAAAATTAGGGAATATTATTATTGATCTAAAATGAAATTAGTGGAAAATGAGAGAACCCCAAAATCTGGTCTGTCAGAACCAACAAAATTTCAATTACAGCCGACGTTCCTTGAACATCTGAGAAATCCTATTAGGAGCTGTGGTTTCCCTGTCTCTTGCGTCCTCGGAGAACAAGTTCAAGAGAAGGCTGCACAAAGAATCTGGGATATCCGAGCAGAGAAAGATACACCCAACCTCAGTAAGGTTGGCACATTGAAGTGGAAGAGCTGCTACAAACAGACCTCCCAAATTTCCAAGTATTGAGACACAGAAATACCTTAATATCTCAGGGTCGTATTAATTTGAGCAAGATTTGAAAAGCTAGTCATAATAGTTAATTAAAGAAATATAATCAACTACTTATAATGAAAAGGATTTTATTTGTGGAGCTCCAGTTAAGAAGATGTCATGCATCTTAATCCATCTGTTATTGGAATGTCTACTGTCTAAGAAAGAGAAAGATCTTGGACTGCATTGTTAGACAAATGACCCATTGCTTAAATCCAAACAATTGATTTCCTGGGTGGTCAGAATTCCAAAATTACATATAATGCAGCCCCTTATTGGAGCAAAACTCTTCCATTGAGAACTGGATATGTGGGTATGACTGTGGCAAATTTTAAGGGTAATGCATAAATATATTTTCCAGTCTTTAGTCATATACTTTCTCACTTATTTTTTTTTTATTACTTTCCATTTTTATACATGGACTTATTATGCTCTGTGTTCTACATTACTCATCTTGATATGGCTTAATGGCTAATTGTCATAAATTCTTCTAATAGGTCCCTAAGAACCAGGTTGGATTTATTAAAAGCTAATGTTTTGGACTTGATCTAACCCCCAATATAACACGGCATTCTTCATTGCTTTTTTAGATCAGTGATAGAATTTCTTCAGAGACCCTGAGAGATAAAAACCAGTTCCCCCTTTTCCACCAGATGTTCCCCAAAGAAGGATTCCAGTACCCAGCCATTGTCCAGCTGCTCCTCCATTTCAGATGGACCCTGATTGGCCTCTTTGCTTCAGACACTGAGAAGGGAGAGAATTTCATGAGGACTTTAATTCCAATGCTTGTCAGGAGTGGAATTTGTGTTGTTGTATCACAACGATTCTCCACAGATGGAAATACAGCTCCCCTCTTTAAGTGGAGACAAGTCAATGTCTTTGTTCACTTCCTGGAACATGTTCCTCTTGCAAACAGAGTTCTTCCTTTCCATTCAGCACTTGCACACTTGCCAGGACCTACTGAAGGGAAAGTTTGGATCTTGTCAATCTTGGATGAAGCAACACTGAGAAGGCACAGGCTTTTCAAATATGTCCACAGTATTTGGAACTTTGCTTTTCAGGAAAAAAGTCCTAAGGATGATCACTTTGAACACAGTTTCTTTGCGGGACCTCAATATCAAGATGAGTATTTTCACTGTTGTTAGATTGGGCAATGGATTGGCAGACACAGGCTAACAGTGCAGAACAATCCGGTTCCGGCTGCGGATCGCGACGGGCAAGCTTTGCTCGCCCCGCACACTCCTGGTGGGCTCCCCACTGATCCGGGGGGCACAGGATGCCCTGGAGGGGCTCCTGCCAAGGGGGCGGCATAGCGGGGGACCCCCTGAGTTGGCAGCGGCCAAGGGGGGCTCCCCGCATCGCCCTAGGCACCGAGAGGCAAGATGGGGAGGCGCCGCGGCGTCTTCGCGATGAGGCAGCTGGAAGAAAGCAAGATTTGAAGGACGCAGCTGCTGTGCGGTGAGGTGGAAACTTTCCCCCGTTCCCTTGCTCGACTGAAAGAAAAAAAATTGCCAGTTTTTCAGAATTAACTTTCAACTTGTTTTGGAGAAGCGTGACTGGAGGGAGGGGGATTTCCCCCCCCTTGGACAAGCGGCTTTAAATGGTTTTGCTCTTTGCCCCCAGAGGAGGAGGAGGGTGGGGAGCCATGCAACGAAATCAGGCTCATAGGAAAGGCAGATTTTGGACTGCAATTGTGTAAATGAGGTGATGATCTGAAAACTTTGAAAACTTTTGGTCTTTGCCTTCTGATTCCGGAGCTGGCAGGGCAAGATGGCACACTCCCGTCGTCTTCATAGACACTGAAATTTGACTCCACCCATAGGAGCTTCAGGCATCTTGTCTTTGTCTTCGTGACACTCAGATAAATCTCTTATTATATTGGACTCTGGGCTTGGAACAAAGGACTTTATTACTTTATTGCCAGAAGCTGAATCCAGAAAAGGTTCCCCTCTGCTTGGACTCTCTGCCTCGTAACCACTCTTGGCGGTTTTCCTCTCTAATTGTTTTCTCTCTGTACTGACATTGTACTCTCTTTGCTCATTACAATGCCACCTAAAAGATCACTCCCGGGGAAGCCGGGTTTTGCTGTCTCTGCCCCGACATCTTCAGCGTCCAGCCCCAGTGGACAACAGACTTTAACTTCCTTGCTTCAGCCCAAGCCTCCTGAGGTGGACTTTCAGCAGATGTTTCAACAACTTTTAAAGGGACAGGAGGATTTAAAAAACCAACTAAAGGAGATGAATGAGCAGCTTAGAGAGAACCAAGACCGGGTGATTAAAAATTCAGAGATTGGATCTTTTGGAGGAGCGGACGGCTGAGATGAGGGGGGAGGTGAGGGGGGTGCAGAAAGGGAACCAAGAGCTTGAGAACCACCAGATAAAAATGGAATTTGAAAGAATGTCCTTTTTCCTTAGGTTTCAAAATGTGATTGAGGCGGATGATGAAGACCTAAGGGACATTATGACAAACCTTTTGGCTGAATACATCCAAAAAGACAAACAACAGATGGGGTGGGACATGGACCTGGTTTATAGAGTAAACTCAGCATATGCTAGAACACATAATGTTCCAAGGGAGGTACACATTAAATTCCTTAGAAAGACTACAAGAGATGAGATTCTGAGAGCGCAAAGGGGGCAAGCACTAAAATACCAGGATAGAGAAATAGCCATTCTGAAACAGATCCCTAAGAAAGTGAGAGAGAAAAGAAAAAACTATTCGCTGTTAGCGAAGAAATTATACCAGAAAGGGGTGTGGTTTAGATGGCTGATGCCTGAAGGTATGCTAATATTCTGGGAGGACACAAGAGGTAGAATCAACACAACCACAGAGGCTCAGGCCTTTATGGAAAAAAATAAAGTCCTCCTAGATAAATCTGATGATGCTACACCAGATAGACAGGACACGGGAGGGGCCGGAGCTCTGCTGGCGGGGGGAGAAGGGGCAACATCGAGAAAACTCAGATCACAAAAATGAACAAGAAAATCTGTTTGATATAAATTGATTGAAATTATTTGAAGATAAAAGTTTATATGCTGACAAAATATCATTAATTAGTAATAATCTAATGTATTAATAAATGGAAACTATGAGCATGGGGGGAGGGACCACCTCCTGCATATTGTAACTGCCAAAATTTGTAACCTATTCCACTACCCCTTTCCTTGTTTATTTTTTTAAAAAACCAATAAAATTTTGTTTAAAAAAAATATCAAGATGAGGATTTTCACTGTTCTGTTTCAAAGTCCATCTTCTCGGTCAAAGACAGGGGAAGATGCCCCCAGAAAGCCCCACTGGAGACCCAGTGGAAATGGACCAGGATCCAGGTCCTAAATAACCCCAATGTGTACAGTATCACCAAGACTCTGGCCCAGGCCTTGAATGCTGCCTATTACACCATTCTGAGGAGGAGAAACAAAGGGGTCGAAGAGAGTTATTGGAAGTTCCGGTTTGCTCGGAGGGTGGTTTTAAGTGCTCCGAAGGCATCAGGGAAGCCTCGGACGGTCCCTGAAGCCTTCGGCGCGCTTAAAACCACTCTCCGAGCAAACCGGAAGTGACTTCCGGGTTGCTCGGAGGGACGTTTTAAGCGCGCCGAAGGCATCAGGGAAGCCTCAGACGGTCCCTGAAGCCTTCGGAACGCTTAAAACGACCCACTTGTGGCACGCATGCCATAGGTTCACCATCACTGATCTAGCTCAACCCCTCTTCTCTGCAGGAATTAAAGCTTTTCGGTCTGATGACTGCTTGGTCTTTGCATGAAGTTTGTAGGAGCTGAGCAGGTGGGGGTTCAATGCATAATCTTGTTAGAAACATTATATTCCAATAACTCCATTCCCCCCTCCCCCCATGGATTTTATTGACTTTGAGATCTGTTGTGTCCACTGATTGGCCCCTGCGTCCGTGCAGGCTCGAGGAAACCATTAAGCAATTCTATTGGTTAACCGTCTGACAGCTCAGCTATAAAAGCGCTGTCAGACGGAGAGTCGTTAAGTTCGTTACATTGTATCTTGAGTGCAATAAACCGTTACTGTTACCTCGTCTATTCAGTTACTGTTTCATTAAAGGAGAAACACAAAATTGGCGACGAAGGTGTTTAACGAACCCATATAAAGTACTAGTGAATGCGATAACAACAAATGGCAATCGCAAACGATTTTACCGAATACAGACCTGACAAGGAATCATGGGAGGCGTTCCTTGAATGATTTGAATGTTTTATTCAAGCCAACGATTTAACTGGCCTGTCCCTGGAAAGGAAGAGAG
Organism: Natrix helvetica; assembly: GCF_964273705.1. Classification (NCBI taxonomy): domain Eukaryota; kingdom Metazoa; phylum Chordata; class Lepidosauria; order Squamata; family Natricidae; genus Natrix; species Natrix helvetica. Next base: position 123,919,812 of record NC_138551.1, on the reverse strand, counting down.
GGGTATTATTAAATTGCTGCGGACCAGACATGTTCGCAACCACCCGGGCACTGGCAGCTCCAACTCCTGTACATACAATTGCCTGGGATTCGCTGCTGTCCAAGCTGACAGCTCATTACAGTCCTTCCCGTTTTGCTCAAAGGCATCTATTTCGCAAGCGTATGCAAGCAGAAGGTGAGTCTATTAGTCAATACATTGCTTCATTGAGAGCCACAGCTATCCACTGCGAGTTTGGCGATTTGGACGAGGCATTATTAGAGCAATTTATATACAGACTTAATGACCTGCGTTTGCAACACCGCCTCCTTGCAAGGTCTGAATTGTCTCCTAAAATAGCAGTTGATGAGGCAAGAGCGACTGAAATGGCTGAAAAAGCTACAACAGAGTTTCAGCGATACAAGTTGGCTGCCAGCATTGCTTAATCAGCAGCTTCAGTCCACAACCAGAGTGACATTTTAGACAATGAATTCAATGCAGACATCGATGTCAGTCGCCTTAAAATTGCCAACAACAGGGGAGACAATCCCAGAGGGAACTGGAGAGGGTGTTTAAGCTGCAGGGACAAATACCTGAGATCCCAGTATAAATTCAAAGCTGCAGTGTGCCGGCGTTGTGGAAAAAAGGGACACCTAGCTAGTGTCTGCCAGGCATGGATACCTGAAAATAGGGAAGCCACACCACAATCTGCAAATTGCTCAAACACTGGACGACCCAGCATTCGCCAAACTAGCAGCTGTGCTAGCGTGATGAACGAGGATAGCGTAGCAGAATGGACTATTGGTTCTGCATCCACTGAAGCTAACAAGACAGGAAAAATCCACATAACCATTGAATTGGAGGGCAAGCCCTGCCTCATGGAGCTGGATACTGGATCAGCGAAGTCCATAATCTCCTGGAACACACTGCGCTCCCTGCTACCATCAATATGCCAAGACCAGTTGATGCTGCCTCGCTGCCGTTTGAGAGACTACCAGGGGAACATCATCCCTATCATCGGCTGCGGGAAATTCAATGTCCACTATGGCCGTTTTAAGGGTCAACTACCCCTAATAGTAGTTTCCAAACCTTTCGCATCGCTATTGAGCATGGATTGGTTTAGGGCACTAGGTCTTTCAATCTCTGGAGTTAATTACACTGACCAAGGGGACGAAATTGACGGGTTGATATGGGAATTCACAGATGTTTTTTCTCCATCATTAGGTAAATACAAGGGCACACCTATATCACTAAATCTTGATCCACAGGTGGCACCCATTCGGCTTAAAGCCCGCCATGTTCCATTAGCTTTAAAACATAAAGTGGACACGAAAATAGACAAATTACTGGAACAAGGGGTGATAGAACCAATAGATCACGCAAAATGGGAAACCCCTATAGTAATTCCTTTAAAGGCAGACGGCTCCATAAGAATATGCACCGACTATAAATCAACATTAAATAAAGCCTTACAGGCACACCCTTACCCTGTCCCAGTGGTACAACATGTGTTGCACTCACTGGGTCAGGGTAAGATATTCGCAAAGCTGGATTTGGCACAAGCCTACCAGCAATTACCAGTAGATGCAGAGATTACAACAGCACAAACAATTGTGACACACCACGGGGCATTCAAGTGTAACAGGCTTCAATTTGGCGTATGTGTCGCTCGCGGGTTATTCCAAAGCCTTATGGAGTGCTTACTCCATGGAATACCTGGGATTATTCCATATTTCGACGAAGTTGTGATTGCTGCTAACAGTCAGTCACAACTCGTTAACACGCTGAGACAAGTATTTAATCGTTTCAGAGAGGCTGGACTCAGATTAAAGAAAGCAAAATGCAAGATAGGAGTACCAGCTGTAGAATTTTTAGAATATCTAACTGATAGCCCACACCAGCAAAGGTGGAGGCAATTAATGCAGCCCCAACACCAACAAATAGGGCAGAATTACAAGCATTTTTAGGACTCTTGAATTTTTATTCGAGTTTCATACCACATAAGGCTTCGGTGGCAGAACCTCTGCACCGTTTGTTAGACACTTCTGCCAATTGGAGTTGGACTAACCGCGAAGAGAAAGCTTTCACAGAGGTTAAAAAGTTGCTAACAACAGCACCAATACTAGCACAATACAATGAAAAATTGCCATTAATACTGGCATGCGATGCTTCTCCCTTCTGGGTCAGTGCTGTATTAAGCCACATATTTCCAAATGGACTGGGGGCTCCTATAGCATTCTATTCACAAACACTGTCAAAGGCTGAACGTAACTATAGTCAGATAGATAAAGAGGCGTTAGCAGCCATTGCAGGAGTTAAAAGATTTCATCATTATCTGTATGGACGTCCATTTCAGTTAGTAACAGATCATAAACCTTTGTTAGGGATTTTAGCAGGGGATCGTCCTACGCCGCAAATTATATCACCCCGAATGTCACATTGGGCAGAGTTTATGGCAGCTTATAATTATAAACTACAACATAGGCCAGGTAAGCAAATGGGTAATGCAGACGGACTGAGCCATTGCCCAACGCACACTTTAGTGGCTGACCTTGCTCCTATATACAGTGTGTGCCTGCTAGAGGAATTTAGATTACCTCTATCAGCAACTGATATTGCCCATCATTCACGAAAGGACTCAATTATAATGCAAGTAATGGATTGAGTACACCGCGGGTGGCCACCAGACACAGTGGGGGTAGAATTTCTTCCATTTTACTGTCGCAGGGAAGAATTGTCTGGGCTCCAAGGGTGTCTGTTTTGGGGCTCTAGGGTTATAATTCCAAAAGCCCTGAGACAAATTGTGCTGGCCAGACTCCACGAAGGGCATCCAGGAATAGTTAGAATGAAGGTGCTGAGTAGACGTTATGCGTGGTGGCCATCCATTGATAATAATACCACGGAGTGGGTACAGCAATGCCAACCATGTCAACAGGTCCGGCCAGCACCTGCTGCCGCTCCAGTAAGAGAATGGGACAAACCCTCTGCACCGTGGAGTAGAATACACATAGATTTTCTGGGGCCATGGTTAGGACAAACTATTTTCATAGTGGTTGACGCACTGTCAAAGTGGGTAGAGTTATTTCCAATGCGCAGCACAACTGCAGAAGCAACAATAGCAGTCTTAAACAAATTATTCTCCACACATGGGTTGCCAGATACATTGGTGTCCGACAATGGACCACAATTCACAGCAGCTAGTTTCCAACTTTACCTAGCATCATTGGGAATAAGGCACACTCAAATAGCACCATATCACCCTGCGGGAAATGGATTGGCAGAACGTGCTGTTCGTTCAGCGAAAGAGTCATTAAGCCGAATGGGAAGTCTTCCATGGCCAGAGAAAATAGCCTCATATTTATTAGCCCAACACACCACACCAAACCCCATAACAGGTAAAAGCCCTGTTGAGATCTTAATGGGACAAAGACTGCGCACCACATTAGATAGACCCTCCTAGAGTATTTAATAGGGGGGAGGGGTGTTTGCACAAAATGGTCGGGAATGGCGAAGACATGTTAAACAATTGCGCCGATGAACAACGGGGTCCGCAACTGACATAAGAGCGCAGGAAACAAGGAATAAACCACAAGGCAGAGTTACCAGGGGAGTTCAAGTTCCGTTACCAGTTGATGGGTTACCTGTTGAAGAAGAACCTGAGTTGCATGGACAAGTGTCCGTATTGATAGTACCACTGGCACGGGGGCCAGAGAGGGACAATGTTCCATTTCCTGGGGCTCCTGAGGCTGGGTTGCGCCACTCTCAGCGAAGGCGGAGAAGACCAGCATATTTGCAAGATTATGCATGTGCAGTCCGGGGGTGGGTGGGAAGGAGTGTTGTGTCCACTGATTGGCTCCTGCGTCCATGCAGGCTCAAGGAAACCATTAAACAATTCTATTGGTTAACTGTCTGACAGCTCAGCTATAAAAGAGCTGTCAGACGGAGAGTCGTTAAGTTCATTACATTGTATCTTGAGCACAATAAACCGTTACTGTTACCTCATCTGTTCAGTTACTGTTTCAGTAAAGGAGAAACACAAAAGAAGGGATCTCAGAAAGGCTGCAGAGCCCAGAACGGGACTTCAGAGGACACAATGCCTGAGAAACGCCGGATGTGCAGAGAAATGCAGGCTACAACCAGCGAATCACATTTTCCCAGGAACCAATGAAGCCCCAGAGGACCAATGGGAATTCTCCCTTCTGCAGCGTCATCAGTCTCCGGGCAGAGTCTTCCTTGACTTCAGGAGAGAGTTTGGTGCAGAGAGAGGAGGGAGGGGGAATATTTTAAATCATTTTAACACATTAAAAAACACTGTGCAGCAGTTGGAAACTGGTGCGCGGTGTTTTCTTGTTGCGTGTGCGGCCGCGCAGGTGCGCACTTTAGATGGAACATTGCTTCTTGAGCCCTCTTGACAAATACAGGATGACAACTTTCCACACAGTTGGACTGAGGCAGCAGAAAAACAAGGAATGGCGAAGAAATGTTAGAACTCTCCATCCATGGAAAATGGGGGGAGAAATGGACATTAGACATTGTGTCAGATCCCTAAACATGATACTGTCATTCAATTGGGAGCAGGGGGGCCTTGGAGTCAATTTATTGGAGGTGCCCATGACAACTGATATTTTACAACTGCTTTCCGGGCGCCGGAAGGCCGGAGATCTCAGCACCTCTGGAGGGATGTTTATGATAGCCATGTGGGATATCTTACTTTAATGTCTAACCAGAGATAGCCATGGAAATGTATGTTTATTCGGCTCTCAGGGCAGTTGATAAAGGAAACATTTTCACACTTGTGTATTGGCTAGAAACTGCATTCTGACAAAGGAGAGGGGTCACTATCACTTTAATTCCACTTGCATTGCCTAAAGATGTTGCTTTGCCTTAACAGTTTCCATTCTTCTTAATTAAAGGTTCCTTTTGAAATAATCAGTTTCAAGAGTCTTCACTTTCTTAAGTTAAGAGAGGAGCCCTTACAAATTGGCCATGAAGTCCTAGCTGGGCCCTGGAAATTGAAATCAGAGCCTCCTGGTGATTGGCTCAAAGCCCCCAGCTGCCTCTGATGCCTAAGGTGGGACTAGAACTCAGAGTCACTTACTGTTTGTCTCAAAGTCACTAAGGGGCCCCACCTAATTTTCTTCATAGCAAGATAGGTTGGCCACTGCCTTCTTTTCAATCTAACCCTGGCATTTCCTGGTGGTCTCCCATCCCTGATTAAATCCAGCCCTGCTTAAGCTTTTCCAAACCAGCCTGCTGCTGCACCCTACAGCTACCTCTCGACTTATGACCAGAATTGGGACCAGAAATGCCATTGCTAAGCTAGATGGTTGTTAAGTGAGTTGTGCTGAATTTTAAAATGTTTATTGCCAAAGTTGTTAAGCGAATCACTGCAGTTGTTGAGTGAATCTTACAGTCATGAAACAAACACCATTTCGCCCACTGATTATCCTAGTCATAAATCCATGTTGATTGCCAGGCACCCAAGTGCCAATTGTGTGCTGCAATAGTCGTAATTATGAGGACCCATCATAAAGTGCTTTTTCAATGGCTGTGGAACGTGGAACTGTCACTAAATGAATGGATATAAATTGAGGACTATGTGTAGGATACTTGGTTAGGGATTGTACTTCATTGGATCCATTGTTTCTTCAGGCACATTCCCAGAAGGCCTTTTTAAGAGGAATAATATCTAATATTTTATGCATATTTCCCTTTCATCCTCTGGGCAGGTGCAGGAAAATCTGGATTCTGTGGATCTCTAAAACCAGATTCCAGATCCAAGGGACAAGACTGCCAATCTGGACTCCACTTCCAGAGAAGGGGCAGAATCTGGGGCTCCCAGACCTCTCCAGGCGACAAAGGATTCCCCCTTCAGAGGGAGCCTCTCTGGCTGCAGAGAATTTGGGGCTCAAAGCCTCTTCAGGATTGGCTTATCAATAGATCCTAACCTCTGCACAACCGCAGCTCATAGAATTAGTATTATGTAGCTAGAGTTGTTAGGATTGTTTATTTTTCATCCTTTCTTAAATGTGTTGTGTGTGTGAAACCTTATACTTTTTGCCACATTTAATAAAGTCCATTTTGGTTTAAGTCCTGGAGTTTCCCTTTGGCCTCATTGCCCCCTCCTCAGCTTCCTGAGCTCCTGACTCCCAAAGACAGAGCTGGATGGGGAGGGTCTCCCCTCCAATCCTCTCCTGGTCCCCAGAGGGCTGGTTGAGGGGGGAGGGAACTGGGGGTCACAAAGGGGAGGTTTGCAGGAGGAGGTCAAATGGGCCAGGATCTTTTCCCACACAGACGGAGGCCATTTTCCCTGATTTCATGGGGGCAGGAGTGGGTTATTGAACACTAGAGGGTCCTAGGAAATCAAGGAGTTTTCCCTCTTTTTATATATAAAGATTTATTTTACTTATCCATCAGCAGAGAATATAAATCAACTACATTTGACCACCATCTTTAAAGCGCTCCATGGCACAGGACCTAGCTACCTGCGGGATCGCATCCTCCCACACACATCCCTGCGGCCAATTCGCTCTCACAGGGAGGGGCTTCTCCTGGTGCCGTCCACTAGGCAATGCCAACGGGCGACACCAAGGAGTAGGGCCTTCTCTGTGATGGGCCCAACCCTCTGGAATGACCTCCCCCCCGACATTAGAACCACCTCCGACTTCCGCTCCTTCCGACAGAAATTGAAGACACACCTGTTCCGACTGGCTGGCCTGGCATAATTATAACGTCTACCTCCTGGCAAACATATTTCCTACTGGTTTTTTAGGGGGATTGTTTTTTAAATTTAATTTTATAGGATATTTGTTGGGGTTTTAAATTATTTACTTAGCAGTACAGTTCTTTAAATCTTTTTATCCTCCTCTTATCTATCTATTTATCTACTTAATAATTTTAATTGTTTAATTTTATAGCTATTTATGATGTATTTCTGATATGGACTGTACACCGCCCCGAGTCTCTTCCGGGAGAGGGGGCGGTCTATAAGCGCTTAGTAAATAAATAAATAAATAAAATAAATAAACATTCTTTTAATTTATTGCTAGAAACTAGAAATAGACTTGGTAGAGCTGGGGCGGGGGACAGACAGTCAGCTGAGGAGGGACAAACTGTCTCTTGTGACATCTACACAACCTGCTTTGCCCAGTGACTTCAGCCATGCCTGCATTCCCACTTGCAACTCTTAATACTGGTTTGTTTCCTGAGGTTGAACCTTCTGGCAGAAGAGTTAATGAAGCACGGGAACCCCAAAGTCTATTAATTCAGGGAAGACAGGTTGGACAATCGATTTTAATTGAAGATAAGATGGGGAAAATAACATTTTCTTTCTGCGAGGATCCTGTTCACACAACACACCACCAAGTGTGGGGAAACGTTCTCACAGCCACCCTGAGACCAAACCCAGGTTTATCTGCAGCCTCTTGAGAGCCAATAAGGAACCACTGAGGACCACAGCTACCTTTCCCCCTCTCTCCTGGGGTCTCCTGGGGTGAACCCAGAAATCGAGGTGGGCTCATTTCTGACTGAAAAGGAACTTCCTCCCCTCTGGGCCCATCCAGGCTTCAGGGAGACATGGCAGAGACCCGCATGGTGGAGAGAAGCCTCTCAAAAGACACAGCTTGAACCCAGAGCCACCAGGGATCTTATAGGCAGGCCCTGAGAGGAGGACCTGGGATATGGGCCATCCTCTGTTGCTCACCATAAGGAGGGACCTGCCTATTCTGTCATATCCCTCACTCATCCCCCTCCCCAGTTCTCCCTTCTAGGCAAAGGGAGATAGACATCAATGAGATAAGAGACACAATCCCTCAACAATGGATCCAAATAAACCAGGGACACAGGTGCCCCAAGAGCAGCTTCAAAGCACTTGGAGGTTTGGGGGGGAAGGGTTTCACCCCACAGCCTCAGAGATGGGAATGTCAGAAGTCTCCCACTTTTAAAAATCAGCTCCAATTTAGGATTAATATATGGAATTCTGATATAAAAGAAAATCCCGAATTAAAATAGGGTGGAAAGGCCATAAAAAGAAATAAAAGATGGATGATGAAGCAAAATCTGGTAAAAGAAAAAGCATACATACAAATGTTAGAGAAAGAACTGAAAGTATTTTTTTATGATGAACAAAAAAGAAGATACATCGTTACAAAATTTTTGGGTCACCACAAAAGCATATGTCAGGGGATTAACAATAGCCTATATGGCAAGGAAAAACAAAGAAAAAAAGGTACAAGAAGAGATATTACAGAAGGAACTTAAGGAGGTGGAATAAGAACTACAGAAAGACCCACAAAACAGGACTAAGAAAGAAAAAAGAGAGATCATAAAACAAAAGTACAACTTAACAGTACAGAAAGAATTAGCCCAGAAGATTAAATTGGCTAAACAAAACTACTTTGAACATGCAAATAAATCCGGATGTTGGTTAGTACATAAATTTAAAAAAGACAAAGGAAAAAAGACAATATATCAACTACAAGACAAGGATGGAGTCATACAACACAGACTGGAAGAGATAAAGAGTATAATCCAAAAATATTTTACAAAACTCTATTTACAAGATAACATACCAGAAGACAAGATCAAACAATACCTAAATTTTGCAACCATAAATCCAATCTCAGATGAACACAGAGAAATGATTAATAGACCAAGTACAATAAAAGAGTTAGGGATGGCATTGAAAAAACAAAAATAACAAAACTCCAGGTCCAGATGGAATCCCGAAGGAATTATACAAAAATGCACAAGAAATATTGGAAGAACCTCTATTAGAAGTATTCAATGAAGCACTAGAAGAAGCTAAAATACCAGCATCATGGACAGAAGCAACTATAACTCTCATACCAAAAGAAGATTCAGACCTTCAGAAAATTCAAAACTATATACCCATCTTGTTACTGAACTCGGATTGTAAAATATTTGCCTCAGTTATGTCAGAGAGGATTAAACAGACTCTAAATGAACAGATTAACCCAGATCAAAATGGTTTACTTCCACATAGATAGATTAAAAATAACATGAGGATTATAATAAACATCCTAGAATATTATGAAACACACCCAGAGAAATAAACTGCACTGGTTTTCCTTGATGCATTTGACAAGGTAAATTGGAAATTCATAATGTTACAATTAGAAATTAAGAAATTTGGAGAAAAATTCATTAAAATGATAGAAAAAATATACACAAACCAAACAGCAAAAGTGCTTATGAATGGGGATACAACAGAAAAAAATGAGATAACAAAAAAAGTAAGACAAGGATGTCCTCTCTCTCTCCACTTCTTTTTATTCTAACCTTAGAAATACTCCTAACCAGAGTTAGGAAGGATCAGGAGATAATGGGACTAAAAATCCAACAGGAAGAATATAAAATCCAAGCTTTTGCTGATGATCAAGTTTTCATATTGGAAGACCCATTGGAATCTGGATTTAAATTAATTCAAAGGATAGAAGAATTTGGTGATGTGGCAGGTTTAAAAATCAATCAAAACAAAACAGAAAATCCCAAACAGGCAGAATCCAAGGGGACTGATTGCTTCCTTGGCATTAGAAGTCAGGCAGCACCAGAGTTAAGGGTCATCAACCTCGAGTGACATCAAACTCCATAGCTCTGGGCGATCTCTTCCAACAGACTCTGAAGACAAAGAGACCCAATTGAAGTCAATCCCATGGTGTTTGAAGTTTCTTTTTCCAGCATCCTTTTCCTGACATGTTCTGACATGAAAGACCACAGAAATTGACCCCGGGAGTGTAGCTGTAGCTTTTCACTAACATGTTTTTCTGCAGCCTCTCCTCTGCACATATGGAGCCCAGAAGAAGCTCAGGATCCCAAGAGGAGAAGTTGCTTCTCACTGTAATTATGACCATCTGGTCCTTTGAGTTCTCCATGCCTGTGATAGAGACATCAGATTTAAGCCTTATGAAAAGGATCTTCTATCAGAAAAGGATAAATTATTTAAGTCAAGCACTGTTGAAACAAGTTTTGGGACAGGCAGGATCTGTGCTCTTGATTGTACCTCTCTCTCCTTTCCAGGTGAAGCTGAGTGTTTCTCTGTTTGTATTAGGAAAGCTGCTGGCATGTCCATCTTCTGAGAGTGCTCTGAAGTCTTCCAACTGTTCCTGCTGTTGGTGTTAGAAACAGGAAGAGGATTAATAAAGTTCCATGAATTATGGACCTCCTGCTTCTGCTTCTGATGCTACTGATGTCCCAGCCGGTCTCTGGGAAGCTTAGAATGAAATGCCTGCTGAGTTTGGAGCACCAGGACAGAAAAAATCCATGGAGCTTTTACAGGCCAGGAGACCATCTCATTGGTATATTCACAACTGAAACAACAATATTGCCTATAATGTTGCCTTTCAGCAGCCCTCCTTCTATAACTTCTCATGCGTAAGTCATTCAGGGTGATGGAGTTGCATTCCCTCCATTTGCAGCTCTAACACTCACCTTTTCTTCTTATTTCACTTACTTCTATATTACAGAAATTCTCTATTTTTCTGAATGATTTTGATTTCCATAACTTGCCTCTTTTTTCTTATTTTGTAGAAGAGACTCAAATCCAAAGATGGGGTTATAAAATCCTGAAGGAAATCCAGATTATTTTCCTCTCCCCATTCACTCCTCAATTCATCACTTGAATTAATTTTGTTTAAAGGAGTGATTGAAACAGTTGTAGTTGCCTCTGCCCAACCCATTCCCATACTCGTATAACCGATTATTGGTTTTGGATCAATATTGGCTTAAGACTCAGTAGGCTTGTGGAGGCAAAAAGGAATAAATTCTTTTGAAAAGATACGTGTTACTGTTGATGAGAATAACATGAACATTTTTTTACAGTGAGATTTCTTATGATTTTTTATACACCCTACAATTAATTTTTGCCATTCAAGTGGTCAACAAGAATTCCCAGTTCCTGCACAACCTCACACTGGGCTACAACATCCATGCCAACTATTGGAGCACTTTCCACACTTCAGATGCCTTGCTGGACATTCTCTCCACTGGAGAAGCCAATGTCCCCAACTACGGCTGTGGAAGGAAGGAGAACCTTCTGGCTCTTCTGGATGCAGCTGACAGGGACATCTCCGTTCAGGCATCAACATTAGCAGCACTTTACAAAGTCCCACAGGTTTGTGTGTGTGTGTTTTCTCTCGGATAAAGTGAGTGGTGGGTGTTGGTGGGTCAGCAACAGATACAACCTTATATTCTCCATGGGATTCAAGAGCTGCTTTTCTCCATATTAGTGAATGTTTTAATTATTTTTTTTCTATTATGTTCATGTTCAAATGCCTCATAAAAGGCCTGAAGAGTAATAAGGTCCCTGGAGAGGACTTTCTCCTGGCTGTCCATTTCCACATAGAAATAATACCTGCCATATCCAGTTGGATTCAAGTTGGCAAGAGTAGCGTCTCTATGCATATTAAAAATGGAATAAAAAGGACTCTAGCAATTACAAGCCAGTTAATCTAATAGATATTGTGGCTCAAATATATGCCAAGTTCCTCTTAAGTAAACTTGAGTTTTGGTATAACAAAAGTGCACTCCCTGCAGAAGTACAAGAAGGTTTTAAATAGAGTAAAAAGTTTCACAAAGTTGTATAATAATTAATCAATAAATTAATACTCTAATGTTGGCAACAGATTTGTTTTCTGATCTAAGAATGTCGAATTACACAATATATCAGTCAGGAAAACTACTGTTTTCTGACTTTATAGATGTTAGTGCAACATTGGACACAGAGAACAGAGAAATATGATGGAGGAAATTGATTGCCCTTAAAATAGAGCTCAGTCTGTTGGCCCTGATCCAAGCCCTTGTCTGAGAGGGAGCTTTGGGCTCAATGGAGCCACAAGAAGAAGGATCAATGCTTACCAACAGGTAACACAGAAGGGTGCATATTGCAACCCTTGTTCTTCAGGGTAGATATTTGTGAATTAACCAGACTAAGGAATGATTCTCATGTACATACCTAACGTGCTAAGCTATTTATTTGTTTAGCATGTGGCAAAGGTATAATTAGCCAAGAGTCTACGAAGTTAATACATATTATTTGTTTCACCACCAAAGTCCATTCAGTTTGTGCTCACGAGCTTCTCCAAGGTGCACCACAGGGGGTGAATTAGCTCCGCACCAGAAAGACGGGAGGTGTCCTGTGGCATCATCCGGGCTTCTCTCACCATTGATGTCGCCTTGCAGTTGGGTGTCACATCCGAGCAAGTCCAGCACTGGCAGGGGCCCAACCATCTGCACGAAAAATGCCACATTTCCCACCAAAGTGGTACCTCTACTAGCGTTGTCACATGCTTTCGAACTGCCAGGTGGGCAGAAGCTGAGGCAAGTGATGGGAGCTCACCCCACCATGCAGTGGTAGAACTTGAACTGCCAGAACAGAGACCATCTCCAGCATCTTTAATCCCTGAGTCTCTTACAGTACATGCTAAATATACAGTATGTTGGTTTTAACTGATAATGCAGTACTATTATCATGTGGGTTAGATTGTGTAGACTCTGGAGAAAACTTGGCTCCTACTGACATAATAATTCTGATTATTGATAAATCAAAGTCAAATGTTGTGGTCTTTGGAAAACAAATGATGAACTAATATAGTAAATAACACCTTATCTAGAATTACTTTTCTCTGAGACTGAACTTTGGATCTGCCATCATCAAAGGAACCCACTTAGAGCAATGGCAGGATTGAATTTACTGCTTAAACTTAGAAAAAATCATAGCTATCCAGCTTTCTTCTCAATTATTAGGGTATATAATGCCAAAGTTACCCCCAAGCCCTTCTATTGAACTGAAGTTTAGGGCTTAATATCTACCTCTACTGGAACAAACCCAATCACAGCACCTGAGGAGTATTTGGGGGGGGGGGGTGGATAAAAGGACTTCAGAATTTACACAATTTCATCTTTGTCTAAAATCAGGGGAAATACAATCATGAGAAAAGGAAAGTCCACCCTCTTTGAGTTGTATGATTTTATGTATCAGGACATCTGATAAAAATCACCTGGTCCTTGGCAGCTCTTAAAAGTAGAACAGAGCTGGAAGGGACAGTGGAGGTCTTCTAGTCCAGCCTCCTGCTCAAGCAGAAGAACTTATACTATCTCAGACAAGTGGCTGTCCAGTCTCTTCTTAAAGACCTCCAGTGATGGAGCCCCCACAACCTTTGAAAGCAAGGCCTTCCACTGGTTAATTGTCCTCAATGTTAGGAAGTTACTCCTTAATTCCAGGTTTCTTCCCTCTTTGATTAATTTCCAACTGTTATTTCTTGTCCTGCCCTCTCTGGTGCTTTGGAGAATAATTTGACCCCCACTTCTTTGTGGGAGCCTCTCAAATACTGAAGTACTATCATGTCACCCCTAATTCTTCTCAGAGGAACAACAACACCCGGCATATTACACCATTGTCTTCATTTATTTTACAAAAAGAAAGCCAAAATGGAGAAGCCATTGAAAAACTAAATGCACCTTGTAATACAATAGCTTGTAGAACCATGAAGTAATTGTTTTCTGTAGGACTTAATCAGCCTCTCACATAATTGTGAGAGGAATTTTGGCCCCTTCTTCTTTATAACATGGTTTCAGTTCATTGAGGTTTTGTGGGCTTTTGTTTCTGCACAGCTCTCTCTTTTTTTAAAAAAAACAAAGTTGTATTGGTTTTTTTAAAATTTTACAAGGGAAAGGGTAAGAGAAAAGGTTACAAATTTTGGCAGTTGTAAGATGCAGTAGGTGCCCCCTCCCTCCATACTCATGGTATACATTTACACAACATTCATTACTAAATGGTAACATATATTCAGCATATGAGTTCAATTAAGAATTCGGTCAGTTTATGTCAGGTGAATTTTCTTACTCATTTTTGTGATCTGAGCTTTCTTGGTATTGCCCCATCTCCCCCCGCCGACGGAGCTCCGGCCCCTCCCGTGTCCTGTATGTCTGTTGTTGGATCATCTGGTTTTTCTAGGAGTGCTTTATTTTTTTCCATAAAGGCCTGCGCCTCTATGGGTGTGTTAATTCTGACTCTTGTGTCCTCCCAGAAAATTAGCATACCTTCAGGCATCACCCATCTGAACCACACCCCCTTCTGGTATAGTTTCTTCGCAAGCTGCGAATAGCTTTTTCTTTTTCCCCTCACTTTCTTGGGGATCTGTTTCAGAATGGTTATTTCCCTATCTTGGTATGTCAGGGCTTGTCCCCTTTGTGCACTCAGAATTTCATCTCTTGTACTTTTTCTAAGAAATTTAATGTGTACCTCCCTGGGTACATTATGTGTTCTAGCATAGGCTGAGTTCACTCTATAAACCAGGTCTATTTCCCACCCCATCTGTTGTTTTTCTTTCTGGATATATTCAGCCAACATGTTTGTCATGATGTCCCTTATATTTTCATCATCTGCCTCTATCACGTTTTGGAATCTAAGGTAAAAGGACATTCTTTCGAACTCCATTTTCATCTGTTGCGTATCAAGTTCTTTGTTTCCCTTCTGAACCCCTTCCATCCCCTCCCTCATCTCAGCCGTCCCACCCTCCAAAAGATCCAGTCTCTGTGAGTTCTTATTAATTTGAGCCTGATTCTCTTTAATTTCTTCTTTCATCTCCTTCAGTTGTTTCTTTATTTTCTCTTGTCCCTGTAGAAGTTGTTGAAACATTTGTTGAAACTCCGTCTCTGTTGTTTTAGGTTGCATCAAAGCTGTTATTGTTGATTGTGTACTCGGACTGGAGGTTGCAGATGTCGGGGCAGAGGCAGCAAAGCCAGGCTTTCCAGGGGGTGGTTTTTTAGGAGGCATTTTTATAAGGCAGAGAGTTCAGTCAATGTATAAAATGATCAAACAGGGAGGCAGGACAGCCAAGAGAGTCCAGGATAAAGAGAGTCCAGGAGGGAGAAAGTTCTTCTAGTCACTCTGTCAATAGAGAGTTTTTTTCACTCCAGGGAGATCAACAAATAACAATCCACAAGAGATTTGTCTGAGAAGCACGGAGACAAAGACGGGAAGCCTGAAGCTTTATAGGTGGAGTCAGGTTTCACAGTTCATAAAGACAACGGAAGTGTGCCATCTTGCCCTGCCAGCTTCGGGTTTAGAGGCATAACAAAGTTTTCAAAAGTTTAGAGTTCCCAAAGTTCCCAGATCATCATTATCTTGTAAGGTTAAATCCAGAAATTCACTTTTAATAAGGGCGTGACATCATTGGTTGGCTCTCCCCCTCCCCCTGGGGCTGAGAGCAGAATTGTTTCAAGCCGCCTGTCCGAGGGGGGGGAAATCCCCCTCCCTCCAGCCGCGCCTCTCCAAATCAAGCTGAACGGAAGGAATTTAAACTGCTGATAGTTTCTCCAGCTCGGTAAAAGGGAATGGAAGGGGGTTTACGCCTCACCGCACCGCAGCCGCGTCCTTCAGCTCGCTTTTTCTCTGAACAGCCTCCCAGCGAAGACGCCGGAGCGTCTCCCCATCGTGCTCCCCAGTGCCTGGAGCGAGGCGGGGGGCCCCCCACCGGCTGCCGCCAATCCCGGGGATCCCCTGCAGTGCCGCCCCTCCGGCAGGAGCCTCTACGGGGCGTCCCGTGCCCCCCAAGGAGTGGGGAGCCCACCGGAGTTGCGCGGGGCGAGCAAGGCTTGCCCATCGCCGTCAGCCGCCGGAACCGGAAGTCTGCACAGCTCTCTTGAGGTCCCACCACCGCATTTCGATCAGGGTGTGGTCTGGACTCTGACTGGGCCATTGCAACGCCTGGATTCTTTCCTTTTTTAAGCCAGTTGCTGGTGTGTTTGGGGTCATCGGCCTTTTCAATGACCCAAAGTCCTCCAGGCTTCAGTTGTCAGACAGATGGTCTCACCTTGGGCTCTGGAACACTTTGTAACACAGATGAGTTCATGGCCCAGTCAATGACCATAAGATGCCCAGGTCCTCTGGCTGCAAAAGAAGCCCAAATCCTCACCCCTCCACCCTCGTGCTTGGTGGTTGGTGTGGCATGTTGATGCTGATGTGCTGTATATGGTTTTCACCAAACGTGGCTCTGTGCATCATGGCCAAACTTCTCCACTCTGGTTTCGTCTCTCCAAAGGAGAATGTTCCAGAAGTCTTGTGTTCTGTCCAGGTGCGACTCGGCCAACCTCAGCCATGCTGCCATGTTCTTTTTAGAGAGAGGTTTCCTCCTGGCAACCCTCCCAATCATACTTCTTCAGTCTTTTTCTGATTTTACCATCATGAACTGGAACATTTAACAGGCTCACTGAGGCCTGTAGAGTATGAAGTGGAACTCTTGCTGTAGAAGGATGGACTTTAAATTGTTTGGCAATGGCCTAGTATCCCTTCCCAGATTGATAGGCAGCAACAATGGCTTCTCTAAGGTCACTGCTGGTGTCTTTACCCTTTGGCATTGTGTTAACACACACCTCAATGCTGGAGACCAGCAAACTCCTGAAACTTTGGCTTTTATAGAGGCCGTCACACTTGTGATGATCAATTATGATCCAATGATCCAGGTCCCTTAATCAGCAGCTCCAGGCTCCCTCTTAGCCTCTTCACACCTATGGAAGCAGTCAGGGTGTCCTTGGCCTTTCACACCTGGCTTCTCCATTTTGGCTCTCTTTATGCAAAATAAATGATGACAGGGTGTAATATGTTCTCTGTTGTTATTCATCAGAGTTTGCATTTATCTACTTTTAAGAACTGCTTAAGTCCAGATGCTTTTTTCTATGTCCTGATATGTGAAACCATAGAACTGACAGAGGGTCTCCTTCCTTTTCCACATGACTGAAATTCTCAGTGTACAATTAAACATCTGGAACCTGACAGAGTCCCAAAGTTCTCTGTGTTAGAAGATGCCGAATTTCAAATAAAGCCCTCTTGGATTATGCAACTGACAAATTCTATTAGGAGCTGCGGTCTCCTTATCTCTCGTGTAACTAGGTGAGACGGAAATAAATAAAAACAAACAAATAAAAAAAGCCAAAAGATTGCTTCACCAAGAATCTGGAATATTGAATGTCAACTGCATAAGAGAGATCAGAGTCTTGGACTGCACATTCGACAAACAGCCTATTGGGATACTTGTGTTAAAGCAACACATTTGCTCTTCAGTCAGAATTAAATATATAAGGACTTTTATTGGAACAAAACATTCATTTGACATCTGCATAGGTGGGTCTGATTGTAATAGATTGTAGGGATGATATAGAAATATGATTTATGTTTTTATTCTTATTCTTTTTTATTTCATTTGTTTCTTTTATTCAATTTTTATATACATTGTTGCTAATGCTTTGTATTTAATATTCTATTTCTTGATATGGCCTACTGGTTAATCAGCAATAATCTATTTAATTTGTTCATCAAAACCAAGTTGAATTTCTTAAAAACTGACATTTTAGACTTTATTTGACCCCCAATATAACACAGCTTTCTTCATTGTTTTTTTCAGATCAGTGATAAAATTGTTTCCAAGGTTCTGAGTGATAAAAGTCAATTTCCCTTTTTCTACCCGATGTTCCCCAAAGAAGGATTCCAGTACCCAGCAATTGTCCAACTGCTCCTCCATTTCAGATGGACCCTAATTGGCCTCTTTGCTTCAGACACGGAGAAGGGAGAGGATTTCATGAGGATTTTTACTCCTACGCTTGTCAGGAATGGCATTTGTGTTGTTATATCACAACAATTCTTAGCAACTGAACATACAGTCCCCCTCAGGGATGCCCTCTCTAAGTGGAGACAAGTCAACATCTTTGTTCACTTCATGGAAGCTGTTTCCCTTTGGGACAGAATCCTTCCTTTCCATGAAACACTTATGCATTTGCCAGGATCCATTGAAGGGAAAGTCTGGATCATTACAAGTTTGGGAGGGTTTGCATTGAAAAAGCACAGACTTTATAAATACGTCCATAGTATTTGGACCTTTACTTTTCTGACAAAAGAAAGACCAAAAGATTCTGCCTTTGAACCTCATTTCTTTGTGGAAGATCCATTTCAAGATCATTATTTTCTCTGTTCTCTTTCAAAGCATGTCTTTTCTATCAAAGGCCGCAGAAGATGCACCCAGAAAGCCCCACTGGAGACCCAATGGAAAAGGAACAGAAGGTGGATCCCAACTCACCCTCATTGGTACAGTATCATGAAGACTCTGGCCCAGGCCTTGAATGCTGCCTATTCCTCCAGATCGAGGAGGGGAAGGAAGGAGGGCGAAAAGAGGTTGGGGACTCCAAGGCTGCAGCTCTGGCAGGTAAGGGGTCCCGATATGGATCCATTAATCTCAGTCCCTTTGGAGAAGGAACCCAGAGGAGAAGGAGGGGAACCTTCTCAACAAAATTCTGCTTCAAAATGTCAACAGTTTGGCCAATCTAATTGCTTGAGACATAATCTAAACAGCAGGCACCATGACAGATATGTTTTGGCTTTAAACACTGCTAATTTTAAAAGGATGTATGCATTTTAAATACATTCATGTCTTTATGAGTTTGTGATTAACATAGTAGAATTTTACAGTTGTAACTTTGAAGGAGATCCAGAGACCATCCAACCCAACCCCTCCTCACTGCAGGAATCCCAGTCAAAGCTTCTCTGACTCAAGGCTGCTCAGTCTTTGCATCCCCAGCGAAGGGGAAGCTGAAGTTCTCTGCTTTGAGGGCTCAGCTCTGAAATTGCTCCTCTATTCAGGGTATTTTTCCCCTCCTTCAGCCAGAATCTCCTCCTTTCTGACTGAGCTCATTTCCCCATTTCCCTCCCTCTGGAACATCATTGAGAAGATGTGGAGCTTCTGGGCAACTTCTTCCAGTTATGGAAAGAGGGTTGCAGGAGGCAGGAGGGGATTTACGACCACAACTGAGCCCAACATTTCTGTTGCTAAGCAAGACAGTTGTTGAGTTTTGCCCTATTTTATGACCTTTATTTCCTATTTTGTTGTGAATCATGGCAGTTATTAAGTTGATAACACAGTTGTTAAGTGAATGTGGCTTGATTATGCTTGTCAGAAGTCACAAAAGGAGATCAGGTGTCCCTAAAACTCTCTAACCATCATAAGTGGATGCAAAGAATTCTGATTTTGATCCCCTGGAGACGCTGGAGATGCTGCAAAGATCGTGGGAAAAACTATCATGTGACTATTTCATGTGTTGTAACTTTATACGGTCACTAAATGAGCAGTTTCTCATAATCAACTTGATTTTTTCTAGGCCTTTATTTATGAATCTTTTTTCTATGATTTGTTTTATTTGTCACCTGCTCTATATTTGTCACTATAACTTACCAATTGCATGAATTATATTTTGATAATATATATTTTGTCAATATATGGTTGAGAAATTTTGCAGACCCCTTTTTTTTTATATTCATGAATATAGCAATAACATATATTTTTTCTAAATAAGCATATTTTGATGTTAGACAACTGCAGAAGAAAGATTCAAATATACAAAAGCTAAATGGGATTTTTAAAAAAAGGTTTCAGATTTTAAAATTCCTGGATGTTCCCCTCTAGTTCCATCTTTTCCTGCAGAAGAATGAGTTTTGTAATATTTCTGATAAGGATGTGTATTTGGATCAAAATGGAGATGTAGCAGCAGATCTGGGAATTATGAGCTCTTTGATTCTCCCCAAGAAGGATCCTATTGGACAATATATGGGGACTTTGGAAAGACAGAGAGTTATTATCTATCAAGAAGCTCTTTCACGGCTAAAGGTGCTCAACAAGGTGGGAGAAATTTTGGTGTCTTTCCTCTTTTTTCCAAAGATTTAGGGCCCATTATGTACATGTGGACTAAGCCTAGTTTCCAGGGTCCATGACCTTCACTGAGAATTGAACACGGGGAGTAGAAACCTTGTAGTTTTCTTTCTATAGACCTCTTGGAAGGCTTCAGCACTATTGACCAAGGTCTTCTTCAGATGCTGTAATACTGTAGACTGTTTTTAGCTGATTCAGCCATCCAATCTGGGATGAGAAACCCTCAAGTGCTGGAGGTTGTTTGTTAGTAGCCTCAGATTTCTTTGTCCTGAAATAGCAAAGCGGAAGAGAATTCTGTTGAACAGACCCTGAATTGAGGTTTGGACTGAATGTGATGAAATTGGATCATGACTGGATGGAGCTCCTGGTGGTCCCATTGGGAGAGAAGCTTCCTCTTGTCTTGCTTAGGGAAAGGCCATTGGGAAATGGTTCCTTGAAAGGGCAGGTCCATAGTCTGTGATAGTTTTAAGTAGTCCAGATCTGGTCAAAGTTAGCCACATCTGTCTTTCTCCCAACTGGGAAGAGCAATTGACCTTCTGCCTCTTGGAAGGAGATCCAAGAATTTCAGCTCCCATAAAATGACAATGACCAGTGAGACAATCCCTTGACCCGGGAATCTGAAACCCTGAAACACAACTTTGATTCAAGGAAAAGGTCTTCCTGATATCAGAAGGAATGAGAGAGATTGTGACAGGAAACAGTACTTAGATTTGGCCTTTGGCTCTTAAGGTGAAAATACCTTGAATGGCCTTGTTTATCCTGAGTGTTAGCTATGGTACCTTTAGTCCCTCTGGGCGAAAAAGAGTCTCTAAATTTAACCAATATTAAATGTGGGTCTGTCTTTCCATGCCAGGCAGAGTCTCCTAATTGTAGGACTTTTTTCTTGGATAACTGGATGGGCCTTAGAAATATCTCCTTCTGACCCAGGACTCACACTCATCTCCCATCTGTTGCAGCCAAAGATTTGAGACTTAATCTTTTTCAGGGACACCTTCTCATGATCTCCTCTCAGTCTCACTACAGTTGCAGAAACTATGCAGAAACCTTTAGTCTTAATAAAGGAGAATATTTGTAGATCAGGGTTGACATGGGGGCTCCTTGGTGTTCTCTAAGCTTCCTTGTTTTCGTGCAGACGTCTCATTACCCAAACTAGGAAACATCATCAGCTATAATTTATGAGGATTTTTCCTTTATCTCTTAACTGGGAGACTGTTTGGAACTCGTGTCAAAGGGGAGCAATTTTACAAGGCTTTCTGTTGTCAGAAGAAACCTTTCCAGATCCTTCTGGTCAGAAGTTTCCTTTTCAATCACATTTTACCCTACTTAAATAAATCTAATAAAATAACAATTTAATAAATCTTTGACAATGAATTTGTTCAAAAATCTAATATGGGATCATCATAACCATGGATAGATGAAGAGTGGACGAATGCATTTAAATTCAGCCAATAGGAGGAACTTATTGTTTGTCACTTAATGCTTGAATCTTTTCTCAATTCCATCCCTCCAGACTTTATTAAGTAGAAAAGTCCTTTATTGCAATGTGTTATATCAGAAGCAGAAGGGAGGAACTAAAGAAAAAACCTGCCAGAGTCACATCTCCTACACCTATTTGGAAGAAGTCAGAGATTTCACTATACCTACGTGAAACCCAGAATCTACTTATCTAATGTCCATTTCACCCCCCATTTTCCATGGACGGAGAGTCCTAACATCTTTTCTTTGTCATTTCTTCTTTTTCTGCTCAGTCCCTGCCTGAGTCCAAATGTGTGGAAAGTTGTCGTCCTGGATTTGTCAAGAGGGCTCGAGAAGGAGAGCCAGTTTGCTGCTACGACTGTGTTCCTTGTCCGGAGGGGACCTTCTCCACTCAGGAAGGTGGGTCACACCAGAGGAAAGGAAGGCCTGGTGGAACAGGATTAATTCACAGCATTTTGATGAATGTGCAATTAAAACATGCATTGAAACTCAACTTTTTTTTGTTTATTCAAAATACACTAGAAATCCTCCAATTTCATATACCTTGTGTAGGCATTAGTAAATTATATTATCCTTTTTTCCCCTTTGGAATGGTAATCTTGGAAAATGTTCCGGGAATCAGGCATTGTCCAAAAAAGGTATTTCTTCAAATGTAGACAATAAGAATATTAAAGAAATGTTGCTTTTTGGCTTTCTTAGACACACATAAATGCATCAAGTGTCCAGATGGCAAATATCCAAATGAGAACAGAGTCCGATGTAAGCCCAAAGTTGTAACCTTCCTGTCTTATGAAGAACATCTGGGCGTCACCCTTGTCTCTTTTGCCCTACTCTTCTTCCTAACCACAGGACTTGTTTCAATCATCTTCATTAAATACCGAGAAACTCCCATTGTCAAAGCCAACAACCGGGACCTCTCCTACATCCTCCTGGTCTCCCTCCTGCTTTGCTTCTTGTCTCCTTCTCTCTTCATTGGTCAACCAAGGAAAGCCACCTGCCTTCTCCGACAAACGGTTTTCAGCATCATCTTCTCAGTTGCTGTTTCTTCTCTCTTGGCCAAAACCATCACGGTGGTGCTGGCATTTCTAGCCACAAAACCAGGAAACCGAGTGAAGAGATGGTTGGGGAAGAGCTTGGCCAACTCCATCATCCTTTCTTCTTCTGCAGTCCAAATTATCATCTGCTCCATCTGGCTGGGAGTTTCTCCCCCCTTCCCTGACTCTGACCTCCACTCCCAGCCTGGAGAGATCATCCTGCAATGCAACGAAGGGGCTGTTGTCATGTTCTACTTCACCCTCAGCTACATGGGCTTCCTGGCTGCCATCTGCTTCACGATGGCTTTCCTGGCCAGGAATCTGCCTGGGGCCTTCAACGAAGCCAAGCTGATCACCTTCAGCATGCTGGTCTTCTGCAGTGTCTGGGTGACTTTTGTGCCCACCTACCTGAGCACCAAAGGAAAATACATGGTGGCTGTTCAGGTCTTCTCCATCCTGGCCTCCAGTGTTGGTCTGCTGGGCTGCATCTTCATCCCCAAGTGCTACATTATCCTTCTGAGGCCAGACCTGAACACAAAGGAGCATCTCACAGCCAGAGTAAATATAAAAACATCAGACATAAGACAATTATGACATTTAAATAATTGTAGGATTTCCTTTAATTTGAAAGAAAATATAATCATGTCTACTTGTTTCCAAATAGAAAATGGTAGAATGACCTGAATTCTTGTAACTCCCTTCCCTTTCATCTCAATAAATCTTGCTAAAGAGTACTCTGTGAAAATCATTCAGAGGAATTTGCTTTTCAGCAACTGCCAATGAACGTGACACCTTTTAAGAAGTCATTGGAGCAATTATTGCTACTGACAGTGGCTAAATGAGTTTATGTGTGAGAGAGCGAATAGGAAAGAGATAAGAAGGATGCTGTGGGAACCAAACTCCAAACAGCTTGTTTGATCATATCCATGAAAACCATTGGAGTGGCAGATTCCCCTGAAATGGTTCCCTCTTCTCAGCTGGGGAAGCAAATATCCATTACTATTATATGGTTCCTTCTTGATTTTCTGGTAAAATCCTCTGTACAGAAAGTGTTGATCACAACAGTACTCTAGGATTTCAAGTTGTTGTTGTTTATATGCCCACCTTTAAGAAATTCCCACTGTTATTTTTTTTTCATTGCCCAGAGAAATAAAAGAGCAACATCTAATGACATTCAGGTGCCTTATTTTTCCACTCTACAATTTCTACCTAAAGCATTTTCTCTGCTCCTCTTCCAAGCTTGGCTTGTCTGTGAAGGCTTGGGTGATGTTCAGAGAAAGGGGACCTTGAGACTCTCCCCTGGGACGAGATTGAAGGGATCCTGTTTGAAAGCAGCCGCATCGTTGACTTTGGCAAGAGCGCTAAATCCCGAGCATTCATCCAGGTCCAAGAAGGGGCTGAGTAAGGTTGGGAACATCTGGGCTTTTAGGAACTTTTCTGAGCCTTCTCCCCTCCCCCACTTCCCTGCCTGCAGTCCTGAGACTTCCCACTGGCTTCCCCACTGACCAAGTTGCCTCAACTAATGACAGTGGGATTCGCTTAATGACAACAACTGTGACTGCAGGGATTGCCATTGCTGAGTGGTGCGGACTTTCTTAACAACCACTCTGCTTAGCTGTGGGAATTCTGGGCCAAATTGCCATCGTAAATTGCGGACTGCCTCTACTTTAAAGACCATCAACGGCATTAATTGACAAATTTGGAAGGTTTCCACATTGTGTCTAATCTCCAGGTTGCCCTTCGGAAGCAGAGCTGACACGGAACTGAAAGGCAGGAAGTCCTTGCCTTACGACCACAGCCGAGCCCAAAATTTATGTTACTAAGTGAGACAGTTGTTGAGTTTTCCCCCATTTTATGACATTTCTTGCCACAGTCATTAAGTGATTCATTAAAGTTCTTAGGCTAGTAACACGGTTGTTAAGTGAAGCAGACTTCCCCATTGATTTTGCTTGTCAGAAACTCGCAAAAGGGGATCAATGACTCCGGGACACTGCAACCGTCATAAGTACATGCCAGTTGCCAAGCCTCTGAATTTTGAATACCTGCCCATGGGGATGATGTGACGGTCATAGGTGTGAAAAATGGTAACAATTTACTTTTTTCAGAGCCATTATAACTCCCAATGGTCACTAAATGAATCATTGTAAGCCTGTATGCGAGATGGGGTATATTTCCTCAGAATCTAAGGGTAACCAAGCCCTCTGCAGTTATGAAGCCCCCCAACACGGAGAACTCTCCCACCCAACCACAAGAATTTTGCAGGGGGTGACAGAAAGCAAAACTCAGGAAGGGGTGATAGAAACTGGCTTGAGCTATGGTGAGGACAAAGTTTCTAGTCCTCTGTATTAAGAGGAGCTTCCATGACTCCCGACCCCCTAACTCCGCTTCCTGGTGCTTTAAAAACACACTAAGACCCCGATTCCTCCCACTTCAGACATCCCTCCATGCTACTAGCCCTGCCCAGGTGGGTCCTTGGCCAGCCTTCCCCTGAGAGACCCCCACCGTCCTCCCCAATAGACCAGCTGCCTTTCCTAAGCGAGGGTGGGCTTCTCTCTGGGGCAGAGGGGCTTCGGCTGGAGTGGAAGGAGGAAGGCCAGACTCCTGCAGAGGAGGTCTTCTTCTGCAGCCTCAAGAAGAAGCTCCCAGTGGTTCGATTCCTGGGGGAGGAAACCAATCTGTAGATTGTGAGCATTAAGGTTCCTCTGGAGGAAGAATGGCTCCTCCCCACCAGGCTAAGGACCCCTTAAGCTGGGAGGGGAATGCTAGACATGAGCCTGGAGAGAGAGGAACAGCCTCTGCCCCCCACCTTTGGTCCCTTTCCGTTTCCTCCCTGAACCCCCAAGAGCTCATATCTGGACAGGGGAGGGGTTCAGGAGCAGAGGGGACCCTGGTGAGCTTTGACCCCTTCGAGAATGTTTCCCCAGGCAGATCCTGGGGAGCCTCCCAGAGCCATCCTCTTCCTCTCCACCCAGGCCAGGTGACTACTTTCAAACTCATTCCCACATCACGAGGGTCGCCTCTGGGGTCAGAAGAGAAACGCAGGTTCCTGTCCATTCTGTGGCAAAAGACAAGCTGGCTTCAACTCTGGGAGGCCTCTGGCAACTCAACCAAAGAACTCAAAGTGCTGGAAAAAAGCCACAGTGAGGCAAGAGCAGATTCACTTCGAAGTCAGGAGAGAAAGAATCATGGGATAATAATAGCTGCTCTCTGAGAAGCGAAGTGAGGGGAGGGCTGGGTGAGGGGAAAACACCTCCCCCCTTTCGCCTCTGCCTTTGTCGGGTGCCTGGGCTGAGCCCTGGGGGCTCCTGAACTTTCCCTGCCCCCCACAGCCCAATCTCATGGTGGGGTTTATTGGGAAACTGCAGGTGGGGGGGGGTATAGAAAAGATGGCAGCTCAGCTCTTCTTCACTCCCACAACTGTAGACAGCAACATCTGGAGGAGGGGCTTCCTTTGCCTTGAGGGAGGGTAGAAAAGATGGCAGGTGCCCAGATTCAAGGGGGCCAAAATCCACCTTTTGTTCGAGTTCAGATAGACCGGGTTCCTTCCTCTTCAGACCTTCTGGCTCTGGGGATCTGCAGATACCCCTTCACAATGGCCATTCAGTCCCCGGAGACCCTCTTTTTCTCCGTCAAACTTCTCTGACTGGCTGGATCCCTTCCTCTTCAACTGTAACAGGGACCTCTATCTGGCCACGGCTGATTGACAGCTCCTCGATATTTTGGGTTGGTTTTGAGCTAGACTGCTGGGTGGGGTTCACTCTGCTGTGTAAGAGCTGCGTAAGAGAATGCCACAAACATGTTCCAGGCACCTGGTGGCAGGTGAGGAGGGAGGAAAAGTCCATGGACTGAAAAGATGGGAGAGAGGGGAAGAGGGGGAGAGAGATCAACGAATGGCCAGAAGACTTGGGGTCCCTTATGAAGAGGGAAACGTTCTCACTGCTTTGATCTCTGAAGCTTTGAGCAGGTGAGGCTGAGTCCTCTTCGGTTGTTTGCAGTTACAAACTCATCCAAAGGGAAAGAGAGGGGAGGGGGTTTATATCCCCCTCCTTTTTTCAGGCAGCTGACCCAGAATGAATGCAGGTTCCTCCTTCATTGGGATCACCTGGACAGGAGGCCACCCAGAAGCGACCATCCCCTCTTTATTTATTTCAGAGACTGAGCTGGACTCCCATCCCATGCACAACATCCTTGGAAGGGTCAGTGCAGGAGAATAAAAGATAAAACCCAACAAAATGGCATCAACCACAAAGCCTGGGCTCTATGGTGCACACGGAACCATCCTTCCCCTGACATCTTTGGGACTCCAGTCTCAACCTCCCCTCTGGATTTGGGGACAACAACCAGCTGTTTGGGGCGTCCCCCAAGAAGGAAGGGGACGCCAGCGGGAGGCTGGGCTTCAGCCTCTTCCACCTGGCAGGGACAGCTCTGGGAAATGGGTGCCCGCTCGTCTCTTAGGAGGGCAACGTCTGACCCAGAGGGCTTGGAGGAAGCCACCCTGCCTGGCTCAGGGGGAGAGAGGGGCAGGGACCCCCACCCCCACCCCTGATAGCGGAAGTCCCGCAAATATCCCGGCTCTGGGCTATCCGTGGTTTGAAAGGTGATTCCCCCACCCTTTGTTTTTGGCCCCCGGGGGAGGGAGCTCCTTGGAGCATGGCGCCTGAAAAAGAGAACCTCCGCGACCGCTCCAGATCGAGGGGAGCCGAAACCTGCCTTTTGTTAGGGTCGAAGTGGAGCCCGATTCCTCCCCATCCTCATCTTCACAGCCTTTAGTATCCCGTGAGTAGCATGGCCTGATCGGCCAGGCTTCTTCTCCACAAGCAGCTGCCAGACAGAAGCAGCGCCGCCCTCGGAAGGGTCGAGCCAAGATGGGGGGGGGGGCGACTAAGGGGGCCAAGAAAGCCGGGCTGTGGGTGGAGATCCTGGAAGAGGGAAGTTGAGAGCTCAATTCTGTAGCTGCAGTCAAAGCTCCGCCTTAAGGCTCTTTATGGCCTCGCCTGGAAACAGGTAAAAAAAAGGGGGGGGAGAATGTTGCTCCTCCCCCTATCCCCCCCCCCCACCAGCAAGAGAAGGTTTCCCTCCCGACATCTGTAGCTTTGCGCGGCCACTGCTGCTCCTCGCCCCCCCAGAACTGCCGGGAGTCAAGCGCAGAGCTGGGCGCGGTTTTGTCCCAGTCAGACGCAGCCTGGAAGGGAGAGAAATTTGCCGAGGATTCGTGGATTTCGGCGGCGGCCGATCCGCAGCCTCCGAGAAAACTTCCTCCTGCGCCGCCTCAGCCGGGCTGGAGAGTTCTGCGGGAAGAAGCCGAGCGAGGCTCCCCCTCCAGCTCCAGACGGGTCTCGCATCAGGTCGAGGCCGGCCGCCTGCTGAGGTTCCCCGTGTTGCGCTCCTCGGCGGGGTTGGCCGTAGCCAAGCCCCGAAGAAAGGCGGCAGAAGAGCTGCCGGAGAAGCGAGTTAAAGAGGCCAAAGATCTGCGATTCTCCCCGAGCGGCTTCAAGGGCTCGGATGGCAGCGCGCCTGGGGCGTCTCTGGTGCTCAGCAGGGATGCTGAGGGTGTCACCTGGATGGGTGTCCCGGGCGAGCGCTGCGGAAAAGCCGGCCAGCAAAGAAGGATTTTCCTGCCTTTTTGTTCCCCCAAAGAATAAGAGAGGCCCCTCCCTTACTTACCCGCTACTCTGCCAAAATCCCAGCTCCTCCTTTTCCCCGTCGCTCTGCCCAACGGTCCCGAAACTCTCCCACCAGGACTGCTCCCACTTGCCCCCCCCCACGCCCAGTCATTCAGCCAGAGGGATGCTCTGCCCTCCCCAGAGGGAGTCCTCTGTCTCAGGGCTCTTTGTGGGGAGCATCCGTGGCGGCTGGCAAGTATCCCGTTCTTGGCCCTTTCTTAGCCTTCAAAGAGACCCGGAGCTGGTTCCTCTCCATCTGGACACTTCCAGCCTCTGGGCACGGGGGGCGGGGGGGGGGCGTCTGAATGGGAGTCATGGAGTCATAGTGATATGGAAATAGCCCTGGGGGCCCGTGTGGGGCGTCTTGCTGCTCCTTTTTTATATCTGATACATATTTTTATAACTGTCCGATGATGGGTATTACTCTGTTAAATAAAGTGAAGGTGTCATTTTGTGTGGTCTCCGTCCAAGGAGATAATCCAGGTTTTCCTAATGAATGAGGAATTTGCATTAACTCTGTGACAGCTGAATGGAAAGAGGAAAGAGAAGGGAAATTGGAAGAAGGGAAAGGGTAATGGAATAGAAAATAGAGGAGCCATGTCTCGCAACCTTCGCCTCTCGCCGCCCCTTCAACCTCCCACCTGCGGAGGACACGCCACTTAACCCCCCCCCATTTCCTCAACTTCCACCTCCACCTTTAGAAAAACACGATTTCTTTTAATAATCTCATCCAGACCGAAAAAACAGCATTTTTTTAATCAAAGATTTTTTTCATTTTTTTATTCTTACATAGAATTTTAAGTATACATTCACATGATTGTTATTCTTCTTTACATTTATCATTCTTATATATTTATTATTTCATTTAATAGGTTATAGTGTACAGTTTGGGTTGCTTTATTTACCATCCCTTCCTCCTTTTGTAACAGCACCTTGTTTTCTCTTTCTTTTCTCCCTCCCTCCCTTCTTTACTTCCTTCCTTCCTTCCTCCTCTCCTTCCCCTTCCTTCTTCCCTTCCCTTTCTCCTACTACTCTTCCTCTTCCCCTTCAGACCGCAAACAGCACTGAGAAGGGCAGAGACATCTAAAGAATGGGGGGGAGGGGGCTGCTGAACCCCGTGGGGGAATAATGGGGGGGGAGAGGCGGGGCTGCTGTGGAAAAGGGGAGGCGGCTGGATCTCACCTACGAAAATATTGGAAGTAGAGGCCTGGAGGCAGCCCCCCCCCCCTTGGTGTGATGGGCAGGGACCCTCAGAGAGAGTGGGGTCTCCCGGCCCCTTCCGCTCCCTCGTGTTGAAAGCGGTAGGGAGCTGCTTCCCTTCCATCTGGACCCTCCCAGCCTCCGGACACAGGGTGGTCGCCTGAGTGGCCTCGCCTGACCGACCAGGCCTGGGAATGGAGGGCTGTGTGGGGAGTCTCCGCCATTGGGGGTCTTCCTGCTTCTTTTTTGATAGCCTCACCCAAAGGTTTCATCTGCCGCCGCTGTTAAAAAGAAGCCCCAATGGACTCTGGTCGGTCAGTCAGTCAGGGCCACTCAGGAGCCTCCACGGTGCCCGGAGGCTGGGAAGGTCTGGAGGGGAGGAAGCGGCTCCACCTCAACCCGAAGAAAAGGGAAATTTTGGCCCACCTGGATCAGGTCTCCTGTCCTTTTCATCTCTCCCCCAAGTCAGACGGAACCTCTCCTTCCCCAGGTGTGGCTGCCTAGAGTTGACGGAGTGAAGGAGGGTCGAGCTGTTTCAATCTCTGCCCCCACCTGTACCTTCCCAAGAAACAGAAGATCGGGCTGGGGGGCCCGGGGCTTCAGCGCAACTGCCGCTGGAAAAAGCAGAGGCAGAAGGGGGGCTTTTCTCTCCTTAAGGGGCAGTGCCTCTCGGCTGCCCCTCCAGGGCCTTCTCAGCAGGCATCTGCCAGGAAGAAGGGGGGCCGCCCTGAGAGGGCTGGATCGGACAAAGACCGGGAAGGGGTTAACGGGGAAGGGGGGTTGGGGGTTGTAGGGGAAGAAAGCCAGGAGATCTTTTCAGATCAGAGGGGAGGGATCCGGGCGCCGTTTCTCCCCCGCCCGACGGCTGCACCCTCGGAGGGAGAGAAACCTCCCCAGAGCCCATCGGTGGTCCATCCGCTCCTCCCAAGACCGGCTTCCCCGCAGCCCCCTCCGCAGCGCCCGCCCGCCTTGCAGAGTCTGCGGGAGGGCCGAGAGAGACTGCCCACCCCCAGCTGCCTCAGGTCCCGCGTGGGCTCCGAGCCCCAGAGGCCGCCTGCCCCCTGGGGCTTCTCCTGCGCTCAGATTCAGGGGCCCCCTTCCCCCCCCCCCCGCCGGTCCTTTAGCCGCTCTCCCGGAGACGGAGCCCCAACATGGCTCGGGAGGGAAGGCGCGTGGGAATCCCCCGCCCGGCTTCCCCGCAACCCGGCTGGGAGGAAGCCCGTCCAGGCGCTCGCCCGCTTGTCCGCCCCTTGGCTTCTCTCGCCGCGCTCCGACCGGCTCCCTGGCGGGGCTCCCGGCCAGCCCCGAGGCGGCTTCTGCGGGGACGAGGCGGCGGTACTGCAGACGCTTAGGTAGTCCGCCTGCGGGGGTGGCACGGCCTGATCTGGGTGTGAGGGGGCGGGGCAGGACAGGGGCATGAGTGACAGCTGTCTGTTCGGGCGAGTGGTGGGGAGGGGAGCCGGGAAGCTCAGCGGCAGAAGGATCCAAAGCCAGCCGAGGGACTTTGTGCCCATCACTAAAGTTTTAATCCCAACTTCACAATAAAAACTAAATGGGCGACTTTGAGACAATCACCAGGAGATTGCGAGTTCTAGTTCTGCTTTAGGCATGAAAGCCAGCTGGGTGAGTTTCAACCAATATTGTTGTGCACAACTTTTGGGTGAGGTTTCTCCCTGTAGTTCAGCAGCCGATTTTTAACAGTCTGGAGACTTTTTCTTTGTAATTTGGAGAAGAAGGGAAATCAACCCTCTTAGGAGTCCTGGAAGATGAATCTCCTGATGGATTTTGCAGCCTCCATTGAAAGGACTTCAAAGCAGGTGTGGCTTAGTGGTAAAAATGAAATTGAAAATCCTTAAAGCTACAGCTGTTTTCTTTTGGGAATTCATCTGCTGCCATATAATTTATACGCTTTGCAGGATATATGTTACATGCCCTTTATACTCCATGCTAAACACACTTTATACTGCTGTGGTAAGACCACACTTGGAATCCTACATCCAGTTTTGGCCACCATGATTTTAAAATGCAGAGAAGAGCAAGAAAGAGGAGGAGGGTGAATCGCAGGATGAACAATGGCAGGAACTGGGGCCATCTAGGGCTGTGAGGGCCAACCTATGGCACGCATGCTAGCGGTGGCACGTAGAGCCCTCTCTGTGGGCGTGTGCACCATCGCCAGCTGCTCTTATGATTTCTGGTGTGTGTGTGTGCATGCATGCAGGCCAGCTGGTCTTTGGGTTTCCAGCGCTCCAGCATACATATGCACCTACCAGTGACATGCAGTCAGGGGAGGCAGCCTCACCACTGTCAATCATGAAAAGGAAAAAAAATGTAAACGGGAAAAGGCAAGTGCTGAGGTTAGGCTAGCTAGCTGCTGCCTCACCGTGAATGACTGCCTGTTTAAAAAAGCCTCTTAAAAAGTGCCCTCTACTATGAGGTAGGAGAACTGCATGCCTCATCTAGTCTGACTTTTTAGGCGTTTTGTGATCACTCAAGCAGAGTTAAGCGAGGGTTAAAAGCCTAAAAAATCCCGAGGTATTTGAGGCACGCAGTTCTCCTGCCTCATAGTAGAGGGCACATTTTTTAGAGGATTCAACTCTGTCATTCTGTTTAAAGCTGCAGTTTCTGATGCCCCCTACCCCCACCCCACGCTCCCTCTTTTCCTTCAAATTTCCTTTTTTTCTATTTTCTTTAATAAATGCAATGCCAGTTGCCATTTGGATTGAGTCTTCTCTGTTGAGTTAACCTCGCATGAATTGCAAAGGGAGGAAGATTGGGGAGGGGGGGGAATGCGAGCCTACCAAACCTTCCGACAAATAGGTGGGTTAGTCAGTGGGGTGTTGGGGGAGAGGAGAGAATATCTGAGCTCTGCCACGGGTGAAGGAAAGTGCTTTAGTCAGTGGGGTGTCTCTCAAGTGGGGCATTCTCTCCTCTCCAATGTTCCCTCTAATTATTTTTCAGTGTGTGCGGAAAAGTATAGTGTTTGAGCGGCATATTTTCATGCCTGAGCACCTGATTTTTTTAGCCATAATTGCCATCAGAGCAGATGTTGGGGGGGGGGCAAGGAGGTAAAGGGTCTCCTCCCTCTCCCTCAGACCCCCAGGAAGGAAGGAAGGGAAGGGAGGGGAAGGGAAAGGAAAGGAAATGGGAAAGAAGAAAGGAAAGGAAAAGAGAAAGGAAAGGAAAAAGAAAAGCAAAGGAAGATAGAAGAAGGACAGAAAGGGAAAAGGAAAGAGTGGAATGGTACTGCTCCAAAACCAAGTCTCAAGATCCTGTGGACCCCTTTGGCTCAGGCAGTCCAATTGCCCGCTGCTTCCCTCTCTCTGCAAAGCGAAGGGATCTCAGAAAGGCTGCCTAGCTCAGAACGGGGCTTCAGACGCAATGCCTGAGAAACCTGGGATGTGCAGGGAAACGCAGGCTACAACCAGTAAATCGCGTTTTCCCAGGAACCAACGAAGCCCCAGAGGACCAATGAGAATTCTCCCTTCTGCAGCGTCATCGGTCTCCGGGTAGAGTCTTCCTTGATTTGACCAATCACCAGATGGAGGGGAGAGTTCGGTGCAGAGAGGGGAGGGGGGATATTTTCAGTAATATTTTAAGACGTTAAAAAACACTGCGCACATTTTGAAATTTCTGCGCGGTGTTTTCTTGTTATGTGCGCGGCTGCGCAGGCGCGCAGCTTAGAGGGAACAGTGCTCCTCTCCCCCAACACCCCACTGACTAAAGCACTTTCTTTCGCCCACCTGAGCTCGCGGCAGAGCTCAGGCAGGCGAAAGAAAGTGCTTTAGTCAGTGAGGTGTTGGGGGAGAGGAGAGAATGCCTGAGCTCTGCCACGGGCGAAAGAAAGTGCTTTCCCCTAGGGAGCTTTCCCCCGTGGTCCGGGCCAAGCTGTAAATGATCGATTGGCGGCTGCGGCTCAGATCGGGCGCTTCTTGGTGGGCTGGAAAGCGAAGGGGGAAAAAGTCTTTTGCCATGCCGGGAAACGTCATGGCAAAAGAAGCAGCTGGTGAGGTTGCAGGGAGAGAGGCCAGGAGGAAAGGTGCACGTGCAGAGGAGAGGAGAGGAATCTAAGGCGAAAATAGCACGTGGCTCTCCCCGACAAGCTTCCTCTCCCCTCGCTGCTTTTCTCCGGTTGCTGCGTTTTGTTGGAAGTCCCCCCACCTGCCTGCTGGAGCATGGATGCAAATTGGCAATAGCGCTTTTTATTATCCGTCGTAGGCTAATAATAGAATCCAGTCATTTATCCTTAGCTAAGGCCACACTTATTCCCTTTTAACCACCTGAGGTTACTTTGGTAACAGACGGGGATGGCTCCTCCCTCCCCCCCAAGCTCCAGGAGGAACATGTTTATTCTTCATTGTTTTCTAATTTCTACCCACCCCTACCTGCCATTGAGGGCTTTAAGCATACTGCTGCTGAGGGATACACTGGGGGAAAGAGTAGGAATTCCTCCTCCCCCCTTGCCTTTCATCTCTCCTCCTCTTCCTCCATTCCAAATTAAATATGCAGAAAACTTCACCTGAAGCAACTTTTGCAGGTCAACATAAATACGTCTGTATTAGAAATGTTCCTTATTCAATGGCTTATGCAAACATCCAGTGCAGGCAACATATATTAAATTAATTATTAATATTTAACTTGCCTTAAATACATTCCAAAACTTCTTCCCAGGGTTGATGGGGACGATATGTTTTCAATAGTGTATGCCATTCCCTTCTAAACTTTATTACTGATAGCTGTTCGTTTCCAAGTAGAACTGAAGTAGAATATTAATTCTCGCCATTTTCTATGCAATTGCAAAAAGATGCAAGATGTCACAGTCCTCCCTTCATGATGATCGTTTGTCGTGTTTCAATAGAAGACAGGTAGTCCTGAACCTATGACCACAATTGAGCCTAAAATTTTATTTTGCACAGTAAGACAGTTAAGTGAATTTTGCCCCCCCCTCTACGACTTTTCTTGTTGCAGTTGTTAAGTGAATCACTGCAGGTGTTAAATTACTAACACGGTTGTTAAGTAAATCTGGCTTCTTCCATTGACTTTGCTTGTCTACTGTCAGAAGGTTGCAAAATGTCAGATGGTTGCACAAAGTGATCACGTGACTCCAGGACACTGCAACCATCATAAATAAGAACCAGTTGCCAAGCATCTGAATTTTGGTCATGTGACCATGGGGATGCCGCAATGGTCATAAGTGAAAAACGGTCTTAAGTCACTTTTTTCAGTGGTGCAACTTTGAATAGTCACTAAATGAACAGTTGTAAATTGAGGACTACCTGTATGCGGTTGAAGTACTGAAATGTCTTTGTTATATTTTGTAAATGTAAAATGTTTCTGTTCCTCAGCATCTTGGGTAATGCCTGCACATTTGTGGAATCTTTGTGTTACCTGCAGTCGCCTTGTGATTCCACCAGGGAAAGTACTGAATTTTTGAAGATCCATGTAGATCTCCATCCATGCAGACAATGCCAGAAACTAAACTCTTTGGTGATTCTGTATGAGAGTTAAAAAGTCAAGTGCAGTCATTCATTTCCCCCCCCCCCCCCCCCCGTACCTTTTCCACTTTCAGAAATGGAGGATTACATTTCTAAACTAAAAGATTTTTCTAAACTGGACTTTCAATCAAAGAAGGAGGTAATAATTAAAGGAAGACCAACGCCGGAGCTAAAGGGCCTGCTTCAGAGGAATAGACAGAATGTCCGCTCTTTCCAAACGGAGTTGTACACACGAAAAGGCTGGCTGTGTGGATGTTCAGTAAGAAACCGCCTTTTCTCCTTTCGCTGCCTTCTTTTCTCGACTTGCGACAGTGTCTGGACTCAGATGGGATATTGTGACCTGAAGAATTTGCAAAGAAGTCTCATCAAACATGAGCAGTCGACCACCCACATACATAGTCAGATCACGCTAAAAACGTTCGGCATGTCCAGGATAGACATAGCTTTAGACGAACAACGCAGACTCAACATCAACATCCACAACGATAAGGTAAAGGAAAACCGAGAGATTTTAAAAGATCTCATCAATGTCACCTGCTTCCTCACCAAACAACAGCTGGCATTTCCTGGAAATAATGAAAGTACGGACTCTACCAATCGTGGAAACTATGTTGAACTCTTACATGCTTTTGCTGAGAAAGATGACAGGCTAGCTAAACATTTGAAAACATCCACTGTATTTTCCGGCATGTCAAACAGAATGCAGAATGATTTAATTGAAGCAGTCAGTGATGTCATTAGAAATGACATTAAAAAAGAGATCAGTGCAACTCCAGTTGTTGCTGTAGAAGTAGACAAGACCACAGATGTCACAAACCAAGCTCAGATTTCTGTCATACTGCGGTATGTGGCTATGACTGATGCCAAATGTGAGGTGAAGGAGGTGTTTTGGGGATTTGATGATGTGAGTGAGGACAGACGCGCTCCCACAATTGCTGAGCATATCCCGAGAGTGTTGGAGAAGTATGACTGTGTTGGAAAGCTTGTAGCTCAGACCTACGATGGGGCTGCTGTAATGGCATCAGAACTTAATGGCGTGCAAGCTAAAATAAAAGAAAAAGTGCCCGAAGCCATGTTCACACACTGTTATGCACACAAGCTGAACTTGGTGCTTTTGCATTCAGCAAAGTGCATGCCGCAGTGTCGCACATTTTTTAAAACAGCTGAGGGACTAGCGTCATTTTTCAGCAAGTCCACAAAGCGCACTCACTTGCTGGATGATGTTGTTAAGCGCCATTTACCCAGAGCAGCGCCCACAAGATGGAGTTTTAACTCTAGGCTGGTGCAGACAATAAGCATGCACCAAAATGATCTGTGCGCGTTATTTCATGTCATTCTAGAAAATCCTCACAACTGGGACAATGACACACTAATTATGGCAGCAGGATACGATCGGTGGCTGTCAAAACCATCAACATGCTTTCTCCTTATGGCATATGAGGACATTTTCAATGAAACTGACACACTTTTTAAAGTACTGCAAAACAAAGTGATGGACATTGAATATTGTCTTGCACGCATCCGCAACACCTTTACAGCTCTTGAGCGCATGAAACTGGAGTTCAACAGTTTATATGACCGATTTGAAAAGAAATGCAGCTCACTTGGCCTGACAGGGACTGGACGTAGAGAGTCGGTTATATCTGAACAAAAACGAGTGTTTTGTAACATTTTGGAGAACATAAGCCATCAAATGCAGGCTAGGTTTGATCATTTTGGTGAGTTGACTTTCCTTGGTTTGGTGGATTGTGCAAAATTTAGTTAAATGTCCCGACGTTTTGATGACATGAAACTGCAGAGCCTTTCAAAATATGCCAGATTTTTTGACCTTGTGAAACTGAAGGCGGATCTCGTTGGACTGTACAGCTCACAAGTGATCAGGGATACATGTAAATCTCCTGCACAGCTTCTTAGCTTTTTGGCCCAGAAAGATCTCATTCAGACTGTTCCTCAGGCCACAAAGTTGCTCCAGCTTGTGCTCACTGTTCCAGCTACGACAGTATCGGTGGAGCGGTCATTCTCAGCACTGAAGAGACTAAAAACATACAGTCGGAACAAGACCAATCAAGGATGACTCTCTTCCCTGGCCGTGATCACCATTGAGACAGAGAGACTTTTAAAATTAAAACAAGACAATGAAAAATTCTACCAGCAAGTTATAGATGCCTTTGTTCAGAAGGAGCGGCGGATGGACTTCATTTATAAGTAATGGTAAAAAAAATACTGCCCTATTAGGTGATGTGGGGGATCCTACACAAGATACAAAGCAGGGAGGGGCTGACGTTAAACTTAAAACTGCTAGTATCTAAGTAAATGTTTATAGTTTTCTATTTTTCCTTTTTGTAAAAGTTGTGAGACCCGGGGTGGCTTCTCCCCCCCCCCCCGCACGATGTAGCTTCAAAATGTTCCATAACCTTTTACCCCTTTTCCCTTGTAATTTTTTTTAAAACCAATAAAAATTTTAAGAACAAGAACAAGTAATGGTAAGACTCATAATAATTTCTTTTTTTTTTTCAATTAAATGTGCTTTGTTGCGTGCTACAGTATGTGTAAAGAATGCTGATATGAGACCTTAAACATAACCCTTTAACTGCTGCCAATCAAATATTGGATAAGATAATTTGTAGGATTTTAATGTTTGTAAATCTGATTGTGATGACATCAGTGCCTCACCAGACATAAACCTCACCGCACGTCACTGAGGGGGGCGTTCCACCAGGTTCGCCTGGTGCGCCAATTGTGTTCCCTATTGGATCGGGGCGCCCTTCACACAGTCACTCACGCGCTTGTGACGTCCCGCCTGGACTATTGCAATGCTCTCTACATGGGGCTCCCCTTGAGATGCACCCGAAGGCTGCAGCTGGTCCAGAATGCGGCCGCGCGGGCAATTATGGGAATTACCAGGTACTCCCATATAACACCTCTCCTGCGCGAGCTGCACTGGCTACCTGTGGCTTTTCGGGTGCGTTACAAGGTGCTGACTATCACCTTTAAAGCGCTCCATGGCACAGGACCTAGCTATCTGCGGGATCGCATCCTGCCCCACACATCCCTGCGACCAATTCGCTCTCACAGAGAGGGACTCCTCCGGGTGCCGTCCACTAAGCAATGCCAGCGGGCGGCGCCCAGGAGTAGGGCCTTCTCTGTGATGGGCCCGACCCTCTGGAATGACCTCCCCCCCGACATCAGAACTATCACCGATCTCCGCTCCTTCCGCAAGAAACTCAAGACCCACCTGTTCCAATTAGATGGCCTGGCCCAATCGTAGTTTTAATTTTCAATCCTCCTGGCTGGTATTTTAAAATTCTGGGGGTAGATTTTTTAAGCTGTTTTTTAATTTATACTATTATGGTACAGACTCTACATTTAATTTGTTTTTAAGGGGTTCTAATGTATTTTTTATTGTGTATACGGTTTTTTAGCTTCTGTCTGTACACCGCCCCGAGTCCCTTCCAGGAGAGGGGGCGGTCTATAAATTTAAT
This sequence comes from Natrix helvetica, assembly GCF_964273705.1. Taxonomy (NCBI): domain Eukaryota; kingdom Metazoa; phylum Chordata; class Lepidosauria; order Squamata; family Natricidae; genus Natrix; species Natrix helvetica. The sequence goes on along the minus strand of NC_138551.1, from coordinate 123,881,777 downwards.
AAAATAAAATAAATAAATAAAATAAATTTTATCAGAAATATTCCAAAATTTATTCTTCTCCAGAAAGGGATGAAACTAGAATGGGAAAATCCAGGAATTTGAAAAACAGAAAACTTTGTTTCTTATCCCACATTGAATCTTTCTTCTACAATTGTCTCATCTCCAAATATGGTTAAATAGGGTACAAATACTGCCAATATCTTCATAAGTGAATGAAAAAATTTGAGAAAAATTTGTCAATCACGTACTGACAAAATATAAAGAAAATATAATCCACCCAGTTGGTCAATTATAGGGAACATTCAATAAAATGAACAGAGAAAAAAATATGATCCATAAACTCTTTGAAAACAACAGATTGCTTCCCTGAAAGCATGGGTTGATCAAGTAGAAATCTTTCAGGCTAATCTTCTCCCTGGTCATCACCAACAACCTGAAAAGTTAGGGAGGATCCTTTCTGAGTTTCTCTCCCATTATGCAACTGCAAGATTCTCCCCTCTTAACTGATCCTTCCCTAGGCAGCCTCTCTTCTCCTCATCCCAAAAGTCATTCTCACATATCATTACACTTTCTAAATGGATTATGGGAACTCTGGTGATAGAATTGGATTTCAATAAAGGACTCACAACTCTGGAATTGTTATTGAATAGAATATGTGGGTCTGATGAACTACCAGGAATTAAGATTAGGCACTACGAGTATAGAGTGAGAGCATTTGCGGATGACTTGGTTGTAACCTTAAGTCAGCCCCGGGAATCAGTTATAGGTCTAATGAATATAATTAACCAATATGGTCAAGTATCTGGGTTCAAAGTAAATCTAGGGAAGACAAAGATGATAGCTAAAAATATGACTACGAAAACAAAAAAAGAATTAGAAAGAGTAACAGGATGTGAGATAGTAAAAAAGGTTAAATACTTAGGAATTTGTATTAGAACTTCAAATGGGAAATTATATAAGTATGAACTATTATGGCATAAAATACAGGGAGAATTGAATAAATGGGAAAAAATTATAATTGTCTTTGCTGGGAAGGATAGCAGCAGTTAAAATAAATGTCTTGCCTAAGTTTCTATTTCTTTTTCAAATGATACCAATACTTAAAAAAGACGCAAATTTGGAAGAATGGGAGAAAGGTATTAACAACTTTGTTTGGGCAGGAAAGAAACCGAGGGTAAAACTTAAAATAATGCAAGATATATGTGAAAGACGAGGCTTAAAAATGCCCAACTTAAAATTATACTATGAAGCAGCAGTTTTAGCAACAATTAGCGATTGGATCAACCTAACAGAGGATAGAATATTGAATATTGAGGGTTATGATTTGCTATATGGCTGGCATGCTTACTTAATATATGATAAGAAGGTTGATAAGATCTTTAAAAGTCATATTTTAAGGAATGCCTTACTGCGTGTTTGTAAAAAATATCAATATAGGTTAAACAACAAAATACCTATGTGGGGAGTGCCTAGACATGCTATAGAGCAGTGATGGCGAACCTTTTTTGGCTCGCGTGCCACAAGTGGGGGAGCGCAGGGGGGTCGAGTGCGGGTGTGGCGCACCCATAATGCAATGCGCGACCCCCCCCAGTGCGCATGCGCGCACAATGCGCGACCCCCCCATTTTTACATGCTTTTTCACCCTCCGCAGGCTCCAGAGGCTTTATAGGAGCCTGGGGAGGGTGAAAGGAGCCTCCCCCGACCCCCCGGAGGCCCTCCGGAGGCTTCAGGGACCGTCCGAGGCTTCCCTGAAGCCTTCGGAGCGCTCCGGGTTGCTCGGAGGGTGGTTTTAAGCGCTCCAAAGGCATCAGGGAAGCCTCGGACGGTCCCTGAAGCCTTCGGAGCGCTTAAAACCACCCTCCGAGCAAGCCGGAAGTGACTTCCGGGTTGCTCGGAGGGTCGTTTTAAGCGCTCCGAAGGCATCAGGGAAGCCTCGGACGGTCCCTGAAGCCTTCGGAACGCTTAAAACGACCCTCCGAGAAACCCGGAAGTCACTTCTGGTTTGCTCGGAGGGTGGTTTTAAGCGTTCCGAAGGCTTCAAGGACAGTCCCTGAAGCCTCCGGAGGGGCGGGGGAGGCTCTTTTCGCCCTCCCCAGGCTCCTAATAAAGCCTCTGGAGCCTGGGGAAGGCGAAAAATAGCTTTTAAAAAGGTAAACTCAGCTGGCCAGCGCGCGCGTGCATACTGGCCAGCTGACAGGGCAGCGCCTCGCGTGCCCTGACAAATGGCTCCGCATGCCACTTGTGGCACGCGTGCCATAGGTTCGCCATCACTGCTATAGAGAATATAAGTATAGAACAAAAACAAGATCTAACTACATATGCAAAACTCCTTAGTATGGATAGATACAATCTCTGAATGTATTAAGAGACAAAAGGATAATTCAAACTTGGTTCCAGTATGGTCAGTTACAGGCTAGATGGAAAAAAGACCAGAAACTCGGTATTATCCAAAGTGAGGATAACTTGATAAAACAAATTAGGGATCAGGGTCCAATGCATATAAAAAGGCTGTACAATGTATTGATAGAAATAGACTCAGAAACAGAACTAGTTAAAGATTGTATGATAAAATGGGCACAAAATTTCGAGGAACCAATAATGATGGAAACATGGGAAGAGATTTGGGTAAGAAATGTAAAATTTACACAAGCTCAGAACTTGAGAGAGAATTTCTATAAGATGTTATACAGATGGCATTTAGATCCAAAAAGGCTAGCCTGTATGTATCCGAACTTACAATCTAAATGTTGGAGATGTGATTGTGTTAATGCCACGTACTACCATATCTGGTGGTCTTGTAAAAAAGTTGAAGCATTTTGGATAAAAATATGGTGGGTTATTCAAAATATGTTGAAAAAGAGGATAAAGTTTACACCCCAGTTGTTCTTGTTAGGTATAGTTTCAGACTATAGATGGAATGACTATATTCAAAATAAATACTGGACTAAAAAATTTCAGTTAGCGAATGAATGAAGGCATAAAGAACACTACAATTTATTCAAAACTAGTTTAATAAAGGGGGAGTTAAAGCACAAGTATAGTAATAGGTTAAAATTAGTTAGCTTATCTTACCGTATGGTCGTTAAATGTTTATACCCTGTACTTTGATCTGGGAGGTCCGGGGGGAGGGTGGGAGGGAAGAGGGAAGGGGTGATAATTGTAAAATTTATTGAAAATTTTAATTTAAAATAAAAAAGCCAAAGGGGCGACTTGGAGCCAATCACCAGGGGACTCGAGTTCTAATCCTCCCTTAGGCATGAAAACTTCCTGGGAGACTTTGGGCCAATCACCAGGAGATTCCTGAGTTCCAGTCCCACCTTAGTTCTTATTGAATGGGGCTGTAAAAGTTGGAAAGATTTTCTCAGATTAATTTGGGATACCAGAATTGGGGATTCCTAGAGTGTGAGATGTCCGAGTGTCCAATATTGTGGTGTGTGATGGAAGAAAGTGAAATTGTGCAAAAATGTCTGTTCCATGTTGAGCAAAGCCATAAGTCTCTGCCTTCTTCTGCTTGTGGGAGAACCAGAGGCCTCTGTGTGGTCCCTGTGAATCTTAGACTGATCTTCTAATGGTCCATCAGATCTTTTCTTAACTCCTTAAAATGAAATTGCAAAGGGATCCTATTCCCAATTAGGAGCCATTTATAGACCTAAACATTGATTACCAACTGATCAGCAATCTGTGTGATGGGGAGCAGAAGAGCTTCCATGGGTGCCTCGTCCTAGAAACCTCAAAGTCCCCCACCCCCTAATTCAGCCCCTTTTTGGACCTGGATGGATATTATGCAGCATTGAAGGTTTGTGACCTGGTCAATGATGCGGCTGCCTTTAGACAGGATCCCTCCAACCTCCTCCTGGGGAGAATCTCAAGGTACCCTTTCTCTGGACACCTTCTCCAGCCCTTCACAAACAAGACAAGCTTGGAAGAGGACCAGAGAAAATGCTTTAGGTAGAAATTGTAGAGTGTGAAATTAAAGGGTGTGAAAACTGCTATTTTAATTCTCTGGTTGATCAAAGAAAACAAATACAGTTTTTTATTATTATGGTGTGAAGTTCATACCAAAATAAAAATAATCCCAAACTGAAATCCCAGACAGCTGTTCTGTTGAACACTTTCTGCAAAGTAGGTTTTATCAGGAAATCAAGAAAGAATTATATATTCGATTTCCATCCCCAGCTGACAGCCAGTCAAACATGGGATTTCACATCATTCTGGCATTCTCAGGGAGAGGATCAGGCAACCATGCTGGTTCTTGGTTCCCACAGCTTCCTCTTGAACTCTTTTCCTTCTCTCTCTCTCTCTCTCTCTCTTTCTCTCTCTCTCTCTCTCTCTCTCTCTCTCTCTCTCTCTCTCTCTCTCTCTCTATCTATCTATCTATCTCTCTATCTTTCTATCACACACACACACACACACTTTTAGCTGTAGGAACAATTGCCTGAATTATTTTTAAAGGTGCCAAATTCAGTAGCTGTTGCTGAACAGCAAATTCCTCTGAATGACTTTCAGCAAGGTTTATTAAGTTGAAAGGGAAGGGAGCTAAAACAATTCAATAATTTCCTATTTTGAAACATATAAATATTTTCTTTAACTACTGCATACTATCTAAATGGAGAGAATATCTCCTTTCAAATAAAATAAACTTTAACAATTCTTCCAATATCATAATGGTGTTATATCTCATGTTTTTACATTTATTCTGGCTGTGAGATGCTCCTTTGTGTTCAGGTCTGGCCTCAGAAGGATAATGTAGCACTTGGGGATGAAGATGCAAACCAGCAGACCAGCACTGGAGGCCAGGATGGAGAAGACCTGAACAGCCACCATGTATTTCCCTTTGGTGCTCAGGTAGGTGGGCACAAAAGTCACCCAGACACTGCAGAAGACCAGCATGCTGAAGGTGATCAGCTTGGCTTCGTTGAAGGCCCCAGGCAGATTCCTGGCCAGGAAAGCCACCGTGAAGCAGACGGCAGCCAGGAAGCCCATGTAGCTGAGGGTGATGTAGAACATGACAACAGCCCCTTCGTTGCATTGCAGGATGATCTCTCCAGGCTGGGAGTGGAGGTCAGAGTCAGGGAAGGGGGGAGAAACTCCCAGCCAGATGGAGCAGATGATAATTTGGACTGCAGAAGAAGAAAGGATGATGGAGTTGGCCAAGCTCTTCCCCAGCCATCTCTTCACTCGGTTTCCTGGTTTTGTGGCCAGGAAAGCCAGCACCACCGTGATGGTTTTGGCCAAGAGAGAAGAAACAGCAACTGAGAAGATGATGCTGAAGACTGTTTGTCGGAGAAGGCAGGTGGCTTTGCTTGGTTGACCAATGAAGAGAGAAGAAGACAAGAAGCAAAGCAGGAGGGAGACCAGGAGGATGTAGGAGAGGTCCCGGTTGTTGGCTTTGACAATGGGAGTTTCTCGGTATTTAGTGAAGATGATTAAAACAAGGCCTGTAGTTAGGAACAAGAGTAGGGCAAAAGAGACCAGGACGATGCCCAGATGTTCTTCATAAGACAGGAAGGTTATAACTTTGGGGATACATTGGATTCTGTCCTCATTTGGATATTTGTCATCCGGACACTTGGTGCATTTTCCTGCATCTGAGAGAAAAACCATATTCCCTTACTATTCTCTCCTTTTACCTTTCAGGAAATACCTTATTTGGACAAGTGATACCAGGAGATATTGTCTAGGACACATTTATTAGTACCTCTAGTAAGAGACGGTAAGAAGTATAAGACTTTTTTTAAAATCAATTTTTGTTTAATCGTCTATGAAAGTGAGAGAAGAATTGGGACCCAAATAATTTCCTGTGTGATGTTCAGAACCAAACTTTATTATTTTATGTATGTAATGTATCAATTCCACTTCCTTTCCTCCAGTCTCACCCACCTTCCTGAGTGGAGAAGGTCCCCTCCGGACAAGGAACGCAGTCATAGCAGCAAACTGGCTCTCCCTCTCGAGTCTTCTTGACAAATCCAGGATGACAACTTTCCACACATCTAGACTGAGGCAGGGACTGAGCAGAAAAACAAGGAATGCCAAAGAAAAGATGTCAGGACTCTCCGTCCATGGAATATGGAGGTAGAAATGGATGGAGACAAATAGCCTCTGGGCTTCAGTGAGGTAAATATGAAACCTCTTGATTACTTCTAAACAGATGCAGGAGGTATAACAACTGGCAGATTCTTCATTTAATTCTTCTCTTTTGCTTTTGGAATTTAACATTGCAATAAGGTACTTTTCTACTTAATAGTCTAGAGGGATGGAATTGAAAAAAAGATTTAAGTATGATGATATATTCATATTAAAACTGAGAATAAAGTTTACTATAAAATTTTTAGGAAACTTTTATTCTATTAGATTTTTTTAAAGAGAGAATAAAACTGTGATGAAGAAAAAAACCTCTGACCAGTAGGATCTTGAAAGGTTTCCATAAAACATGGCAAAGCCCCTCCACTTAGGTCCCATCTGTTAAAGAACTTCCATTAGATGACACCAACTGGCATGGAAGGCCAACCACCCTGGAGACTATATGCTTTGCCCACTTGAAATGGGACCTCAGGCTTTGGGAAATAGAGAAAAGACACCAAAATTTATCCCACCTTATTGAGCAACTTTAGCTGTGAAAAAGTATCTTGGTTGATAATAAGTCTCTGTCTTTTAAAATCCGCCAGAGTGTCTTCCTTGATATACACTTTGGGGTGAACCAAGAAGCCCGAAATGCCCAGATCTGCTGTTATCTCTCCATTTTGGTCCAAGTACAGGTTTCTCTGAGAAATATTCCAAAATTCATTCTTCTCCAGAAAGGGATGAAACTAGAATGGGAACATCCAGGAATATGAAAAACAGAAAACTTTGTTTGTTATCCCACATTGAATCTTTCTTCTACAATTGTCTCATCTCCAAATATAGTTAAATCGGATACAAATACTGCCATGATCTTCATAAGTGAAGGAGAAAGTTTGAGAAAAAATTGTCAAACTATAGAGAAAATATAATAGACACAGTTGGTCAATTATAGGGAACATTCTAGAGCAGATAACAAATAAAATGAACAGAGAAAAAAAGATTATTCATAAACTCTTTGAAAACAACAGATTGATTCCCAGAAATCATGGGTTGATCAAGAAGAAATCTGTCAGGCTAATCTTCTCCCTTGTAATCCTGATGGAAAACACCTCCAGATCAGAGGTTGGTTCCTACCTGTTTGGACCAGTTTGGCTGAAACGGTAGTAACCTGGTGGCCTGGGTTGTTGGAACCAGAGTCAACCCAGGCTGGCCACACCCCTGAAGCGGTTCTCTCGGTCATATTGGTTTTGGCTTCTGTGCATGCGCAGAGCAACCGGCAGTAGCGGTAGCCAGAACCCACCCCTGGCTCGATCCCACTTAGGAACCTCAGTTTACTCGTGACCCCATTGGCCTTTCTCCCTGCCTCTCCTGGCCAATGTTGCTCACGAGTAAACTACAGCTAGGATCTCCTGCCTGTTGCACACCCGAAAACGACATGGAGGCATGGGCGAAAGCTGGGAGGGGGGTGCAACATATAGAGTGGGACCTTCTCAGCTGTCACAGCAGCTGTCCGAGCAAGCCACTCCCCACCTCCGCAGACCAGGCCCGGAGCTCGCAACAGATACATACATACATACATACATGGAGGGAGGGAGGGAGGGAGAGAGAGAGATAAAAAAGAGAGGAAGGAAGGCTTCAGAAGACTCTTTGAAACAGCAGAGCAATCTAGGGCTGGAAGGGATCTCAGAGGTCATCTTCTAACCCACCTCTTACAGGGTTAGAAGGAATCTTGAAGGTCATCTAGTCTAATCCCCTGTTCCAGCAGGAGACCTGATATCCTCTGGATTATCTGGTGCCTCTAAGAGAGAGGAAAATTGCCAGAAAAGGGAAGGAGTTTACTAGGACAAGGCTGCCATGCAGAGGAAGGCAGATAGTCCTTGACTTATGACAATTGAGCCCAACATTTTGGTTGCTAAGCAAGAGCATTGTTAAGTGAGTTTTGCCACATTTGACTCAATCCATGACATCTCCTGGCTCTAACAGTCATGTGCAGGCTAGGGAAGAACATCTGAAGGCCTGTGTAATGTTCTAATGTGCAGAAGTTAAAGTTAAATGTGTGGCAGAAAGTGGACTCTGGGTGTGTTTTTCCAAACGCAATAAGTGAGGTTGAATGTGTATAGTTTTAGAAGAGCTCTGTGTGTGTGTTTGTGTGTGTGCGTGCGGGTATACTCATACAGTATATATAGTAGATAATGTATCTTTTTGTGTGCCTATACACACACTATACCTTGTAATATGTATGTACACATATGGCATATATACATAGGATTAAATTGTGTATTTTGGATGTTCATTAGTAGTAAATAAATAGACAGGGAAATTGTATCTTGTTGACGCAAAGAGAGGCCAGGCAAGGTACCCCTTGATGTGAGTGATGTCAAGTTGGCGATGCCCACCCAATCACATGACCAAGAAGCCATGCCCACTGTCACACGCCCACCCAGTCACATAAACAAGCCATACCCACTCACTCACCCACCCACCCACTCACACACATGAACAAGCCAAGACCACAGAACCGGTAGTGAAAAAAATTAATTCCCACCACTGGATAGAGGCCTCTTCCAGTAATTGACTCATGTAAGTGTAAGGTCTCCTGAGTGTAAGATCTGCTCACTATTATTCCAGAGTGTCAGACATGGAAAAAATGAATTCAGTTACAAAAGAGGAGATTTTAGGTGAATGAGAGAGAAAAAATATCATAAAAGGATGAGCTGTTTTAGAGCTGAGCCTGTAAAGAGAAGTTCAGTCTCCTCTTCGTGGATTATCTGAATGCAAAGACTGAGCAGCCATCAGTCAGAGAAGCTTCAACTGGGATTCCTGCAGAGAAGAGGGGTTGGGCAAGATGGTCTCAGGGTCTCCTCCAAATTTATAAAGGTTGTCATGCCACAACATGTAACTCTTGTGCTGTTCTAGCCCCACCTAGTGGCCGGGGGCAGATGAGCCTCACTATAAGGTCTGAAGCCAGACTCCATTTTCTGTCAGCCTTTGGAGAAGATGGAAGCAGCCGTTGTGACCGAGACCCCTGGTCATCCGGAGACGGCCTCCCTCCCTCACACGGAGCATCTCTGGAGAGGTTCCAGCTGCTTCTTTGCTGGCTGTTAGTTAATGCTGCCTATCTCGTCTTTCTATTTGATTTCCACTCTTTGCATCTCCTCAGTTTCACCTGCCCTCTTCTCCCAATAAAGCATCCAGATCCATGCCAGGCTCCCTTTCATTGGAGGAGAATAGGGGGGCTTAGCTGCCTGTCCAGCTGCAATGGGGACGGAAGGAAGGTGGAATTCCACCAGGCTAATCACAAACCCACAAATACGGGAATTTATTTTTAAAAACTCACCTGTTCCGATTAGCGGGCCTGGCATAATTACAACTGTCCCTCCTGGTAAATGTACTATTAACTGGTTATTTTAGGGGTATTGTTTTTAATTTAATTTGTGTGTGTTTTAGGGTTTAAAATTATATTTATATATACTGGCTCTGTACAGTTCTTTTAATTCTATTTTTAACCTCCTCCATTCTAACTGTACATATTCAATTCTATTTATTGTATTTTGATATATTTTTACATGGACTGTACACCGCCCCGAGTCCCTTTTGGGAGAGGGGGCGGTCTAGAAGCACGGTAAAATAAATAAATAAATAAATAATAAAAAGAATACAGCATTTTCCAATTATCAGTGGTTCTCAACCTTTCCAATGCCGCGACCCTTTAATATAGTTCCTCATGTCGTGGTGACCCCCAACCATAAAATTGGTGTCTCAGTTCCTAAGACCATCGAAAATATGTGTTTTCTGATGGTCTTAGGCGACCCTTATGAAAGGGTCATTCGACCCCCAAAGGGGTCCCGACCCACAGGTTGAGAACCACTGCTTTAGAACCATTAATTCCCTGAGTAATTAAGTTGGCCAGATCTGTTGAGATGGTTCCCCTTCTTCTCCTCTGGATTCCTCCTCCAAAGAATCTAAGATTAATGGATCCATATCGGGACCCCCCATACCTGCCACGGCTGCAGCCTTGGAGACCCCAAGATCTTTTCTCCCTCTTTCCTTCTCCTTCTCAATCTGGAGGAATATGCGGCATTCAAGGCCTGGGCCAGAGTCTTTGTGAGACTGTAATAGGGGTAGACATTTATCATCTGTCTTCTGTCCCATTTCCTCTGGGTCTCCAGTGGGGCTTTCTGGGTGCATCTTCTGCGGCCTTTGACAGAAAAGACATTCTTTGAAAGAGAACAGTGGAAATAATGATCTTGAAACTTTTCTTTCACAAAGAAAAAGGTTTTAAAGGCAGAATCCTTTGGCCTTTCTTTTCGCACATAACGAAAGTTCCAAATACTATGGATGTATTTGAGAAGTCTGCGCTTGCTCATTACATACTGTGTAAAATTTGTGAGGATCCAGACTTTCCCCTCAATGGGTCCTGGGAGACGCATTAGTGTTGAATGGAAAGGAAGAATTCTGTCCCAAATGTCTTCAGATTCCATGAAGTGAACAAAGACGTTGACTTGTCTCCACTTAGAGAGGGAATCCCTGAGGGCTGCAGTATAGCCAGTCTTTGAGAACAGTTGTGATATAACCACACAAATTCCATTCCTGACAAGCATTGGAGGGAAAGTCCTCATGAAATTCTCTCCCTTTTCTCTGTCTGGAACAAAGAGGCCAATCAGGGTCCATTTGAAGTGGAGGAGCAGCTGGACAATTGCTGGGTACTGGATTCCTTCTTTGGGGTCCATCTGATGGAAAAAGGGGAATCGACTTTTATCACTCAGAGCCTCTGAAGCTGTTAAATAATTGATCTGAAAAAGGAATTGAAAGGATTAGAGCCGTGATGGGGAACCTGTGGCATGCAGAGCGTCCTCTCCTGGCACGCCAGCCGCCCTAGTCCAGCTCCACTAGCATCCACATGCAGGTGCTCCTCCTGCCGGCCAGCTGGTTTTCGGGCCTATGCCGAGGGCCAGGGCGGGGGGATGCGTGAGAATGCAGTGTCTGTGTGTCTCTCTGTGTGTGTGTGTGCTCACAAGAACAAAACAAAGAGCATTATGAAGAATCTCACCAAAAAACAAGAGCAAGAATTAGAGGAAAACATGGGAATGCAGATAGTAGAAAAGGTAAAATATTTTGGAATTTGGCTGACAGGGAAATGCTCAACTATTATGCAAGACAATTATGATAAAATGATTCAGAAAATTAAGAAAGATTTGGAAAATTGGAGGAAACTACAAATATCACTAATGGGAAGAAATGCCATTGTTAAAATGAACTTCCTACCAAAAAAATTATTTTTAATTTAATTTTAATTTTATTAAATTTATAGACCGCCCCCTCTCCCCAAAGGGACCTGGGGCGGTGTACAGACCACAATAAAACAATATACAAACTTAGATAATTATAAATACCCATTAAAACAAATTATATGATAGGCTGTACAGTTATAGTTAAAAATTAAAACAACCTAAAAAATCTATCCCTAAACATTTAAAATTTAAAATATAGGCTAGAGGGACACAAAAGCTACAATTAGGCCAGGCCAGCTAGGTTAAACAGGTGGGTCTTAAGTTTTTTACGGAAGGAGCGGAGATCGGTCGTTATTCTAATGTCGGGGGGGAGGTCATTCCAGAGGGTCGGGCCCATCACCGAGAAGGCCCTACTCCTGGGCGTCGCCCGCTGGCACTGCCTAGTGGACGGCACCCGGAGGAGTCCCTCCCTGTGAGAGCGAATCGGCCGCAGGGATGTATGGGGCAGGATGCGATCCCTTAGGTAGCTAGGTCCTGTGCCATGGAGCGCTTTGAAGATGATAGCCAACACCTTGAAATGCACCCGAAGAGCCACAGGTAGCCAGTGCAGCCCACGCAGGAGAGGTGTTACATGGGAGTATCTGGTACCTCCCAAAATTGCCCGCGCGGCTGTGTTCTGGACCAACTGCAGCCTTCGGGTGCATCTCAAGGGAAGCCCCATGTAGAGAGCATTGCAGTAGTCCAGTCGGGACGTCACCAGTGCATGGGTGACTGTGCACAGGGCGCCCCGGTCCAATAGGGGGCGCAATTGGCGCACCAAGCGAACCTGGTGGAATGCCCCCCTTGCCATGGCCGTCACATGGTCATTCATTGACAGCCGGGCATCCAGGAGGACGCCCAAATTGCGCGCCAGCTCCACGAGGGCCAGCTGTTCGCCCCCGATGGCCAGTGATGGAACCCACCGGTTGAACCAGGGCGCCGGTAACCACAGCCACTCCGTCTTGGAGGGGTTGAGTTTGAGTCTGTTACTGCCCATCCAGACCCGTACGGCCTCCAGGCACCGGGACATCATTTCAACGGCCTCGTTGGGGTGGTTCGGGGTAGATATGTAGAGCTGAGTATCGTCAGCGTACAGATGGTACTCAACCCCAAAACCGCGGATGATCTCACCCAGCGGCTTCATATATGTGTTGAACAGGAGAGGCGAGAGGACCGACCCCTGCGGCACCCCACAAGTGAGCGGCCTCAGGGTCGACCTCTGCCCTCCCGTCAGCACACATTGCGCTCGGCCAGAGAGGTAGGAGGAGAACCACCGCAAAACAGTACCCCTAACCCCCAACCCCTCTAGACGGCGCAATAGGATACCATGGTCGATGGTATCAAAAGCAGCCGAGAGATCTAATAGGACCAGGATGGAGGAGCAACCCCCATCTCTGGCCCTCCAGAGATCATCCACCAACGCGACCAAAGCCATCTCCGGGCCGGAAACCAGACTGGCGCGGGTCTAGATAATCAATTTCATCCAAGTGGCGTGGGAACTGTTGTGCCACCACACTCTCACTGGATCCAGGGAAGGCTTCTTGAGTAGGGGCCTCACCACCGCCTCTTTTAAGACGGCTGGCAAGAACCCCTGTCTCAAGGAGGCGTTGACTAACTCCTGGAGCCAGCCTCGTGTGACCTCCCAGGATGCCAGTACAAGCCAGGAGGGACACGGGTCCAGTAAACATGTGGTGGCTCGCAGTCGACCACGCAACCTGTCCATATCTTCGGCGGTAACAGAGTCAAACTCCTCCCAAGATGGTACCTCAAAACTCGCCTCTGGCGTCCCTCCTAGCCCACTGCAGGCGACCCACTCGCTGCGGATCTGAGCGATTTTGTCCCGCAGATATTCCCCAAATTCCTCTGCTCTACCCTGCAATGGGGCTTCCCGCGGCCTCTGTGAAAGGAGGGAGCGGGTCACCCGAAACAGGGCGGCAGGGCGGTTGTCTGCGGACGCAATAAGAGCGGCACAATATCGACGCTTGGCCACTCTTAATGCCACAAGGTAGGTCCGTAAATTGGTTCTTACCTGTGTTCGGTCAGATTCAGAGCATGAAGATCTCCATCTGCTCTCTAGGTGTCTCTTGTGGTGCTTCATCACCCTCAGCTCTTCGGAAAACCAAGGGGCCTGGGTGGATCGCTGCCGCAGGAGAGGCCGCAAAGGCGCAACCCGGTCTAAGGCCCCAGCAGCCGCACTGTTCCATGCGGTCACCAGGTCCTCCATCTGGGAGCGGGTCAGGACTACAGGAAGTGGCCCAAGCTCCGTCTGGAATCTATCAGGTTCCATCAGGCGCCTGGGGCGGAACCATCTAGGACATTCCGGTTCCACCTCCCCGCGATGGGGGGTAGCGCCTAGGAAGTCGAGCCGGAGAAGTGAGTGATCTGACCATGACAGGGGTGTAATAGCTAGTTTCCCTACTCCCAGATCACTCCTCCACTGGTCAGAGACAAAAATAAGGTCCAGGGTGTGGCCTCCCTCGTGTGTGGGGCCCTGAATTATTTGGGTCAGGTCCATGGCTGTCATGGAAGCCATGAACTCCCGAGCTACCTCGGATGATCCCCCTGTTGACGGCAGGTTGAAATCCCCCATAATCAATAGCTTGGGGGTCTCAACCGCCATCTCGGCGATCACCTTGAGGAGCTCTGGCAGGGCCGCTGATGCATAGCGAGGAGCCAGGTATGCAATCAGCAAGCCCAACTGTTTCCCTGGGCCCCACTTCACGCATAGGGACGGATATCTGTGGCACAGTGAACTCTCTCGGCTCCAGCCCTTCCTTTACAATAACCGCTACCCCACCGCCCCTACCTAGGGTCCGAGGCTAATGAAATGCACGGTACCCCGGTGGGCACATTTCCACGAGGGGGAGACCCCCCTCGTGGCCCAACCAGGTCTTCGTAATCCCTGCAAGGTCCGGCTCCCCCTCCAAAACTAAATCATAAATGAGGGGGCCTTATTGACAACGGACCTTGCGTTGCACAACATCAGCCTCAGGCCCTGGCTCTGTAAGTCCTGGCCACCTAGGGCGCGGGGGTTGGGACAGATGACCGGTCGTGTCCAACGACCACGGTCTCCCAACCGGCAACAAGATCTACGTCTGCCCTTGCACCTACCCCTCCCCACGACCTTTGTGATAACAAGACCCTCTGCTGAAATATCACTATTCCCCCTCCCCTCCATAGCTCCGCTCACTTCCCTACCGACCTCACCTGTCGGCCTGGCACTAGCCCCTCCCTCAGCCTGATCAATCCCACCCCCCACCCTGGGACCCCCTAAAATATATATAAAACATTTTATTAAAAACCCCCTCAGTTTTCGCTTCCTCCACCTCTCTGGATTAATAAATCCCTCATCAAGGTGGGCCCTCGAAAGGGCGGAGGGCCATACTTGCGAGAGGGGGGACTCCCGCAGTAAAATCAGGTCTGCCCGCAAATACATAAAAGACCATAATTCAGCAGGGCCTCAGATCGAATTGAGGATGCTACAGATGTTAAAATGGGATTGAAAGATGTTAGAATAAAAGTACATAAGTCCAGTGGTATACAGAAAGCTGGAGCTGGGTACAGATGGTAAAACCAAAGTCCTAGGTGGGGATGGTGGGGATGGTGAACCGGTAAGATGGTCTGCAAGTGGTAAGTGATAGGTGGGCGATGGGTGGTCAGTCAGTAGGGGGCAGATGGTCAATTAGATGGTGAGCGGGGGACAGCTAGTCAGTAGGTAGAAAGCAGGGTGATAAATAGGTGGTAGGCAGGGGGCAGATGGTTAGTGGTGGTCAGCAGGGGGCAGATGGTCAAAAACAAGGTAGGCGGCCAGCAGGAGACAGATGGTTCTCCTGCCAGCACTCTGGCAGCCCTGGCATTGAAAGTCTCCTGTTAGCCACAACAAGCCCCCTGATTCCTGTCTGGTCTCCAGCGCTGAGAGCAACCCTCCTCCTACCAGGCCTCCAATGCTGAGACGCCTCTGCCATCGTTCCTCCACTCTCTTCCGCTCCCCCTCCACTCCTCTCTGCTCCTACCGCAGGCCATCAGCCACCACTCGCCCTTTCCTGTGTGCTCGGCATCCCGGGCCGCCGCTCCAGCTCCAGGGGCCATTTTCTGCCGGCCTCCAACGCCGCCGCCGGCCTCCGGCACTTCGGCGCTTCGGCTGGCCTCCAGGGCTCCTAGCTCCAGGCTCCTGGCCTCTCCGAGACACCGCCAGCGCCAGCGCCAGCGCCAGCGCCGACAACAGCCTGCAAGCCCCGATCTCACCCAGCCGTCTCCGCACACTCCCAGCACGCTCCAGCTCTCTCCAGCTCTCTCCCTCTCGCGCTCTTTCCAGTTTTCTTGGACACCAGACCACCCTGGGGACCCATTTGGGTCACGATGAAAAGCCAGGGTGGTCACTCACTGGACCCGGTCCTCAAAGATGACATTATTTCAAATGGAACCGATTAGTCTAAGGAAAAACTTTTTTATAGATTTAAACAAATTAATTTCACAGTTTATTTGGTCAGGAAAAAAACCCAAGAATCAAATTTAAATTGTTACAGGACAGTAGAGAAAAAGGAGGATTTGGACTTCCCGATTGGGAGCTTTATTATCAAGCAGCAGCTCTCACGTGGATAAGGGACTGGATCAATCTAAAAAACAGAAGATTACTAACAGTAGAAGGTTACAATTTGGAACTGGGTTGGCATGCCTTTATCTGGAATGGGAAAGACAAAACCCATAGCTATTTCCAAAAACATTTAATTAGAAAAGTTCTGCTTCAAATATGGTTAGAAATCAAAATAAAACCTTACAACAAAATCCCAATCTGGCTATCCACCATGGAAGCTCTGATATACCCAAACATATTGGACATAAATAAGATAATAAGATATAAAGACATATTAGACAACCAAGAAAATCTAAAAACAAGGCAAGAATTGAAAGACGAGGGAATAGATATAGGCTGGTGGCCCTATTTACAAATACAGGCAAGGTCTAAAAAAGACAGGGAAAAGGATGGATTTCATAAGGAGCCACAAGAGCTGGATAAAATTCTACAGGGAACCAAAGAAAAATTGATTAAAATATATCATTATTTATTAAAATTTAAAATGGAAGATGAAACTGTGAAAGGAATGATGATAACATAGGCGACAAATTTTGGGTATACTATAGAATTGGCGGAATGGGAAATAATTTGGGCAAAAAGTTACAAATTAACGATGGCGATGGCATATAGAGAGAAGAGAACATATACAAGATGTTCTACAGATGGCATCTCCCACCAGCGAGAATTGTGAAAATGTTCCCGGAGTGCTCACCTATCTGTTGGAAATGCAACCAACAACAAGAAACATACTACCATATGTGGTGGACCTTTACATCTGCGAAAAAATATTGGGGAAAAAAAAGTTTGGCTGGAGGAAATTATCACGCACCAAATTGAACTAAAACCGGAATTATAAAAGGAAATTATGAAAAAAAAAATCAGATACTTAATTCTACACATAATCATGGCAGCGAGAATTACATTCGCACAAAACTGGAAAAATAATTACAAACCAACAGAAGAAACGTAAAAAAAAAGTATTGGAATGTGCAGAGATGGATAGGCTCATGAAAGAATTAGAAGAGAAAGAAGAATCTGAATATTACTCCGTATGGGATTTATGGTATAATTGGCTAGTGGAAAAGGGGGGGGGAACAGGAAAGCAAAAAAGAAAGGAAGAAAGATCAACAAATCAATAGACAGCTACAAAACTGGAAAATGATTGAAAGATAGAAATACAAAATAGACTGTAGCAAATAAATAATAGGAAATAAATGCAAAACGATTCAAATGTAATAAAGGTTGTTGCACATAGAATATATAGAATGTTATATATAGAATGAAGAAAAAAAGATGTATGAAATAATATAAATGCACATTTATATAAAGTTATAGCTGTACAAGACTTATATGTACAGATAAAAGAGTCACAACAGATATGTAAAAGAAGTTTAATGTGTTGCAAAGATATGAAGTTTGCATAAACAAAATTAAAAGGTTAAAAAAAAGACCAACAAAGCCAGCAAACGGCGGTTTATCTGACTGACATATTTTGTGATTGGATATTTCAAGACAATTTTTTTTTGCCAATATTAGATTACTAATTTATGCATTATTTCTTATAAAATCTATACAGCTTTTAACTCTACCTAAAACATTGGTTCTTCTGCAAGGAATGCATTTTTCTCAAGTTTCACTAAGAGGATCATGGCATAAAGTTTAGCCACAATATCTGCTATTCCAGTGGTGGGCAACCCGCGGCTCGGGAGCCACATGCGGCTCTTTACACCCTTTAATGCGGCTCTTCTGTGTGCCGGGTGCCTGCTCCCCTCCCTCCTCTCAGGCTTCGGAGGGAAGCTTCTGCAAAAGCCCGGGCGAGTGACAACCAATTTTGGTCCTATGACTGCAGAATGCTGCAAAATACCATAAATGCAGGCCAGTTGTTGAGTGTTTCAAATGTGATTGGAACACTCAACAAGGTGACCACAGTGTGTGTGTGTGTGTGTGTGTGTGAGTGAGAAAGACAGACAGAGAGAGGAACAGAGAGAGGGAGTGAGGGAGGGAATCAGAGAGAGACTGACAGACAGACACACACACACAGACAGAGAGAGACAGAGAGGGGGAGGGAGGGAGAGAAAGATAGACAGACAGAGAGACACACACAGAGTGAGTGATTAAGTGAATGAGTGAGAGACAGACACATCCACATACACAGAGTGACAGAGAGAGAGGAAGGGAGGGGAGAGAGACAGAGGGAGAGACAGAGACAGACACACACACACACAGAGTGAGTGAGAGACAGACAGACACACACACACACACACAGAGAGTGACAGAGATGGGGGAGGGAGGGAGAGAGAGACAAAGAGCCAGAGAGAGAGAGAGAAAGAAAAAGAAAAAAAGAAAGAAAGTGGGAGAGAGAGATGAAATTAAAAACAACAACATACAAACCTGACTTACTCAAACTATCCAAGGAAATGCAAGGCCAATGTTCACATTAGTGGTTGTGACTTTGTCAGTCAATGTCAGGATGTAATTTTCTCTACATTGTAAGGCAAATTTTACGGAATTTAACGTTATCGATAAATAATATCGTTCTAAAGTTTTTGTTTTATTAGTTGTGTTATTTGTATCCTCCCGACCTATGTGGATACTTGCATGCAGAATATTCTCAATAAAAACTTATTGAAACTAAAAACAGTGTACCATCCTATGTATTTTTGGTTTTAAAAATGTGGCTCTCAAAGTAAATTTCAATCGTGGTTTTGGCGAGATTTGGCTCAGTTGAAAAAAAAGGTTGCCCACCACTGTGCTAGTCTATTGGGCCTATAATTGCTAGGTTCCTTTTTATTCCACTCTTTAGATAGATAAAATGCTACTATTGCCAACTTCAATCCGACTGGATAGGGCAGGTCCAATGGCGGTATTCAAATTTTTTTACCACCGGTTCTGTGGGCATGGCTTGTTTGGTGATCGTGGCTTGTTGGTCATGTGATGGTGGGCGTGGCTTATTGGTCATGTGACTGGGTGGTCATGGCTTGGGGGTCATGTGATTTGGTGGGTGTGACTGGTTGGTCATGTAACTGGGTGGGCGTGGCCAATTTGAATTCACTCACATCAAGCGGTGACTTGCTTCCCCTCTCCTTGCCTCAAAGGCCTTAATGAGATACAATTTCCCTGTCTATTTATTTACTACTACTGAACATCCAAAATACACAATTTAATCCTATGTATATATGCCATATGTGTACATACATATTACGTAGTATAGCGTGTGTATAGGCACACAAAAAGATACATTGTCTACTTTATACACTGTATGTACACACACACACACACACACACACACACACAGAGCTCTTCTAAAACTGTACACATTCAACCTCACTTACTGCGTTTAAACTCACCCAGAGTCCACTTTCTGCCACACATTTAACTAAAACTTCTGCCCATTAGAACATTATACATGCCATCAGATGCTCTTTCCTAGCCTGCACATGACTGTTGGAGCCAGGAGATGTCATGGATTGAGTAAAATGTGGCAAAATACACTTAACAACGCTCTTGCTTAACAACCAAAATGTTGGGCTCAATTGTCATAAGTCAAGGACTATCTCTGCCTTCCTCTGCATGGCAGCCTTGTCCTAGTAAACTCCTTCTCCTTTTCTGGCAATTCTCCTCTCTGTTAGAGGCACCAAAATAATCCAGAGGATATTTGGAGCAGGGGGTTGGACTAGATGACCTCTGAGATCCCTTCCAGCCCTAAATTGCTCTGCTGTTTCAAAGCATCTTCTGAAGCCATGTCTGGTGCCAGGGTTTATGGTGCTTCCTTCCTCTTCTCTCTCTCTCTCTTCCTCTTTCTTTCTTTTTCTTTTTCTTTCTTTCTTTCTCTCTCTCTCTCTTTGTCTCTTTCTTTCCCCTCTCTTTCTTTTCTCTTTCTCTCTCTCTTCCTCTTTCTTCCTCTTTTCTCTCTCTTTCTCTTTCTTTCTTACTTTCTCTTTCTTTGTCTCTTTCTTTCTTTCCTTTTTCCCTCTTCCTTTTCTCTCTCTCTCTTCCTCTTTCTCTTTTTTCTCCCCTCTTTCTTTCTTTCTTTGTCTCTTTTTTCTTTCTTTCTTTTCTCTCTCTCTTCCTCTTTCTTCCTCTTTCTTTCTGGCAGCTTCAGGAGAGGCTAGTCCAGTGGGGAGGGGGAGTGGCCCAGCAAGCTTCATAGCCATGCGAAGCGCTGCCAGCAGGCACGGGAAGGCCTTCTGGGATGCTCTGCCACTCCTGAAGCTGCCCAGCCACAGAGGCTGCTCGAGTAGACTGTGCCTAGAGGAGGAGGCTCTCTGCCCCAGTCGCCTCCTCGGCAGTGAGCATTTTATTCAATCCACACAGACCTACATGCAGAAATACCCTGAAACAACACTTTCAGACCTGGGGGAGGATCTGTCCCTTTAAGTCTTCATATTTTTTTTAAATTACCTGCTAAATTTTTTACTTTTGCTCGAAGTTATGCCCGTTGTTCTATCTCCTTAAGCACTAGATTGTTAATACATGTCTCTGCCCTGGGGTGTTCCGTTTCTAATTTGGATCGCTAATTTTTAAAGATCGAAATCTTTCTATCTTGATCTCCCAGCCCACGCTGGCATATTTTCAAAGATCAAGATGTATAGAGACAATGTATAGAGATAATAATAATAATAATAATAATAATAATAATAATAATAATAATAATAATAATAATAATCGTAAGTATGAGCTCCTCACATTCAAAGTCTCATTCAGGTTAGGAATGAACTTTCACTTTTAATCGAGAAGGCCTATAATTTGCAAAAAATTAATGGCACTGTCTATCCTCTTTCTAAATCTGATAATTCACTTCCTTCTCCCACACCCCCCCTTCTGTTTCTTCTTCTGAAAAACACTCTTTGTATGTTCCTGTAAATGTTGATTCTCCCCCTCCCTATCCCCTACCTACGGCTCCTAATCCTCCTCCCCCCCTTTTCTCCTTCTTCTGCCTTTTGCCTCCCCTCTCCCTCCCAGGGTGGTCACATTCCTCCCTTCTCCGTTCCAATTCCTTTTCCCTTGACTCCTCCGATCTCCCTGCCGCCTATCCTCTCACCTTTGTGCCGGGCATCCCCGGGCCCCCTGTCCATACCAACATTGAACTGCGTGTTTTAAAAGAATCTACGAACATGTGCATTTCGTCCTGCCTGAAACACGGTTGGATAATCGTGAGTATAGGTGGAAAACTCTCTCAGTATCTGGTCTCGCACCTAAAGGCAATGAGAGAGTTAACTGCCTCCTGCCTTAAAATCTCTTCTAATGGGGAAAAACACTTCCCCATTTGAAAAACAAAGAATTAATTGACCTTCTGTCTTAATCATGGCAAACTCACCAATAAACAATAACAATTGGCTGATTTAAAAATAACAGGAAAGTCCTGCCAGTGATATCAAAAAAGAATTTGATTTACCTTTTAAAATATATTTGGTAGATATGATTAAAGTGTGTCAGGACATAAGAATATCTTTTTATAAAACTAATTTGTTAGTAGCTGCTTTATTACAAGGCAGCAAACCTCAAGGAAAGTGTTATTTTAAAAGGGAGTGTAAAAATCCAAGGAGGGGCATGTCTGTAACATCTTGCCCTCTCTTTCATCAGGGATCAAAACCCTAGTATGGATTGTAAATTGCCTTGGAAAAAAGATACAACTCTCGCTCCCCCTTTCCTGACTTTTGCTTTTGCAATCCTCCCCCGCTGTGCATTTAATTTCCTTTGACTTACCGTTCTTTGCATCTATAATGACAGTGTGTAAAATTAATGTGGCAAAAGAAATGTAACTATAGGTGTGAATGGGTGTGTATGTAGTCAGTATTGGATGCTTGAAATGTAAGGTTTATTGGCTGAAAAAGCAGAGCGTGTTGTGTTAAAAGAGCCTGTCGTTTTAACAAAACATTTTTTCCTTTCCTCTCACCCCCCCTCTTTGCCTCTGGTGAGAAGGCAGGAGGAAGGGGGGGCTGTGTTCTTTTCAGCATTTTTTTTTCTCCTCTCCCTGCGAGCCTCAGAAAGGCGGGGTTGAGGGTGATATCTGATGCCTGCATATTTCAGAGTATACTCAAACTATCTTAATTGTTTGTTTGATTTTTGAAGCTGTGTTTTTTCTCTTTTATGTTTTTATGTTTGCGCGCACTTTGTATGTTTAACAGATGTCACGTCTGTTTGTTTAATTGTTTGTCAGTAGCACTGGTTGCTGTCCCTTTTAGAATTTTAACAGAGATGACCTAAAAAATACAAAATGCAGTCAGAAAGAATGAGTAACATTTTTGCTAGAATCCAGATCAGTTTCACACGGACATTTAGATCAGATATTGGAGCCAGAAAAAGGTTACTTTGTATATAGATGGGAAGAGAATGTTGTAAAAGGCATCTGACCTAAACGTGGGAAAAAGATGTGCTTTGTTGAATGGACTGGAGATGTTGCAGAAACAAAAGAGAGGAAATAGGCAAGTCGTTAAGGACAGTTGAAGCTATTGCAAGAAAGGATTTCAGTAAGTGAAAGAAAGTTAGAGATATGTTTTTTCAGAAAGTCAGAGAAATGTTTTTTCAGACAGTCAGAGATATGTTTTTGAAGATGAATATGTGAGGACTTGTGTATGTGAGGACTTGTGAACTCTGGCATATGGATGATTCAATACCTTTTCTTTGCCCCATGGAAATATTTCCATGGATATTTATTCAGGATTTATTATGGCACCCCGCAAAGGGGTGTGATCAACCACTGCATTTGTACCTTTGCAATGTTGGGACGCCCAATTGAACTGAAAACAGACAATGGCCCTGTTTACATCTGTACTGCCTTTGCAGACCTTTGTGACAAGTGGTCCAACAAAAATGCCTCAGCCTCCCAGCCATGCAAAAACAAACCCAATCCTTGTTTATTTACTTTCAATCACTTGAATTTTTTCACTTTCTAATTTGACCACTTATCAGAGGCATTTTCAACAAAAAACAAGTTTGCCTCTCTCTCTGGTATATTTTTACCAGACAAAACACCGATTCCTTTAATTATTTGGGGGCATATTTGGAAAATTTGCTTTTTACATGTTTAATCCCAAAACCTAAACTTTACATTTTAGAATGGTTACATCTAGCACACACACCTCGTAATTCACTCACACCCAGAGCAACCCAAATGGCTTTGCTCATTGAAAAGGCACGAAGAAGAACCCGTGCCTTAATGGGAATGGATTTTGTTACGCTTTATCTCCCTTTCAAGTTATCTCAATGGGAACCTCTTTTTCAAAATTCTATCCTTCTCCAAGATGCACTCACGGAATGGCCTGGTCAAATTTCATGTCATTTGCCAGCTGACCCAAGGCTACAAGTTATTAAGACCATTCCGATACAATTTTTTACACCAATAACATCACAACCCATCAAAGATGCGTTAACCGTATTCACAGATGGGTCCAAAAATCATGGTGCATGTACTTGGAATACACAACAGATATGGCATAAGAAATTGACTAATACACAAACATCTGCACAACAGGCTGAGCTGGCAGCTTTTATTCTAGCTTTGGAATTATTTTCTTCTGAACCTCTAAATATCATCACAGACAGTCTGTATGTTGCTCAATTAACTTTACACATTTTTGATGCCTATATCTCACCCTCTTTAACACCTTCCCTTTTGACATTATTTACACAATTGCAAACAGCACTACACGCAAGGACTAAACCTTTGTTCGTAGCACACATTCGTAGTCATCAACATCTGCCTGGGTTCCTATCTGAAGGAAATCACATGGCAGACGAGGCCTGCAAAATGATGCCTCTAACTATTGTTTCACCTCAGCCTGCCCCATTGACAGCAGGTGAAAGTCACACCTTTTTTCATCAAAACAAAAAAGCCTTGATGAAGCAATTTGGCATATCAATGGCAGAAGCAACTGCCATTATTCAACAATGCCCCACGTGTAGTCTCCAAGCCAATAGTATCCCGCAAGGAGTAAATCCAAGGGGTACTGAGGCTTGTGAAACTTGGCAAATGGATGTCACTCAATATTCTCCCTTTGCCCCATGGAAATACCTTCACGTTTCTGTGGACACTTTTTCGGGTTTTATTATGGTAACCCCGCAAAGGGGTGAGAATACCAAGCAAACAATTAATCACTGCATTCGATCTTTCGCAACATTGGGGTGTCCAAAAATTTTAAAAACTGATAATGGTCCCGCCTATACCTCCTCTGCCTTTGCTCAGTTTTGTTATAGGTGGTCCATTATTCACAAATTTGGAATTCCTTTTAATTCAAAAGGACAAGCAATTGTGGAACGAGCAAATAAAACCTTGAAAATAGCTCTTGATCGGCATATGGGGTCAAAAGGGTTACACCCCCCCAATCTCCCGATGTTGCAAAACATTCTAAATACTTGTCTTTATACTATCAACTTTCTTAACCTTACTGGCACACCTGCTTCCTCTGCAGCCTCTCGTCACTTTTCTAAACCTCCTCTCCCTGCCTCCCGACCTCTTGTTTACTACAGGCAATTGCCGGATCCACACTGGAAAGGTCCGGCACAATTGATTACTTGGGGAAAAGGCTACGCAGCGGTGCAAATTGACGACAAGACTCTCTGAGTTCCTGCTCGTTGTGTTCGTCCGTATCACCGCATACCAGAAGAAGATCAAGATGACCCTGCCTTTTCTTCTCCCCCTGACATATCACTCCTTTTTCTTTAAACTCTTTCTCTCATTGTTATCTTATGCCTCTGCTCGATTTGTTGCTCACCCTCAGGTGATTTTTGCACCTCTTGACACTCATGTGACTTTTGTGTTTAAAGACACTCTTCTCACTGCTTGCCCCTATGCCTTGCAGCATCAGGGCAAATTTCTTTTCCCTTCTTTAAAACCTTTGATATTAATTCAATACATATATCATGACTCTTGTCAAGTTCGTCTTTCCTTACACGTAACTCCTCAAACTATTGGCTCCTACTCGTGCATCGGATTTTTGTCCAATAACACCTATTTTAACCAAACTGTTTATCTCTACTCAACACCCTCTGTGGTTTATCCTCCATTATCTTCAATTTTTCTTTCTTGGATGACTCTTGTCCACACCTCTCCTCACCCCTTTGCAAGGACTTTGCTTCGCCATTTTTCATGCTGTTTTCCAGAGCCATGCGATGTGAATACTTGTTTATGGAAAGCCAAAGAAATTCCAGACTATGCACCAGGAGTAAACGAGCCTCTCCCAGAAGCAAGGATTCGCCGAAACGCACCGGACTTTCCAAAATACAATTCCCTCATACGAACACACCAGGTACGCTACACCTTCACACAAGGAGTGCCATATGCTCCCACCATGTCCTGTCGACAACGATCTCCTATCAAGAAAAAAGGTACTTTTTGGCGATGGTTTTTTAACAACACATGGCTTCCTGAAGATTCAGAACATTATTTACAAACATTTCATTTCCGTACTACTCAATTGACTGTCAAAAACCCTAAGGCAGTAGATTTGGGACTATATCAGTGTAAAATTACCAAGATAGTCAAAGGACTTGCCACTTCTGCCAGACTGACTTTATTGTTGTTCCAGAAACAATCCACTCATTCCTCACGAATTCGGCGTGCTGCACCACTTACGTCTAACAATCACAGTTGTAGTGATTGCATTACCACCACAATACACAATGGCAAGGTCTCTAAGACATTGATATATCATACCATCAAACCTGAACATTGTCAAATTACTAATCCATCAACTTGTAGAGTTAATAATACTGTTTATCACATGTGTACCCTTAACAACAAGATTCAATGTTACAACCCAAAAGAAGCGAAAACCGTTACTACATATGTAATGTCCATTTACACCATTGAATGCGGTAGAAAAGAATTACTCAACAAAACTGAGTTTAAATCCCTCAACACGCAAGTCCGCCTCAGTTTTGACGCTTGTTTAGCAATCAATCGCAATTGTTGGAAATCAACTTGTGGGACATTACAATGGGAAAGGAGTCTCATGCTTGAACGAAAATACATGTGCTACAATAACAAAGGGACTTGCTCCGAACGGGACACTTACAGCTTTTGCCCATATTGGTCCTGTGTCAGCATGTGGTCTGGGGATCCACCTGGTGGAAACCATAAATGCAAGTTGGAAACGGGCATAGCCAACAGCAAATGTCCAAGAAATTCGTGCAACCCAATTACCATAACCTGCACACCTACCAAAACATGGGAAGTAGAATATGGCTTGGCCATAGAAGCAAGTGGTAGAGACCCACACATTGCGTTACGCTGGACAGTAACCAAGCAAACTAAGCAATTGCGAACAACTAAAGGACTTTTTTGGTCATTTTATCAGGAAATTGAGAAATTAAATATCCCCGAAATACCACAACATGTTACTAACACTTTTGTCCAACTAGCAGAGGACATTGCTAACACATTGAATGTTACTAATTGTTTTGTATGTGGGGGAACCAACATGGGGGGAAAATGGCCCTGGGAAGCCCAAGAACTGAATTATTCTAAAATATTGGAAATGGACAAGCTAGGTAATTTGTCATACACAAAAGGGAAAGATGGGGACTGGACTCTTACAACAAATCTTGTGGGAAATGTTTGCTTCTCCAGACCTGTTGGTTACAAATGTACTAAAGTAGGGAACTTAATTTGCACTGGGAAATGGGAAAATGGGATATGGTGGTCAGGAAAAAATAGCTCAGCTGGACAAGATGAAACTGCTTTGTTTAAAGTTATCAACATGAAAAAGTTCTTGACAAACCCAAACAATCAATCACTCACATGGTTAGCACCCGATGGGCTGTATTGGATATGTGGAAAAATGGCCTATGGACACCTCCCAGCTAATTGGTGCGGAACATGTGTCTTGGGCATTATTAGACCTGGGTTTTTTCTCCTCCCACTAAACACACGACAAGTCTTAGGGGTCCCCGTTTACGACGAAATAGGGAACCACCGCAGAAAGCGCGAGGACGTTGTTTCCTCAATAGGTAAAGTTGTCGTGGGAGGGAACCAAGGCACATGGGGAAATGATGAATGGCCAGCTGAACGTATCATACAAGTATACGGCCCTGCCACATGGGCCGAAGATGGTATGTATGGATACCGCACACCCATCTACTTATTAAACCGACTTATTCATTTACAAGCTGTAGTAGAAATAATAACAAATGAGACTGTCAAAGGCCTGACACAATTAGCCAAAGAAAGTGTAAAATCTAGAACATACATAATGCAAAATAGACTTGCATTAGACTACCTGCTTGCCAAAGAAGGAGGAGTATGTGGAAAATTCAATTTAACTAATTGTTGTATTGAAATTGATGAAAGTGGTAAAGTAATTAAGGAAATTACTGACAAAATGATGAAAATTGCCCATGTTCCTGTGCAAACATGGAATGGATTTGATTTTGGAGGTATGTTCGATGGTATTTTACCCAAATTCCCAGGTTTAAAAGCCGTTTTTATATTTGTTGCAATGATTGCTATGGGATGTATACTATTACCTTGCTTATTACCTATTTTTGTATTCATGATTAAGCGTAGTTTGAATGCCATTGCTGAAGCAAAAACTACTGCACAAATTAATATGATGCTTGAGAATAATGCGTATATGTTGAGACCAACAGATGAAAGTAAGCAACCCTTGCTACATTTCTCCCCGGATAATGATTCAGAAGATGACGCTGAAAGAATGGTAGGTGCGGACACAGGAAGCCTGGGGTCGGAGGGCAACACGCGACCTGAAATAGCACTCACCTCCATGGACGTAAAAGCTCCATGTTTTCAGCCTTAATAAAAGTAAAAACAGAGGAGATGTAGCGGTCATGTTTAAAAGTTGCTAGCTGCATCACATTTCTGCTAAGCCGGCACAAAGCTTGCTCAAGGTTTTGTTTTGCAACATTTCTATGCAACATTCTTCGCTTTGCAACATTTCTATGCAACAGTCTTCTGTAACATCTTTTTGTAACATGTGAACAAGCTTGCCCGGTAACACGTATACGTGACAAGTGAACAAAGCCTGCCCAGTAACAAGTGTTTTAACCAATCATGTAATAACACGCTGTAAGACAGAAACCTTTTGTATGATTTTAATAAATACCGTCTCAATCGGGCAGCCGGGGTCTTTGGATCTTGCTGAGCTGGTTGATGCGTTGCAACACATCATGGAGTCCATTCTTCCTTGGCACTATCAGGCCCGCCTAACCTAGGCGCACCCCAGCTGGGGTCCCATAGCCGAGCTCAGTCAGGCTCACCTCTGCAGAGGTTTCGATGCCTAGCTCCGGCTCACCTTTGCAAGGGTCCACACTCAAAGCAGACGAGGTCACCGTGTGGCAGCCAGCCACACACTCACTCACAGATGGGGGTCTTACTTCTCCTTTTGTTACAGGTATGGACTACGTGCCATTAACGAACTTTAATTGAACCTTGTGGTTTTGGACTTTTGACATAGGGACATTTGCTGGAACATGTTGTGGTTGAAGGCTGATGACATTTCCCTGTCCCTTTAAGCAAGCTTCTAACTGTCCCTTTTATGCCACGTCTTCATTCTTATATTTTAATCCTTATTTTATTCTACTTTATCACAGCCACACTGCTGCTAAGCTTGCTGGGCTGCCCTCCCATGTCCCCACTGGGCTAGCGTCTCCCGAAGCCACTGGTGTTACAAAGGTGAGACGGGACAAGTGTTGGGTGGGAGGGGTGAGCAACCAGCAACAGGGGGAACAGTTCAGAGGCATGGCCAGACAGCCATCGCTACCGGTTAGCTGAACTGGGCAAAATTTCCACCAACAGTTCAGGTGAACCGGTACAAACTGGTTGAATACCACCTCTAGGCAGGTCTTATTTAAGTGTGGAAATGAAGATGCCAATAGAGGCCCCAACAACCAGGGATATTTTTTGATCAGTTAAATAGTTGGTAGAATGTCTTATACAGGGAATGTATTGCTTGCATTTCAGGCCTTTTATGATAATCTCGACATGAATATAATGGACCAAAATATTGATATTTTTGCTAATATGGAGAAAAGCAGCTCTTTGATTCCATGGAGAAGACATTATTGCATCTATTGCTCACCCACCACCACCCACCCCTCACTTTACCAGAGAGAGAAAAACACACACAAACCTGTGGGACTTTGTAGGCGCCTCCTAATGTTGATGTCTGGACGGAGATGTCCCTTTTAGCTCCATCAAGAAGAGCCAGAAGGTTGTCCTTCCTTCCACAGCTGTAGTTGGGGACATTGGCTTCTCCAGTGGAGAGAATGTCCAGCAAGGCATCTGAAGTGCGGAAAGTGCTCCAATAGTTGGCATGGATGTTGTAGCCCAGTGTGAGATTGTGCAGGAGCTGGGAATTCTTGTTGACCGTTTGAATGTTGAAAATCGGTGTTAAGCCAAAATGAAAACCAAAAAGAGCCCTATTGTAAAAAAATTTTTTATTATAATCAACAGCAACAGCAAATACTTTTAAAAAATATATAATCCTCCAGAAGCCAACTGAGCCTTAAGTCAACATTGATCCAAAATGAAAGATCAGTTACAGAAATATGGAAATGGGTTGAGGTGTGGCAACTACAACTAGTTCCACCACTACTTGTAATAAAATTCATTATTCAAGTGATAAATTAAGGATTGAAGTGAGAGAGGAAAATAATCTTGAGTCCTTTCAGCTTTTTTTCAGACCCCTTTTTGAGTCTCTTTCACAAAATCAGACAAAAGAGAGAATCCATGGAAATCAAAATCATTCAGGAAATTAGACATACCCCCCAATATAGGAATAAATGAAAAATAAGAAACAGAAAAGAAGGAGAGTGTTAGAATGGAGGAAAACTCACTGGAGAAGAGCCTAATTCTGGGAAAGATTGAGGGCAAAAGAAGGGGGCTGCAGAGAATGAGGTGGCTGCATGGAGTCACTGAAAAAGTAGGTGTGAGCTTAAATGTACTTCAGGTGGGGGTGGGGGGTCCAGGAAGGCCTGGAGGAACATTGTCCATGGGGTCGCAATGGGTTGGACACGAGTTTGCAACTAAACAACAATGGAGGGAGTGCAACTCCATTACTCTGAATGACTTACGGATCATGGAAAACAAGCTGAACAGAAGGAGCCACGTTGAAAAGCAACTTTGTATGCAATATTTCATCTCCAGTGGTGATTATACCAATGAGATGGTCTCCTGGGCTGTAAAAGCTCTGTGGTTGATTCC
The DNA here is from genome assembly GCF_964273705.1 of Natrix helvetica. NCBI lineage: Eukaryota > Metazoa > Chordata > Lepidosauria > Squamata > Natricidae > Natrix > Natrix helvetica. The sequence continues at coordinate 123,851,710 of NC_138551.1, read as the reverse complement.
CATCCTGGTGCTCCAAACTCTGCGGGCACTTAATTCTCAGATTCCCAGAGACTGGATGGGACAAAAGCAGAAGCAGAAGCAGAAGCAGGAGGTCCATAATTCATGGGGAGAATCAATCCACTTCCTGTTTCTAAGACAAACAACAGGAATAGTGGAAAATTGCAAAGACTCGCAGAAGAGGCTTTCCTGATATAAACAGAGAACCACTCAGTTTCATCTGGACAGGAGAGAAAGATGCAATCAAGAGCAGAGCCTCTGCCTGTAACAAAAACTTGTTCCCAGAGAGTTTGACCCAAGGAATTTATCCTTTTCTGATGGAAGGTCCTTTGCATGTGGCTTCAGTCTGATGTCTACATCAAAGTCAAAAACTGGAGAAATAACATCATAGGTCTCAAAGGTCCAGATGGTCATAATTATATAGAGAAGCAACTTTTCCTCTTGGGATCCCTAACTTCTTCTGGGCTCCATGTGCAGAGGAGAGGCTGGAGAAAAGCATGTTATGGTGGAAAATTACAGATACACCTCTGGGGTCATTGTTCTGTTGTGATTGTGGTCCTTCCTGTCAGGACAGAAAGTGCTGCTGGAGAAAGATAGTTCAACACCCAGGGAATTGACTTCTGCTGTCCTTCAACATGGTCTCTTGTCTCCAGAGATTGCTGGGGAAGGTCACCCAGCGTTATGGAGTTTGTTTCCACTCTAATGCCATTGAACTCTAGTGTTGCCTGTCTTCTAATGACAAGGAGGCCATCAATACCCTGGAACTCTGCCCAATGTTAAGAGTAGCCCCTGGTTGGAATTTTGTTTTATATATATTGACCCTAATTGCAGCTGGTTTTAAAACTGCTTATGCCTGAAGTGATGTTTCATCTGCCATCTTTTCTAGCAATATTAAATTTTGAATAAGAACTCATTAAGAAACAGGAAAGTGACATCTTGTGGACTACATCATTGAGTAAAAAGGGAGAAAATTATAGAGTGGATGAATGTTTTCATTTTTTTCTTCTGTATCGTTTCTAAGTTGTCTTTCCATGTTCATATAATACACTAAGATTCTTTATATTTTGACCTTTCTTAGTTTATTAAATAAAGAACGGACTGTCAGGTCTACAGCTGAGATCTATCTATCTATCTGCCATCCATCCATCCATCCATCCATCCATCCACCCACCCACCCACCCACCCACCCACCCATCATCTCTCTCTCTCTCTTTCTCTCTCCATCCATCCATCCATCCATCCATCCATCCATCCATCCACCCACCCATCATATCTATCTATCTATCTATCTATCTATCTATCTATCTATCTATCGATCGATCGATCGATCGATCGATCGATCGATCGACCTACCTACCTACCTACCTACCTACCTACCTACCTACCTATCATCTATCTATCTATCTATCTATCTATCTATCTATCTATCTATCATCTATCTATCCATCTATCCATCTATCCATCCATCCATCCATCCACCCACCACCCATCATCTCTCTCTCTCTCTCTCTCTCCATCCATCCATCCACCCACCTATCTACCTTTGTATCTAATCATTGCATTTATTGGCCACCCATCTTATCACAGGGAACTCTGCAAAGATGGTGGAGATGCCACAGTGTGGTGGATGATGCAACCTGATTTCCAGAGATTTGTTGGGCCTTCCTCTGTTTTGGGGATGCACTTGGTGGGGGGGACCCTTCCCATCTCTGAGGCTGAGAGGTTTGAAGGTGATGTTGAAAACTCCTTTCTTCCTGGTTTATTTGGATCCATTGTTCAGGGATTGTGCCTCTTCACTGGAGGGGGGGACATTAATATGGACTTCTAGGCCTAGAAGGGGGAACTGGATGGGGGCTGAGTGAGGAGGGGGGGAATTGAAGGGACAGGAAGGTCCATCCTGACAGGGAGAAACAGAGAATGGCCCATATCCCAGGTCCACCGCTTGGAAGTTCTCCCACTCAACGTCCCTCAGATTCTGCTCTCAGGGCCTGGAGACCAGATCCTGGGTGGCTCTGGGTTCAAGCTGTGGCTTCTCAATACCAGGTTGATGTGGGATTAGACTCTGTTCTCCTCCAGGGGGTTCACAGCCATGTCTTACCAAAGCCGGCTTCTGCCCAGAGAGGAGGAAGCCCCTTCTCGACCAGGAATGATCCCACCCCAATGTCTGAGTTTGTCCCAGGGGAGACCCCAGAGGAGAGGAGGAGGAGGGGGGGATGTGGTCATCCATGATTTCTTACGGGCTTTGAGGAGGCTCCACATGGACCTCTGGTTTGTCTGAGGGGGGGCTGCGAGGACCCCGGCCTGGTCAAGTATGTTGTGTGAATGTGGTCCTTGCAAGCAGAAAAGTGTCCCCAATACAGGTAGTCCTCAACTTATGACCACAATTGAGCCCAATATTTCTGTTGTTAAGTGAGACATCCATCAAGTGAGTTTTGCCCCATTTTATGACCTTTATTGCCACAGTCGTTAAGTGAATCACTGCAGTTCTTAAATTAATAACACTGTTGTTAAGTGAATCTGGCTTCCCCATTGACTTTGCTTGTCATAAGGTCGCAAAAGGGGATCACGTGACCCTGGGACACAGCCAGAACGGCCATAAACATGAATCAGTGGCCAAACATCTGAATTCTGACCACGTGACTCTGGAGAGGCTGCAAAGGTCATAACTGTGAAAAACGGTCATAAGTCACATTTTTCACTGCTGTTGTAACTTTGAACGGTCACGAAACAAACTGTCGTAAGTCGAGGACTGCCTGTGTATCCTATTGTTCAGCTTCTCTCCAATGAATTGATCCACTTCAGAGTTTCCATCATCCACTGACTCCTCGGCCAACAGGTTCAACCTCAGGAAACAAACCATGGTTAAAAGTGGCACATGTAAATGCAACCATTGATGAAGTGACCAAGTTAAGTGGGTTGTGTGGATCTCACTAGTTAGTCGGGTGTGGTGGTTGTGAAATCCCAGGGGACCCTGAGTTCTAGTCCTGCCCTGGGCACTAAGCCAGCTAGGAGACTCTGGGCCAGCCACTCTCTCAGAGCCCTGGGAAAGAGGCAATGGCAACCTCTTCTGAACAGCCTTGCCGAGATTCCTGGGTCAGCTTCACCTGGGGGCTTCCTGACCACCTTCACTCCCAGATGGCCTCCCTGCGCCTGGCTTCCTCCTTGCCAGTCAAGTGGCCTCCAATGGGCTGAATTTGGAGAGGGTTTTGCAGGAGGCTGTGCTGTGAGGAGGGGGCACCCAGGGGTCCTGCAGGGACAGAGGGGTCTGCAGGAGATCCTCCCCCTCCCTAGTGAGGGCAGGGAGGGAGGGGGGCTGGGGGAGAGGGAGGCAGGGGGAGCCCCCCCCATCTGCTCTGGGCTGCTCAGGGGCTGTCGGAAAGCTCACCTCTGAGGGAGGGGCCCTCCTTGGGATTGGCTGGGAGGGAGAGGGGCTCTGACATCACAAGTGGGGACAGGTGGGGCTCCCAGGTGAGCCCTGTGCACCTGCAGGCCAGGTGGGGCTGGTGGGGTCCAGGGGGGGGGAATGAGGTCAGACTGGGCCTCTGCTGCCAATTTACCCCTGGGGCAGCCAGGTGGTGCTTCTTCCTCCTGATCTGCCCCATGGAGAGGGGCCCTCTGGCCTTGCAGGGCAGGTGAGGGGATCTGCCCCAGTGGCACAGTCTGCCAAGGGCAGAGTGGGGGGACCCAGGCTGCCTCTGTGGCTAAGACCTCAGACCATAGCTGGCTTGCTTGGGACCCAGAGGGTTGGTGCTGCTGTTCCCCCAGGGATCGGGGGCTGTGTGAAGCCCACCAGCTCCTAGTCTGGCCAGAATGAAGGGCTGAAGCAGGAAGAGAGTTTCTTTGCTCCAACCTCCAGGAGGGCCGGTTTTCCTGCATGGATCAGGCTGAACCCCACTCCAGCCTCTCCTTCTCCCCCAGAGCTCTGGGTCCATCCCATAATATCCCCCTCTGCCTGAGCTCCTTAAAGAGGCTTTACGGCCGTTTCTTTCCCAGGGAGACGCAGGAGGGAGGCCAGAGGGAGAGGAGGACGGAGGAGAATTGGGCCCCTTTTCTTCTGGGTGGATTGAGGGGAGGGGGAGGAGGAGGAAGAGGCCGGGAGAAACTTCCCTGCAGCTCCGCCAGGACTTATAAATGAGTCCTCCTCTGTCTTCCCTCTTGTGACGGTTTACCTCTTTATTGGACAGAGAGTCCTCGACTTACAACATTTCATTTAGTGACCATTCAAAGCCACAATGGCACTGAAAAAGGTGACCTATCAACATTTTTCACACTTACGACCATTGTGGCACCCCCATGGTCACATGATTTACATCTGGATGCTTGGCAACTGATTCATATTTATGACGGTCTCAGCGTCCCGGATTCATGTGATCCCCTTTTGCGACCTTCTGACAAGCAAAGTCAGTGGGGAAGCCAGATTCACTTAACAACCATGTTGCTAACTTAACATCTGCATATTTAACAAACATGGCCAGAAAGGTCACAGAATGGGTCAAACTAAATGTTGTGCTCAATTGTGGTCATAAGTCGAGGACTGCCTGCATGTTGTTTATATTTTCTCCCCTGGATGCTTCCCTTGTGTGTCACATCAAGGAGGTTTTTCAAGCTGCCCTGCGTTGGGCGCAGTCCCATCTCTTCCCAGCCCCACCAAGAAAGGGGTTTGGGGGGGGGGACCTGGTGGTCCTTCTTCTGGTTCTGGGGATGCGCTGAGTGGGCTCTGTGGCCCCTTGGACCTCCCCATCTCAGAGGCTCTGAAGGTGCAGTTGGGGGTCCCTGAGGTCCATCTGGGTCAGTCGTTGGGGGGGGGGGTTCATTTCCAATCTGGAGGGGGCCCATTGACAGGCACTCCTTGGCCCAGAAAATTGGGGGTTTGAGAAAGGAGGGGAAGCTGAGGAGACAGAAGGACCATCCTGAGGGTGATGGCCAGGAAAGCCACCATGAAGCCCAAGTTGCCCAGGGCTCCATAAGAGGAGAACCTTCATTGAAGGGGGATCTCTCTGGGTTGGGAGTTCAGATTCAGGGAGAGGAGGAGAAGCTCCCACCCAGGTGACACAGATGGGACCTTGGACTCCAGAGCAAGAAAGAATGGCGAAATTGGCCAGGCTTTTCCCCAGCCTCCTCCTCAGATAGTTTCCTGGCTCTGGGGCTGGGAAGGCCAGCACCACCATGGTTGTCTAGTCCCTCCTTAGAAACCTCCAGGTGTGAAGACTCCACAACCTCCTTCACAGGGAGACCCTCCCATGCTTGAACGGCTCTTCGTGTCCTGAAGGAAACGGACCGACTGATCTTTTATCTTGGAGAAACCTGGAGAATTTGTGTCATGCCAGGTTATTCAAGAAGGGAAAAAGAGCTCAGTGTTGGGTCAGCCGCCTGGAACAGCTCCTAAAAATGTATTATAGGAGATATTCCAATCAAGTACGGTAGCTCTCTTAGAATGGTTGGTTGGTAATAAATACATTTAATATTCTTATTAAAAAGTGTTGGATGAAGGGCAATATGCACTAATGGTTATCAAGCTGGCTGAGAAAATGCCCCCAAGGACGTCTCCTCAAACTTTCCTCCAGAAATGACTATCAGATATTGAATTTGGTCACACTCTTCCACTCTGGACATTGGATTCTTCTCCATTTTTAATCAATGGCTTTGATGGAAGGAGAGAGGGAAGGTATCCGAGAACCAGAGATGGAGCTCTAATACCAGAGAAGACTAAAGGGGCCATTGAGGCCTTGGATTTTCCGGTGTGTCCATGAGGCTGCCTGAGTCAAAATGCATTAAAATAAGGATTTTTCTAACTGTCCATCTGGAAATGGACTGAAATGAATCTTACAGGGCTGATTTGTAGCATTTTGAAATAAACACCTCAAGTGGGGAAGGGGCCTGAGAGCAGGAAGGCCAGAGCCTGAAATTATGCAGGGAAAATCAAGGCCTAAATCTTAGGCCAAGCCAGGAATTCTCTCTATTTGGGGCTTTCTGGCTCAGGACAGGACATGATTCTGCATTATTCCTTGTATTTTTCCATTCACTGGACCAGTTTCCAAGGTGACAGTTGGAAAAACTCCCTGGGGAGCCAAGAAGGAGGAAGAAATCCCCAACCATTTCCTTAATTATAGGGGGGAAGAGGGACTCCTGCCAGGGCTCCTCTGCAGAGCTGGAAATGAGTCTGTAAACAAGAACTCGGCTCCAGGTTTTCAGAGCTTCAGATTCGGAAATGAATCACTGAGGGGAAAATATAGTTTTCTTACAGAAAGAAAACAAGGCTGAGATGTGGAGATGAAAGAACAAGCAATGCTGGCTAGTTAAAGCCCAGGTTTCCTGCCGTCCTGAAGGGGCTCCCTGCAGACTGAGACCCTGAATGGGGTCAGGGGTCCCTTCCCTGAGAGCCCACCCATCCCAGGGTCTCAGGCTGGCTCCCCTCTATTCAGGTTCCAAGGACTGAGTGAGCCTCAAAGGCAATGGTGGAATTCAAATAATTTAACAACTGGTTTTCTGCCCTAATGACCACATCAAAATATGGGATGCTAAACTAGGCCAGAAAAGGCCTGAGGAAAAACAGTGTTTGCATGAATTACTTTAGCCCCCCCCCCCTTTTTTTTTCTTTAACTGTGTTCGGTCTGTGAATCCTTCTTTTTTTGGCACCTTTAATAAATTTGACCTGTTTAAATCCTGAAGTTGATTCATAGCCTTCTTGCACCTACTTCAGGTTGCCTGAGCTCCTAACTCCCAATGTCAGATCTGGATGGGGGAGGATTCCCCCCCCCCCCCCGGTCCTCACCCATTTTCTGGGTGGACATGGCAAGAATACACCATCTACCACACTGAGGGCAGTGCCATCCCCTCAGTTGCAGTCTTCCTATGCTACACTTTATTAAATAAACTAAGAACTCTTATATGAACATGGAAAGACCACACAGAAAGAGTCAATAAAAAGAAGAAACTGCACCAATTCTACAACTTTCTCCCTATTCAGCCTATGGTGTAGCCCACAGGCTGTCACTTCCTGACTCTCATGCAAAAATTGATATTAGTAGAAAAGATGAAATTTCACTTCTGTTACTAGGAATTTTTAAATCAATTAGGAGTTCCAATAAAAAAGGAAAATCACCGACAGGCCCAATGTCAACTCCCAGCGTTGTCATGGCAGACAAGGAGGGGGAGTGCATTCCACGCATACTGTCGGCTGGAGTTGGATCTCAGATTACTATAGCCAGCTTGGGAGGAGTGCAACTCATTGGGGAATGTGATCTATGACACAGACTGAGGGGAGGGAAGGAACAGGGGTAAAGGTCAGCAATAAATCAAACAATGCATAGACTTGACTGCAAACAGATCTTGCCTAATAGTGCTCCTAATGAATGACTAGTTTTTGTATTGAACCTTGACTCGATGCTCATGAATCAATTAGGGTTTTTTTTAGAAAATCTCACAGACAATCAAGTGTGCTTTTAAATATTGGTGGTGCCTGGAGGGAAACTCAGGAAACCATGGCAAAGGGCCAACTATCCGAAGAAAGCCTGATTGCAGCCGGAGTGCAGCCTGACCTCAGACATCAAAGCCGAGATGGGTGAAGCAAGAGGTGATGAGTGGAAAACAGCGTTCAACTGCCCCCTAGGGAGCTTCCAATTTAAAGTGATGCCTTTTGGATTGCAGGGAGCTCCAGCAGTGTTCATGCAGTTAATAAATGAGGTGCTGCACGAGCACTTCTACAAGGGGGTCCTCGTCTAACTGTAGGTCAAGCTATCAAAATGTGAATTCCACCATGCACAGCTAGACTATGTGGGCTACTGAGTGTCAAATGAGGGAATAGAGATGGACCCAGCCAAAGTACAAGCTGTCATAGGCTGGCAACCCCCTCGTACCCGCAGATAGCTACAAAGCTTCCTAGGTTTCACAAACTTCTATAGGCAATTCATCCCCTCTTTTGCGAAGATTGCCAAACCCATGACAGACCTCCTAAAGACAGGGAGCCCAGGAACAAAACCTCTCCCGGGACAACCTCTACAGTGGGACCTAACCTGCCAAAAGGCATTCGAAACATTAAAAGAAATGTTTGCAAAGGAACCGGTGCTGAAGCATCCTGACCCCAAGCAACCCTTCGTGATCCAAGCAGATACCAGCAACATGGTAGTGGGAGCAGTGCTACTCCAAATAAACAGACAAGGAAACTTACAACTCTGCACCTACACCTCCCGCAAGCTCACAGACACAAAGACACGATGGGCCGCATGGGAAAAGGAGGCTTTCACGGTGAGATGGGCATTGCTAATCTGGAGACGCCTGTTGGAGGGAGGCCAGAAACCATTCAAAGTCTGGACTGACCACAAAAATCTGAAGGCTGTCAGGACCCCACAGAAACTATCACCCAAACAAGTCTGATGGGCTTAATACTTCAACCATTTCGACTTCATACTTAAGTACATTCCATGGGGGAGGAACTTTCTAGGTGACACCCTCTCCTGCATGCCCCAGTACAAATGTGAATGGGAGCAGGTGGTAGATGCCATCATTCCCTCTACCCAAATAGCTGCCCAAGTGACCACCAGATGACAATGTTGTGACCGGCAAGACCAACCTGCAAGCAACCTAACCACGAGACTCAAAACTGAACTGCTAGCAGACTCCTGGTTCCAAAACAACCAACACACCTTGACAAAAAGAGATGACCTTGCATGGAAGGGGATGAAACTGTACATCCCAGAATCCCCATGTATCCTAATTCTCCAGAGGAGCCACGAAGCCAAACTGGCAGGCCACTTTGGATTCCTAAAGACTTTACACTTAGCCCAGAGGCAGTTCTGGTGCGCCTAATAAATGACTAGTTTTTGTACTGAACCTTGACTCAACGCTCATGAATCAAATAGGGCATTTTTAGGAAATCTCACATCTCACTTAACATTAGGCAGGGTTCAAGCAAAGCTACTAATTATTTCCTTGTTATTAGAAGACAGGCAGCATAAGTGACATCATCCTAGAATGACTCCAAAGCTCTGGGTGACCTTCCTGAGCAATCTCTGGAGACAAGAGACCATGTTGAAGAACAGAAGAATTTAATTCCCTTATTACTGATTTTCATCCAGCATTACTTTATTTTACATGTCCTGGCACTGGCAGGAAAGACCACAACCACAACAGAACTGTTCCCCCAAAGGGTTTAGTTGTGGCTTTTCGCTAACATGCTTTTGTCCAGCCTCTCCTCTGCACATGGAGCCCAGGAGAAGTTCAGGATCCCAAGAGGAGAAGTTGCTTCTCACTCTAATTATGACCACCTGGACCTTAGGGATCTTATGCTACTTCTCCAGTAGCTCCTTTGATGCAGAGATCAGACTGAAGCCACATGCAAAGGATCTTCTATCAGAAAAGGATAAACTTCTTAGATCAAGCTCCAAGGGAACAAGTTTTGGGACAGGTAGAGGTATTGACCTTGATTGTACTTTTTGCTCCTTTCCAGGTAAAATTGAATGGTTCTCTGTTTATCTTAGGAAAGCCACTGGCATTTCCATCTTGTGAGAGGGCTTTGTTTTCTTCCACTGTTTCTGTTATTTGTATTAGAAACAGGAAAAGGATTAATAAAGCTCCATAAATTATGGACCTCCTGCTTCTGCTTCTGCTGCTACTGATGTCCCATCCAGTCTCTGGGAAGCTTGGAGTGAAATTCCAATTCGCTCGCACAGAGAGGGACTTCTCCAGGTGCCGTCCACCAAACAGTGTCAAGGGGCGGCGCCTAGGAGCAGAGCCTTCTCTGTGACGGGCCCAGCCCTGTGGAATGACCTCCCTCCTGATATCAGGACTACCTCTGACCTCCGCTCCTTCCGTGCAAAGCTCAAGACCCACCTCTTCCAATTAGCTGGCCTGGGTCAACCATAGTTTTACCTTACCGCTCCTGACGGGTTTTTTAAATCTTGTAATTTAATTGAGAGTGTTTTAAATTGTCAATTTTAAATTCTATTTTATATATTTGTTACCTCCTCCATGTATATGTGTACGTATGTGTATGTGTTTATTTTTATTTGTATATGTATTGTTCATTTGTATATTTTATGTGTTTATTGTACGCCGCCCCGAGTCCTTTTAGGAGAGGGTGCGGCTAACAAATAAAAATTTATTATTATTATTATTATTATTATTATTATTATTATTATTATTATTATTATTATTATTATTATTATTATTATTATTATTAAATACCCACTGAGTTTGGAGTACCAGGATGAAAACAATCCATGGAGCTTTTATAGGCAAGGAGACCATCTCATTGGTATAGTGAGCACTGCAAAAACAACACCACATACAACACTGCCTTTCAACGTGGTTCCTTCTACTGCGTCTCCTTCGTAAGTCAGTCAGGGTGATGGAGTTACATTCCCCCCATTGTTAGTTCTAAAACTCTCCTTTTCTTCCTATTCTACTTACTTCTACATTGCAGGATCTGTCTAATTTCCTGAATGGTTTTGATTTTCATTGCTTCTCTCTTTTGTCTTATTTTGTGATAGGGACTCAGATCCAAATATAGCACTTAACAAAACCTGAAACAACTCCAGATTATTTTTCTCTCCCTATTCAATTCTGAATTCATCACTTGAATACTGAAGTTTGTTTAAAGTTGTGATTGAAACTGTTGCAGTTGCCTCTGCCTAGCACATTTTCATATTTGTACAGCTGATCCTTGATTTTGGATCAATGTTGGCTTAAGGCTCAGTAGGCTTGTGGAGATAAAGTTCATTATATATTTTTAAAAGTATTTGTTGTTGCTGTTGATAATAACATTTTTTCCCATAATAGAAATACTTATGGTTTTCTAAGTAACCTACAATTAATTTTTGCCATGCAAGTGGTCAACAAGAATACCCAGCTCCTGAACAATCTCACACTGGGCTACAACATCCATGACAACTATTTGAGCACTTTCCACACTTCAGATGCCTTGTTGGACATGCTCTCCACTGGAGAAGCCAATGTCCCCAATTACGGCTGTGGAAGGATGGATAACCTTCTGGCTCTTTTTGATGCAACTAGAAGGGAAATCTCTATCCAGATGTCAACATTAGTAGACACCTACAAAGTCCCACAGGTTTGTGTGTATTTTTCTCCATCTGGTATAGTGAGCGAGTGAGTAATAAATACACACATATCTTCTCTTTTGAATTCAAGAGCTACTTTTCACCATATTAGCAAACATGTTAATTATTGTTATCCTTATTGTTCAAATTTATCTTAAAACCTCTGAAGAGCAATAAGATCACAAGAAAGGACTTTCTATTCAGCTCTTCAAAAAAAGTATCCCTAATTGTGGAGTTTCTATTGGCATTTTCATTTTCACATATAAATAAAACCTGCCACATCCAGTTAGATTGAAGTTGGCAATAGTAGTGTCTGTATATATTAAAATAGAATAAAAAGGACTCTAGCAATTACAGGCCTGCTAGATATGTTGCTAAAATATATGCTATTTGTCTCTTAGGTAAACTTGTGAGTTGGGTAGAAGAAAAGTGTATTCTTTGAAGGAGAAGAGGAAGGTTTTAGGTAAGGTTAAAATATAAATTTGTATAACTAAGACATAAATTAATAGTCTACTATTGACAACAGATTGGTCTTGAAATGTCTAATCACAAAATATGTCAGTCAGATAAACCACTTTTTGCTGGCTTTATATATATTAGTGCAGCATTTGACATAGTAAATGGAGAAATGTTATGGAGGAAACTGATTGCCCTCAAAAGGGAGCTCAGCCTTTTGGCCCTGATCTCAGCACTTTCTCCCTTGTTTGAGAGGGAGGATGGAGCAATGAGAAGAAGGATTTATGCTTACCAAGGGGGAGGGGAAAGATGCATATTTGAACCCTTGTTATTCAGTCCAGATATGAATGACTCACCTGCACTAATGAAAGATCCTGAAGTCCTTATGTCTAATGTGCTAAATGCATATTGGAATGCCATGATTTACAAAGATAACATGAGATTACTATCATATGTTGAGATTACTATCATATGTAGGCTGTTAAGTAGTCCTTAATCGTATTGTCATAATTCTCTGATCATTAATAAATCAAAGTCCAAAACTTTGGTCTTTGGAAAAAGGACATCATAGCCACAGATGTCTATTCAATGGTGAGCTGCACAAAGCAGCTCAGACCAGAAGTACTGCAGATTACTTTGAATGGTTGTGTCCTCCATCTCTTCCATAGCCGACTCATAGCATTCATCGCTATCTGAGTCCCTCAGCAGCTCCAACAGATCCTGCTGGGCCACAACAGTGAGCCAATAGAGCAAATTAACATCTTTCCTCACCTGGGGAAGTTTTCTCTGAGACTGAATCTTGGGTCCCTCATCATCAAAGGAGCTCATTTAGAGGAAGGATCTGAATGAATCTAGCACTTAAATTAAAATCTCACAGTTCTCCAGCTTCTTTAGCCCCAACTATTAAAGTATATAAGGCCAAGGTTCCCCCATGTTCTTATACTGAGCTGATGTTTGGGGCTTCAAGCAGAATCACTAGTAGAACAAACCTATCACTGCATCTGAGGAGAGTCTTGGGGGTAGATAAAAGGACTTCAGCTGCTGCTCTTAGAGCCGATTTGTGAATTTACATGACTTCTTCTTTGCCTAAAATCAGGCTATATTAGTATTGGTTTAACATTAAAGCTATGGAAACTGGCAGACTCCCAAAATTGTTTCTCTCAGAACAGACAAATTTCAATTAAAGACCAATCTTGGACTGTACCACTGACAAAATTCTATTAGTAGCTGTGATCTCCCTGTCTCTTGTACAGCTGGAGCAGAAGGTAAAAAGATGGTTCCACAAAGAATCTGGGTTATTGAAGCAGAGAAAGATGCTGCAATCTTCAAAAATAGCATACAGCAATGTCCTTTATTGGAATAAAACATTTCATTTGAGATTTGCACACATAAGTCTAAGTGCGATAACTTTTAGGGGTGATACAGTAATACAAATTGCATTTTTATGTTGTTATTTTTTACTTAAATTGTTTCTTATATTCCATTTTATACATAATCTTGCTAATACTCTGTTAATATTTTAAATGATGGCCAAACAAACTATTCTAATATGTTCATCAGAATGAAGTCAGATTAATTTAAACCTAATATTTTGAGCTTGATCTGATCCCAATATAACACAACATTCCTCTTTTTTTTCAGATCAGAGATGACTTTGTTTCAGAGGCTCTTAATGATAAAAGTCAATTCCCTTTTTTCCACCACATGTTCCCCAAAGAAGGGATCCAGTGCCCAGCAGTTGTCCAACTGCTCCTCCATTTCAGATGGACCCTGATTGGCCTCTTTGCTTCAGACACGGAGAAAGGAGAGAATTTCATGAGGAGTTTCACTCCTATGCTTCTCAGGAATGGAATTTGTGCAATTATACCACAACGATTCTCAACAACAGGATACATAGCAGCCCTCAAATATGCCCTCTCTAAGTGGAGACAAGTCAATGTCTTTGTTCACTTCATAGAAGATGTTGTCATTTGGGACAGAATTCTTCCTTTCCATGAAACATTTCTGCGTTTGCCAGGACCCATTAAAGGGAAAATCTGGATCCTCACAAATTTTCAACTATACTCTATAAAAAAGCATAGACTTCTCAAATTCATCCATAGTATTTGGAACTTTGGTATTTTGGAAAAAGAAAGACGAGATGATTCTGCCTTTGAACCGCACTTCTTTGTGGAAGATCCGTTTGAAGACCATTATTTTCACTGTTCTATTTCAAAGCATGTCTTTTCTGTCAAAGGCCGCAGAAGATGCACCCAGAAAGCCCCACTGGAGACTCAAGAGAAAAGGAACAGGATCCGGATCACAAATTACTACCAACATTACAGTCTCATGAAGACTCTGGCTCAGGCTTTGAATGCCGCCTATTCCCCCAGACTGAGGAGGAGAAGGAAAGAGGGAGAAAAGATCTTGGGGTCCCCAAGGCTGCAGCCATGGCAGGTAAGGAGTCCTGATATGGATCCATTAATCTGAAGTTCTTTTGGAGAAGGAGTCCAGAGGAGAAGTAGAGGAATGACCTCAATCTACTTATGCTACAAAAGTTGGACAGATTTGGCTAATCTAATTGCTGAGGGGATAATGCTCCAAAGAGTAGACACCATGACAGATAAATTTTCATATTCAACATAGCTCGTTTTAAAAGACTGTTATGCATTTTTAAATACATTCCTGTATATGTGTGGTTTTGTGATCAGCATCGTGGAACGTTATCCTTATAAATTTGAAGGCCACTCTGAGACCATCTAGCTGAACCTCTCCTCTTTGCAGGAATCCCAGTTAAAGTTTCTCTGACTGATGGCTGCTCTGTCTTTGCCTTAAGACAGACATGTCAAACTCAAGGCCTGGAATGTGGTTAGACCTGGCTTGTGGGGCTGTCCTAGAGGCAGTGAGGGGCCAGCCCCTGCTGCCTCCTGCCCTGCCCCCGTGTGCATGCAACTGACATGTGATGAGCACCGTTTTGCCCCACAGGCTGACCATACTCTGGCATCGGGTGGCTGCCACACTGCCATGCTCCATGCAGAGTCTAGAGCCCCAGCAGCTGTGCAGTGCCCACTACCAGTGCCTCTGCCACCTCCATGGCTCACTCACTGGTATATGATGGACAAATCTTGCTGAACATTTTTTGTTTGCTTATGCAGATAATGTTCTCTTAACTCAGTGCTTCTCAATTATTTTCTGTCATGCCCCCCCTAGGAAGAAGAAAACATTTCGCCCCCCCCCCCCCGCGCGACTGTAAATAGTATCATTTGTCTATAAAATTGTTATAAGTACACCTCTGCATAACATAGCACACCGGTCTTTCCTCGTCTCCCACCGTAGTCACATGCTTTCTTTCCTCTTTCCCTCTTGCTTGTCTATCCTTCCTTCCACCCTCCCTTCCTCCTTCCCTTCCTTCCTGCCTCCCTTCCAGTTCCCTCCTTCCTCTTTCCCCCTGCCTGCCTGCCTTCTTTCCTCTTTCCCTATCCTCCTATCCTTCCTTTCTCCCTCCCTCCTTCTCTGCCTCCCTTCCAGTTCCCTCCTTCCTCTTTCCTCCTGCCTGCCTTCTTTCCCTCCTGCTTATCTATGCTTTCTTCCTTCCTTGCACCTCCCTCCCTTCTGCCTGCCTGCCTTCTTTCCTCTTTCCCTATCCTCCTATCCTTCCTTTCTCCCTCCCTCCTTCCCTGCCTCCCTTCCAGTTCCCTCCTTCCTCTTTCCTCCTGCCTGCCTGCCTTCTTTCCCTCCTGCTTATCTATGCTTTCTTCCTTCCTTGCACCTCCCTCCCTTCTGCCTGCCTGCCTTCTTTCCTCTTTCCCTATCCTCCTATCCTCCCTTCTTCCTTCCCTTCCTTCCTGCCTCCCTTCCAGTTCCCTCCTTCCTCTTTCCCCCTGCCTGCCTGCCTTCTTTCCCTCCTGCTTATCTATGCTTCCTTCCTTCCTTGCACCTCCCTCCCTTCTGCCTGCCTGCCTTCTTTCCTCTTTCCCTATCCTCCTATCCTTCCTTTCTCCCTCCCTCCTTCCCTGCCTCCCTTCCAGTTCCATTCTTCCCTCCTTCCTTCTGCCTCCTTCCTGCCTGCTTGCCTTCTTTCCTCTTTCCCTCCGGCGTGTCTGCTTTTCTTTCCTTCCTTCCACCTCCCTTCTGCCCTTCTTCCCTCCCTCCCTGCCAGCAGCTCCTCCAGCATCCCAGCTGGAAGCAGCAGCACAACAGTCGCCGTTACCAGGGGTGAAGGGGTGGCGGTGGCAAGATCAGGTGACCGCCGCCCCTTTGTCCCTTCCCCAACAGCGGCTGTTGCGGTGGAGCTTCCAGACGGAATGCTAGCGGTGGAGCTGCTGGCGGGGAGGCGAGCTACGCGGTGGCGAAGACGAGCGGTCCCATGCTTCCCTCCCTCCCACCCCCACCCGAGCAGGCTTCTTGCAGAGCTCCAGCCCGGGGCTCCAATGAAAATCCACAGTCCGAAGTGCTGCCACTTCCAGGCGGCATATATTATGCCTCGCCCACGCCTTCGCCACCGTTGCACCCAGATGGAAAGGGAGCCTTCGCGCCCCCCTTTACGGAGCCTCGCGCCCCCCCAGGGGGGCGCGCCCCACTATTTGAGAACCGCTGTCTTAACTAAACATATTTGAAAGATAGAAAATTGTAGAAGAAATATTCAAATATATGACCATGTTTTCTGCGTTTCAAATTATTGGATGTTTCAATACTAGTTTCATCCCTTTCTGGACAAGAACGTGTTTTGCAATCTTTCCCACTTTAACCTCTACTTGGACCAAAATGGAAAAATAGCAGCAGATCTGGGCATCTGGGGCCTCTTGGTTCTCCCGAAGGAGGATGTCAGAGAAATGACTCTAGGGATTATTCATAGACAGAGATTTTTTATCATCCCAAAAGCTCTTACACAGCTTAAGCTGCTCAACAAGGTGGGTGAAATTTTGGTGTATTTTCTCTGTTTTCCAAAGCCTGAGGTCCCATTTCAAGTGAGCTCAGCCTTGTCCCCAAGGTGGTTGACCTTCAGTTGAACTGAATGTGGGGAGTAGAAACCTGATGATTTTCTTAGACAGCTTGGGAGGTTTCACTGCTATTCCATTTTGTGGACCATCTACAATTTAGTATCTCCATCAGAAACCCAGAAGGGTTGGGGAGTGTGTAGCTAATTGCATCGGTTTTGTTTCCTTCTTGTACACACATAGTAAAGAAAGCAAGTCAGTTGACCAGTGTCTGAATTTAGGTTTGGACAGGTAAAATTAAATCATGAGTGGGTGGAGGTACTTTGGGTTCCATTGGAAGACGTTTCATCTTGTCCTGCTTGGGGAAAGTGTTCATAGTCTGGGAAGTTCTTCCACAGACCAGACATATTTTTTTAAAAAATTAAATTTTATTTATTTTGTCAAGCATGTATAAGATAACAGGTATAACTATAAACATGATTATGAATACAGGAAATGGATACGAATAAATGGGAACAGTAGGACAGGGATAGTGGGCAGGTTGGTGCGCTTATGCACGCCCCTTGCAGACCTCTTAGGAATGGGGTGAGGTCAACAGTAGACGGTCTAAGGTAAAAGTTTTGGGGGTTTGGGGATGAAACCACAAAGTCAGGTAGTGCATTCCAGGCATTGACCACTCTGTTGCTGAAGCCGTATTTTCTCCAACTGAATTTGGAGTGGTTGACATTAAGTTTGTATTTATTGTGAGCTCCTGTGTTGTTGTGGTTGAAGCTGAAGCTGAAGTAGTCATTGACAGGTAAGACATTGTAGCAGATAATTTTGTGTACTATGCTCAGGTTATCCATGCCTCCATTACACACAGAGAGAGAGGGGGGGGCATAGAGCAATAGGACTTATGCTCCTAGGAAGGAGCTCCAAGGCTCTGGGTTCACATGAAATCGCCATGACTGTCATGATGTGCCCAAGGACTGATGTGCCCTGACCCAGACAACTGAAGCAAGACTTCAATCCAAAGGAAAGCCATTCCTCATCTATGAAGTTACAAGGGAGAAGATGAAAAGAAATGGTAGATTTGGCCTTTGGCTTGTAAGAGGATCCTTTTTGAGAGACATGTTCTCATGATTTCACACCCATCTCAACTCACTCCAGTTCTAGAATCTAGGCAGTTGGTTTTAGTCTGACTTCTCCAGTATGGCAGACACAAACATTGAAGAACTAAATATGCAGATCAACAAAGAACATTTCCTTTAAAATAGACAGTCCTAATTTCTAAGAAATATTTCCTTTGTATTTTAAATTTGAGACAGTTTGGGACTACTTTCAAAGGAGAGAAGCTTTCCAATGCTTTACATACTCCATTAGAAAACTTTCCAGATTTTATAGGTCAGAAGTTTCTTTCTTCATCACAGGCCATGATAAGGAAGTCCTGGCTTTCACTTGCTGATGAAATCTTTACTCAATTCCATCCACTCAGATTTTATTAAGTAGAAAAAGTCTTTATTGCTATGTAATATGCCAGAAGCAAAAGGAGGAATTAAACGAAGAATCTGCAATAATTGCATCTCCTAAAATTATTTTAAAACACTTAAGTGAATCCTAGAGACTACTTGGGTAATATCTACATGTAACTCCATTTTCCATGGACGGAGAGTCCTAACACATTTTCTTTGGCATTCCTTTTTTTTCTGCTCAGTCACTGCCTCAGTCCAAATGTGTGGAAAGTTGTCATCCTGGATTTGTCAAGAGGGCTCGAGAAGGAGAGCCAGTTTGCTGTTACGACTGTGTTCCTTGTCCGGAGGGGACCTTCTCCATACAGGAAGGTGAGTAACACTAGAGAAAAGGAGATGGGACTGATTCATTACATACATCAAATAATAAAGGTTCCTATGATGGTTCTGAACACCACAGAGGAAATTATTTGGGTCCCAATTCTTCTCTCACTTTCATAGACAATTAAACAAAAATTGATTTAAAAAAAAAAGTCTTATACTTCTTAACTTCTCTCACTGGAGTTACTAATAAATGTATGCTGGACAATACTCCTGGTATCACTAGATGTCCAAATAAGATATTTCTTGAATGGTATAAGGAGATAATAGTAAAGGAATATGTTTTTTTTCTCAGATACAGAAAAATGTACCAAGTGTCCAGATGACAAATATCCAAATGACAAACGAGTCCAATGTATTCCCAAAGTTATAATCTTCCTGTCTTATGAAGAACTTCTGGGCATCATCCTGGTCTCTTTTGCCCTACTCTTGTTCTTAATCACAGGGCTTGTCTTAATCATCTTCATTAAATACGGAGAAACTCCCATTGTCAAAGCCAACAACCGAGACCTCTCCTACATCCTCCTGGTCTCCCTCCTGCTTTGCTTCTTGTCTCCTCTTCTCTTCATTGGTCAACCAAGGAAAGCCACCTGCCTTCTCCGACAGACGGTTTTCAGCATCATCTTCTCAGTTGCCATTTCTTCCCTCTTGGCCAAAACCATCACGGTGGTGCTGGCTTTCCTGGCCACAAAACCAGGAAACCGAGTGAAGAAATGGTTGGGGAAGAGCTTGGCCAACTCCATCATCCTTTCTTCTTCTGCTGTCCAAATTATCATCTGCTCTATCTGGCTGGGAGCTTCTCCCCCCTTCCCTGACTCTGACCTCCACTCCCAGCCTGGAGAGATCATCCTGCAATGCAACGAAGGGGCCGTTGTCATGTTCTACGTCAACCTCAGCTACATGGGCTTCCTGGCTGCCATCTGCTTCACGGTGGCTTTCCTGGCCAGGAATCTGCCTGGGGCCTTCAACGAAGCCAAGCTGATCACCTTCAGCATGCTGGTCTTCTGCAGTGTCTGGGTGACTTTTGTGCCCACCTACCTGAGCACCAAAGGGAAATACATGGTGGCTGTTCAGGTCTTCTCCATCCTGGCCTCCAGTGCTGGTCTGCTGGGCTGCATCTTCATCCCCAAGTGCTACATTATCCTTCTGAGGCCAGACCTGAACACAAAGGAGCATCTCACAGCCAGAACAAATGTAAAAACATAAGAAAAAACACCATATATTTAAGAATAATAAAATGTCCATTTATTTGAACGAATACCTGAATTATTTCCACTTAGATAGTATGCAGGAATCAAATATCATATCTACATGTTTCCAAACGGGAAATTGTTGAAGGATTTTAATTCTTATAACTGCCTTCCTTTTCACCTCAATAAATCTTGCTAAAGAAAACTCTGTGAAAGTCATCCTGGCCTCCAGTGTTGGTCTGCTGGGCTGCATCTTCATCCCCAAGTGCTACATTATCCTTCTGAGGCCAGAGCTGAACACAAAGAGGCATCTTACAGCCAGAATAAATGTAAAAGCATGAGATATAATACCATTATGATATTGGAAGAATTGTTAAAGTTTCTTTTATTTGAAAGGAGATACTCTTTCTATTTAGATAGTATGCAGAAGACAAAGAAAACTATATCTATATGTTTCAAAATGGGAAATTGCTGAATGACTGGAATTTCTGTAACTCCCTTTCTTTTCAGCTCAATAAATCTTGTTTAAAAGTCATTCAATTTGTTGTTCAGCAACAGCAACTGAATTTGATACCTCATAGAAAATAATCCGGGCACTTGTTCCTATAGCTAAAAGTGTGTATGTGTGTGAGTGTGAGAGAGAGAGAGAGACACACACACACACGCACACACACACACACACACACACACACACAGAGGGGGGGGTTGTCAGGAGGAAGCTGTGGGAACCAAGAACCAGCCTTGTTGCCTGATCCTCTCCCTGAGAATGATGTGAAATGCCATGTTTGACTGGCTCTCAGCTGGGGAGGGAAATCTTCATTCCTCTTATATAGTTCATTCTTGATTTCCTGATAAAACTTTCCTTTGCAGAAAGTGCTCAGCAGAACAGCTATCTGGGATTTCAGTTTGGGATTGTTTTTATTTTGGTATGTACCTCACACCCCAAAAATAATAAATAAATAAATAAAAATAAAATGTGCAAAGTAATTTCCACTGTATTTTTTTATTTCATCAACCAGAGAAATAAAATTGCAGTTTTCAGACCCTTTAATTTTCCACTCTACAATTTCTATCTAAAGCATTTTCTCTGGTCCTCTTCCAAGCTTGTCTTGTTTGTGAAGGGCTGGAGAAGATGCCCAGAGAAAGGGGACCTTGTGACTTTCCCCAGAAGGAGGTTGGAGGCATCCTGTCTAAAGGCAGCCGCATCATTGACCAGGTCACAAACCTTCAATGCTGCATAATATCCATCCAGGTCAGGAAGGAGCCAACGTTGCGACGATACGGATGTGAGGTCTCGATGCTCCGAGACCGCAGCTGATACTTTTGCCACTGGGTGGTCCAATTGGACCTAAACCATCCCGAAGAGACGGTGAACAGGAAGAATACATCTTGCTGACCTTAGGGACATCGCAAAGTCCCTGATCAATGCAAGAGAAGTTCTTCAAGCCGGCAACAAAAAATCCAGCCAAGGCTGCCGAAGTCAGGTTAGCTCCAGAATGGAAGGATGCAGAAAGAGAAAGTGTTTCCAGCTGGTGAGGAACTTTTACTGTTTTAAAAAGAGACTGCCTATAAAAAATTTAAAATTAATTTAAATTGGAGAACAAGAATCAAGCGGCGGAATAAAATTTGGAATGGTTTTGGACAGTGGTTATCTTACTTTTAAAATGTTATCTTCATGGATGGAATTTATGCAAGCCTTTTAAAATGAATGGATTAAGTTTTCTTCTTCTATTTTTTTTCTTTTATCATTCTCTGTAACCTATGGACTAAAATTATCCTCTTTCATTACTGTGGGTGTTCTCCTAACCCATTTAAAAATTGGTTGATAGATGGAAGAATATAATTTAAAACTCACCGCCCCGAGTCCCTCCGGGGAGAGGGGGCGGTCTAGAAATTTAATAAATTATTATAAATTAATAAATTATTATTAACTAGTTAAACTTGGTGAAATTTATTGACAATAGAAATAGTTTAAATAAATAATTGATAGTGTTACTAATGTATACAATGTGTAGTGTTATGATTAGTATAATTGGATATGAATATTGAATGGTAACCCATGTAAGGAAGATTAGAAACCCCTTTGGAATATATACAAAGGTTAATAAAAAAAGAACTAAGTTAGATACAGTTAAAGTTTTGATTATTAGGGGGGAAATGTTATGATACAGGATATAGTTTAAATAAAGGAGGGATAAGGATAACAACGTATATATAGATATGGGTATAACATAAGGAAACTGGATGTAAATTCTAAACAGAGATTTGGAAAGGAGGATTAGAAAATTTTGTTATTGAATATAATGGATGTTTAGTTAGAATAGGACATAAGGATTTAGTGTCAATGGAGGATTTTAGAAATAGTAAATGAAAGACCAGTATGTGGTTATGTATTAAATCTTGGTATATTTTATGATGAAGGATGTTTAAACAATTATAATCAAATGAAAATGGAGATATGATGATGGTAATATGTATAAATATCTGAGTTAAAATACTTGAGTTAATATGAATTATGTTTGTTGACTGTGGAAGAGATGCACAAAAGTCTTTCTGTAACCAACTGATACACTTTCTACAGCATGTAAAGAAGAATGTTTGTTTTGAAAATAAAAATAAAAAACTTTATTAAAAAGAAAAAAGAAAGTTCGGGCTCGGCTGTAGTCGTAAGGCAAAGACTTCCTGCCTTTCAATTCCTTGTTGCCTGATTTGCTTCCGAAGGGCTGCCTGGAAATTGAACACAATGTCAAAACCTTCCAAATTTGCCCATCAATGCCCTTGATGGTCTTTAAAGTCCTTGGCATATGATGGCAATTTGGGTCAGAATTCCCATAGCTAAGCGATGTGGACATAAAGCTCAATCACACCCCTTAATGATGGCAATCCACCCATGGTGGCTGTCATTAATTGAATCCCACTGTCATTAGGTGAGGGAATTTGTCCAAGGGCACTGGGGAAGCCAGCAGGAAGTCTCAGGCCTGCAGGCAGCAAAGTGGGGGAGGAGAGGACATGGGGGAGGGACAGTGAGGGGGGAGGAGGCTGGGGAAGGGGGGGCCAGTCAAGGACCCCCCCCCCCACTGGCCTTCTAATTTCCCTGCCAGTTTCCCACTGGTCTCTCTGGGGAAACCAAAGGGAAAGGCTGCAAATGGGGATCGTGGAACTGGATTGCAACTGGTCGTCACTAGGAATTGATGGTGAGGCATCCAGAGAGCGATTGCGTGGTTGAATGGGGAGCTGAGGGGTGGGGGGGGGGTGGGGGGCAGAACTCCAAGGACCACTTGCAAGCAGCCTTTGTTCAGTGCTGTCATAATTTGGAGCGGCTGCTCACCCATGGTCGTAGATGGAGGACTTTCTGCCCTGTCAGATGCTGGATCTCCTCTCCTTCTGAGCAGTGAAGAACCCGGAGAGAACTCTTCACTTTCTGGGCCAATCAGGACCCTTCCCAAATAAGATCCCGCTCTGTGCGTGAGATGGAATTTGTGTGCTTTGTGTACTGCCAGTAAACCACATTTATTTCATAGATTTTATAAAGAGTTCCCTCTCACAACAATTAAAACCAAGAAAACTCAGTAAAAATACAAATATATTTGCACAGACAGACAACCGTATTAAAAGCACCCCTCAAAAATCAATTAAAGGCAATGTGGGATGAGGGTAAACAGGTGAAGGCAACCAGGGGTCCCATTCAGGGGAAGCCTCGCAAGGCTCCCTCCTCCTCCGGGACCCCAGGCACAATGGCCAGCATGGTCCAGGCCCTTCCCAGAGGCCAGGAGGCCGGGCTGGATGGCCAAGGGTCAGGGCAGGGACCAGGAGTCCAGGCTGTGTGTCCTCTGGGATTCCCACACAATAACAACACCAGGAAATAAAGAGATTTGAAGCTTTATTATTCATTCAAGCAAACTAAACAAATCCATAAAGGCACAGCCTAAAAAGCATCCACCTCAAGCAAGATGACCCCCAATCTCCCCTAAACTGCCTGGATCTGCTTAAGGATGACAACCGAGAGACCAGAAGGGCAGCCAAATTCCAGAGGACCCAGTGCCAAGCTCCATCCAGAGGCTCCTAGGAGGTCAAAGGCAATTTCAGAGCTTCCATCCCAGCCTGGACTCAGGACCTCCTTCCTGTTTCCAGGGCATTTCAACTGGGGGAGCCCAGCCTGGCTGCCTGGGAACCCTGGTGGTGGTTCCCTCCCAAATGCCTGGGAAACTACAGAGAGGAGCCGGTGCTTATTTCAATGATCTTGGGGTTCTCTCTTCTCCCTCCCACCCCCCAATTTTGGAAAGGGAAAAATAAGCAGGGTAGCTCAGAAGGAACTCTGAGTTTTGCACAATTGTTGCTCCAGGGGCCCATCTGAATTCTGGGGAGACAAAGTTCCAAAGGACTACAGAGGGTGTTGGGGTCTATTTTAGTGAATGGAGACGTCTGCAGGGGCCACAGACCTCCCCCCCCCCAAGGAATAGCCTCCCCTACCCCTGGTTTTTTCATCTTCCTTCCTTCTCCCCATCAGTTGGGCACTTAGGGGGAAAGAGGTTTTTTCCAACTCTGGGCCAAAAAGACTTTGGAATCTGATCTTTCCTCCAATTCTGGACCAGACAGACTCTCTCCTCCCCAGCTGCCCCGTCTGCTTCCCATCCCACAAAATAGGAAATCTCAAGGGAAACGAAGGGAATAGAGTCAGTTCTAAGAAAGGAGTGGGCGAGGGGATCCAGGGTAGAGAAGAGAGGAGAGGAGATGATGGATTGAGGGGGAGCTTGTCCCAGCAGGTCCCCCTCCATCAGCTGGATCCCCCCTGTGGCTCCCTAGTCGGCTTGGGACAGACGTCCACCTGGAGTTACATTCGTCCACCTGGGACGGACGTCCACCACCGTTACTTGCAGGGTCTCTGTGGGGGTTGGCAGCCTCACACAAGGTCCTCCACAAAGTTTACATTCTCGGGCACCTTCCTTGGGCTTCTGTGTCTTCTCCACCTTCCCTGAGTCTCTTCTGCTGCCAGACTAAAATAGGCCAGGTAAATTCAGGACCCTGGATAGCGATCCTGGATGAGGAATCCGAGGGAAACTTCTTTTAGTAGAGCAGGAATAATGTCAAGCGCCCAAGTAACATGACCCAAAAAACAAACTCCAAGGCATCAATCTTCCTTTCAAAGTCTATTTATTAGGAACACATTAAATTGACAAGGACTTGGTGTAATTCCGACTCTGGCCGGGATCTGGAATTACATCCAATCAAAGCAATAATATGAAACTTCCCCCCCCTGAGTCACAAACTCCAATCAACTCTGAGTCCAACTGCTCAGTGGCTCCAAACTCCACCTTCGTCCAGCTGCAGACACTTTCTCTCTTCCCAGGGAAAGGAAAGCCATCTAGGCATAACATTCTCCCCTTGTCTTTACAACCCCACTTTCCACAGTTAGAAAGTGGAGAGCCTGAAGTATTATTAAATCCATTAACTCACAAACCTCAAAGCTAATAGAAAAAGAATACAAAGGCTAAAATCAAATATGGCTACACCCAGGACACCTTCAGGGTCGACAAAGAAGGTACCCCCAAATCATTTTCTGCATGAGTGTGGCAAGAAATCAGATCACACCATCCACCACACTATAGGTACCGCCACAATCTCATTGCAATCCTCATAGCAGGCTCTTTATTTCGTAAACTAAGAAACGTCAAACTAGGAAGGATCAGAGCGTCTTAGGCAAACACAGAAGGGGAACAGAGAGAGTTTCATGGAAGAAATAAAGAAAACTTCTGTCTAGTCTTTAACTCCTCTCTGTCCCTATTTACCCAACAGTGCGATGTACAAGCGGTCACTTTCCTGAACCCCAGCGAGCTCTCATTTCAAAGTGTGATACTTCTAAAACAAAGGGGAATTCAAACTTCATTTCAAGCACAAGCTGTTTGTAAAATTAGCTCCTGTTTAGGATTGATATATGGAGATCTGACAGAAAAGAAAATCACAGGCTGGCCCTACTCTTAACATGAGGCACGTTGAAAAGTACGGATGGTTTCCTTCGTATTACTAGAAGACAGGAAGAAACTAGAGTAAAGAGACCTCAACCTAGAGTGGACCCAAATGCCATAGCTCTGTGTGAACCTTCCCCAGCAGACTTGGAAAGAAGAGGCCATGTTGAAGGAAAACAGAATTCAGTTCCCTGGTGTTGAACTATCTTCCTCCAGCCTCACTTTCTGGATGTGTCCTGACAGGAAAGACCAACAACCACAACTGAACAGAACCCCCAGGGGTGTATCTGTGACTTTCTGCTAAGATGCTTTTCTCCAGCCTCTCCTCTACACACGGAGCCCAGGAGAAGCCCAGGATCCCCAAGGGACCAATGGCCTCTCGTTAGAATTATGACCCAGACTTTGCTTATGCTACTTCGACTGCCTTTGATGTAAACATCAGACTGAAGCCACATGGAAGAGATCTTGCATCAGAAAAGGATAAACGCCTCAATTGTTCACACTGTGTGTGACACGTGTTTTGGAAGAGGCAGGGTCTGTGCTCTTAAATGCACCTTTTTCTCCTTTCCAGGTGAAGCTCAGTTTGTCTTTGTCTGGATCAGGAAAGCCAGGGTCATTTCCATCTTGTGAGAGTGCTCTGAATCCTTCCAACTCTTGTTCATGGTTAGAAGCAGTCAGGGGATTGATTCAGCTCCAAGAATTATGGACCTCCTGCTTCTGCTTCTGTTGCTGCTGATGTCCCAGCCGGTCTCTGGGAAACTTAGAATGAAATGCCCTCTGAGTTTGGAGCCATTGGAAGCCAGAGATGGAAAACAACCATGGAGCCATTACAGGCCAGGAGACCATCTCATTAGTATAATCATGAGTTTAACAAAAATATCGCGTACAACATTGCCCTTCAACATGGCTCCTTCTCTTCACTTTGACTTGTAAGTCATTCAGGGTGGTGGAGTTGCATCCCCTCCATCAGCAGTTCCAACACTCTCCTTCTTTTCTTCTTATTCCATTTACCCCTCTATTGCAGCGCCTGTTTAATTTCCTGAATCGTTTGGATTTCCACGGTTATCCCTTTTATCATATTTTGTAGAAGTAACTGAAATCCAAAAATGGGACAGAATAAAAACACTGACAACTCCAAATTATTTTCCTCTCCCCATCCAAACTTGAGTTCATCACTTGAATGCTAACTGATGTTCAAAGTAGTGATTGAAGTACCGTATTTCTAGTTGCCCCTTCTCAGTCCAGTTCCATATTTTTATAATCAGTCATTGATATAGAATTCCTGATCCTTATAGCAACAAATGACTTTTTCTTAGAATTGCTATATTTTTGTCACTGATCAAACATCCTCTTCTCTTTATGATGATTTTACTTTAATGTTTGAATTGTTCTGGATCCTGTTTAGTGGGCAGATAAAAATAAGTCCTTCTACAAATAATGGTCTATTTGTGATTCTTAAGCCTGGTGGAGGACTAGCTCCATTTCTTCTCCTCAACATTCATTAAAGTTACACAGTAATGGGTGGCTGTAATTTGCCTCTGGTTTTGGATCAACATTGGCTTAAGACTCGGTCAGCTTGTGAAGACAAATGGGATTAAATTGGGAAAAAAGTGTTCTTTTCATGATGCTGATAATAACAGGAACATTTATTTACAGTAAAATCTCTCTCCATCCTTTTTTAATGCTACTCTATATTTTTGCCTTTGAACTGATCAACAAAAATCCATATCTTCTGCACAATCTCACACTGGGCTACAACCTCCATGACAACTATTTGAGCACACTTGGCACTTCAGAGGCCTTGCTGGACATTCTCTCTGCAGGAGATGCCAATGTTCCCAACTACGGCTGTGGAAGGAAGGAGAACCTCCTGGCTCTTCTTGATGGAGCTGACAGGGACATCTCCATCCAGATATCAAGATTAGTAGGCACCTACAAAGTCCCACAGGTTTGTGTGTATGTGCTTCTTTGCCTGGCAGACTGAGTGGGATGGTGATGGGTGAGCGATAGATCCAAACATTTCTTCTCTATGGAACTTAAGCTGCTTTTCACCATGGCCATTGTAGGTGTCATGGCTGAGGATTTGGATTGACAGTAGGGCAGGGAAGGATCAAAGCAGAGATAGGCATCATGGCACCATTGCTTTGGGGGCTTCTGCTGCACACTTGCAAAGTGGGAAGAAAAGAGTGTATACATACAGTATGAACCACTGGTATTCAGTGAAGATTCAGTCCTTTAGACTTCAAAGATCCTGAAGTTAGGATGTCTAAGAAGCTAAATCACATTTTTATGCTGACTATATTTTATCATTAGTATAGTCTGAAGGTGGGTTGAACACTTTGTTGAAAAGAATTGGTTCCTACCGTCAGGATAATTCTCTGATTATTAATAAATCAAAGTCAAAAGTTATAATCTTTGGAAAATGACATCATGGCTATAGAAGGATATTCCCTTATTAGCCAATAGAGAGAATTAACACTTTCTTACCTAGAGGTAGTTTTCTTTGGAACTGGATGCTAGTTTCCTCTTTATCAATGAAGTTCATTTAGAGCAGAGTCCTAGGTTTATTTGCTTCTTAAATTAAAAAAAACACCATCAACTGTAGCTATCCAGCTTCCTTAGCCCTATCTACTAAAATTCTATCTATTGCCAAGGTTATCCGCAAGGGCTAATATCAGACTGAAATTTGGTAGTTCAAATAAATCACTAGTAGAAGTAAACCTGTCATTTGCACCTCTATTACTGTCTGCGTTGGTACTGCAATCAAGCAAGAGAGACACAGACAGACAATTAGGACTGCAGAATAAGTAATTGCAATCAGCCTGCCTTCCATTGAGGACCTGCATACTGCAAGAGCCAGAAAATATCTACAGACCCCTCGCATCCTGGACATAAACTGGTTCAATTTTGCCTCTCAAGGCAATGCTACAAGGCACTGCATGCCAAAAAAAGCAGACACAAAGGCAATCCCCCCCCCCCCATGCAACTAATTCCCACAACATTGTCTTATGCCCTGAGATATCCAACCACCTAGTAGGGCTGTGTTACTTATTATCCTTCCCATTTGTCCTATTATCTGTTTCCTTAGTTTCTTATGACTGTAATGTTGTCGTATCTCATGATTTATGCTGGTTGCTTTTATTTAGTATCCTATCATGATTTATGTTGGTTGCTGTAGCATCCTATGACTATCACTGAGTGTTGTATCTATGATTTATGATGACTGTATTTTATGATTGTGATTATCACGTGTTGCTTGTATGTACACCGAGAGCTTATGCAGCAATCAATCAGAATAGAGCTGGAAGGGACTTTTGAGGTCTTCTAGACCAGCCCCCTGGACTGGACTAGAGCAGGAGACCTTATACCATTTCAGTGATGAAGCACCCACAACTTCTGAAGGCAACTTCTGTTCCACTGGTTAATTGTCCTCACTGTTAGGAAGTTTCTCCTTAGTTCCACATTGCTTCTCTTCTTTATTAGTTTCCATCCATTATTTCTTGTCCTGCTCTCTGGTGCTTTGGAAAATAAATGGACCCTCTCCTTTTTGTGGCAGGTTCTCAAATAACTGAATAACAGAGTTGGAAGGGACCTTGTAGGTCATCTAGTCCAACCCCCTGCCCAAGCAGGAGCCCCTACACCATTTCTGACAGATGGCAGTCCAGTCTCTTCTTGAAAGCTTCCAGGGATGAAGCTCCAACACCTTCTGAAGGCAACTTCTGTTCCATTGACTGGTTGTTCTCAGATTGAGCTGTAGTTTCCTAGGTCTATCCCCCCCCCCTTTTCTTGGATGATAGGAATGGTTCTGAGATAACCATTGAGATAACCCTAACTCCTTCAGAACTCTGGGATGTAATCCATCAGGTTGCAGTGATTTATCTTCATCAAGGTCAAACTGGTGTTCTCTTTCCATTTTCTTGCTTATTTTAATTTTAATTTTAATTTTTAGTCGGTCTTGTACAGTTATGTTTTTGGTAGGTTGGATTATACTCTGCTTTCTTTCTACTGCCTGTTACTTCCTTGCCATCTTCTCTCTTTAGTGGACCAACTGTTTCCTTGACTTTTTTCTTGTTATTTGTATTTTGAAAGAAACTTTTTTTTATCTTTGACTTTTTTGCTAGTCTTTGTTTATTCTGTTCATTCATTCACCAGAGACAAATTCCTTGTGTGTGTCCAATCACACTTGGATTCAATTCTATAATTTTCTTTTCTATTCTAGAACAAACCCAATCATAGCATCTTAGTAGTATCCTGGAGATGGATAAAAGGACATCAGCTTCTGCCCTTAGAGCTGAATTGGGACTTTATATTTCTCTCTCTCTAAAGTTAGGCCTTATTATTGATATAAAAACTATGGAAATTGTGAGAAACTAAAAAATCTGGTCATTTAGAATAAACAAAATTTCAATTAAAGACCACTTTGACCACACATCTGACAAATTATGTTAGAAGTACGGTCTCCCTGACTCTTGCATAGAGAGAGAAAAGGCTGGAAAGATTGCTACACAAAGGATATACACAGGATATCAAAGCGGAGAAACTTGTAGCCATCCTCAGAAAGTTTGGAACATTGAAATGGATGAGCTGCTACAAACAGACCTTCCAGATTGCCAAGTATTGAAATGCAGAAATGCTGAAATACCCCGAAGGAGGATGAGTAAGATTTCAGCAGCTGGATACAATGGCTAAATATTGAAGATTTAATCAAGCTTTTTATAATGACTTTTGCAGAGGATCAGAGATGGAAGAAATGACACACCTTCACTGCTTTTTCAGATCAGTGATGGAATTCCTTCAGAGGCTCTGCAAGATAAAAGTCAATTCCCCTTTTTCCACCAGATGCTCCCCAAAGAAGGGATACAGTACCCAGCAATTGTCCAGCTGCTCCTCCATTTCAGATGGACCCTGATTGGCCTCTTTGCTTCAGACACGGAGAAGGGAGAGAATTCCATGAGGACTTTCTCTCCTGTGCTTGTCAGGAATGGAATTTGCGTTGTTATATCACAATTGTTCTCAACAACTGGTCATATAGCAGCCCTTGGGAATTCCCTCTCTAAGTGGAGACAAGTCAACGTTTTTCTTCACTTTATAGAATATGTTTCCATTTGGGAGAGAATCCTTCCTTTCCATTTAACACTTATGCGTTTGCCAGGACCCATTGAGGGGAAAGTCTGGATCCTCTCAGCCTTGGGCAGTATGAAAAAGAGAAGGCACAGACTTCACAAATATCTCCATAGTGTTTGGATGTTTGATTTTCAGAGGAAAAAAGGCCTCAGGATGATACCTTTGAGCCCAGTTTTCTTTTCAAACACCCATTTCCAGATCCATATTTCCGCTGTTCTCTTTCAAAGAATGCCTTTTCTGTCAAAGGCCGCAGAAGATGCACCCAGAAAGCCCCACTGGAGACCCAGGAGAAAAGGAACAGGATCTGGATTCCAGGTTTCCACCCTTTGTACAGTATCGTGAAGAGAGACTGGGACAGAATTAACGGTGTCATTCAGACTCTGGCCCAGGCCTTGAACGCTGCCTATTCCTCCAGACAAAGGAGGAGAAGCAAAGGGGCCAAAGAGAGGCTGCAGCCATGGCAGGTAAGTGGTACCAACAAGGATCCATCAAACATAGGTAGAAAGATGGTGAGGAACTTTCGGAACCTTTTTGAGGTACAAAAGGACAAGGATTGTAGCCAATTTAATCACTCTGGGATAATGTTCCAAAGAAAGGGCGCCATAATAGATTTCCTTTGGTATTAACAGCCAATTTTAAAACCATGTATACATTTTTAAATAAATTGCTGTAGGTGGGGATTTGGAATTAGAATCACAAGATTTTACATTTAAAACATTGAAGGAGTCCTTGAGACTATCTAGCCCAACCCCTCCTCCCTGCAGAAATCCCAGTTAAAGCCTCTCTGACTGATGGCTGCTTGGTCTTTGCAATCAGACTGTAACAGATGATCAGGCTAAGCCCAAGGGTGGGGTTAAATGCATTATAAGTGTGGAGTCCTTAGGTCCCCAGAAGAATCCCAAATCCAACCCCCACCCCACCCACCCCCGTGAATTTCATTGACTCTTACCTAGCATCAATTTGGGTTGGCCATTATTAGATCAAGCTAATAGGTACCTTGTAGGAAACTTTCAGAGTGTTGAAGAATTCCTGTTCTTGATTTTTAGATATTAGATTAGAATTCTTTATTGGCCAAGTGTGATTGGACACACAAGGAATTTGTCTTTGGTGCAGATGTTCTCAGTGTACATAAAGAAAAGAAAAAATAAAATATATTCATCAAGAATCATAAGGTACAACACTTAGTGATAGTCATAGGATACTAATAAGCAATCAAATCATACTAGGAAGCAATAAAACAATATAAATTGAAAGATACAAGCAACAAGGGTTATAGTAATAAGTAGGAAGAAATAGGTACTAGTAAGGATGAGAAGAATAATAGTAATGCAGTCTTAGTAAATAGTTTGACAGTGTTGTGGGAATTATTTGTTTAGCAGAGTGATGGTGTTCAGGAAAAAACTGCCCTTTTGTCTAATTGTTCTGGTGTGCAGTGCTCTAAAGCATCCTTTTGAGGGAAGAGGTTGAAACAATTTATGTCCAGGATATGAGGGGTCTGTAGATATTTTCATGGCCCTCTTTTTGACTCATGCAGTATATAGGACCTCCATGGAAGGCAATTTGGTAGCCATTATTTTTTCTGTTCTAATTATCCGTTGAAGTCTGTGTCTGTCTTGTTGAATTGCAGAGCCAAACCAGACAGTTATGGAGGTGCCGATGACAGACTCAATGCTTATGCCTGGCAAAGACAAATAGCGAAGGGGAAACTGAATTCCTCTGCTTTACGTAATTTCTCTCTTGGAACTGAGTTCATGTTTCCATGCCTGATGTTCTGGAAAAACAATAAACAGATGTTATGCTTGTGTGTAACATCTTTCAGTTATTGGAAGAAGGCTGCATCCTCCCTTCTCCAGCTAAGAGATTGTCCTAGTATGTCACCCTTTAAAAAAAAAAGAAGTTAATGGGTAATTTCTTTCTTTTTAGAAAAATATATTGGTGATCTATTCTAAAATGTTCCATTTAACAGACACATTTGTTCAATTATGTTTTGCAAATATATATTTTTCAATATGTGATTGACACATTTGCTGAGCCCTTTTCACTTTGGAAGAGAGTGGCCACCCTTTAGTTCCCCACTCATAATAGTTGCAAGTTAGAGAAGAAAGAGTCAAATGTGGAAAGACCACGTGGGATAAGAAACCCGCCTGTATATTTCTATTCTAGTTCAATCCCTTTTTGGAGAAGAATGAGTTTTGCAACATTTCCAAGAGGAAACTGCATTGGGGCCCAAATGGAGACATAGCAGCGGATCTGAACATCATGAGCATCTTGGTTTCCCCCCACATGGATTTCATTCCCGAGCAACTGGGGAGTTTTGAAAGAGGGAGACTGATGATCAGACAAGACGCTCTTTCTCAGCTGAAGCTGCTCAACAAGGTGGGGAAAGCATTGGCGGTTTTTCCGTTTCGCAAAGCCTTAGGACCCAAGGGGGAGGACTTCCACTGATAATTAAATGGGGGGGGGGAGTTGAACTTTTACAGTTTCTTAGGCTGCTTGGGAGGCTTCAGGGCTATTGACCAAAGTGCCCTTAAAATGCTATGATGTGGAGCACTCTTTTCAGCTGATTCAACAGAGTCCAACATTTTTATGTGTTTGTTTGCTTGCTTGTTTAATTTATATGCTGCCCAATCTCACTGCCCAGAGTAACATGGGATGCAAAGTGAGGATTCTTTAGGAAACAGATCAGGCTGTTTTCTGTCCCCTCTGCCACCTGGTGCTGCCCTAAACCTGGGGTTATTATAATGTTGGATATTTTTATGAAAGGAATTAGAGAAACCGGGCATCTATGGTTAGGGAGCTGCCTTATGGCGTTGGCCCAGGCTGTAGCCCTTAAAGAACTCTTCGAATGGGGGAGCCAAGAACTGTTGCTCTATAAACAAATCTGTGGACAGGACTTCACCTGATCTACTCATTCCCTATCCAGGCTGCAATTATTCCTGCCTCTTCCCCAAAACAACTCCCTGATATTCAGGAGGTTGAGTGCACAAGTCCTACTAAACCTTGACCTTAATTGTAATCTACCATGAGCTCTCTGGGCAAAAAGAAAGCTCCGGATTGAACTAACAATGTAAGTGGGGCTGTCTTTCCATGGACTCACCTAACTGTAGTTCTTCTACCAGCTGCAAAGTTTTCCTGACCAGCCTTGTTTGAGGTACACGTCCTCATGACCTCCCTCTGGCCTCCCTCCAGTTCTAGAAATCAGACAGTCAGTTTTAATCTCATTTCATCCACGACAGCTGCATGAATGGAAGAAATGAGTATACAAATCACATCTCCTTTAAAGCTGACAGCCCTAATTTCTAAGGAATTTTGCCTTTTTTCCTGTTTTGGACTATATTCAAAGGGGAGCAGGTTTGCAATCTTTTATTTAATTAATTCAGAAGAAACCTTTGCAAATCCTACTGGGCAAAGGTTTCTTTCTTCATAACAGTTGTATAACATTTTTTTAAAAAATAGAATAAATATATAATGAAATGCTTGGAATAAATGTTATTCTAAAATTTAAATTGAAACATTTATCATCCTTAAAAATCACAGCTATATGAAGAATGGAGGAATGGATATTAATACAGCCATGAGGAGGAACCCACAGGTAGTCACTTAAGTCTTCAATCTTTCCTCATTTCCCTTTCTCCAGACTTTATTAAGTTTTTAAAAAAGGGATAGTAGTTATATCTTTTGTAATTTTTCAGCACAAATTAGAGATTTCATATTTTGCAATAGTGGTGATTTTATATTTACCTCAGTCTCATCTCACCTCGTCCTTTGTCAGAAATGCAGAACTAGAAAGGGGGGAATTGTTAATTAAACTTTAAAAGATTAAAAACTTCAATGGTTTTATATAGTTGTAGTACAATGCCAGGTTGATGGCAAGGATATTTCTGAGCAGCAAGTCATTCTGGGTGCCTGGCGGTCCCAGGGGGCCCTCTAAAAGATGGTCAGTTGTCTGAATAGTGCCACGTTTGTAGTAAATGTCCTTGTCCTCAGTGAGAGACCCCCATTTTAACCTCTGGCCTTTAGTTCTGGCCAAACCTGTGTGCAGGATATTTACACACCTTCAAAACTCCTTCTCCAAGCCTCTAGGCAACTCCTCAAGCAGTTCTATCCAGTTAGGAAGATCACTTGAAGTTCCCATCCTTTTAGTTCTTTATCTCAGTGAAGCCCAGAGGCTACTTGGCTAATGTCCATTTCTCCCTTCATTTTCCATGCATGGAGAGTCCTAACATCTTTTCTTTGGCGTTCCTTGTTTTTCTGCTCAGTCCCTGCCTCAGTCCAGATGTGTGGAAAGTTGTCGTCCTGGATTTGTCAAGAGGGCTCGAGAAGGAGAGCCAGTTTGCTGCTATGACTGCATTCCTTGTCCGGAGGGGACCTTCTCCACTCAGGAAGGTGGGTCACACTGAGGAAAATGGGAACTCTTGGGGAACTTGGGTTTATCCACAGCATTTGGATGAAAGTACAAATGTTAAAAGATACGTTGAAGATTTTCTTGCTTATTTCCCAAATGTGCAGTGTCAGAGCGTTTGCAGCGTGACTACTATTAGGAGACAACCCAGGAGCAAAACACAACACAGAGAGACTTCGGCATTTAACAGTGGTTTATACACAAGACATATACAGATTTATACATGTGGTAGGCAAATACCTGACAAGCAATCAATCTTCTTCTTAACTCTACAGGGAGAACCTAGCAATGGACACTGGACACAAGGAGAGAGAATGCGCCCTCTGCTGGCAGCGTTATGTAAACACCTCTTAAAGTGGCAAAGGGCTTTTGGTCTTCAACCGTCTGTCCTAATGCTGATTCGTTTTCAATGCATCAGCCTTACAGTTGCATCAGCTTTTACAGCTGGTTAGCTCTTAAATCTCCATACCTGAAGACACAGTTTCCTATCTAAAGGGATGAGTAGAAAAAGAAGCGTGAAGTGGGGGCTGAGAAGTGATGGGAGGAATGGCAGATTCCTGCCCTGTTGACTTTTCAAGGAATGTCAGAATTCTTGGAAACTTGAGGGATTGTTTCAGGTGCCTCTCCTGGAAGGATTGTTGTGATGTGTTCTACAGGGGCCTCCCCTTCAGATTCACCGAGAAGGACTCACTGGTCCTCAGTTTAGGTGGTGTGAATAATCCTCAGTGCGCCTTATTACATGTATAGTAGCAGTGCTCCTAGTAGCCAATCTAGATTACTCGCAGGACTTGGCCAGCCAGCTGGATTTCAAAAGGAAGGCATCTTCCTGGTCCAATATTGATTATGTATTTATGTACTTACTTTATTTATATCCTGCCTTTATTATGCTTACAAATTACTCCTGGTGGCAAACATATCCAACACACCTTCCTCCTCCTCCTCCTATTTTCCCCACAATGACCCTGCAAGAGGGGTTGGGCTGAGAGAAAGTGACCGGTTCAAAGGGACCCAGCTGGCTTTCAGCACATCACACAGGAAATCTTTCAAGTCTTAAGACTTACCTTAATACTGTAGACATTACCTATATCGATATTTAAAAATGATTTTTTTTTTTTCTGTGGAATTGTTAAGAAATGCATCTTGAAATGTAAAAGAATGTTAAAGAAATATTGTTTTTTGGTTTTCTCAGATGCAGGAAAATGCACCAAGTGTCAGGATGATAAATATCCAAATGAGGACCGAATCCAATGTATTCCCAAGGTTATAATCTTCCTGTCTTATGAAGAACATCTGGGCATCATCCTGGTCTCTTTTGCCCTACTCTTGTTTCTAACCACAGGGCTTGTCTTAATCACGTTTATTAAATTCGGGGAAACTCCCATTGTCAAAGCCAACAACCGGGATCTCTCCTACATCCTCCTGGTCTCCCTCCTGCTTTGCTTCTTGTCTCCTTCCCTCTTCATTGGTCAACCAAGGAAAGCCACCTGCCTTCTCCGACAAACGGTTTTCAGCATCATCTTCTCAGTTGCCATTTCTTCTCTCTTGGCCAAAACCATCACGGTGGTGCTGGCTTTCCTGGCCACAAAACCAGGAAACCGAGTGAAGAGATGGTTGGGGAAGAGCTTGGCCAACTCCGTCATCCTGTCTTCTTCTGCAGTCCAAATTATCATCTGCTCCATCTGGCTGGGAGTTTCTCCCCCCTTCCCTGACTCTGACCTCCACTCCCAGCCTGGAGAGATCATCCTGCAATGCAACGAAGGGGCTGTTGTCATGTTCTACGTCACCCTCAGCTACATGGGCTTCCTGGCTGCCATCTGCTTCACGGTGGCTTTCCTGGCCAGGAATCTGCCTGGGGCCTTCAACGAAGCCAAGCTGATCACCTTCAGCATGCTGGTCTTCTGCAGTGTCTGGGTGACTTTTGTGCCCACCTACCTGAGCACCAAAGGGAAATACATGGTGGCTGTTCAGGTCTTCTCCATCCTGGCCTCCAGCGCTGGGCTGCTGGGCTGCATCTTCATCCCCAAATGCTACATTATCCTTCTGAGGCCAGAGCTGAACACAAAGGAGCAGCTTACAGCCAGAATAAATGCAAAAGCATGAGAGATAACACCACATTCATGTGTCATATTAGAATTAATAAAGTTTATTTTATTTGAAAGGGGAAGTTCTTTCCACTTAAATAGTATGCAGGAGTCAAAGAGAATCATATCAATATGTTTGAAAATGAAAAATGGCTGAATGAGTGTAACTCTTGTCCCTTCCCTTCCAGCTCAATAAATCTTGAAAGTCATTCAGAGGCATCTTCCTTCCCCACTGACTTCACTTGTCACAAGGTCAGAAAAGGGGATCACATGACCCAGGGACTCTGCAACCATCATAAGTACATGCCAGTTGCCAAGCATCAAGATTTTTGATCATGTGACCATGGGGATGCTGCAATGGTCATAAGAGAGGAAAATGGTCATAAATCAATTTTCTCAGTGCCATTATAACTTCCAGTGGTCAATAGAGAAACAGTTGTAAGTTAAAGACTCCTTTTACCATTGCTAGGAGTTGGTCCTGGATGATTTGGGCCCAGGGCTGCTTTGGGGGCTATAAACTCCTGAGCTGCCTCTGAGCTCACACCTGGGGATGGCTGTCTGGAGCCCCCCAGCACCATAAGCCCAGGGGACTCCTCCACCTGCCTAGCCCCAGAGCCCTGGAGGTCAGGCAGGGAGTCTGGTGCAAGAACAGCAACCCTCACTGACCCCTCCTGGTGCCCAACTGAAGAAACAGCCTCTCTCATCTGGCCATCTGTGGGACAAGGGCCCTGCATGCCCCCCAAGCATCCCCCTCCCCTCTCCTCCCCTGGAGTCTCAGCTGGTGCCAAACCCAGAAACCCTCCAGGCAGAACTCCGTGAGCAGAATCGCCCCCTCCAGTCCCAGCCAGGTCTCAGTGATGCAGCCAGAGCAGCCGTTTCCTCCACCATGAAGTCCTGGATGAAGGGAACTTTATTGCAGACTGGACTGGCATTCACCAATGGTCCAGGGCCTTCAGAACCTGCCATCCAGGACTTGAGTTTGAGTCCGAGAGGCCGGACGGAGCCACAGGAATGAGATCCCTCTGACTCGGTCCCCGTGAGTGACCCATTTCTCAACTCTCTCCGTGTTTTCCTCTCTCCCCATCACTATTGGGATCTTCTGACCTGCTCAGACTCCTTTGGAGCCCTCCCCACTTCCCAGTTCATGGTCATGGGGGTCCCAGTCTGTGGCTCTCAATTCCATCACTCAGTCAGGGGGGGGGGGAGGAATGTAAGGGGAGGAAGCCCTGCGGTTCTTCCACGTTAGCCTCAGCACCAGAAGGATCTCCCACCCCCCATCTCTCCCACTCCAGAGGGGGTCTCTCCCACTGGCCAGTTGGAGGCACGTGGGGAAGGCAGCCAGCATTCACAAACACACATAAATATGCACACACACACACACACACACAGTCTCTGTTTCTGTCTCTGACCCAGTGAGAGTTGTGTATTCTGGGGGATGGTTCAGAGTTCTGGGGCCATGAGACGTGCCTGAATTGCATGTGGGGTTCAGCCTGATCCCTGCAGGAAGAAACGGGCCCTCCTTGAGGTTGGAGTCTGCAGGTATCCAGAAAATCTTTTCCTGAATTAAAAACTCTGCTGTCCCCTTTAAAAGCCAAGATCAGCCCAACTTGCTAAAACAGCCATCGAAATGCCTGAAAAAAGCTGGATGCCCTTAACATCTGCTGTGAACTTGACTCATTCAGTCTGTTGATGAAGCCATACAACCCGGGAAGAAGGGTTTCGTCCCAGAATAATAGTAATTCCAAGCTCAATTTCACACATAAGTGGAGGACTACCTGCATGCACATTCTTCTACTTTATCTAGTAGTAGGTTATGGTCTACCTTATCAAATGCCTTTACCAAATAGCATTCTTTTATCTATTGTCAATATCATCTAGCAACATTACATCTTTATGACACTTTCTAAATAAATAATAATTATTATGTTTAATAACAAAGTTTCTAGACCTCCTTTCTTAATCACTGTTTACAATTTATATCCAATTTCCCTTTTATCATGTCAATACAAATATTACATTATTATTATTATCAATCATTTATTTAACAACATCTGTCATCATTTCATTTTTTATTTTTTATTTTTTTGTCTTAGTTTAACTAAATTTGACTTACTTTTTTTCAATATTATAAGATTTTATACATAACAGTTTTTCTAAACTTCCTTTCATGATCACCATTTAGAATTTATACCAAATTTCCTCTTATCAAACCAATACATATGTGTACATTGTTATCATTATCAATAATTTATCTAACTATATCCATTATCGCTTCATTTTTAACATAATGCTCTAATTTTAACTAAATTTGACTAGTATTTTGATATTAGTTTTCATATCTCAACCTGTGTCTTTCCAGTAATAGTGCACTCTTATGTCTTTTGCCATTTGTGGAATTAGTCTTCTGGTTATTTCCTGAATCAAATTTGTGTGGACTTCTCTTCACAACTTGTTGCTTTTTGCATATCTTGTAAAATCTCCAGACCCTCCGTCTGCTTCTTTAATCAGCTTATCTTTGGTTATTAGTATTGCTTTTGTCAAAGTTTTTCTCCTTGGATCCATCAATTCTTCTCTTTTTTCTTCTTCTAAACTTTGAAATCTGGGATAGAGCTCCTTTCCATCTATCTTCCCTTTCCATGTTCTACTCTTTCCATCTCCAACCACACTCAGTTCACTGTCAGTATCCACAATTATCTTGCCTCTT
The DNA here is from genome assembly GCF_964273705.1 of Natrix helvetica. Lineage (NCBI taxonomy): Eukaryota > Metazoa > Chordata > Lepidosauria > Squamata > Natricidae > Natrix > Natrix helvetica. Next base: position 123,811,994 of record NC_138551.1, on the reverse strand, counting down.
TGTTCATTTTTCCCTTGGGCTTTTAGGACTGTAACCTCCACTTTTTCCATTTGCTGGATATTTTCAATTTTTCCATCAAATTTTACTGCATTACAATCTATATTTTCCAATCTGTTCTCAATTCTCTCTAATACTTTTCTAATAATGTTTCTAATAATTTTTGAATTTCAAACATAATCTGTTGTAATGTTATGGTTTCTTTTTGTTGTGCCATACTTCCAACTAGTAAACACTGCCACTCTAGTTTCAAAATAAGATTTTGTTTTCACTTCACTGCAGCAGCCAAAGAAGCATCCAAAGAGCACCTGTGTAAACAACCTGTGCTTTTCTTCTTATCTCTTCTGTAAACAAGCTGAAGCCTTTGAAGTGCAAAGTCAAAATGATCAAAGAGAAAAAAGAGAAAGCAATATTCCCAGGACTCAGCCTCCAACCTCTAAGTGGCATTGTACCTTCTTTTCCCTCTGATGTTACTACCCTCTTTATATTCCTTTTATATCTTCTTTATAATCCAGGGTTAAAAGAAATAAAATTCTTAAATGGATCAAAAGAAAAAGAAAAACACCTCCAAACCAATATTATAAAAATAAAGAAAAAGATTTAATCCATAGGTAAAAAAAGAAATAGAAGAAGAAAAACCAATACTTTCACTTTAAAAAGTAGGGAATACTTGCAAAACTTCCGTCCATTAATAATAATAATAATAATAATAATAATAATAATAACAACAACAACAACAACAACAACAACAACAATAATAATAATAATAATAATAATAATAATAATAATAATATAACACACTGTCCAATATTGCATATTTTTGCCGCTTATTTTTCTTTCCTTTGTAAGTTTAATTTAGCTTTGATTTTTTTGGGGGAAGACTCTTTTATAACAATAACAACAATTTCCTCACCAGATGGACACACTTTCTCTTTCCGCTTTCCTCCGTTGTGGAGCTGTCCCAATTTCAGCAGCTTTTGGCTGCGCTTCTGTCGCCGGCAAGAAGAGATTCTCTTGGATCAATCAGGGACTTTGCGATGTCCTTGAGATCAGCAAGACGTACTCTTCCCTGTCACCGTCTCTTCGGGACAGTTTAGGTCCAAAAGGACCATCCAGCAGCAAAGGTATTGAGATTGCATGTCGTATCATTGAGATGTCAGCTCCTGTTCCATTTTCACAACTTTTTGCTGGGAACTCAAAGAATATACAGGAATCTCCCACGTGGGTCTTCCATCATTTTTTGGCCTCTGAGGGCTGTTGTGCTGAAAGAGAGGAACTGACCATACCGGTAGTTCCTTATTTTCTCTATTTACTATGCAGAAGGGAAAGCTGTAATGGAACATTATTTTAGAAGCAATATTTCATATTCCACAATCTCGGGAACCAATCTCAAAGTGGCTTCTTTCTCCCTCCCATCCCCAAGTAGCCTCTAAGGACCAGGGGTCTCATATTGACTGAGATTTTGAAATATGTTTACTCCGTTTCACACATTTGGGTGCTTGGGAACCTTCTCCTATCCTGTATTAATGCGTGGAGCAGGTCATCAGGCTAACCTGGCATCTGATTCATGCATTCTGGCATGGTACATTATGCCAACATAGCCGTTCTCTTTGATGAACCTGGATTAAGGGTGTTGTATGAACTCCCCTAGATTTACCCCCAACCAGCTATGCGATGATGGTCAATGCAGTCTGTTTGCACACAGGATAGGAAACTTTTTTATAGGATCTGCTTTTGGCTTCAGAGTTTTCCGCAACCCACTGTAATACATTGTTTAGCACATTGTGTGAACTGATTCCAGGTTTGGCATTCAGGCAATAGAGCTGGGATAATGGGAGAGAGACAGAAATAAACCTTTGTGGATGGAGGAAGTCAGAGATTTCCCGCAATGTCTCGACAAAGCTTGATAGAGACTTGCAGAGATCTGTCCATGTGTCTTCAGAGGATCAACTGGGGACTTTTAGGCTCTTTCTCCTGCTTGGAGCCTCACAGATGTTTTTGGATGCTGGTTTCCAGAATTCCCAGTTAGGCCAGGCCTCAGGATACTGGGGTTGCTCACCACAGCAGAAAAGCTGGGTGTTTATGGAGCCAAATTTCAAAGGGGAATGTGGCTATTACCCTCACTGGGTTGGCTTCAGCTCTCTCTCCTGCCAAGCATTGGGAGGAATAATGGATGCTGCTGCTTTCAAGAGTCTTTTTCCAAGTCCTGTTTATGGATCTCTGTCCTGCCTGAACAGCCACAAGCTGCCTTCCCATGTGCACCTTCCAAATGTGTGGACTCCAGCTCCCATAATCCTCAGCCACAGCTATTCAGTCAGCAGAGACAATTAGCAAATGGCAAAGATGGAGCGTTAGAGAAGGTTGTTCCCGCCCATCCACCCTGATGTCATTTTTTACTCTATGCGCATGCGCGAAATGCTCTGCATATGTGTGGCGGTGTGTACTCACATTTGCAAATCGGTAGCGAAGGTAAGTGAATACCACCCCTGCAGGGGAACATGGGATATGGGCAGTGGTGGAATTCAAATTTTTTTACTACCGGTTCTGTGGATGTGGCTTGGTGGGCATGGTGTGACTTGCTGGGTGTGGCAGGGGAAGGCTACTATAAAATCCCCATTCCCACCCCACTCCAGGGAAAGGATACTGCAAAATCCCCATTCCCTCCCGGTCAGCTGGGACTTGGGAGGAAGAGAATACATGGGGGTGGGGCCAGTGAGAGGTGGTATTTATTGGTTTTCCAAACTACTCAAAATTTCCGCTACCAGTTCTCCAGAAATGGTCAGAACCTGCTGAATTCCACCTCTGGATATGGGCTTCTGCATTCCCAGGTCTCTGAAGATGGAAGTTGGATTTTGCAGATCAGCTTTCCATCTGCAGCAAGAGGATCCTGATCTCCCCTTCCCTCCTTCCCTCCCTCCCTTCCTCACATGGGGTGAGAGGCAGCCTTGGTTTCTCCATCTCTTTTCACTTGGTTTTTTTCTAACTTCTTTCTGTGTTTCTGTCTGTGTTGTTTTTTTAAACTTTGCAAAGTTCTGGTAACTAGTTTTTCAGTAAAGTTGATTTTGTTCTTAGAAATTGGCTGCACAATTGCATCAGCCCTTTTGTGTGGTACTTTGAGCATTAACTTTCAAAACAAAGTAAATTTTGTTTCCTATTGGTAATAGCTGGCAGCTATTTCACATCTGTGGCATGTTCGGGCATTAACTGCCCCCTGGAGTTTTGTCTTTAACCACAATGCCAATAAATGTCACATTTTGTTTTGTCTTCACCCACAGGTGCCGTGACTTCCCTCCTGGGCCAGTTTCAAGCATGGAGACCCCAAACCTCTCAATTCTAGATGACCGATTTAATTGCATCTCTGCACCTGTTATTATGAATCACATGGGGATTATTTCCCTTTCATTTCCCTCCAGAGAATTTCCCAACAACCTTTGAGTCCAAGAACTGGTTGAATTATCCAGGGATCCCTCCTGAGAGGGAGAATTATGATGAAAGTTTCAGCTCTGCTCTTTGGCTGAATCCTCCAGGGGAGACTTTGGGCAGAGAAATATGGAGCTTTGTGGACAGGCAGGGTCTGTGCTCTTGAATGTACGTCTCTCTCCTTTCCAGGTGAAGCTGAGTGTTTCTGAGTTTCAATCAAGAAAGCAACTGGATCATTTTTCACCTTGTGAGAGTCCTTTGAATTCCTCTAATTCTTCTTTAGAAATAGGAAGGAGATTATTTGATTCGCCCAATGAATGATGGACCTTATGCTTCTGATGCTGCTGGTGTCCCATCCAGTCTCTGGGAAGCTGAGAATGAAATGCCCACTGAGTTCGGAGCACCAGGATGGAAAACAACCACAGAGCTTTTACAGGCCAGGAGACCATCTCATTGGGATAATCATCACTGGATATGAAATATTGCATACAAAGTTGCTTTTCAACGTGGCTCCTTCTCTTCAGTTTGTTTTCCATGATTCGTAAGTCATTCAGGGTGATGGAGTTGCACTCCTTCCATTCTAACACTCTCCTTCTTTTCTGTCTTTTTTCTCCATTTGTTCCTATATTGGGAAATATGTGTAATTTCCTGAATAATTTTGATTTCCATGGCTTCTCTCTTTTGTCTTGTTCTGTGAAATAAACTCAAATAGAAAAACAGGCCTGAAAAAAAAGCTGAAAGGGCTGCAGATTATTTTCCTCTCTCAGTTCAATCCTTAATTTATCACTTGAATAATGAATTTTATTTAAAGTAGTGGTGGAACCAGTTGTAGTTGCCGTAACTCAGCCCATTTCCATATTTGTGTAACTGATCATTGGTTTTGGATCAATGTTGGCTTAAGGCTCAGTAGGCTTCTGGGGAATTATATATTTTTTTAAAAGTATTTTTTGGTGCTGTTGATTATAATAACTTTTTTTTTAACAATAGGGATGTTTATGGTCTTATACATGGCCTAATATTCATTTTCAACATTCAAGTGGTCAACAAGAATTCCCAGCTCCTGCACAATCTCACACTGGGCTACAACATCCATGACAACTATTGGAGCACTTTCCGCACTTCCGATGCCTTGCGGGACATTCTCTCCACTGGAGAAGCCAATGTCCCCAACTACGGCTGTGGAAGGAAGGAGAACCTTCTGGCCCTTTTTGATGCAGCTAACAGGGACATCTCCATCCAGATGTCAACATTAGGAGGCACCTACAAAGTCCCACAGGTTTGTGTGTGTGTTTCTCCATCTGGTAAAGTGAGGGGTGGGTGGTGGTGGGTGAGCAATAAATGAATCATGTCTTCTCCATGGAATTCAAGAGCTGCTTTTCTCCATATTAGCAAAGATGTCAATATTTTACCCCATTATGTTCATGTTGAGATTAATCGTAAAAGGCCTGAAGTGCAAGCAATACATTCCCTGGAGAAGACATTCTACTAACTAACTGATAAAAAAATATCCTAGGTGGTTTGGGGCCTCTATTGGCATCTTCATTTTCACACATAAATAATGTCTACAATATCCAGTCAGATTGAAGTTGGCAGTAGTAGCATTTTATCTATCTAAAAAGTGGAATAAAAAGGACTTTAGAAATTAATGGCCAAATAGACTAGCATATATTGTGGCAAAACCTTATGCCATGATCCTCTTAGTTAAACTTGAGAAAAATGCATTCCTTGCAGAAGAACCAGAAGGTTTTAAGTAGTGAACAGCTATATAGATTTTATAAGAAATATTGCATGTCAATAATCTAATATTGCTAATAAATTTGTTTTGAAATCTCTCATCTATATCAGCAAACTAAAACATGGTTTGCTGGCTTTCTAGATGTTAGTGCATTTGTCATAATTAACAGAGAAATATTATATAGTAAATTGATTGCCCTCAAAATGGAGCTCAGCCTGTTGGCCCTGATCCAGGCTCTTTCTCCAGGTCCTTGTTTGAGAGGGAGGTTGGGGCTCAACGGAGCAATGAGAAGAAAGATTGATACTTACCAAGGAGGAAGGGAAGGTAGCATATTTGAATCCTTGTTAATCAGTCTAGATATTGACAACTTACTTCAACGAATGAATGATCCAAACACAGATCATAAATAAATGTTATTTCATTCTTTGGTAAAAATTACTAAATTAGTGGACCTGCGAAATGCAGTGCACATAGTATACAGTACTTGGATTTTAGAAAGTCGTTGACAAAGTAAACCACCATCTATTTCTTCGAAAGCTACAAATATATGGGATAGACGGCATCACCCCCAGATGGACTCAGCCTGTGGTCCTCAGTGGAACTACATCTACATGAGGGAAACAAGCAGTGGGGGACCCCAAGGTTCCATTTTAGGCCCAGTACTCTTCAACATCTTCATCAATGATTTGGATGAGGGATAGATGGGGAACTCATCAAATTTACAGATGACACTAAACTGGCAGGAATAGCCAACAGCCCAGAAGATAGGCTCAAGATCCAGATAGATCTAGATAGACTTGAACCCTGGGCCTATCTAACAAAAGGAAATCCAATGTAGAGAAAAGTAAAGTCGTACACTGAGGCTAGAAAAACCAAATGTACAGGTACAGATTAGATGAAACTGGCTCAATAGCAGTAACTGTGAGAGGGATCTTGGAATCTTAGAGGACAATCTCTCAAATGTGAGCCAGCAAAGTGTGGCAGAAGCAAAAAAAGCCACTGCAATCCTAGGCTGCATCAACAGGAGGAGAGAATCCAAATCAAATGAAGTTTTAGTACCGCTTTATAATGTCATGGAAAAACCACCCTTGGAATAGTGCATGGATGGAGAACCTTTTCAGCACCAAGTGCTCTTGTCAGGGACGCAATCTGGAAGAGGAGTTGCCCAGTGTACATGCCAGTGCGTACATGTGCTCCAGGCAGCTCCTCTTCCAGTTTCGCACCCACATGAAAATCAGCTGGCTGGTGCGCATTTGCTCGCAGAAACCGGAAGACCAGCTCTTCCAGTTCCTGGCACTACTGTACACACAAAGGCCAGCTGATTGTTGCACACACATGCGCACCAGAAACCCGGAAGAGCAACGGGCAAGGCCGCGCGTGCCAGGTGACATGGCTCTGTGTTCCACTCAGCCCGAGCTAAGAAGCTGAGGCAGAGGGCTCCATTTTCTCCTCCTGGGGCCTCTGTGCATCCCATTTTTGGCTTCTCCAGCCCCCAGAAGTACTGTGCCAGCCAAAAACTTTGGTCTTACTTTGCAGCTTCAGTCCGTGGGGCTTGCGAAGGTAAGGCCTGTACTCAGCTGGTGGGTGGGGGCTGGAGGGTGGGTGGGGTGATTTGGGCGGGGCAGCCTCATGGTCCCACGTGGGCCAGATTAATGGCTTCAGTGGGCTATATCTGGCCTGTGGGCCGTAGTTTGAAGACCCCTGGTATAGGATCTCCTTCTTAAGCAGAGGGTTGGACTAGAAGACCTCAAAGGTCCTTTCCAACCCTTTTATTTTGTTATAAGTTCTGTTATAGGTACATATGTTTAGCATGCTAAATATCTATTGGAACATGCTGATTTACACTGTGATATTATCATACTTACACATTGGATTATATACCCTGTGAGGAAGACTTGGGTTCTTTTCTCATAATAATTATCTGATAATTAATAAATCAAGTTCAAAAGTTATGGTCTTTGGGAAATGACATCCTAGCCATAGATGGTAAGCCAATAGAGCAAGTAAGACCTTTCCTTACCTGGGGTTGTTTTCTCTAAGACTGAATTTTGGCTCCCTCATCATCAAAGGAGCTCAGTTAGATCAAAGACATGAGTGAAAGTGGTCCTTAAAAGAAAACCTCATAGCTCTCCAGCTTCCTCAGCCCCAATTATTGAAGTATCTGAGGCCAAGGTTTCCCCCATGTTCTTACATCAATCTGATGTTTGGGGCTTCAGAGAGAAACCACCAGCAGAACCAACCCAATCACAGCCTCCGGGGAGTATCTTGGGGGGGGGGGGAAAGGACTCCAGTTGCTGCCCCTCAGAGCTGATTTGGGAATTTACACAATTTCTGCTTTGCCTAAAATCAGAAAATATGGGTATTGGCATTAAATTTAATCTATGGAAACTGACAGACTCTGAAAATTGTGGCTGTTAGAACAGACAAAACTTCAATTAAAGACCAATCTTGGATTCTACTACTGACAAATTGTATGAGGAACTGAGGTCTCCCTGTTTCTTGTACAACTGGAGAAGCTAAAAAGATTCCTCCACAAAGAATCTGGGCCTTAGAAGCATTAAAATATGCAGCAATCCTCAAAAATTATAGTAGGCCCTTTATTGGAATAGAATACTTCAGTTGGCATTTGCACATGTTAATCTAATTGAAATAAATTTTAGTGGTGAGATACAGTAATTTGATTTACATTGTTTATAGTTATTTTATTTATTTATTTTTCACTTTTATAATGCAATCTTGCTAATATTCTGTCTTTAATATTTTAAACAATGTCTAATTAACAAATTATTCTAATGCCTTCATGAGATCAAGATTGGATTTATTAAAATCTAATATTTTGAACTTGATCTGACCCCAAATATAACACAGCATTCTTCATTGTGCAAGGTTTTTGAATGCAGCTCAGAATCTGATAAGTCCAGTGAAACTCTGAAGACGAAGCTATGGATTATCAGCTTTTATTTCTGCAGAAAGCAAAAGACTGGATGACCTTTTTGTCTCCCACCTTAACAGAGCAGGCAGAGAGAGAAAAACAGGCATGTGCCAAAAACTTTTCCAAACATCTTACAGCTCACACAGCTTGCACAGAACGTCATTGCTATAGAAACATAATTTGATATCACACGGATTTCATTATTTTAGTGCTCTGAAAACAACAGACTTTAGAAGGGAAAAGAAATACATTTTCTGGCGGACAACTCAGAGCTTTGCTGGGGAATGCTGAACACACATTTTAAGGTACAAGCAAGGCTACTTGGCAGATTCCACATTTTACTTTTCACAAGACGTTACTTTGCTAGGCTAAGCTTGGCAATTCGCCTAGAAGTTTTATCTATGTAGTTGGCACGTTAGGTTACAATGGAGCTTCTCTCAACAACAATTTAACAAAAGCTGAATTAGGTTACACTCTGTGTATGCTCTAATCCAGTGATGGCAAACCTTTTAGCGACTGAATGCCCAAACTGCAACCCAAAACCCACTTATTTATCTCGGAGTGCCAACATGGCAATTTAACCTGAATAATGAGGTTTTAGTTTAGAAAAACAACTCATACATGATTAATGTCTTTTCTCTGAAAAACCCCCCACAATAACAGCGCTTTCAATGATACAAACACCTTTGTATTGAAAGGTAAACATTTGCCTTTGGCATGCTTTTGATTAATGTGACTTTTGCTATTGTATGCATGCTGATAATCTTTCTAACTTGACTCATACTTTGAGAGTATGAGAGTGTCAGGGGAAATATTTCACCCTGAACTAATGAGGCTTAAACCGCCGGCTTTTCCAAACAGGAATATCTTCAAGAAGCGAAAATGAAGTCCAATAACAAGTTCTAATGAAAACAAACTTTAATACAAATAAAATGAAAATAGAAATAAAACAAATCTATCTAATTGTTACATTTTGGCAGAAGCAGTTTGTCTCCCAGCTTCCTGGCAGACGGACAAAGATCAAAAGGAAAGAAGTTTCTGGAATGTGTGATGTAATAAGAAGCATGCGCAGTAAATCATTGCTGATAAGACCTTATGACCTGTGCAGTAATATCTCAGTTCAGTTCGGCTAGCAAACCAATTAACGCAGTGACAGAGAGCAACACATGCAGCACTCAGGTCATCTGTTAGTCCAAGGGTGTCAAACTCAATTTCAATGAGGGCCCCATTGTGGTTGACTTCGGAGGCCATGGTGGGCACGGCCAGCTCCCACTGCTGCTGTGCTCACTCTCCTTGGTTGCCCATGGTGAGTGCAGGAGGGCAAATACTCAATGATAGGATGGGAGACCACCAGGAGTGGTCAGGAGGAGAGGACAAGGGGATGGTAAAAGGCAGCAGGGCTGCTGGTGATCAACTGCTAAGGCAGAATTTACCTCACACCCTTACTCTCTCTCCTTATAATCTCCGTACTTCCCATCTTTTTCCTTCCCTCTTCATTCTTTCTTCCACTCTTTCCTTCTTTTTGCTTCTTTGCTCTCTTCCCCTCTTTCATTATTTTTCTTGGTCTTTCCTGTCCCTTCTTGGATGCCCTAATTCAAAAGGGGAAACATTCCTTGCCTTGTGATCAAATGCCACTTTTGCTAGTAGTTTGTGGCCACTGAAAAGACTGAGAACAAACCAGGCTCAGTTTATTCCATGCTTGCATTTCATGGGGACAGACTACAGGACAGCAAAACTGTCAAAATGATGGCTTTGGTAGTTGATGAGAGCTCCTCTGTTTTTTATGTGCAACAGCTTTAGCATTTAAGAGCAGAGCTAAGTTATTTGCTTTACTATGAATACACAATGATCCTTAAAAGATCTCTTCTGTAGGGACCCTGCCATGGTCTAATTCAGACTGGAAATATAGCAAAGGAGACTATTTCCCCAATTGCTTTGTCCTTTTTTCCCCACTGGAGACAGCTGTTTGCAACCCACAAGAAGGGGATACTTTCCTAAGAGCTCAGAATTCAAGGATACCAATGTGCCCATGACCACCACCAGATGGATTCGTAACTGGCTGACCAACCGCACTCAACGTATAGTCCTCAATGGAACTGCATCTACATGGAGGGAGGTATGCAGCGGAGTACCCCAAGGCTATGTTTTGGGTCCAGTACTCTTCAACATCTTATCAATGATTTGGATGAGGGAATAAATGGGGAACTCATTAAATTTGCAGATGACACCAAGCTGGCAGGAATAGCCAACTCTCCAGAAGATAGGCTAAAGATACAGAAGGATCTTGACAAACTTGAACACTAATAAAATGAAATTCAATGGTGAAAAGAGTAAGGTTCTACATTTAGGCAACAAAAACGAAATGCACAGGTACAGTATAGGTGGTAAATTGCTCAACAGAAGTAACTGTGAAAGGGATCTTGGAGTCCTAGTGGACAACCATTTAAATATGAGGCAGCCGTGTGCAGCAGCTGCCAAAAAAGCCAACACAGTTCTAGGCTGCATCAACAGAGGGATAGAATCAAGATCACGTGAAGTGTTAATAAAACTTTATAATGCCTTGGTAAGGCCACACTTGGAATACTGCATTCAGTTTTGGTCGCCACGATGTAGAAAAAATGTGGAGACTCTAGAAAGAGTGCAGAGAAGAGCAACAAAGATAATTAGGGGACTGGAGACTAAAACATATGAAGAACGGTTGTAGGAACTGGGTATGTGTAGTTTAATAGAAAGAAGGACTAGGGGAGACATGATAGCAGTGTTCCAATATCTCAGTTGTTGTCACAAAGAAGAGGGAGTCAAACTATTTTCCAAGGCACCTGAGGGTAGAACAAGAAGCAATGGGTGGAAACTAATCAAGGAGAGAAACAACTTAGAACTGAGAAGCAACTTCCTGACAGTTAGAACAATTAATCAGTGGAACAGCTTGCCTCCAGAAGTTGTAAATGCCCCAACACTGGAAGTCTTTAAGAAGATGTTGGATAGCCATTTGTCTGAAACGGTATAGGGTTTCCTGCCTGGGCAGGGGGTTGGATTAGAAGACCTCCAAGGTCCCTTCCAACTCTGCTATTGTATTGTATCTCAGGGTGGGGTCCTAGTGATAGAACAGACCCTCAAGGCCTCCTCAACCCACTAAGATACCTCCTGCTTCTCCCTCCCTTCCTGCAACAAGGACTCACTTACTTTCCAAACCTCTGTCTCCTCTCTTGTTTCTCAGCTTCTTTGCCTTTGAAGAAGGGAGAGGAGAGTTGGCTGGGAAATGCTTTTTGTGCTGAGAATGGACGCTCCTGGGTACTATAATATTGTGCAGATTCAGGCACCCGTCTTCTTTTGCAGAGTCAGGGATCCAGAAACTTTCATTCTCGGGGGGTGGGTGGATGGGGAAAGTGGTTACCTGCAGGTCTCCTGCTCCTCCCCTTCCTCCAACTACTTTCCACTTAGCTACTTAATGAGGCTTCTTTGTCTCAAGGAGCAGCAAATGGGGCCAGACAGAGACAGGCAATCTGTTACATTCGGGCACGAGAGAACAGACTCCAGACGATAGTGACAACAACAGCTCTTTATTTAGTAGTAGTAGTGATCCAGCTTGGCTTGGGGTCTAATAGCTCCCCTTTTATAGGGATCGGGTACACCTCCCGTCCAATCAGAACAACCCCTTGTTCCCGCCCTAGTGGCGGACCTGAGTGGAGACTTACAGCGGTATATGCTAATATCTAACACCCCTCCCCTCTTAGATGGAGTGTTCCGGTTTGTGACAAAGTCCTATAAGTATGCCGGTTTCTGCCTTACTCGGGTGGACCGTCGGATTTCGCGTTGAGTTGGAACGGGCGTGAGATTGGCGTGTTCCTCCTGTTCCATTTCGCTGGCAGGGGATGGTAGGTTCCCCTCGCTCGGACGCTGTTCCGCTCTATCGTTGATCTCAGGTTCCACCCCAGGCTCCGTGGTGCTGTAGTCCTCTGTGCTCGGATATTCGGGTTGTTGCATTGGCTTATTTTCTGATGGAATGAAGTCTTCGTTCGCTGATCGTAGGTTGGAGTGCGTTAGGCGACCTCGGAGTTGGTCTATGTGCCTCTTCCAGTTCCTCCCGTCCTCTAGTTCCAACAAGTATGATCGAGGACCCGTGATACCAATTACCTTTGCCGGAATCCACAGCGTCCCCCCTGCATAGTTGTGGGTGTATACTGTATCCCCTACGCTAAAGTTCCAAATTTTGCTTGTGGAGTCTGGGGGCGATGTGGCAGAGTAGTTTGGGTGAAGCCGGTCCAGGTGAGACCGTAATCGGCGACCCATGAGGAGTTCAGCGGGGCTCCTTCCGGTCATGGCGCTAGGGGTAATATGTTGGATTAGTAAGTAATGGTCGATTCGTGTTTGCCAATCACCTGGGCCCATCCTAGCGAGGGCCTCTTTTGCAGATCGCACCATTCTCTCCGCCTGTCCGTTCAATGCCAGATGGAATGGCGCGACGAGGGCATGCCGAATTCCCTGACTCGCTAAGTATGTTTCGAATTGCATGGCCGTGAATTGGGGCCCGTTGTCGGAGACCAGGAGGTCGGGCAGGCCGTGAGTGGCAAAAAGTCACCGTAGTACCGTGTTTCCCCGAAAATAAGCCACGCCCTGCTAATAAGCCCAATCGGGCTTTTCAGAGCATGCACCACAATACGCCCTCCCCTGAAAATAAGCCCGCCCCCAGTCCCCGCCATTAACACTGTACCACCTGCCGGTACAGCTTCCGGGGCAAAAAGAGGGCTCACCACAAAAACAGCAGCAGGCCAGCAATGTGATCACCCCCTCCTGCCTGTTCCTTCTCGTGCAAAAAAACACCGCCAACCCCAATGGCAAAGGCAGCCTGCCTGGTTCCCTTCCTCGCGTTCCTCGCCATTGTGCTCAGGGAAGCGGCTGGTGAAAAAAAAACTTCTCACGAGTTCAATCAAACATCTTGAAATCGCGAGAAGGTTTTTTTTTTTACCAGGGGCTTCCCTGAATATAATGTCGAGAAATGCAACAAAGCTAGAAAGGTAGGAGGCACGCCCCGCGGCCCAACACCGCCCACTTTGCCCCAATGGTAAAGGCAGCCTGCCTGGTTCCTTTCCCCGCCGTCCCTTTAACGAGGGGCGGCAGGTGGGGTGGGGGGGAGAAGCGAGGCACGCCTCCTACCTTTCCATCTCCGCCGTGTTCCTCGCCCTTTCGCCGATTGAATCCCCTTGTAAAAAAATCTCATTAGTTCAACTCGCGAGATCATTTTTTACAAGGGGATTCAATGAGCGAAAGGGCGAGGAACGCAACAGAGCTGGAAAGATAAGAGGTGTACCTCACAGCCCAACACCGCCCACCTCGCCCCAATGATAAAGGCAGCCTGGCTGGTTCCCTCTCCTGCCGTCCCTTTAGTGAGGGGGGAGAGGTGGGGGGGGAGAAGCGAGACGCGTGTCCTAGCGCTACCAGAGACTGACAGCTCTGTTGCGTTCCTCGCCCTTTCGCTCATTGAATCCCCTTGTAAAAATAATCTTGCGAGTTGAACTCATGAGGCTTTTTTTACAAGGGGATTCAATCGGCGAAAGGGCGAGGAACGGAACGGAGCTGTCAGTCTCTGGTAGCGCTAGGACACGCGTCTCGCTTCTCCCCCCCCTCTCCCCCCTCACTAAAGGGACGGCAGGAGAGGGAACCAGCCAGGCTGCCTTTATCATTGGGGCGAGGTGGGCGGTGTTGGGCTGCGATGCGCACCTCTTTCCAGCTTCATCGCGTTCCTCGCCCTTTCGCCCATTGAATCCCCTTGTAAAAAAAATCTCATTAGTTCAACTCGCGAGGTTTTCCTACAAGGGGATTCAATGGGCGAAAGGGCAAGGAACGTGACGAAGCTGGAAAGATAAGAGGTGTACCTCACAGCCCAACACCGCCCACCTCGCCCCAATGATAAAGGCAGCCTGGCTGGTTCCCTCTCCTGCCGTCCCTTTAGTGAGGGGGGAGAGGTGGGGGGGGAGAGAAGCGAGACGCGTGCCCTAGCGCTACCAGAGACTGACAGCTCTGTTGCGTTCCTCGCCCTTTCGCTCATTGAATCCCCTTGTAAAAATAATCTTGCGAGTTGAACTCATGAGGCTTTTTTTACAAGGGGATTCAATCGGCGAAAGGGCGAGGAACGAAACGGAGCTGGAAAGTTAAGAGGCATGCTTCGCTTCTCCCCCCCCCCACCTGCCACCCCTCGTTAAAGGGATGGCGGGGAAGGGAACCAGGCAGGCTGCCTTTACCATTGGGGCAAGGTGGGTGGTGTTGGGCCACGAGGCGTGCCTCTTACCTTTCCAGCTCCGTTGCGTTCCTCGCCATTGTATTCAGGGAAGCCCCTGGTAAAAAAAAACCTCGCGATTTCAAGATGTTTGATTGAACTCGCGAGAAGTTTTTTTTTTTTACCAGCCACTTCCCTGAGCACAATGGCGAGGAACGCAACGCAGCTGGAAAGGTAAAAGGCGCGCCTTGCTTCTCACCTGCCCCAGAAATAATAAGCCTTCCCCTATAATAAGCCCAAGGCCATATTTCGTGGGGCAAAAGAAAATAAGCCCCTGTCTTATTTTCGGGGAAACACGGTACCTTAATGACTGCCTCTGCCGTGATTGAAGTCATTAGGACTACTTCCAACCATTTGGAGTATGCATCCACGACTATTAGGAACGTTTGCCCTTGCACTGGCCCTGCAAAATCAATGTGTATTCGCGACCAGGGTGCTTTTGGTTTGTCCCATTCCGTGGCGGGCGCTTCAGGGGGGGCTGGTCTGGACTCTTGGCACGGATCACAAGTGGCTACCCATTCCTCTATCTCCTTGTCCATGTTAGGCCACCAAACGTAACTCCTAGCTAACGCTTTCATCCTTACGATCCCTGGATGCCCAACATGTAAAGCCTCTAATACATTCCTCCGCAGTGCGTATGGTACAACAACTCGATCCCCCCACAATAAACAACCTTGTAAAACCGACAGTTCATCGCGCTTAGACCAAAACAGTTTGAATTTGGGTCCCACATTCCCTTTTGGCCACCCCCTCCATACCCAATTTTGTACCTGTCTGATTAAATTGTCCTTAGCAGAAAACCTAGCAACATCCACAGAAGAAACTGGTCCTGAGTCCAAACAGTCAATCAAGAGAACCGGTATTTCGGGAGTGGGGTCTGTTAACAGTTCTGGTAGTGGGCAACAGCTGAGTGCGTCTGCGTGCCCTAATGTGGAACCCGGTCGATGTATCAACTTGTAGGAATAAGCAGCCAGGAAAACAGTCCACCTGGTCATGCGCGGGGAGAGTGAGACCGGTGTGGGGCGGTTTCCCGCCAAAAGACCCAGCAATGGTTTGTGGTCTGTGATAAGTTCGAAATCGCGGCCATAGAGATACTCGTGGAAACATTTGACTCCAGCCACAGCGGCTAACGCTTCCCTGTCCATTTGGCTGTAGTTTCGTTCCGCCAATGATAAAGTCCTTGAGTAGAACGCTATGGGTGCTTCGTTTCCATTTGGCATTCTGTGGCTGAGTACTGCGCCGACGCCGAAAGGTGATGCATCGCAGGTCAATACCAGTGGTAGAGTTTGGCTGTATTGGATGAGTAGCAAGTCGGTCGTGAGTAGACGCTTGACTGTGGCGAAGGCGGCCACCTCGGAATGTCCCCAGGTCCATTGCGCGTTCTTGGCTAGGAGTCGTTGTAGCGGCTCAGCGACGGTAGCTTTCTGTCTTAGAAAAACGCTGTAGAAGTTAAGAAGTCCGAGGAATGCCTGCAACTCGGTCTGATTTCGTGGTGTGGAGGCATCCTGGATCGCCTTAATTTTCTTCAAAGTTGGGTCTATACCCAGTCCATCGATTCTATACCCCAGGAATTCTACGCTAGGTACGTTAATTTGGCATTTTTCCTTTTTTAGGCGGAGACCCTTTTCTCTGATTCTGGCCAAAACAGTTCTAACACGTTTTAATAGTTGCTCCTCGTTTGCAGCCGACACCACGATGTCGTCAAAATATGGGACGACTCCTGGTATGCCCTGCAAAAGCCGTTCCATGACACTTTGGAACAGACCTGGAGCGATGCTTACGCCGAATTGTAACCGGTTGCATTTGAAAGCACCCCTGTGTGTCACTATAGTTTGGGCCTCCGCCGTGGCGCTATCCACAGGCAGCTGCTGATACGCTTGTGCCATGTCTAACTTTGCAAATATTTTTCCTGGCCCCAACGAGTGCAATAGGTGTTGGACTACGGGCACAGGATATGCGCTCTGTTGTAGGGCGACATTAATTGTGCATTTATAGTCCGTGCAGATGCGGACTGACCCATCTGGTTTAACTGGGGTCACAATGGGGGTTTCCCAGCGCGCGTGATCCACCGGTTCAAGGATTCCTTGCTCTACGAGCTTATCGATTTCTTTGTCAATCTTGGGACGGAGTGCAAAAGGCACTCTTCTAGGTTTGAGTCGGATTGGCGCCACCTTTGGATCTAGATTGAATGATATTGGCTTTCCCACATATTTACCAAGGCCGGGGCTGAACACATCCTCGAACTCCTTAAAAATCTGCTCAGCGCTGCTGTTCTCCATGGCGTTGATTCCGGTGACTTCTAGCCCCAGGGCTTCAAACCAATCCAGTCCCAGGAGGCTCTGTAATGGCGCGCTGGCGACGGTCATGGGCAGCTGGGCTATGATGTCTTTGAACTGGCCCAGAAACGTGCCTTGACCCACGATGGGGACCCTGTTCCCCTGGTAGTCTCGTAGCAGGATGTCTGGTGTTTGCAGTTGGCGCTTCTTAAGGCTCGGAATTGCTTTTTTCATGGCTGACCACGAGATGATCATCAGGGACGATCCCGTGTCAACTTCAAGCTCGCAAGGGGAGTCCTCCAGGAGGACAGTGAGTTTCAGCTTTTAAGGCCGCTTCGTGCGGACCTGACCTATCGTTGTGAGATAGGTTCTCATGGGTTCTCTCTGGGGATACTCTCTCTCAGTTTCCTGGGAATACTCTCTCTCGGCTCTCTGTGAATACGCCCTTTCAGCTCTTTGGGGATACTCTCTCTCAGCTGATTCCCTCGGTTCTCTCTCTGGGCGCCTTTTGTTTTTCCGCCAAGCCCCTGGGTTGGGCTTCTGTCTGCGGTACATAGGAGGCTGCCATTGTGTGTCAGGGACTTCGCTCCGGCACACTCGTGCGATGTGCCCAAGTTTGTCGCAATGCGAGCAAACGACGTTTCTGAAACGGCAGGTAGACCGGGGGTGGTTCCCTTCGCAGCTTGCGCATGGTGGCCAATGGAATTCGGGTTTTCCCGCCGGTCTTCTGTGACTGCTCCGCATGCGATGTCTGTCTTCGAATTCGCTGTCCTCGGCCTCTTGATCGGTGGCCTCATAGTGCACTTTGGCTTGTCTGGCTCCCGGCTGGATCGCGCTGTATCCCCGTTGTATTGTTTCGGAAGATTTGTCCGCTGATTCAGAAGCTCTCGCCTCGTCTAGCGCGATTTGCAGGCTTAGGTTGGGTTTAGCCAACAATCGTTTTTGTAACGAAATGTCTTTTAACCTGCATATCAGGCGATCCAGGATTTGCTCATCCAGATCACTGAACCCGCAATGCGTGGCTGCTTTCCGAAGTGCTGCAACGTACTGATTGATGGTTTCTCCCGCCTTCTGGTTCCTCGTGTTGAATCCTTGGCGGCAAACGTGGCGGGAAGGTTTTGGCGCGTAATGTGTTTGCAGCGTCTGTTGCAGCGCCGTCCATGTTACCGCCTGGATGGGGGTTGGCTCTGAGAGATCCCTGGCCATCTCGAAAACCTCTCGACCGCAGTAGCTCAGGAAAATATTCTTTTTCCAGGAGTCCGGTACTCCCGTGAGATCGTTTGCCTCGAGGAAGCACTCGAATCTCAGCATGTAGGATTCCCAATGCTCGGCGATTGGGTCGTATGGAGTTGGAGGAGCATGCATCGACATCTTGTCTGCGTTTGAATCTGCCGTGCTGAAATGGCTGCCGGGACTTCTGCCGAATTCCGGGGCTGGATTGGATCCGTAGATTTTGGAGGTAGCTTCTTCGTCCTATCTGTCTCTCGATCCCATCCTCGTCGCCAATGTTACATTTGGGCACGAGAGAACAGACTCCAGACGATAGTGACAACAACAGCTCTTTAGTAGTAGTAGTGATCCAACTTGGCTTGGGGTCTAATAGCTCCCCTTTTATAGGGATTGGGTACACCTCCCGTCCAATCAGAACAATCCCTTGTTCCCGCCCTAGTGGCGGACCTGAGTGGAGACTTACAGCGGTATATGCTAATATCTAACACAATCCAAGTGTGTTTGGCAGAGAAAGCATACTTCAGCCAAGGTACCCAAACTGCTGCCAATGGTGTGGGCGACAGCTGAGCATGCAAATGGGGCCAGACAGAGACAGGGAAGGTAAGAGAGTAATGTGTGTGTGTGTGTGTGTGTGTGTGTGTCAGAGAAAGTGTGCTTCAGCCAGGGCACCCAAACTGGTGTGGCCGACACCTGAGCAGGGAGGCAGGGTGTGTTTGTACTTTCATCCCCATTCAAGCAGGGCCTCTTATTTCCACCCCAGCACAGTTGGGGCATGCAGGCTGCTGCCACCTAGCACCAGGATTGCCCCCTCCCCAGCCAGCCAGCCAGCCCCACCTGACCTGCTCCCTGCTGGCTCCTGCAAAGCCTCGCCATTCTCCTCCTCCTCTTCTTCTTCGTGTGGTCATCCTCCTCCGCCCAAGTGGCAGTGGGCTCCACAGGACAGGTTTTCATTTCTGCCCTGAGGCAGAAAACTCTGGTGGGCTGGAAGTGAGTGTGAATGGCCTGGCTCTCCAGTGCTTCCTGGGTCAGTTGGAGGCTTTCTTCAGCATTCAAACAGTAAAAATAAAATAAAACCCCTGCAACTGTTTGAAGGCTGAAGGAAGCCTCCAACTGACCCAGGAAGCACTGGAGAGCCAGGCCATTCACACTCACTTCCAGCCCACCAGAGTTTCCTGCACAATGTGAGCACGCGCGCACACACACACACACACACACTGCATACTCATGCATCCCTCGCCCTGGCCCTTGGCAATTTTAAAACCCATCACTGTTAGCAACTGACATGGAGGGGATACTTTCCTAAGAGATCACAATTCGGGAATAACGGAGGGGAAAACCCTGCGCTTTTCACACCCCATTTTGGCCCTGGAAAGCCTCCTGCACCAACCTGGAAGCAAAAAAAAAACCCAAAACCCTGCAACTGTTTGAAGGCTGAAGGAAGCCTCCAACTGAGCCAGGAAGCACTTGGGGGGGGGGGCAGGCCATTCACACTCACTTCCAGCCCACCAGAGTTTCCTGTGCAATGTGAGCACCCCCCCCCCATTGCATACTCACGTGTCCCCCGCCCTCCACAACGGCCCGAAAACCAGTTGGCCGGCAGGAGGTGCGCCTGCATGTGGATGCTAGTTGAGCTGGGCAGGGAGGTTGGCGTGCCAGGAGAGGACGCTCTACATGCCACAGGTTCCCCATCACGGCTCTAATTCTTTCAATTCCTTTTTCAGATCAATTATGTAGAAGCTTCAGAGGCTCTGAGTGATAAAAGTCGATTCCCCTTTTTCCACCAGATGTACCCCAAAGAAGGATTCCAGTATTCAGCAATTGTCCAGCTGCTCCTCCACTTCAGATGGACCCTGATTGGCCTCTTTGCTTCAGACACAGAAAAGGGAGAGAATTTCATGAGGACTTTTACTCCTGTGCTTGTCAGGAATGGAATTTGTGTGGTTATATCACAACTGTTCTCAACAACTGGACATACAGCAGCCCTCAGGGATTTCCTCTCTAAGTGGAGACAAGTCAATGTCTTTGTTCACTTCATAGAATTTGATTTCATTTGGGACAGAATTCTTCCTTTCCATTTAACACTTATGCGTCTCCCAGGACCCATTGAGGGGAAAGTCTGGATCCTCACAAGTTTTGCAGAGTATGCAATGAACAAGCGCAGACTTCTCAAATACATCCATAGTATTTGGAACTTTGGTTATATGTTCAAAGAAAGGCCAAAAGATTCTGCCTTTAAACCCCATTTCTTTGTGGAAGTAAAGTTTCAAGATCATTATTTTCATTGTTCTCCTTCAAAGAATGTCTTTTCTGTCAAAGGCCGCAGAAGATGCACCCAGAAAGCCCCACTGGAGACCCAGGGGAAAAGGGACAGAGGAAGGATCCAAAATGTCTACCACTATTACAGTCTCACAAAGACTCTGGCCCAGGCCTTGAATGCTGCATATTCCTCCAGATCGAGGAGGGGAATGAAGGAGGGAGAAAAGATCTTGAGGTCTCCAAGGCTGCAGCCATGGCAGGTATGGGGGTCCCCATATGCATCCATTAATCTTAGATCCTTTGGAGGAGGAATCCAGAGGAGAAGGAGGGGAACCATCTCAACAGATCTGGCCAATTTAATTACTCAGGGAATTAATGGTTCCAAAGAGTAGATACCATGGCATTTTGATATTTAGCACTGCTAATTGGAAAATGCTGTATTCCTTTCAAAATAATTTCCCGTATTTGTGGGTTTGTGATTAGCCTGGTGGAATTCCACCTTTCTTCCGTCCCCATTGTATGTGGGTTTGTGTGCATCTGGACAGGCAGCTAAGCCCCCCTATTCTCCTCCAATGAAAGGGAGCCTGGCATGGATCTGGATGCTTTATTGGGAGAAGAGGGCAGGTGAAACTGAGGAGATGCAAAGAGTGGAAATCAAATAGAAATACCAGATAGGCAGCATTAACTAACAGCCAGCAAAGAAGCAGCTGGAACCTCCCCAGCGATGCTCCGTGTGAGGGAGGGAGGCCGTCTCCGGATGACCAGGGGTCTCGGTCACAACGGCTGCTTCCGTCTTCTCCAAACAGAAAACGGAGTCTGGCTTCAGACCTTATAGTGAGGCTTATCTGCCCCCAACCACTAGGTGGGGCTAGAGCAACAACAGCACAACAGTTACCGTATTTTTCAGAATATAAGATGCACCTTTTCCCTTCAAAAAAGAGGCTGAAAATCTGGGTGCGTCTTATACATCGAATACAGCATTTTTTGCCTCCCGAAGCCACGCCCCCTTCACCAAAATGGCCGTGCATGTCCTTATGGAGGCTTTCAGAGAGCTCCTGGGGGCTGGGGAGGGCAGTAATGAGCACAAAATGGACCCTTTATGCCCCCCCCCCAACCCCCAGCAGCACTCTATAAGCCTCCATAAGGGTATGAATGCAATTGTTTTGACAAAAAACAGGCTACTTTTTGCGAAAAAAAGGCCATTTTTTGCACATCCCCCCCTTCCTGGACCCATTGCAAGCCCCCCCCCCAAGGCTATTCATGACTTTTTTTTAGAAAAAAGGGGGGACGGTTTCACAAAAAGGGGCTGTTTTGGGGAGGTTTGCAGAGTGTAAAAACTTTTTCCCCCTCTTAGAAAGCTCTTTATGTGGTTGATGAGAATTCCATTGATCAAGTGCTTTGCCAGCAGAAACAAAGTCTTAGGTGCTGCAGATTGTCAGCGATTTCCTTCTCCAGCACATGGATAAATACACCTGGAAACATCTACCTATCTACCTACTCTCTCTCTCGCTCTCCCTCCCTCCCTACTGTATTTCTCTCTCTATCTCTCTTTATTTCTCTCTCTCTATCCCTCTATCTACCTATCCCCCCTCTCTCTATCCCTACCTACCTACTGCATTTCTCTATCTCTATATCTCTCTCTATTTCTCTCTCTCTCTCTATCCCCTTATCTACCTCCCTACCGCCCTAGCTAACTACTCTCTCTCTCTCCCTACCTACCTACCTACTGTATTTCTCTCTCTTTCTCTCCCTCTACCTACCTACCTACCTACCTACTTTAAAAAAAAAGGCCTCTTCAAAACCTTGGTGCATCTTATACTCTGTTGCATCTTATACTCCGAAAAATACAGTACAAGTTGTGGCATGACAACCTTTATAAATTAGGAGGAGATCCTGAGACCATCTAGCCCAACCCCTCCTCTTTGCAGGAATCCCAGTTCAAGCTTCTCTGACTGATGTCTGCTCAGTCTTTGCTCTCAGACAATCCATGAAGAGGAGACTGAACTTCTCTGCTTTACTGGCTCAGCTCTAAAACAGCTCATCCTTTTATCATATTTTTTCTCTCATTCAGTTAAAATCTCCTCTCTTGTAACTGAATTCACTTTTTTCATGTCTGACACTCTGGAATAAGAGTGAGCGGATCTTACCCTCGTGTGTAAGAGAAGTCAGTTATTGGAAGAGGGTTGTATCCAGTGGTGGGATTCAAATCTTTTTACTAGTGGTTTTGTGGGCATGGCTTGGTGGTCTTGTGACTGGGTGGGTGTGGCTTGGTGGTCTTGTGACTGGGTGGGTGTGGCTTGGTGGTCATGTGACTGGGTGGGCATGGCTTGGTGGTCATGTGATTGGAATTTAATATTATGTATATATGCCATATGTGTACATACATATTACAAGGTATAGTGTGTGTATAGGCACACAAAACGATACATTATCTACTTTATACACTGTATGTGTATGTACACGTGCACACACACACACACACACACACACACACACACAGAGCTCTTCTAAAACTATACACATTCAACCTCACTTATTGCATTTGGAAAAACACACCCAGAGTCCACTTTCTGCCACACATTTAACTATCACTTCTGCACATTAGAACATTACACAGGGCTTCAGATGTTCTTCCCTAGCCTGCACATGACTGTTAGAGCCAGGAGATGTCATGGATTGAGTAAAATGTGGCAAAACTCACTTAACAACCCTCTTGCTTAGCAACCAAAATGTTGGGCTCAACTGTCATAAGTCAAGGACTGTCTCTGCCTTCCTCTGCATGGCAGCCTTGTCCTAATAAACTCCTTCCCTTTTCTGGCAATTTTCCTCTGTTAGAGGCACCAAAATAATCCAGGGGATATAAGGTCTCCAGCTGAAGCACAGGGTTGGACTAGATGGCTTCCAAGGTCCCTTCTGACCCTACTAGAGCAGGGGTTGGACTAGATAATGACCTCCAAGATCCCTTCCAGCCATTTCAAACATTGTTGTGCTGAAGCCATGGTTTGTGTCCTTCCTTCCTCTCATTTTCTATCTTTCCCTCCCTCCATGTATCTATTGACCCATCCATCCAACTATACAGTATCTCATTCACTTCCTCCTCCCTCTCTTTCTTTCTTTCCCTTCCTTCCATAACTCCCTCTTTCTTTCTCTCTCTCCTTTCCTTTCTTTTCCTTTTCTTTCTTTTTCCTTTTCTTTTGTCTCTCTCCTTCTCTCTCTTTCTACCCCTTCCTTTCCTCCTTCCAAAGCTAGGAGATCCACCTGAAACAAAAACTCCTTTGGATGAAACCGCCCATTTTACACACACACACACACACACACACACACACACTCACACTCACTCACTCACACACACACACACACAAACATGCACACACTCTTCCAACCAGCTCTGCGCCTCGCCTCATTGATGGGCTGGTGGCCGGAGTCCTTTCCAAGCGTCCGGCAGCATCCCTTGCATCCCAGGAAAGCCCGGCTGATTAACTTACTTCGATCGGTGCCTCTTCTGCGCAGGCAAGCTTCTCTCTCTGGGTCAGGCAGAGAAGGGGGACTTGCAGGGATAAGAGTGTATCTGTGTGTGAGTGTGTGTCTGTGTGTTTGTGTTTGTGTGTGTGTGTGTATGTGTGTGTGAAAGAGAGAGAGAGAGAGAAAGAGCGAAAGAGGGGGGAAGAAAAAAGAAAAAGAGAGTGAGAGTGAGGAATCAGAAGCTTTTTAATCTTGTGGGCTGCCTGGGAGGAGGCGGAAACGGGGCGAGGGCCTCTCCCCTTTTCCTCTGGAGCTCCCTCCCTCTTCCCCAACTTTTTCTTTCCTCCCATCCATTCTCTCCCCCTCTCCTGAGAGCAAGGCGGTGCTGCTTTTCCTGAGAGTTTTCTGGGCTCTGGAAGGGGCAGCAGGGCAGGGGGGGGGGTTCCCCAGAACTTCTTTGGGAGAAGCATCATTCTGAACTCTGCGTTGGGGGGCATGTGTGTGGGGTGTCCACTGAGGGGCTTTTAGCCAAAGGCGCCAAAGGCCAGGGGGGAAATTGGAGTGGCTCGGGTGAGCCAGGAGGGACGATTGAAATCTGTTGGCTGAGCTGGTCAATATACCCCCCCTCCTGGTTGGACCTGGCCGAACTTTCCTCCCTCCCTCCGGTCACCGCGGAGCTGCTGCAGCCTCTCCCACAACACACTGCCCAGTTATAGGCCCAGCCTGCATTTCCCTGCAGTATTCGGGTGGGGGGTTCCTCTGTTTGGGGGTAGAATTTGGTTGCAGAAATGCAAAAGGGTGGGCAGCCTTGGAGGGCCTGTTCACCCTTCCCCTTTTCCTCTCAGCCCTGCAAAACCAGAAATCTCCCCCCCCCCTCCAAGCAGCAATTGAGACTGTGCAGGTGGGGAGGGGGGCAGGAGAAGATCTGAAAGATCCCAATTCTGCAGCAAGAGGAGTTTCTGCAATGGGGAGGGGGAGGGGGTAGCCCCACCTTCCAAAGGCCTTTTAGCCATAATTGCCATCAGAGCAGATGTTGGGGTGGGGGTCAAGGAGGAAATGGGTCCCCTGACTCTCCCTCAGACCCCCTGGAAGGAAGGAAGGAAGGAAGGAAGGAAGGAAGGAAGGAAGGAAGGAAAGAAGGGAAGGGAGGGGAAGGGGAGGGGAGGGGGAGGGAAGAAAAGGAAATGGGAAAGAAAGAAAGGATGAAAAATGGAGGGAATGGGAAGGGAAGGAAAAAGGAAAAGAGAAAGGAAAGGAAAGAGGGAAAAGGTGAAGAATGTCCGCTGCTGGAACTGTCGGGAGCAGCCTGAGGTGGACATTCGGGAGCAGACCAAGACGAGCAGGAAGCCATGGCAAAGACAGGCAAACAGGCTGGGCTGTGTGACCACATGGTTGAGGCAAGGGAGCCAAAGAGCAGCTGCAGTTATGACGCTAAGGCCCCAGCCAAGGCCTGCGAGGCAAGTAGTGGTGGGGCAGGGCATGGCCAGGCAGAATTTTTACTACCGGTTCACCCGAACTGGGCCGGACCGGCTGAATCCCACCACTGGCTGTATCCTCCCTTCCCCAACCGAGAGATCGTGTCAGTTGGAAAAGGAGCTCCCAGACTCCTCCTGATCTTTAGCTCTTCTCCTTGTGGTATTTCCTCAAGGCTTAGAGAAGCTCCTTTGATCTCTTCCTTGGCTTCCTTGTCCTTCCCTGAAGTTCACGTAGATTGTGTTCAAATTCTCTTCCAAGTGTGGTGCCTGCAAGGGGACCTGGTTGTTCTGTCCTGGCAGCCAGCAACAGCCGAGCCAGCAACAGCCAAGCCGCGCCTGATTGGCTAAGACGCGGCTTGGCTGAATGCGGGCTGTCAAGGACAGCTGATTGGTTTGCCTGCCTGACAGCTCCATATAAATAGCTGTCAGGCAGGAGAAAGTTATCTTTGCTGTAGATAGTTGGTTTGTTACATGAATAAAGCAGTTCGGTTTTCCTCAGAACGTGTCCTGCCTCATTCTTCGTCGGGAATACAACACTGGCGACGAGGGTGGGATTCTGAGGCCACGCTGACATCGCTGACATCGCTAACAACCAGCGCTAGCTCTATCGGACGAAACTCTGCCGTTTCCTCCTCTGACCGGCGATTTTCTCCTGACTGCCATGGCGTCCATGCCGCCTTTCGCTCCCTTCGGGACAGCCGGTGAATCGTGGGCTGGCTTCCTCGAGCTTTGGGTGCTTTCTCATCGCGAATGGCAATCGCAATTTGCCAATGGATGAGAAATGCAGTTTCTTTCTTACTTGCTGTGGGCCAGCCAAGTTCAACGCCGCTAGGGCGCTGGCCGCCCCCCCCCCCCGACCAGTCCATTCCTTAGACTGGGACACTTTGATTGCTAAGCTCGGCAACCACTACGCGCCCACGCCATCGGAAATAGCAAGGCGCTACGCTTTCAGGCAATGTGTGCAGAAGCCGGAGGAGTCTGTAAGCCAGTTCCTCCAATCCCTCCGCACAACGGCCATCCCCTGCGAATTCCTGGACTTAGACGACTCGCTGGTCGAGCAATTCGTCTGCGGGGTAAAAGATCCTTGCCTCAAAAGGCGCCTCCTGGCCAGACCAGAGGTTACCCTGGCCGAAGCCATCGCCGAGGCTAGGGCGGCTGAGCTGTCGGAGCAGTCCACAGCCGAGATGGTCCGTTTCCAGGTTCCTCAGCCTCCTAGCCGCACTTGCCTCATCGACCAGCTGGTGCCCATGACGGACCAGGAGGAAGAAGAGCTGGTGGCCCGACTGGCAGCGATCTCAAGGCGGCACCCCCAGCAGCAGCAGCATTCCCGGCAGCCGGCAACCCCGTGCTTGGGCTGCGGAGGCGAGCACAACCACGCAGATTGCCCCTTTAAGGCAGCAATCTGCCGTCGTTGTCAGAGGAAGGGGCATCTGGCGCAGGTCTGCAGGGCTTCTGTGCCCCAACGCACCAGCACCAGCGGGCAAGCGACCGGACCGTTCTGGCAAGCCAACCCTCCATGCCAACAGCAGAAACCGCAGGGCGCCTTTTTCGCCGCTGACCAGCCGCAACTTCCACCTGCCACCCCTGCAGAGCAGGTCTTCACCGCAGCCGCAGGTACGCCGAGGATCCGGGTTTCCCTCTTAATCGAGGGCTCGCCGTGCTCCATGGAAGTGGACTCTGGCTCTTCCCATTCCCTCCTCTCCTGGGCTGAATTTCAGCGCCTGTGCCCAGCTGTCAAGAAAAGCCAGCTGTCTCCCCCAGACACTTTCCTGCGGGACTATCAGGGGGCGGTCATTCCTATCCTTGGGTGTTTCCCTGTGGCGGTGGAGTGTGGGGGTTTTAAGGGCCAACTATCTGTCCTTATAGTTGAAAAACCCCTTCCTGCCCTTTTAGGGCTAGACTGGTTCCCTGCGCTAGGGCTCTATGTGCATGGGGTCCATTTCGCAATGGACACTCCCCCTGACATTGCCAGCTTACTAAATACCTATGCTGACATGTTCAGTGGGGAATTAGGGAAGTATAAGGGCACCACCATCTCGCTAAATCTCGACCCCCAGGTTGCACCGATCAGGCTGAAGGCCCGCAGGGTGCCTTTTGCCTTGAGGGCCAAGGTTGACGCCGAACTAGACAAATTATTTGCGCAGGGCGTAATAGAGCCCGTCGACCATTCCAGATGGGAGACCCCAATTGTGGTCCCTGTCAAGGCAGACGGGTCTATTCGTCTCTGCGCCGACTATAAGTCGACGATCAACCTTGCCCTCCAGGCAAACCCCTATCCAGTCCCTGTCGTACAGCACCTGCTCCATTCCCTGGGGCAGGGCTGTATTTTTGCCAAACTGGATATGGCGCAGGCTTACCAGCAGCTCCCGGTGGATGACGAGTCGGCGGCTGCTCAAACTTGGACGACGACATTGCCGCCTGGGTGGCCTGCTGCCACCCCTGCCAGATGTACAGACCTGCCCTGCCCGCTGCCCCTGCGTGGCACTGGGAGGCTCCGAGGTGGCCGTGGTCCCGGCTTCACATCGACTTTGCGGGCCCCTTCCATGGCCAGGTTTTCCTGGTCGCCGTGGATGCATACTCCCGCCGGGTGGAAATCGTCCTCATGACGTCCACCACAGCGGAGAGCACTATTCGGGCATTACAGCGGTTGTTTGCCACTCACGGGTTGCCAGACGTCATAGTGTCCGACAACGGGCCGCAGTTTGCATCCAGGGCGTTCCAACAGTACCTGGCCATGCAGGGCGTCCGCCACGCGCCCACCGCTCCCTATCACCCTGCCTGCAATGGCCGGGTGGAATGTGCTGTCCGCTCGGCCAAAGAGGCTCTTGGCAGGATGGATCGGGGCGATTGGCCGGCAAGGGTGGCGGCTTACCTGTTAAGCCAGCACTCCACCCCTTGCCCCAGTGACAACAAAAGCCCCACTGAGCTGCTGATGGGCAGGTGCCTGCGGACACCCCTGGATAGAATGCACCCACTCTATTCAGGGGAGCAGCCTCGCAACCTGGGGGCCCCTGATTTGGGCGAGAAATTTCACTAGGGACCCTAAATGTGGTTAAGGAAGTAACTGGTCCCTGTTCCTACAGGGTCCTCCTTCCCGATGGATCCGAGTGGCGGCGCCACGTGGATCAGCTAAGGCGCCGCCATCCAACCGAGGGTCCGTTCCACCCTGACCCGCGTCCAGCTGACGTTCCACCACAACCGACAGAGGTGGTCATTAATGAGGCCTTTCCCCAGTCCCCAAGTGACTTCCGGGTTGCTCGGAGAGTCGTTTTAAGCGTTCCGAAGGCTTCAGGGACCGTCCGAGGCTTCCCTGATGGCTTCGGAGAGCTTAAAATGACCCTCCGAGCAACCCGGAAGTCACTTCCGGTTTGCTCGGAGAGTGGTTTTAAGCGCTCTGAAGGTTTCAGGGAAGCCTCCGGATGGTCCCTGAAGCCTCCGGAGGGCCTTGGGGGGGTCGGGGGAGGCTCTTTTCGCCCTCCCCAGGCTCCTATAAAGCCCCTGGAGCCTGGGGAGGGCGAAAAAAGCATGTAAAATGGGGGGGGGGTCGCGCATTGCATTATGGGTGCGGCACGCCCGCACTCGACCCCCCTGCGCTCCCCCCACTTGTGGCACACGAGCCAAAAAAGGTTCGCCATCACTGTCCTAGTAGCTAAAAAGCAGATATTTTTCTACTGTGTGCTAATCATAAATATTGTTTCGGGAAACTTGATATTTCTTTATACAATTTTATTTTATTCCAAAGGGTAAAATACAAGTTTTGGAAAACTTTTTAAATGAAGTTTCAAATATGGCTCCTAAGTTGAAAGACTTTATATTCTTTAAAGCACATCAAATTCGGTTACTTTAAGATAGTATTAATGACCATATTAATGACAACATAGAAAAATTGATGACCGATGGCAAATTGTTATCCATCACATTCAGGTTTTATGGAAATATTAAAAAGGGTTAAACATTATTTGAGTTTCATTTTGAAGACAGTTTTTATCCACTTTCATACCACCCCTCAGGTTTCCAATCACATCACAAAAATTGTTTGTGAGTCCTTTATTGAAATCCAGTTCTATCCCCAGAGTTCCCATAATCTATTTAGGAAGTGTGATGATATGTGAGAATCACTTTTGGGATGAGGGGAAGAGAGGCTTCCTAGGGAAGGATCAGACAAGAGGGGAGAATCCTGCAGCTGCATAATGGGAGAGAAAGAAATTCAGAAAGGATCCTCACTAACTTTTCAAGCTGAGAAAACAGTTAGTGGGAGATTTGTTCTTTCAGATATGCAAAATTTTGTTAATGTCGCATCACAATTAATTAGAATTAGCACATCTGGAGATGTTTTCCATCAGGATGACCAGGGAGACGATTAGCCTGACAGATTTCTTCTTGATCAACCCATGCTTTCTGGGAATCTACCTGTTGTTTTCAAAAGGTTTATGGATCATCTTTTTTTCTATGTTCATTTTATTTGTCATCTGCTCTAGAATGTTTCCTATAATTGACCAACTGTGTCAATTATATTTTCTCTATATTTTGTCAGTATATGATTGATATTTTTTTCTCAACCTTTTTCAAACTAATTAAGATAATGGCAGTATTTGTATCCTATTTAACCATATGTGGAGATGAGACAATTGTAGAAGAAAGATTCAATGTGGGATAAGAAACAAAGTTTTCTGTTTTTCAAATTTCTGGATTTTCCTATTCTAGTTTCATCCATTTCTGAAGAAGAATGAATTTTGGAATATTTCTCAGACAAAACTGTACTTGGACCAAAATGGAGAGATAACAGCAGATCTGGGCATTGGCGGCTTCTTGGTTCTCCCAAAGGAGGATGCCAAGAGAAAGATGTTGGCGTATTTTCAAAGACAGAGACTTTCTATCGAACAAGATGCTCTTTCACAGCTAAAGTTGCTTAATAAGGTGGGAGAAATGTTGGTGTCCTTTCTCTGTTTTCCAAGTGGGCAAAGCCTATAGTCTCCAGGGTGGTTGGCCTCCCATGCCAGTTGGAATCATCTAATGGAAGTTCTTCAACAGACGGGACCTAAGTGGAGGGGTTTTGCCATGTTTTATGGAAATCTTTCAAGATCTTACTGGTCAGAAGTTTCTTTTTTCATCATATTAATTTCATAATAAAAATCTAATGGAATAAATGTTTCCTAAATCTTTTACAATAAATTTTATTCTCAGTTTTAATATGAATATATCATCATATGTACATCATTTTTCAATTCCATCCCTCCTGACATTGTTAGACTTTATTAGTAGAAAAGTACTTTATTGTAATGTTAAATGCTAAAAGCAAAAGGGAGGAACTATGTGAAGAATCTGCCAGTAGTTAGTTATACCTCCTGCATCTTCTTAGTAGTAGTCAGGTATTTCATATTTACTTACATGAAGACCAGAGGCTATTTGGCTAATGTCAGTGTCTATCTCTATTTTCCATGAATGTTGACTACTAACACATTTTCTTTGGCATTCCTTGTTTTTCTGCTCAGTCCCTGCCTCAGTCCAACTGTGCGGAAAATTGTCATCCTGGATTTGTCAAGAGGGCTCGAGAAGGAGAGCCAGTTTGCTGTTATGACTGCGTTCCTTGTCCGGAGGGGACCTTCTCCACTCAGGAAGGTGGGTCACATTGAGGAAAATGGGAGGCTTTGTGGAACTGGATCCATCCAGAACATTTTCATGAAAGTGCAAGTTAAAAGACACAAGCTCACCTTTCTTAATTTTTAATATGCACAATTTCTTATCTAAAAGGAAGTAAACCAAAAAGACTTTGAAGGAGGGGCTGGGAGGAGATGGGAGGAGGGGGTGGCAGACTGGGCAAGCTTTACTAGCAACAGAGGAAACATCTCCCCTGCTGATGGATTCAGAGTCCAGACATCACAGGGTTCATTCCAAATTCTCTGTCTGCTTCTTGCAGAGTTTATTCTTTTTATACAGTTTTCACAAGGAAAGCAAAGAGCATATAGCAACAGCATCTTATTGATGCATTCTCCTTGTCAATCTCTAAGAACATCCCAGCCAGGATAGAGTCTTACATATCTAGATGATATCTGGCACTGCTAATTAGGTGAGCTCAAAGGAATCTGAGGTAACCAGCTACTGAGATCATGGCAGTGTGCTGCGCATGCCTGTACGTAACCTTTCCTCCATTCCTACACCCCGCTTTCTAGTCTGGATATGTGCTGCTAAGTTCACCTTTCTAGGAAGATCTGAATTCTTTGAAACTTGATGAATTGTTTTAGGTCCACCTTCTGAAAGAGCTTGCAATTCACTGTATATTGGATTCTCCCCTTGAGGATCACCGAGAAGGTGTCGCTGGTCCATAATGTTCCACAGTCTAAACCAGTAATTCTTAATCTTTTTTTGGCCATGCCCCACCTAAGCATCTTTAAAATCCTGTGACATATAATTCTTACTTTACTCAAAGGGTGAACTCTGTTCACACGGAGGAAGCCTAAAAGGCCATTAAATTGGTTTAAACAAGGTTCAAATTGCCCCCATTAAAAATCAAATTGCCCCCCCTGTGAAGCATGGGCTCCACGTTAGGAACCACTGGTCTCAACATAGACAATGGCCCAAACTGTTCTGCATGCATGAGTGGGTCAACTCTTTTTCTTGAAATAAATAAAGGATGCGTGGAAGGTTGTGAGGAGACAATTTTTTTGGAGAAATGGGGGCATGTTGGCAAGATAGAAATAAGGAAGGAATGTAAGGAGCAACGTTGATGCCCTCATTTCTCAGGACATTTCGCCCTAACTGCTTTTATTTCCACAATAACTCTTTCTTGAGGGTAGCAACAATACAATGGTAGGAAGGTAACTTGAACTCTCGCTAATTATGAATATTCATGCTTACATCTATTAAATAAACTATGCACCTGTATGATTGTCATTTTCTCCTCCTTTCCAGGAATGTATAATTTGTGTGCATGCTTTTGTCTGTAAGATTTCCTCTCACTATTTTATGGAGGGAAATTCCTCCAGTGGAGACTGAATAAATAAATCCACTGAGCTTGGATTATTGGGTTTTTGGGTCCTGCGTTTGATTCCACAGAAACTGGTGTCAGCAGTGGGATTCACAGTCTTAGATCTGCCACCAGGGACAGCAGATGGGAAACCCCTATAGGGGGATTGTTGTGAGATTGATGCCATATCCCTTCCCCCTGCCCCATAAAGGCCCCATTGAGGAGCATCTGGTAGGCCACAGTCTGTGTCTCAGAGTCCATTGTGGTTGGGGAGGCTTGAAGAGGGTTTGTGGTCCCTTCCATCCCAATTCTCAGCCACTCTGGCCCTGCTGCGACCTCAGCTGAGCAACGGCTGGAGGTGTCCAGGAACCGAGGGGGAATTTGGCTTTGGGGGCAGGATCAGTGTGACCTTTCCATGTGGAAGAACGGAGACTCACCCAGATACTCTGTCCTAACCCCCTTTATCCTATTGTCTGAATGGAGGAATTCAGCTGATCCTGGGCAGGGAGGGACATGGATGATGGGGCTCAGGCAGACTTTGCTTGGGGAAGGAACGTTTCCCAAAGAACCCCAGAAACCGGCTGTGTCCCAGGGCTGGGAGGGGGTCTGGGGTCCTCACTGGTGCCTCCACAGGAAGTGAAAATGGAAGGGATGATTTAAAAAAAACCCTCTACCTCCCTGGTGAGAAGAGAAATTCCTGGATCTGCACACGGCCAGGACAGATTCCATGCAAACGGAAGCAGGAAAGTCCGTTTTTATTTTTGTTAGACTTTTTCCCACTGTTTTATTATTTTTTCAACTAACTAAAGGAGGTGAACATGTCCAACTCGTCTTCCTCTTCCTCCTCTTTTCCCCACAACAATCACCCTGTGAGGTGGGCTTGTTTGAAAGAGAGCATCTGTCCCGAGGTCAGCAAACAGGCTTTCAGGGCTAAGGCAGGACTCGAACTCAGGATCTCCTGCTTCCTAGACTGCTGCCTTAACTCTTGTCAATGTTAAAGCAAAGCAGATTTTGGGCAAAGGTCCTGCTGGTCACCACTGCCGCCTTGTCTTCCAGCAGGAGCCGTGAGTCCAGCAGGATCCCAAGTTTCCCCCTGGGTCCTTCTGGGGTAGAGCAGCCCCATCCAAGAGCAAAGGAGATAAACTCCTGGACACAGAGAGCCCCTCCCCCAGTCACAGCCCCTCCCCCAGTCACAGCCCCTCCCTCTTGCCAGGGTTCAGCTGAAACTTACTGACTGTAGGGGGCAGCATAGAGTCTGGCCCTGAAGTCCTAGCTGGGCCCTGGGAATTGAAATCAGAGCCTTCTGGTGATTGGCTCAAAGTCCCCAGCTGCCTTTGATGCCTAAGGCGGGAATAGAACTCAGAATCACTTACTGATTGGCACAGAGTCATTAGAGGGCCCCCACCTAATTTTCTTCATAGCAAGATAGGGTGGCCACTGCCTTCTTCTCAACCTACCCCTGGCATTTCCTGGTGGTCTCCCATCCCTGCTTAAATCCAGACCTGCTTAAGCTTCTCCAAACCATCCTGCTACTGCATCCTATGGGTAGTCCTCGACCTACGACCAGAATTGGGACCAAAAATGCCATTGCTAAGCTAGATGGTCATTAAGTGAGTTATGCTGAATTTTAAAATGTTTATTGCCACAGTTGTTAAACGAATCATTGCGGTTGTTGAGTGAATCCTGCAGTCATGAAACAAACACCATTTCGCCCACTGATTTTCCTTGTGAAAAATCCATGTTGATTGCCAGGCACCCAAGTGGCGACTATGTGCTGCAGTTGTCATAAGTGTGAGGACCCATCATAAAGCACTTTATTCAATAACCGTGGAACTTGGAACTGTTGCTAAATGAGTGGATGTGTAGGATACTTGGTTAGGGACTGTACATCATTGGATCCATCGTTTCTTCAGGCACCTTCTCCCAGGGCCTTTTTAAGAAGAAGATCTAATATTTTATGCATATTTCCCTTTCATCCTCTGGGCAGGTGCAGGAAAACCTGGATTCTCTGGATCTCTAATACCAGATTCCAGATCCAAGGGACAAAACTCCCAATCTGGACTCCACCACCAGAGAAGGGGCAGAATCTGGGGCTCCCAGACCTCTCCAGGCAACCGAGGATTCCCCCTTCAGAGGGAGCCACTCTGGCTGAAGAGAATTCAGGGCTCGAAGCCTCTTCAGGATTGGCTCATCAGTGGATAAGCCCCCCTCCCCCCTCCCCCCCATAAAGGCAGCCAGTTGGCTATTATTCAAATCTTGGCTTGTGATATCAGAGGCTCCTCCTGGACCACATAATGGAGGCTCTGCTCAACATCCCTGGAAAGTGGCTGGATTGGATGGCTGGCACTGGGGGCATCGCAGGGTCTCCCTCGCCTGGGCTCCTCAGGAGGGAGAGACCCTTCCCATTAAGGCAGAACTAAGGGGGAGAGATTAGATAAGGGGGAGTTCAATGAACATGACAGATGTTTGATACCTGCCGTGTCTGCAGCCTCTGAATCGGTCACCAAACTCCTCATCCAACATGTCAAAGCTTCCTGTCTCTGGAAAGGGGCTGGGAGCAGCTGTCTGAGGGTCGACAATGTGATCTAGGGGAAAAATTGGCTTCAGGATGTCCCAGTGGGAGAGGCATTGAGACCCCAAAGGTAGAAGCTGACCTGGGGAAATTAACCTAAAAAGGGATTCCATTGGCCAGATGTAATTATTTCCCAAACAGACTCATCCTACTGGTTGACTTATTCATATATTTTTATTTTTTTATTACTCAGAGTTTTATCAAACCTTTATTCTTTCTCTAAATAGCTCAAGACAGTGAACATACTGAAGACTCCACCATCCTCACAACAACATCCTTGTGAGGTAGGCTGTGGCTGAGAGAGAGGGACTGGCTCAAGGAGACCCACCAGGATTTCCTGCCTTGGATGGGATTGGTAAGTACTTGGAGGGGGGCTCTTTCCTAGTCCGAATGGTCCCCCCCTTTCCCACTCACGAGAAACCCCCTTAGCAGTGCCAGAGGTGGCCGAATTGACCAATCACAGATTCTGACTCCTTTGGAGAGTCTTGAGAGAAGAGAAGCCACGAATTGGAGTCAGAATCAAAAGGGAAGGATAGTTTGAAGGGAGATTAGTTGTGATAGATTAAGTCAGAGTTTCTCAAACTGGGCCACTTGAAGGCATCTGTGGACTTTAGGTCGGTTAACAAAATGTCCCCTGAACTGAGAGAGGATGTGACTGTGTCTCTCCATTTTCCAAACAGGTCAGCAGCAGGGAAGAAACGGTCCTTTAGGGAATATCCTTGGGCTGTTTTCTCAATGAGCAGTGATGGC
The DNA here is from genome assembly GCF_964273705.1 of Natrix helvetica. NCBI lineage: Eukaryota > Metazoa > Chordata > Lepidosauria > Squamata > Natricidae > Natrix > Natrix helvetica. Next base: position 123,776,651 of record NC_138551.1, on the reverse strand, counting down.
CTCCATGATCTCCAGATTAACCAGATTCTGTTGACATTCAGATCCAAGAATCCATGAAAAACAAACAACGGATGAAAGAGCAGCACAGTTGTCTCAAGCAGACAGTGGATCAACTTCAGACCACAACAGAAGACCTGCAGAAACCTCTGCTGGACAACAAACGGAGCTTGGACCATGCCAACACGATGGTCCACCAGTTAGAGCCAGAGAAAGAATCTTTGGTGAAACACACTGAAGAACTCCAGAAAGAAATGTCTGAGGTTACTAGCCAAGTGGCTTTCCTCAAACTTGAGAAGGCTGCCTTACAATCTTTGAGAAGTTCCTCAAAGAGGTCTGGAACCTTCTTAAGAACTCAAGAAGCACCTTTAGAGTCTGCAGCATGAACTGGCTGAGATGGACCAAAGTTCCACTTTGTGGAGAAAAGCCACTGAAGCAGAAAGTCACCATTCTTCAGAATGTGAGGGGAAATGGGAAGAAGCACCTCAACCATCTGCAGCAGCAGCAGACCTGTGTTTACCAGGCCAGAATGGAAGACCTGCAGAAAACTCTGGAGGACAACAGAGAAGGACTGACCCATGTCAGAATGGCCATCCAGGAATTACAGCTGCAGAACAGGTGCTTTGAGAAAGACAGGGAAGATCTCCACAGGGAGGTCACCAGCCAAGTGGCCTTCTTCAGAAATGATGTTGGCACTCCTGAGTGACCAGCACATGGGACAACTTTGCTGACACTCTCTCTCTGCATATCTGGAATGGAGGAATGGCGGCCTTTTGCCCATTTGAAAGAGAAAAGAGATTCTTCCTCTCCCTTCCCTTGACTTGCCACCCAGTGTGCCAGGAGACTCTGGGAGGGGGGGGGAGACAGACAGACAGACAGACCCCAAGTTGCCGCTGGCTGTGGGGCTGCACCTCCCTTTCACTCATCCACTGCAGCCCCACTCCATGCTGGATGGGGGGGGCAAAAGGAAGGGATGGCATGAACCCCCTTGAGCTGGGGGTCCTCCCCCAAGACTGAACATATTCCCCCTCCCTCTCTTTTCTCTCAGCACAGAACTCTCTCTTCCATCAGGTGAAGTCAAGGGAGACTCTGCCTGGAGACTGATGACGCTACAGTAGCTAGAATTCCTATTGGTCCGCTGGGGCTTCGTCGGATCCTGGGAAAATGCGATTCACTGGTTTTAGTCTGCATTTCTCTGCACATCCCGCGTTTCTCAGGCATTGCGTCGTCTAAAAGGCCCGTTCTGGGCTTGGCAGCGTGTGTGTGTATCTCCCCGGCCTGATGCTCCCAACCCCTGAGGAGGCATCTGGAAGGGGGTGGGAGCGTTTGTCTCGGATTTTGGAGGTGGGAGGGCCAGGCCAGAACTAGAGGCAGCACCAATGAGAATTCTCCCTGCTTGAGCGTCATCGGTCTCCGGGCAGAGTCCTTTGGGGCTTCAGCTGAAGGAGGGGAGCCAGTTCTGCGGAGGAAGGGAGAGGTGGGGAAAGTGGGAGAGGGGAATCTTGGCCTGAAGAACCAACTGGGGCTTCTTCTCTGCTTGGAACGCTCTCCTGCACTGGGGGAAGTCAATGGAGACTCTGACCAGAGACCGATGACGCTGAAGAAGGGAGATTTCCCATTGGTCATCCTCCTTTCTGGACCCTCCCAATCCCGAAGTTCGAGGAAGCCTCATTCTGGGCTCTGCAGAGTTTCTGCGATTCCTTTACTTTATGGAGAGAGGGAACCAGTGGGGAATTCCACTGCCTGAACCAAAGTGATCCACGGAATCTTGAGACTGGTCGTTTTCTCGGGGGGGGGGGGACACCCTCAGGAAGGAGGTGGGGGGGGCAAACCGAGGCAATTCAGCCAGTTGGCCGAACTGCTCATACAATTAACAAGCAGTTTTAGGGAACCCGTGGGAACTGGCTGAATACCTCCCCTATCTGGTTCCATATTGGGCCAAGTGATACATCCCTCCCCCCTGCTTGTGGGCAGACCAGAGGCATCTGGGGGGTCAACGTGGATTTTGGACTTATCTTGGTCTGGTCCATCAAATCTTTTTTACCTGCTTAAAATGGAATTTGCAAAGGGATCCGAGTGGCAACCAGAAGCCATTCTGAAACCTCCGGCTGACTCCTGATCCACCCACAATCTCTGTGGTTGGAAGGCAGAAGACTTTCCATGGGTGCCTCTTGCTAGAAACCTGGATGTCCCCCCTTACTCCCCCTCCTCTTCCTCCTTGGACCTGGATGAATAGGCGGCATTGAACGCTCTCATGCCCCAATCCAGAGCATTTGGTCAATTTGATTTACTGGGAATGTTCCGGTTCAAAAAGCTTCTGTCCTACAAAGAGGGAACCCAGAAGTCAAGTTACAATTTGTTGTAGTTTAACTCATCAAAGGAAAGTAGAAAGGAAAGTTTACCTGGATAGGACAGAAAGTCAGTTATATAAGCTAAACAAAATAACCGAATAGTAGAACAATAGCCTTGGAAGGGACCTTGGAGGTCGTCTAGTCCAACCCCCTGCTCAAGCAGAGAATCCTCCACCATTTCAGAATAGTGGCTCTCCAATCTCTTCTTAAAGACCTCCAGTGTTGGGGCATCAACAACCTCTGGTGTCATTTCACTGCTTAATTCTTCTAACTGTCTGGAAATTCTTCCTTAGTTCTAGGTTGCTTCTCTCCTTCATTAGTTTCCACCCTTTGCTTCTTTTTCCTGCCTTCAGGTGCTTTGGAGAATGGGTGGACCCCCTCTTCTTTGGGGCAGCCCCTCAAATATTGGAAGACTGTTTATCAGATCACCCCTAGTCCTTCTTTTCACTGGACCAGACACACCCAATTCCTGCAACTGCTCTTAGTATGTCTCCATCCCCCTAATCCTCTTTGTTGCTCTTCTCTGCCCTCTTTCTAGAGTCTCAACATCTGTTTTTCATTGTGGCGACCAAAACTGGATGCAGGATTCCAAGTGGGTTCCTACCAAGGCCTTATAGAGCGGTATTAACACCTCTTGTGACCTTGAGCTTCTGTTAATGCAGCCTAGGACTGTGTGGACTTTTTTGACAGTTGCAGCACACGCCTGGCCCATGTTTGATTTGTTGATTCAGGATTTAGGACGTGAATGAAAAAAAAAAGTCATAAGGTTACTTAAGAGCCTACAAAGAGAGAGACCACATGCTAATTAAGACGGAAGGAATTCTTGGCATGGAAGAGAAGAAACTATGGGCATCCCATTATCTAAGCATAGTCCTCCTTGGCAAGGAAAAATAACTTATCTTACAGGTAGGGAATCTTATAATGTATCAATAGTACAGGTGGTCCCCGACTTACGACACTTCGTTTAGTGACCAATCAAAGTTACAATGGCACTGAGAAAAAGCGACTAATGACATGATTGAAATTCGGACCCTTGGCAACTGATTCATATTTATGACGGTCGCAGCGTCCCGGGCTAAGATGATCGCCTTTTGCAACCTTCTGGCAAGCAAAGTCAATGTGGAAGCCAGATTCTCTTAACAACCATAGTATTCACTTAACAACTGCAATGATTCACTTAACAACTGCGGCAAGAAAGGTCGTAAATGGGGCAGAACCCGCTTAACAAATGTCTCAGTTAGTTACATAAATTTTGGGCTCAATTGTGGTCGCAAGTCCACAATTATTTACCTGAACACACTGTTGATCCTAAGGATATTTAGCCTGAAATGTGTGCAATTAAAGTTTTCATATCTCGTCCGATCTTTCTTTGGCTCTCCGTCTCCCCATTCCCACTCCTGGTTCACCCTCCCCAAATACCATGATTGCATCATTGCAGTGTCACTTAGCAACAGAAATTTTGGGCTCAATTGCGATCGTTAGTGGAGGACTACAGGTCCCCCCCCCTTTTTTTTAATCCTTTGTGGGTTTTCTAATCAAAATGTGATTAGCCAAACAATAATCTAATAATCCCATTTCCAAGAGGAAAAGCTTTCTAGGTCCCAGCCTCAAAGTTATTGCCATCCTTTCAACGTTGCCTTGGCAAGAGAGAAAAATAAGGCCAATCAAGAGCCAAAGAAACCCTGGGCTACTTAGCAAGAGCAACAGTATCAGGACCCCCATGTGGTGGGCGCTACAAAGTCCCCCAGTCCAAGAGAGCTGACGGAGGGGGCAGGAGGCCAGCCGAGGGGAATCTCCCACCCCTTGCTAGAGGCTCGGCTCCCCTGCAGCCATCCAGCAACCGCTCAGTTAGGGCATCCTAAGGGTGGGAGGTCTGTGTGGGGAGGAGGGCAGCCCCCCTGCCACACCTCTAGCAAGGACGGAGGGGAGGGTCACAGGGCTCTGCACCATTGACCCAAACAACACAAATAGGCAGGAATCAGGTGGGAAGAAGCGAGGAGGCAGGACGGCCGGAGCACCTGTTTTGCCAGACTTCCTAAGATGCCTGCCGGGATCCCTACGGTGTCTCCCTTTTGTCTCCTCTCCTTGTCTTCATCTGCTCCATCCAGAACAGCCCCAAAGGAGGGAAAGGGGCCCTGCCAGAGCCACCTGTCAGAGGGGTAAGGCAGAGCATCCCAGGTGCTTCTATTTACCCTTCCAGTCTTCTTCCTTAAGGGAGAATCCCATAGCCTTCCCTTCCCTCTCCTTGTCCTTTCCTTGTCTCTGTGTTACCAAACCTTTCCTTCCCAGCAGGGTGGGAGCTCTGTCCATGAGGCACACCTGTGGCCTGAAAGGTAATCTTCCTCCCCCCCCCCAATGCAGAGGTGGAAGAGCAGTAAGAGAGTTGGAAGGGACCTCAGAGGTCTTCTAGTCCAACCCCCTTGCTCACGCAGGAGACCCTGCACCATTTCAGACAGGTGGCTGTCCAATCTCCCCTTGAAAACCTCAAGTGATGGAGTACCTGCAATTTCTGGTGGCAAGCTGTTCCACTGGTTAATTGTCCTCACTGTCAGGAAATTTCTCCTTAATTCTAGGTTGCTTCTCTCCTTGATTAGTTTCCACCCATTGCTTCTAGTCCTGCCTACTTTGGACCCCCCCTTTCTTTGTGACAGCCCCTCAAATACTGGAAGACCTCTATCATGTCACGCCAGGGCCTTCTCTAGACAAGCCATACCCAATCCCTGCAAACGTTCTTCACATGTTTTAGGCATATGTCATTTAGCCATTTGGCCACGTCATGCGTGCAAATTCATTGGAAAAGTCAGTGATGCTAGGAATGGTTAGTGGAAGAAGCTGAAGGGGGAGCAAAGAACTCGTTGGCTTGATAACATCAATCTGACCCAACAGTCGGGGCTTCTCAGGGCACCATGGAAAGCAATGGCCTACAGGTGTTGGACACGACTGAACAGGAGTTCTCTGAACAAGAACTCAAAATAATCTCTCGTCCTGCAGATGTGATCAAAGTTGACACAGTGGGAGCACAGACTCCTTTAGCCACAATTTCCACCCGTGTAATTTCCTGGATGAAAGGTTTCCTAGCTGTCAGACGGCTTCAAGCTGGGATTCAAAGTTTTCCAAAATAGAATAGAATAGAATAGAATAGAATAGAATAGAATAGAATAGAGCCAGAGGGGACCTTGGAGGTCTTCTAGTCCAACCCCCTGCTCAAGCAGGAGAACCTATGTACCATCTCAAGACAAGTGACTGTCCAGTCTCTTCTCAGAAACCTCCAATGATGGAGCAGCCCCAACTTCTGGTGGCCAGCTGTTCCACTGGTTAATTGTCCTCACTGTCAGGAAGTTTCCCTTTAATTCTAGGTTGTTTTCCTTTTTGTTTAGTTTCCAACCATTATCTCTTGTTCTGCTTTGGAGAATAATTTGACCCCCCCCCCCCCTCTTCTTTTGTGGCAGCCCCTCAAATACTGGAATATGGCTATCATGTCACCCAAATCCCTCCTTTCTTTAGACCAGCCAGGCCCAGAAAAGAGTCTTTTTTTAAAAAAGCACGTGTCAGCCTCTGTTTCGCTATTCGCTTTCGGCTGCCATTGAAACAGGGAGGGGGGGGGCATGGTATTTGGGAGGGGAATATTTGCTACAGGAGAGATTGTTAAAGAGGGAGTTTTGTTCTCACCATCTACTGCGCATGCTGAAGACTGGGGTTCAGAGTTGGTCAAGGCCAACCGTCCTGCATACCAACCTGATGATGCTTCTTGGAGATGCAACCCACATGACACCTGAGGGATTTGCAGATTGGGCAATGGGATGGGGGTTGTCGGGGGGAGGGGGTTGGACAAATATTGATATGTATGATTCGGTGCGCTTCTGCCTCAGACCTCGCCTTACTTTGCTGCTATCTTTCCATAACCAGTAAAAGAACTTTTAATTCTGAAAAATGGAGCTAAGTGTTTTCTTTCTTGGTTGCTTGACTCTTGGCAAGGCTGACAAGATGTGACCCAATCGGTGATGCCCTTGTCTAAGTTGGGCCACCAGGCATAACTGCGGGCAATTTTCTTCATCCGCATGATGCCTGTCTGGCCTAGAGGAAGAGCTGCCAAAACTGGCCCCCACAGCCTCTGGGGTACCACCACACGACTCCCCCAGAGTAGGCAGCCCCCTTGAGCGGACAACTCATGTTGCTGGGTGTGGAAGGGAAGGGACTCTGTGCTGACTGGCCCCCTCGGCCACCCCCTCGACACCCAATTGAGCACTTGGGCGATGACATGGTCCTTGGCGGAGTGTGCAGAAATCCCCGATGCCAAAATAGGACCAGATGGCAGGTCTTCCATTAATAAAACAGATGATGCTGGAACCGGATCCCCCACAACCATCATCACAACCTGAAAAATGTCCTCATAGTTACGGCAGTTGCAACCTTCTCACAGTCCCATGATCAACCTTTGGGCCTTTGGCAGCCAGCATGTATTTGCCAGGGTTGCCGTCTTTCGGTCGTGTGGCCTCCATTGGCCACTTTCCCAGCCGGCTCCCAACAAACGGAGTCGATGGGAGAAGCCGGTTTCCCTTAAGGATCTCGGGGTTCCTTCCGCAACTGCAGTGGTTTCTTTACCATCTGGGGCACAAGAGGTCGAGAAATTGGCTGTGACTCACTGAAGGACAGTCCTTTGGATGGAATGGTCTGGGGTCTCCTGCTTGAGCAGCGGGTTGGACTAGATGACCTCCAAGGTCCCTTCCAGCTCTACTCCGATTGAATCTTAAGGGCAGGAGCCTCATTGTCAAAAACTGCCCCGAGGACAACAGGTCGTCCTCGACTTACAGTGATTTATTTAGTGACGGAAGTTACAACAACACTGAGAAAAATGACTCAGGACCAATTTTCACACCTACGACCGCTGCAGCACCCACTGGTCATGTGATCAAAACTCAGGCATTTGGGATCTGGTGTGTATTTATGACTGTTGCCGTACCTTAGGGTCATGGGATCACTATAAGATTTACTTAACGACCACTTGATTTACTTAACGACTGCACTCATTTGCTTAGCAACTGTGGCAAAAAGGTTGTAAAATGAGACAGAACTTACTTCACAATAGAAATTGTGGTCATAAGTGGAGGACTACCTTTATTGCCTCATAGTCCATTCTAATTCATCTTCAGGATCTCATAATTAGAACTTCCCCTTTCTTCTCCCTTCTGCTCGCTTCCTGGGAGCCGGGAGCAAAGTCCTTCTGAAGGGCTTATTTTTGGGGCTTCTGGGGCTGGAAGCAGCCTGAGATGACGGAGGGAAACCCCCCAGATCAGGCCTCCAAGGGTTGCACTGTTGGGAGAGAGAGAGAGACCCTCTTTCTTTCCGCTGATGGAGTTTGAGACACAGCCGATCTCCTGATTGCAACTATTCACCTGGTGCAGCTACAAGGAGCCCAATCTCCTCAGGATGCAGTCTGACTCTCCTGTGGGGTTTCTCCACCCACATCTTCTGGACTCCAGTCTCAACCTGGCCCATGCACTGGGGGAAAGAATGGATGTTTCTGCTGCCTTTATCACCCAAAAAACAGGATGGAGACAGGATGGTGGATCTCATGGAAAAGCCTCTTTCACAGGGCAGGAGCAGCTATGTAAAAGGTGAGCTAAGTAGGTCTCCTTGGATGAGAACATCTAAGCAAGAGGACCTGGAGGCCCCCACCTTCTCTGGCTTGGTGGGATGGCCAATGGTTCTCATGGAGATTGTCAAATAACATGGTAGTTGGAGCTTGGCTCCCATAGAATCTATCTTACCACTTTTCCTATTCATTCTCTCACACATACACTTTTAGTACTGTCCATAGGAATCATTTTTTTAAAAAAATGTTTTTTAAAAGGTGTCAAATTCATTGGCAGTTGGTGAACAACAAATTCCCCTGAATGACTTTCACAGAGTTTTCTTTAGCAAGATTTATTGAGGTGAAAAGGAAGGCAGTTATAAGAATTAAAATCCTTCAACAATTTCCCATTTGGAAACATGTAGATATGTTCTTTGATTCCTGCATACTATCAAAGTGGAAATAATTCAGGGATTCGTTCAAATAAATGGACAGTATACCATTCTTAAATATCATGGTGTTTTTTCTCATGGTTTTACATTTGTTCTGGCTGTGAGATGCTCCTTTGTGTTCAGGTCTGGCCTCAGAAGAATAATGTAGCACTTGGGGATGAAGATGCAGCCCAGCAGACCAGCACTGGAGGCCAGGATGGAGAAGACCTGCACAGCCACCATGTATTTCCCCTTGGTGCTCAGGTAGGTGGGCACAAAAGTCACCCAGACACTGCAGAAGACCAGCATGCTGAAGGTGATCAGCTTGGCTTCGTTGAAGGCCCCAGGCAGATTCCTGGCCAGGAAAGCCACCGTGAAGCAGATGGCAGCCAGGAAGCCCATGTAGCTGAGGGTGACGTAGAACAGGACAACAGCCCCTTCGTTGCATTGCAGGATGATCTCTCCAAGCTGGGAGTGGAGGTCAGAGTCAGGGAAGGGGGGAGAAACTCCCAGCCAGATGGAGCAGATGATAATTTGGACAGCAGCAGAAGAAAGGATGATGGAGTTGGCCAAGCTCTTCCCCAACCATCTCTTCACATGGTTTCCTGGTTTTGTGGCCAGGAAAGCCAGCACCACCGTGATGGTTTTGGCCAAGAGAGAAGAAACGGCAAATGAGAAGATGATGCTGAAGACCATTTGTCGGAGAAGGCAGGTCGCTTTCCTTGGTTGACCAATGAAGAGAGAAGGAGACAAGAAGCAAAGCAGGAGGGAGACCAGGAGGATGTAGGAGAGGTCCCGATTGTTGGCTTTGACAATGGGAGTTTCTCGGTATTTAATGAAGATGATTAAAACAAGGTCTGTGATTAAGAACAAGAGTAGGGCAAAAGAAACCAGGAGGATGCCAAGATGTTCTTCATAAGACAGGAAAGTTGCAACTTTGGGGATACATTGGACTCTGTCCTCATTTGGATATTTATCATCTGGACACTTGATGCATTTTTCCACATCTGAGAAACCAAAAAGCAATTTTCTTTAACATTCTGTCCTTTTATCTTACAGGAAATACCTTCTTTGGATAACAACTGATACTATGGACATTTTCCAAGAAGTATTTCTTAATGATTTCATTAAAAAGAGCATAAGAAGGAGATATATATATATATATCTGTGTGTGTGTGTGTGTGTGTGTATGTATATGTATATGTATATGTATTTGAAGTTGAGGGAAGTCCTAGGATGTTAATTATTTCCTGTGTAATGTGTAGAATCTTCATAAAGAGCTACATTACAAGAAATTAGCAATGAATCATATAATCTTTTTAGGCAAACATCCTGAGTCCTGCCACATGGCAGTTAATGTACTGGACTTGGAGGATACCTAAAGTATCTTGTAACACTTAAAAACAATATTGAATTAAGGAGAAACTTCCTAATAGTAAGAACAATTAACCAGTTAAAAAGCTGGCATCCAGAGGTTTTGGGTTCTTCAACACTGAATGTTTTAAAGAAGAGACTGAACAGTCACTTCTCTGAAATGGTATAAATGGTTCTCCAGCTTGAGTAGGGGAAGAAGATCTCCAAGGTCCCTTCCAGCTCTATTCTGATTTATTTATTTATTTATTTATTGATCTACATGACTGGCAGAATATTTTGTGTAATGAGTTCCTCTCATAACTATCCACAGCACCACATTATGGAGCAGTGACACCTTCTCAGTCATCCTCAAGGGGAGGATTCAATATACAGTGAATTGCAAGGTCTTTCAGAAGGTGGACCTAAAACAATTCATCAAGTTTCAAAAAACTCAGGTATTCCTAGAAAGGTGAATTTAGCAGCACAAGTCCAAACTAAAAAGCAGAAGAGATATTTCCTTAAATAGTAGTAAAGCTTGCTCAGTCTTCCACCTCCTCCTCCCAACTCTTCCCAGCCTCTCCTTCAAAGTTTTTTTTTTACTTCCTTTTAAATAATAAATTATGCAGGTTAAAAATAAAAACATAAAAACTGGTGAACTTCTATCTGTCTTTTAACTTGCACTTTCATGAAAATGTTCTGGATGGATCCAGTTCCACAAAACCTCCCATTTTCCTCAGTGTGACCCACCTCCCTGAGTGGAGAAGGTTCCCTCCGGACAAGTAATGCAGTCATAGCAGCAAACTGGCTCTCCTTCTCGAGCCCTCTTGACAAATCCAGGATGACAACTTTCCACACATTTGGACTGAGGCAGGGACTGAGACGAAGAACAAGGAATGCCAAAGAAAAGATGTTAGGACTCTCCGTCCATGGAATATGGAGGTAGAAATGGATGGAGACAAGTAGCCTCTGGTCTTCACTGAGGTAAATATGAAATCTCTGACTACTTCTAAACAGATGCAGGAGGGATAACAACTGGCAGATTCTTCATTTAATTCCTCCCTTTTGATTTTGGTATTTAATATTACAATAAAATACTTTTCTACTTTAAACTTTATTAATGGATTGAATTGAAAAAAAATTAAGTATGATGATATATGTAAAAGATTTAGGAAACTTTTATTCCATTAGATTTTTTAATATAGAATAAAACTGATGAAGAAAGAAACCTCTGACCAGTAAGATCTTGAAAGGTTTCCATAAAACATGGCAAAGATCCTCCACTTAGGTCCCGTCTGTTGAAGAACTTCCATTAGATGACACCAACTGGCATGGAAGGCCAACCACCCTGGAGACTATAGGCTTTGCCCACTTGAAATGGGACCTCAGGCTTTGGGAAACAGAGAAAAGACACCAAAATTTATCTCACCTTATTGAGCAACTTTAGCTGTGAAAGAGCATCTTCTTTGATAGAAAGTCTCTGTCTTTTAAAATACGCCAGAACCTCTTTCCTGGGATGCTCATTGGGGAGAACAAAGAAGCCGTGAATGCCAACATCTGCTGTTATCTCTCCATTTTGGCCCAAGTACAGTTTTCTCTGAGAAATATTCCAAAATTCATTCTTCTCCAGAAAGGGATGAAACTAGAATGGGAACATCCAGGAATTTGAAAAACAGAAAATGTTGTTTCTTATCCCACATTGAATCTTTCATCTACAATTGTCCAATCTCCAAATATGGTTAAATGGGATACAAATACTGCCAATATCTTCATAAGTGAATGAAAAAGTTTGAGAAAAATTTGTCAATCACACACTGTCAAAATATAAAGAAAATATAATCCACACAGTTGGTCAATTATTGGGAACATTCAATAAAATGAACAGAGAAAAAAAAGATGATCCATAAACTCTTTGAAAACAACAGGTTGATTCCCTGAAAGCATGGCTTGATCAAGAAGAAATCTTTCATTCTAATCTTCTCCCTTGTAATCCTGATGGAAAACACCTCCAGATGTGCTAATTCTGCTTGATTGTAATGTGACTTTTAACAAAAAAATTAAAATCTGAAAGAACAAATCTCCCATCAACACTTTTCTCAGCCTGAAAAGTTAGGGAGCATCCTTTCTGAGTTTCTTTCTCTCCCATTATGCAGCTGCAGGATTCTCCCCTCTTGTCTGATCCTTCCCTAGGCAGCCTCTCTTCTCCTCATCCCAAAAGTCATTCTCACATATCATTACACTTTCTAAATGGATTATGGGAACTCTGGTGATAGAAGTGGATTTCAATAAAGGACTCACAAAGAATTTTGTGGAAACTTGAGGGGTGGTATGATAACTAAATGGATAAAAACTGTCTTCAAAATGTTACTCAAATAATGTTGAAATAAATGTCCTTCTGGGTTCAGCTCCAAGTGGGGAAAAGAAACATTGAAGACATGGAGGCTGCTTGGAAAGATGGTTTTAATGGTGGACAGGACCACATGGCCTGAGTCCTGAACAGAAAAGGTGATCACATGCTTCAATGTTGGTGGAGAAGAAGAGAAGGGAAGAGAAGGGAAGATGGAGGGGCTTGCTAGGCTTTTTATAACCTGTTCAGTCCCACCTCTCTGTTTCCTGTTCCTTTGTAAGAAATGTATTCTGATTGGTTGTCAGACTCACATGGGCCCATGCAGGGGCAACACTCTAGACTGAGTCCAGGTTTGGTTGAATTCTCACAGTTCTCAAATGCCATGTGGGGAGTTGGGTAAAGGGCCAATATTATCATGCCTTAATCCCATCCACCTGGAGCTGATGGGGAGAACTCTTTATTATGTAAAGTGAACTAGCTTGGGCTTCCTAATGGACCATTGACAAAGTGGGGATGGGCAGGAAGCTGCAGGAATTTACATTGTGTTTAAAATGTGTTTCTCCCTTTTTCACATCCAGGAAAATATAATATTCTGCCTTTTCAATATTTCCTAGGATATTTCATTTTTCTGGGAGAGGGCTGGGTGATAACTTTCCACAATCCCTCCTTTTTTTTTTCAAAACATGTGAGTGGAACGCACATGTTCTTGACAAAAGACAAAAATTGGTCAGATCAGGGAGACTTAATTTTTCTGATGGAAAGGCATTGAGAGAGACAGCAGAAGGATCCCTTCAGTGGCTCCCAGAGAGCTTTCAACCATGAAGGTCTAGCAACCAGGGCACAATTTCTGGAAATAAATTTACAGTATCCAATTTTCTATGCCAATTAGTATCAGATATCACTTTCTGTGAGCTTCCAGACAGGTTTCAAGCAAGCAGAAATCCCAAAATTCTTCGCAGCCATGCTTTTCTTTTAAGTTACAGGCTGCCCATTTCGAAGGGATAGTTCTTGAACCTGCCCTAGCTCTTATTCAGGGCTCAGATTTTGAAGATCCTTTCTGCTACTCTTCAGTGGGGGAATTGTCTGAGGGGAATTGACTCTCCCCCATGGAATTAACAGGGAGATATCACTGCTTAGGCTTTTCTGTCAAGAGAAGCTTTGTGTGGAGGTAAATCAAGGAGATAGTTTCAGTTTAATTCTGAATGGTGCCTCTCCCCGCCTCCCTCTCCCTCTCCCCCCCTCTCTTTTTTCTTTCTTTCTTTCTCTGTCTCTCTCTGTCTCTCTCTGTCTCTCTCTCTGTCTCTCTCTCTGTCTCTCTCTGTCTCTCTCTCTCTGTCTCTCTCTCTCTCTCTGTCTCTCTCTCTCTCTCTGTCTCTCTCTCTCTCTCTCTCTGTGTAGCTGCTTCTACAATATAGAAAATACAGACATTTTGGACAAACTTTCCTCCCACTAGATAGAAATCTAAGGTGTTCAGAACTTGCTGTGCTAGCCATTCTCAACTATAATTCTTACATGAATACGTTAATCTGATTACAATATAAATGAGACAGGAAAGAAAACCTTACAATGAATTTCTGTGAAGGAGACAAAGAAAGAAAACTTTACAATCAATTTTCACCCTCCCCTGTAGTCTTTACAGCTGTCTTCTGGGGATAGAAGAGAGTCTTTTGGTCTTTACTTCTCCATCTCAGGGGCCGTTCTTTCATATCTGCTGGATGGTACTAAGCTTAGCTTGCTGGTAAGAGTGGTCAGTCAGTCTTGGTAGTCTGTCCCAGGCTTGGCTAAGTTTTTTTTTTCCTCATGTCAGGTTTTATCAGGAGGCAATCACCAGCAGCAAATTTGAGAGTTATAGTTTGAGCTAGCAGTGCTTTGTTTCTGAGGTGAAGAAGAAGAGAGGCCAAGTATACAGTTCTTTACAGACATACCTTTAGTCTCATGTTGTGGAATTTCCCCCATTCTGTCCAAGTGTGGAAATCCAAACATTATTTCAGAAGGGTGACAATGTAAATTTCATGGAACATGACATTCCCACTGCCTCTATGATTGAAACACTTTTGCAGTAAGATGAGTAAATTTCCAAAAGGGGCAACAACTTGTGTTGCAAACAAACAAACAAACAAAATATCATAGGGTAGAGCACCTTGACTCATAAGCATTTAAAATGCACTCAGGCGTAAAAGAGGGAGGGAAGAACAGCTTTTTAAAAAATGCAATTAAAAAAAAGAGGTACTTTGAGTCAACACTCCAAAATATCATATTCCATTCAGATGGAAGCAAATTCTCATTAAGTATGTTAAAACATTTACAAATGTAAGCAAAATATCTCAAAATCATTTCTTTTAATAGGTTTAATTAAGCATTTTAAATCTCAAAAATTTCCAGAAGAAAAAAATCAAAATTGTATTCAGAGCAGGCAAAGAAATGGGGGATGCCCAGAGGCATTCACAGGTATCACTGGGGACATTTCATACACACACTCATGGTAAAAATGAGCAGACACTCATTCTCCCCGGCTTTCCTGCTTCCCTCCAAAGAATGACCCAGAAGGAAGAGGGGGGAGGGAATTCACACAGGCAATCACAGGTCTCTGGATCCCTTCACTTATCACTCCCTGGGACATTGGGGACACACACTCACGTTCATACTGCAATCAGACCTTCATGCTTGCTCATGCCAACCAATCATTATAAGTATTTCAGGGAGCTTTTTTACAAGCTAATGAGCTCCATTTTGTACTATTATTAGAGGATCTCAACTTCCCTCCAGGTCTGGAAATGATCACACACACACACACACACACACACATACATGCATAAATACCATGGAACAACACTTTCAGGCCTGGGGGAGGTCCTGTCCCTTTAAATCTTCAATTTTCTTTCCTTGGGAAACATGTGGTTCATTCTCCAAGCATGGGAAAACTCAGAGAGCAGTTTAAATCCTAACTACACTCCCCTTCCCCACAGCTCCAAGCCCAAGCTGAGAAGCTTATTTATTTTGCTAGCTGGTCAAACATATCACAATCAATTCAATGCCATTCAATTCTACATGTTATTAGTGTAGATGCATACCTAAGAATTTTTTAACAGACATTACATCAAATTAAGTCCAATTACTTAGGTCAGTGATGGCAAACCTTTTTCGCCTAGGGTGCCAAAAGCACATGCGTGCACACTATCACACGAACTCTAGTGCCCACCCACATAACTTAATGCCCCCCCCTCACCTGTGTGGACCGCGCATTTTTGCGCAAGGCTTCCTTGCCACTTCCTGCTCTGGCTGCTTCCCCTTGGCTAACACCCCGTGAGGGGAGAAGTTGCTCTGCCATAAAAGGGCAGAGATTGGGGTGGGGGTGGGGGGGATGCTCAAGTGTGCTCCTGTGCCAAAAAACCTTCCCTTATCATTCTCCTGTGTAAAGATTGGGCCCTTTTTACTATGGCAGGTGTGAGTCCAGTTGCTAAATTTCCCCCTTCTATTAAAGAGGATCCTGGGCACTACAGTCAATAGACAAATGAGGAAGGGAGCCGCTGGCACAGGGGAAAGACAAGCGGCAAGGTAAGAAGAAAAAGCAGCTTTTTCCCCTCAAGGTGGCTGTTCTGTTTCCCTCCTCCTCCCCTGTGCTAGCACAGAGGATCCTGCCTGGTCGCTGCAATCGAAAGGGAAATGAGGAAGAGAGCTATCTGCATGAGGGAAAGACAAGCAGCAAGGAAATAAGAAAAAGCAGCTTTTCTACCTCAAGATGGCTGCTCTGTTGCCCTTTTCTCCATTTCAGCACCACTCAATGGAACCTGCCCCCCACCATCACCCAGGTCCTTGCTTCTCCCAAGCATTTCTTTGCCTATTTAATTTCCTCTCCGTAGCATTTTTCCATCGTGTTTCTTACCGTTTTGGACAGGAAAACAAAGTTTGTGGGACTAAAAAACACCCCTTCTATCAATCAATTCCAACTTTGCGAGATCTCTCCCCCCCCCAAGTTGTAATTGATTGATTGAAGTTTTTTTTTAGTCCCACAAACTTTGTTTCTCTGCACATGATGGCAACAAATGTGATGGAGCTGGAAATCAGGTAGGCAAAGAAATGCTTGGGAGAAGCGAGGACCTGGGCGATGGTGGGTGGTGCAACCACGATGACGTAGCACTGAAATGGAGAAAATGGCAACAGCAGCCACGTTGAGTGAAAGAAGCCTCTTTTCTTCTTTCCTTACCGCTGGTCTTTCCCCCGTGCTGGCAGCTCTCTCCTCCTTTCCCTTTGGATTCCAGCAATCAGGCAGGATCCTTTTTAGTAGCAGGGGGGAGGGGGGAACAGAGCAGCCAGCACGAGTGAAAGAAGCTGTCTTTTCCCCATGCTGGCAGCTCTCTCCTCATTTCCCTTTGGATTCCAGTGATCGGGCAGGGTCCTTTTAGTAGCAGGGGGGGAAGGGGGGAACAGAGCAGCCAACATGAGTGAAAGAAGCCTCTTTCCTTGCCGCTTGTCTTTCCCCCATTCAGGCAGCTCTCTCCCCATTTTTGGTTTGCATTGGGCTGTTTTTTGCTCTTTGGAGGCTTCAGGAAATCCTCTGGAGATTAAAAAAGAAAAACTATTGAAAATCAGCTGGCCAGCAGGCGCATGCATCCTGGAGCTGACAGGGCAATGCCTCGTGCCCTCAGAATTGGCTCCGCGTGCCACCTGTAGCACGAGTGCCATAGGTTTGCCATCACGGACCTAGGTCTTCTCATTCAGACAGGCTTTACCTTTTAATTACCTGCTAAATTTCTTACTTTTGCTTGGAGTTACACCCATTGTTCTATTCCCTTAAGCACTAGATTGTTAATACCTGTCTCTGCCCTGGGGTGTTCGTTTCTAATTTGGATCTGCCAGCAGCACTGGCTAATTTTTAAAGATCCAAACTCTTCTATCTTGATCTCCCAGCAAGGGCGGGCATATTTTTAAAGATCAAGATGTATAGACACAATGTATAGAGATGTTTTGTCCACACATTGTTTGCATTCGGCCAGGGTTCTAGGTTGGACCTCCCAGCAGCGCTGGCATATTTTTAAAGATCCAGCTGTATGGAGACTTTCATTAACACATTGTTTGCATCTGGGTGGGGCTCTCGATTCATCAGATGGTGGCCAGAAGATCTGCAAATTTGTTGACAAAATCTAAATCAAAACTGCCTTCTGGAGGCCAGGTTTCTACTTTAGGACCAAGAGAGTAGGTTGGCCAGATAGATGTGCAAAGGGTTTTTTACTCAGGTTGAAGGCAAACCTTTAGTAGGATTTTCCTTCATCTCATACATGCACACCAAGGCAACACTCTCCTCCTCCCCCCCAAAGGGGAAAAAAAATCTATCCTCACCTGAAGAGTACAATCTTCCAGGGCTGAAAGACATGAGAACAAGGTCCCCTCCCCCACACAAAAGGCATTGTTGGAGGATTAGAGGTAAGTGGGGGGGGGGGTAGATAGCTTGCAGGCAGAGTTTGAAAAATAAAACCATCAGTTAAACTGGTAACATTATAGAGATATCACATATGAGAAATGGGGTCTGGATTCACATGCTTCAGGAAAGAAATGAACAGGTAAAATCATTTAAACACACAATAAATGCAAGGATGAAACTTTTCTTGCAAATGACTTAAAACATTTCCTGGGTTGTTACTTTAAGGTATAGGGAAGGAAGGAAGGGGAAAAAAAACTTCTCTTTGCTCTGTTTCTGCTGGCCAAACAGACACAAAGTAAAGACTCCCCTGACCTTCACTCAGTTTTCTGGGCCCAACAAACTGAGTGAAGGCAGTTTCTGCTAGTTTACTCTTTTCTTTCATTGAACAATTTAAAATTCTTGTCTTTTGGATTGGAGATATCTTAATTACAATTACCTTGAGGGTGCACAAAGACTTAGACACTCATTTATACAAGGACAAGGAGAAAATAAGAGGGGGGGGGAGAGAACTCTCAGCTTTACACATCCTAGTCATTCCCAGCACAAATCTGTTAAATGAGGGAAGGCACAGCAACAAACAGACAAGAGGGGGGAAAAAGAAACATTTCAACATTTTCCCTATTCTTTTAAGTACCTCTATGTAGCCAAATTAGTTTTCCTGTATCATCTTTCAGCAAAGCCCATTTGCCACAGTTTCCTTGCTCTCCATGCCAACTAAGATAGGCATGTGCCTGGCGTCCCAGGCTTCAAGGAAATCTCCAAGGGAAATTCCTGTCACTCACGAGCTAACGCTTCCCATGACCCTTTACATGTAAGGCTCACTTTGGCCTAGCCGGGTGACCCTCCGTAAGTTTTCGGAAGAAAAAAATTCTGGAAAGAACTTTGATTCACTCAACGAAGTATTTGGCCCCTTTCCTCGTAGGGAATTCTGCTAAGGTTTTCCGGATCCAAAAAGGTGACCAGGGGAGGACCTCTGCCCCTCTGCAGTTAGTATCAGCACCTCCTTCTCTCTCTATGCACAATGAGCCTTTGCTTTTTGCTTTGACATGACAAAAGCAACAACAACAACAAAATTTTCATTCAGTTTTCCATCCATTTTCACACACTCTCTCCTTTCCCTAACAGAAGGTCCTGTGCTCTGGCCTGACCCTAATACTTTCCAGACTCTCTTGGTAAAACACACAGAGGAACCAGGATCCAGCTGTGATTGGGAGAAAGATTTCATCACTCACACACATGCAGGCATACACACATTTCCACGCTTTGCCATGCTTTAACATTAAATTTTAGAGAATTAAAATTTAGAGGTACTCACCTTCTTTCCAGGCAGCCTTTCCAAACTCAAAACCCCTTTAAAATCTAGATCCAAATGGTTAAGGCCAAGATAAAGTCCACCCACAGACTCAATGGGGTATGTACCGGCATGGGAGACTTACCTGGGCCCATTGATTAGGCTAGCTTGGAGTACCATCTGTGGATCGCCAATTGTTGAAGGAAATGTTCTTCTGGGTTCGGCTCCAAGTGGGGAAAAAGACACTGGAGTCATGGAGGCTGCTTGGAAAGATGGTTTTAATGGTGGACAGGACCACATGGCCTGAGTCCTGAACAGAAAAGGTGATCACATGCTTCAATGTTGGTGGAGAAGAGAAGGGCCGAGGGAGGGGCTTGCTAGACTTTTTATAACCTGTTCAGTTCCACCTCTCTGTTTCCTGTTCCTGTGTAAGAAATGTATTCTGATTGGTTGTCAGACTCACATGGGCCCATGCAGGGGCAACTCTCTAGGCTGAGTCCAGGTTTGGTGAATTCTCAGAGTTCTCAGATGCCATGTGGGGAGTTGGCCACAGCTGACCACAGTTGAGTAAAATGCCAATATTATCCTGCCTTAATCCCATCCCCCTGAAGGTGATGGGGAGAACTTTTATTATGTAAAGTGGACTAGCTTGGCCTTCTTAATGGCCCATTGACAAAGTGGGGATGGGCAGGAAGCTGCAGGAATTTACTTTGTGTTTAAAATGTGTTTCTCCCTTTTTCACATCCAGGAAAATATAATATTCTGCCTTTTCAATATTTCCTAGGATATTTCATTTTTCTGGGAGAGGGCTGGGTGATAACTTTCCACAATAATTTTAAACAATTTTTAATATTTCCTATGAAACCTGAAGGTGATGGATTATAATTTGCCATTGGTCATCAAATTTTCTGTTATTGATACGGTAATTAATACGATCTTAGAGTAAGCTAGTTTGATGTGATTTAAAGAATATGAAGTCTTTCAAACTTTATGAAACTTTATTTTAAATTTCACTTTAAAAGTTTGATAAAATAACAATGGTTTTAAATCAACTTAAAGGCAATAATCAGAAGCAAGCAACAATGGTTGAATTGGATGGATTGGATGGATCGACTGGAATTTAATTTGCTGCTGGCATCCCTGAAGGAGGAGTCTGGTTTGAAGGCAGGCTGCTTGGAGATGGCTGGAGAGGCCATGGACCCTGAAGACTCAATGTGGACAGAACGGAGGACTGATGAAAAGGATTCTTTCAAGAAGATTGAGGGAGATTGGGGAATGAACTTGTCATATTTAACTGGAAAACAAGTCTTAATAAGCTGTTGTTTTTCCATTTACAGGAGGTCCTATGACTTTGGAGAATGGAAAGCAATTGTTGGGAAAAATCCTAATTAAAATTTTAAGGAAATGTATTATTATTAAGAATCAACCAAAGATATTTAACCCTGGACAGATTCTGGATGGATCAGAGGTAATGATTGTGGTGGTCTGTAGTAGATAAGAAGCCCCTATAAATATTCTGTGAGTTAAATACAACAGCAGATAACACAGAAGTTTGAAGTTTTGAAATTTAACTTTATTGTTGGATTGCCTGCTAACTACGTTTTTTATATACAGCAGATAGATGACAAGTCAAGTAGTTGCAAGTAGATGTGGAATTTATAATGGTGGGCCTGTTTTGCAAGGGGGAGAAACTATTATAGCTGTATTGTATTCAACTGGGGGTTAATTGCATGTTTTTGTCTGTTTTTAATGCACATTTTAAAAAATGTGTTATCTACTTTTGTTTTGTCATTGTAATAGTTTTATTTTACCTTTTTAAATAAAAAAAATTATAACAGGAATATCAAGTTTCCAGAAACAATATTTATGATTAGCTCACAGAGAAGGGTGCATAAGTTAAAAGCAGTAGAAAAATATCTGGTTTTTAGCAATTAGGACTTGACTACCAATAGAGTCTCATATAAGAAGAACATGAATGATGGACTGGAAAAAAGATGAGGGATACCAAACTTGATATGTATGCTTGTGAAAATGATCTCAAAATCGTAGTTAACTGGAAACAGAATCTGAGTCAGCAGGGAGATGTTCATGGAAAGAAGGCAAATGCAGCCGTAAGAATCTCAGGAAGTGAATGTTCTGGTTTGGGGAGACCCCAACTCAAGGACCAGGTCCCCTTGCAGGCACCAAGCTTGGAGGAGAATTTGTACAAAATCTACGTGAACTTCAGGGAAGGACAATGAAGCCAAGGAAGAGTTGAAAGGAGCTGCTCTTAGCCTTGAGGAAAGACCACAAGGAGAAGAGCTGAAGATCAAGAGGAGTCTGGGAGCCCTCTTTCCAATTGAAACAATCTCTTGGTTGGAGAAGGGAAGATACAGCCAGTGGTGGGATTCAGCCGGTCTGGCACAGTTCGGGTGAATTGGTAGTAAAAATTCTGTTTGGCTACATCTCTCCCCACCACTACTTGCCTCGCAGGCCTTGGCTGGTGCCTTAGAGTCATTGCTGCAGCTGCTGTTTGGCTCCCTTGCCTTGACCACATGGCCATTCAGCCCAGCCTGTTTGCCTGTCTTTGCCGTGGCCTCCTGCTCGTCTTGGTCTGCTCCTGAATGCCCACCTCAGGCTGCTCCCGACCACTCCAGCAGCAGCCATTCTTCACTTTTTCCCTCTTTCCTTTCCATTCTCTTTTCCTTTTTCCTTCCCTTCCCATTCCCTCCGTTTTTCATCCTTTCCTTCATTCCCATTTCCTTTCCTTTCCTTTCCCTACCCTGCCCTTCCGTCCGTCCTTCCTTCCTTCCTGGGGATCTGAGGGAGAGTCAGGAGACCCCTTTCCTCCTTGACCCCTCTCCAACATCTGCTCTGATGGCAATTATGGCTAAAAGGCCTTTGGAAGCTGGGGTACCCCCTCCCCCTCCCCCTCTCCATTGCAGAAACTCCTCTTGCTGCAGAATTGGGATCTTTCAGATCTTCTTCTACTGCCCCCCTCCTCCCCCCTGCACAGTCTCAGTTGCTGCTTGGAGGGGGGGAGATTTCTGGTTTTGCAGGGCGGATAGGAAAAGGGGAAGGGTGAACAGGCCCTCCAAGGCTGCCCCCCCCCTTTGCGTTTCTGCAGCCAAATCCTGCCCCCAAACAGAGGACCCCCCCAAATACTGCAGGGAAGTCCAGGCTGGGCCCATAACTGGGCAGCGTGTTGGGGAAAAGGCTGGAGTAGCTCCACGGTGACCGGAGGGAGGGAGGAAAGCTCGGCCAGCTCCAACGGGGGGGGGGGGGGGGGGATTGACCAGCTCACCCAACAGATTTCAATCGTCCCTCCTGGTTCATCCGAGCCACTCTAATTTCCCACCTGGCCAGAGGCGCCTCCGGCTAAAAACCCCTCAGTGACACCTCATGCACACACACACCAACACGGAGTTCAGAATGATGCTTCTTCCAAAGAAGTTCTGGGGACACCCCCCCCCCCCCGCTGCCCCTTTCAGAGCCCAGAAAACTCCCAGGCAAAGCAGCGCCGCCTTGCTCTCAGGAGTGGGGGAAGAATGGATGGGAGGAAAGGAAAACTTGGGGAAGAAGGAGAGAGATCCAGGAGAAATGGGGAGAGGCCCTCGCCCTGTTTCTCCCTCCTCCCAGGCGGCCCACAAGGTTGAAAATCTCGTTCTTCACTCTCACTCTCTTTTTCTTTTTTCTTTCCTCCTCTGTCTCTCTCTCTCTCTCTCTCTTTCTCTCTCTCTCTCTCTCTCTCACACACACACACACTTATCCCTGCAAGTCCCCCTTCTCTGCCTGCTCCAGAGAGAGAAGCTTGCCTGCGCAGAAGAGGCACCGATCGAAGCACGTCCCAGTAAGTTAATCAGCCGGGCTTTCCTGGGATGCGAACGATGCTGCCGGGTGCTTGGAAAGGATTTCGGCCACCGGCCCACCACTAAAATCAAACAATGAGGTGAGGCGCAGAGCTGGTTGGAAGAGTGTGTGCGTGCATGCGTGCGTGTGTGTGTGTGTGTGTGTGTGTGTGTAAAATGGGCGGTTTCATCCAAAGGAGTTTTTGTTTCAGGTGGATCTCCTAGCTTTGGAAGGAGGAAAGGAAGGGGTGGAAAGAGAGAGATGAAAGAAAAGGAAAAAGAAAGAAAAGGAAAAGGAAAAGAAAGGAAAGGAAAGGAGAGAGAGAAAGAAAGAGGGAGTTATGGAAGGAAGGGAAAGAAAGAAAGAGAGGAAGGGAGGAGGAAGTGAATGAGATATAGTTGGATGGATGGGTCAATAGATACATGGAGGGAGGGAGAGAGGGAAAGAGAGAAAATGAGAGGAAGGAAGGACACAAACCATGGCTTCAGAAGACTCTTTCAAACAGTACAACAATGTTTGAAAGGGCTGGAAGGGATCTTGGAGGTCATTTTCTAGTCCAAGCCCTGCTCTAGTAGGTTCAGAAGGGACCTTGGAAGCCATCTAGTCCAACAACCTGCTCCAGCTGGAGACGTTATATCCTCTGGATTATTTTGGTGCCTCTAACAGAGAGGAAAATAGCCAGAAAATGGAAGGAGTTTACTAGGACAAGTCTCTCATGCAGAGGAAGGCAGACACAGTCCTTGACTTATGACCACATTTGAGCCCAACATTTTGGTTGCTAAGCAAGAGCGTTGTTAAGTGAGTTTTGCCACATTTTACTCAATCCATGACATCTCCTAGCTCTAACAGTCATGTGCAGGCTAGGGAAGAACATCTGAAGGCGTGTGTAATGTTCTAATGTGCAGAAGTGATAGTTAGATGTGTGGCAAAAAGTGGACTCTGGGTGTGTTTTTCCAAACACAATGAGTGCGGTTGAATGTGTATAGTTTTAGAAGAGGTGTGTTTGTGTGTGTTTCTACATACACATACAGTGTATAAAGTAGATAATGTATCTTTTTGTGTGCCTATACACACACTATACCTTGTAATATGTATGTACACATATGACATATATACATAGGATTAAATTGTGTATTTTGGATGTTCATTAGTAGTAAATAAATAGACAGGGAAATTGTATCTTGTTGATGCAAGGAGAGGCCAGGCAAGGTACCCCTTGACGTGAGTGATGTCAAGTTGGCTACACCCACCCAATCACATGAGCACCAAGCCACGCCCACCCAGTTACATGAACACCAAGCCACACCCACCCAGTCACAAGACCACCAAGCCATGCCCACATAACCAGTAGTAAAAAGATTTGAATCCCACCACTGGATACAACCCTCTTCCAATAACTGACTCCTGTTACACACGAGTGTAAGACCTGCTCACTCTTATTCCAGAGTGTCAGACATGGAAAAAGGGAATTCAGTTACAAGAGAGGAGATTTTAACTGAATGAGAGAAAAAATATGATAAAAGGATGAGCTGTTTTAGAGCTGAGCCAGTAAAGCAGAGAAGTTCAGTCTCCTCTTCATGGATCATCTGACAGCAAAGACTGAGCAGCCATCAGTCAGAGAAGCTTGAACTGGGATTCCTGCAGAGAGGAGGGGGTTGGGCTAGATGGTCTCAGGGTCTCCTAATTTATAAAGGTTGTCATGCCACAACATGTATCGCATTTTTCAGAGTATAAGATGCTCCAAGATTTTGAAGAGGCAATTTTTTTTAAAAAAGTAGGTAGGTAGGTAGAGGGAGAGAAAGAGAGAGAAATACAGTAGGAAGGGAGGGAGGGAGAGAGAGAGTAGTTAGGTAGGGAGGTAGATAAAAGGATAGGGAGAGAGAGAAATAGAGAGAGCTATAGAGAGAGAGAAATACAGTAGGTAGGTAGGTAGAAGGATAGAGAGAGAGAAATAAAAAGAGATAGAGAGAGAAATACAGTAGGGAGGTACGGAGAGAGAGAGAGTAGGTAGGTAGGTAGATGTTTCCAGGTGTATTTATCCATGTGCTGGAGAAGGAAATTGCTGACAATCTTCAGCACCTAAGACTTTGTTTCTGCTGGCAGAGCACTTGATCAATGTAATTCTCATCAACCAGTTAAAGAGCTTTCCAAGAGGGAAAAAAAAAGTTTTTACACTCTGCAAACCTCCCCAAAACAGCCCATTTTTGTGAAAACGCCCCCCTCTTTTTTTTAAAAAAAGTCATGAGTAGCCTTGGGAGGACTTGCAGAGTGCTCCTGGTGGGTGGGGGTGTGGGGCAAAAATGAGCAGTAAGTGGCCCGTTTTTTGCAAAAACAAGCCCGTCTTTTGCCAAAGAAATTGCATGCATAGCCTTATGGAGGCTTATAGAGTGCTGCTGGGAATTGGCGGGGAGACAAAATGGTCCATTTTTTGTTCTTTACTGCCCTCCCCAGCCCCCAGGAGCTCTCTGAAAGCCTCCATAAGGGTATGCACGGCCGTTTTGGTGAAGGGGGCGGGGTTGAGGAGGCAAAAAAATGCTGTATTCGATGTATAAGACGCATCCAGATTTTCAGCCTCTTTTTTGAGGGAAAAAGGTGCATCTTATATTCCGAACAATATGGTAACTGTTGTGCTGCTGTTGTTCTAGCCCCACCTATTGACCGGGGGCAGATAAGCCTCACTATAAGGTCTGAAGCCAGACTCCACTTTCTGTCAGCCTTTGGAGAAGACGGAAGCAGCCGTTTTGAACGAGGCCCCTGGTCATCCGGAGATGCCTCCGTCCCTCACACGGAGCATCGCTGGGGAGGTTCCAGCTGCTTCTTTGCTGGCTGTTAGTTAATGGTGCCTATCTCGTCTTTCTATTTCATTTCCAGTCTTTGCATCTCCTCAGTTTCACCTGCCCTCTTCTCTCAATAAAGCATCCAGATCCACGCCAGGCTCCCTTTCATTGGAGGAGAATAGGGGGGCTTAGCTGCCTCTCCAGCTGCACACAGACCCACCTGCAATGGGGACGGAAGGACCGTGGAATTCCACCAGGCTAATCACAAACCCACAAATACAGGAATTTATTTTAAAAAGAATACAGCATTTTCCAATTAGCAGTGCTAAATATAAAAATGCCATGGTATCTACTCTTTGGAACCATTAATTCCCTGAGAAATTGAATTGGCCAGATCTGTTGAGATGGTTCCCCTCCTTCTCCTCTGGATTCCTCCTCCAAAGGATCTAAGATTAATGGATCCATATCGGGACCCCCATACCTGCCATGGCTGCAGCCTTGGAGACCCCAAGATCTTTTCTCCTTCCTTCCTTCCCCTCCTCGATCTGGAAAAATAGGCGGCATTCAAGGCCTGGGCCAGAGTCTTCGTGAAACTGTAATGGTGGTAGCCATTTTGGACCCTTTTTCTGTCCATTTTCTCCTGGGTCTCCAGTGGGGCTTTCTGGGTGCATCTTCTGTGGTCTTTGACAGAAAAGACATTCTTTGAAAGAGAACAATGAAAATAATGATCTTGAAACTTTTCTTCCACAAAGAAATAGGATTTAAAGGCAGAATCTTTTGGCCTTTTCTTTGCCAGATAACCAAAGTTCCAAATACTATGGATGTATTTGAGAAGTCTTTGCTTCTTTATTTGATATGCTGCAAAATTTGTGAGGATCCAGACTTTCCCCTCAATGGGTCCTGGCAGACGCATAAATGTTAAATGGAAAGGAAGATTTCTCTCCCAAATGGAATCAAATTCTATGAAGTGAACAAAGATGTTGACTTGTCTCCACTTAGAGAGGGAATCCCTGAGGTATGCAGTATATCCAGTTGTTGAGAACAGTTGTGATATAACCACACAAATTCCATTCCTGACAAGCACAGGAGTAAAAGTCCTCATGAAATTCTCTCCCTTTTCTGTGTCTGAAGCAAAGAGGCCAATCAGGGTCCATCTGAAATGGAGGAGCAGCTGGACAATTGCTGGATACTGGATTCCTTCTTTGGGGAGCATCTGGTGGAAAAAGGGGAATCGACTTTTATCACTCAGAGCCTCTGAAGCTGTTTTATAATTTATCTGAAAAAGCAATTGAAAGGATTAGAGCCGTGATGGGGAATCTGTGGCATGCAGACCGTCCTCTCCTGGCACACCAGCCTCCCCAGCCCAGCTCCACTAGCATCCACATGCAGGCACACCTCCTGCCGGCCAGCTGGTTTTGGGGCCTTTGTGGAGGGCCATGGCAGGGGACACATGAGTATGCAGTGGGGGGGGGTCACATTGCGCAGGAAACTCCGACAGGCTGGAAGTGAGTGTGGATGGCCTGGCTCTCCAGTGCTTCCTGGCTCAGTTGGAGGCTTCCTTCAGCCTTCAAACAGTTGCAGGGCTTGTTTGGGTTTTTTTTCCTTCCAGGTTGGTGCAGGAGGCTTTCCAGGGCTAAATGGTGCATGGAAAGCGCAGGGTTTTCCCCCCATTATTCCTGAATTGTGGCCTGCTTTGTGGGCGTGGCTTGCCAGCCATGTGACCGGGTGAGAGTGGCTTGACAGTCATGTGACTGGGTGGGAGTGGCTTGACAGTCATGTGACCGGGAGGGAGTGGCCAGGACGATGTCGGCATTCCCAGTCAAGATAGAGGTATAAATTACACAGAAAAGAAAGAGGCATCCCTACATCTGAATTTAACTTCAAAGCAGTGGCAACAACCTAAATTCATTAAATAATAATGTTTGTCAGGGCTATGCACTGTTTTTTAATATATAGGAATGTAAAGCCCACAGCATCTACTTGATACTTTTTAAAGCAGCGGCACCTTTTTCCTGGATTCATGAAATATTTACTTTAAAGTGTTGTGGGTGGGTACTATATTTCCAGTCTTGTATTCTCTTCAGTACTTTATTTGGAACAGAATCCAAAGTACCATGCAGTCCTAGCATTTGTACTAAAGCAATCCTTCATTACTGTGGGTGTTTTTCTAACTCATTTAAGAATTGGACTCTCTTTTCAATTTGAAATACAAAAAAGACATTTAAAAAACTTTGCAACATTGTAACAACAGCACTGCTACTTCAGAAGCTAGAAGCTTTGTGTATTGGAAATGAAACACTTTACTTTCTCCCACTGATAATCTTGGCTCGGCATTTCAAGATCTTTTTTTTTTTATTAAAAGAGTTTTGTACAAACAAATTTTCCCCGTTTTCACCCCCCCTCCACACAATATAAATCTCATACAAATGCTATACCCCCCCAACCCCCCCGCAAAAATTCACATTCAAATATTATACCAAACACTTTACCCCCTCCCCTCCCCCCATCTTAAAATAGATTACTCATAACCCCTCTCCTCCCAACAAACACTATATAAATTTCTCTTAAATTAATAATAACACATTGATCATTTTCTAAGCTAATTTAACATCTATAACTCTTAATATAAATTTCTCCTAGCCTAACAATGTTTCATTAATCCCATCTTCTAATTTATTCATATATATATATTGCCCCACCCTCCACCCTAACCCTTTCAAGATCTTACTGCTTGTTTATAGAGAGCGATAAGAAGAAAATCTCACAGATGTTCCTTTGAGGTACTTCTAACCAGAGAGAGGTGAAGATGAAATGATTATTGTGAATTGAAATCTAACCTTTGCTAAAAACTTCTAAGCTAAAATAGCAGTGTCCATTAGTTGAAAACAATGGGGCAATTTTAACAGGAGAAAGAGGCTTTAAGTCTGCAAAAGATATTCTCAGAAATACAGAAATTATCAAATACACGTGAGAGGATTGAGAAGAAGTTGGATGATTTAGTACAATTAACAGCAAAATATGACGGAGAAGTTAAAGAGGATTATCAAATGGATAAAGTGGCAGTTAAAATTCAAAAAACTGAAGAGGAAAATGAATATAAAGAAACTAAAACTCTTGATATTTATGGTGATTGGTTTGTCTCTGAAAATGGAAAGAGTGGAATATTGAAAGAGGAATTAAATGGAGGGGAAACTTATTTCAGATGGCAAGATACAGAAGAAGAAAAAATAAAAGAATTTATGGATCTGGGGGGACTCCAGCCACGAAGATCACCGAGTTAGTAAAGTTGATGATAGGCCACCACTATGAGTTCCTCAGATTCATCGTGGCCCCTAGAATGCAGGAGTCAATTATCTTGGGACTTGCATGGCTGGACAAGTGGTCACCCACTATAAAGTGGGAGGATGGCATTAGAAAATTGATTATTAGATTTGGGCCGTTACCACCGGTGGAGCCAAAAGGCCACCCAGGAATGATTGGACCCAAAAGCCCAAACCATCCGGAACCTGCAGCACCCGCAGCAGACAACAAACCTCCGTGGATCCAACGAGTCCCAAAAATCTACTGGGATTTGGTGGAGATGTTCAGTGAGGAAGACGGAAACTACCTTCCACCTCACCGCCCCACAGATTGTGCAATAGACTTCAAACCTGGGGCAACCTTACCAAAGCCAAAAATGTACTATATGACTCCCAAGGAAATTATTGAATTGAGGAAGTACATTGACACCAATTTAAAAAGGGGGTTTTATTGAACCAGCGAAGTCAAAAGTAGTGGCTACAGTGCTCTTCAGAGAAAAGAAAGATGGTGGAGTTCGCCTCTGTGTGCATCTAGAGCCTTGAATGCAGTATGTGAAAATAAAACCTATCCCCTCCCCCTCATGAAAGATATGTTGAACCACTTGGCTAAAGGCAAGATCTTCACCAAGCTGGACTTGAGAGAGGCGTATTACCGCATACGAATCTGAAAGGGGGATGAGTGGAAGACCGCTTTTAACACTCCCCTGGCCAGCTTCCAGTACAAAGTCATGCCTTTTGGACTACAAGGGGCACCCGCAGTCTTCATGCAGTACATAAATGAAGTGCTACATGACCACCTGTACCACGGAGTACTCGTTTATTTAGATGACATCTTGATCTTATCTGAGACACTGGAAGAACATGTGAAACTGGTACGGCAAGTCCTGAAAAAACTTGTAGCTGCCAAACTATACACAAAATTGTCGAAATGTGAGTTCCACAAGACCTCTCCAGATTACCTGGGGTATTGTATCTCCAATGAAGGGGTAGAAATGGATCCAGGAAAAGTGAAAGCGGTGTTAGATTAGAAACCTCCAAGTACTCGCAAACAACTACAAAGCTTCCTTGGATTTGCAAATTTTTATAGACAGTTCATTCCAACTTTTGCAGAAATTGCCCTACCATTGACTGAGCTATTAAAGACAGGCCCTTCCTAAACAAAGCCAAAAGCAAACCAACCACTAAAGTGGACAATGGACTGTCAAAAAGCCTTTGAGAAATTAAAACAGCTCTTTGCCCAAGAGCCCATATTGCAACACCCCGACCCAGAGCGACCATTCATAATCCAGACGGATGCCAGTGATGTAGCGATAGCCGTGGTACTACTGCAAAAGAGTAAAGAAGGCCACCTCTTGCCATGTGCTTACATCTCCAAGAAACTCACCGCTACTGAAAGAAGGTGGGCCATTTGGGAGAAAGAGACATTTGCGATCAGGTGGAGCATGCTCACCTGGAGACATCTCCTAGAAGAGGGGCATATACTGTTCGAGGTCTGGACTGATCATAAAAACCTCGAAGCTCACACATACATTCCAAAAAATACTTATGATATTTGCACAACCACTTGCTTTGCAGTTCTTGTCTTCTTAACTGATGGGAGACTGAAACCCAATAAATATATCTCCAATAAAAAAGAATAGTATGTCAGAATACTGAAAAACTCAGCCAAATGGGAAAATGCAAAGAAAAAATATTGGACCTCCTGCTAAGAAGCAACAATGTATATATAGTATGTACAATTCTTTTAGTTAAATTACTGCTGAACAATTTATAATAGTTGCATCACAATATTATTCTAAAATATTTGCCACTACTACCCTACTTCCCAGATGTTCACTATTGTCTCTTCCTCCCCCCCAAGATTTAAGAGCATGTGAAATAGTTTTGATGAAAGTTGCATGATATGAAACTTCTCTCCTTTGAAATGTTTAGTTTTAATTCTCCAATGAATCCAAAGGAATGTTTCACGCTTCCTTGTTACACAGCATTTGTTTTCCATAGCTCTCCCCAAAACCAACCAAGGAAGATAAAACCACAGAAATCTAGTATTGTTGTGCATGGCTTTGCACTAAATTATCTGTATAGTAAGCCAAAAATAATTTAAGATTATAATTAGCCCACCTGTTTCCCTCATTAACATGCAAATACATTTTTCTTGTTCAGAGACTGCATGAGAGATTTCCCAGTCTTTGTAAAATATCACATTAAATCCACATAACTACTCAAGTTTGTTTTCAGTATGCGCAAGGAAGGAGCAGGCACTATCTTTCAACACTTAGAAGTCCAACAATAAGCTTTTATTCTTACATCAAGTTGAACTGACTTGCCCTTTCCAGAGCTAAGGTGCATTGTTTTACCCAAGCAAACAGGAATGCTTTGTAAGGTGAATTATTATTCCACCAACACAGCATACCATACTCACATTCCTCTCCACCAAGGGTTGCTAACTTATCTTTTCTTTCAATCAAATGCAGATTTTCTTCTCCCCCCCAACCTTTAAAGAAATAATAATTACTTCCTCACTGAAGCCTCAAGATTTGGGGGCATTCAGAATAAATATTCCCAGTTTCCACAACTCACAGAAAACCGAACCTTACTTAGAAATAAACCCAGCTGGTTTCGGGTCTTTGTATCTTGTACTTTTCAAGTAAGGTGCAACCACACAACTCTATGCATGTTTATCCAGTGTAACTGTTCATTGACTCTTCTCCCCTAAAAGTTCAGCCAGGCTTGCCATTCCCAGTCAAACCACCTCAAAGGCAAAGAGACTGTTCTCCTCGCCCTCCTGAGGGCAGCTGGTCACCACCTCCATAAGACCCATCATTACCCAGAGCTCTCCTAAGTGAAGCACTGACCTCTTAGCCAGGTAAATTTGTTCTTTTCTAAAGGAAGGGGGCACTACGAGGTGGAGGAACAAGAGAGCCACTTACATCTCACCTGTTGAACTTTGCTAAATGGGGTGCCCACTCCGCCTTTTGCCCCTCGGCGACAAAAAAAAGCAGGAAGGAGAGCGGGTGCTTACCTAGAAAGAGCCACATCGCTCGGGGCCGCGCAGGACTGACCGTCCATTTCTATTTACAATGGCTGGTAAATTCCAGGTCGAAGTCCGGCGGAGGCAGGAATGCAAAAAACAATGCCTACTACTCCCTTGCAAGGGGAGCGAAGGAACCCACCTGGGTCTTTGATCCCGACTCACCTGTCTGGAGCCGCCGAAAGCTTTAAACTCTGGTGGTGGTGCTGGTTTCCTGCAGCTTCGGCATCCCTGAAAGGCAACTCCGCATTCTCCCTTTCCTTGTCCCCTTCTCCCTTCAAAAGCTGTGAGGTGTTTTCTTAGCACCAGTTGCCCAGGTGGCACGGCCCTGCATGCTTGCCTCCTCCTCCCTCCTCCTCCCTCCCCAAAGACTCTTCTCCTCCTTCCCGAAGCTCAGTGGGAGCTGGGCACAAGGGTTGGCAGGATGCTTTTGAAACCACATCTTGGAAAACTTCACCGGGAAGGGAGGCGGGGACATCGTGAAACTAGCTTAGGGGGCTCGCCGCTCTGCACAACCTACTTCCTGCTGCCCTCGTGCTTTGCTGGTGGTCAGGTCTCCTACTCCTAAGCCAGTTCGGGGAGATCCTAGGAGGCCGGCCATGCCATGCAAGCTATCATCCGCCACCCCCGTGCTTTGCTGTTGGCCAGTCCTCCTAGGCAAGTTTGGGGAGGTCCTAGGAGGCCGGGCACGCTGTGCA
Source organism: Natrix helvetica (assembly GCF_964273705.1). Classification (NCBI taxonomy): domain Eukaryota; kingdom Metazoa; phylum Chordata; class Lepidosauria; order Squamata; family Natricidae; genus Natrix; species Natrix helvetica. Next base: position 123,744,260 of record NC_138551.1, on the reverse strand, counting down.
AGCTACCCCCCCCCCAAGTGGTGACATAATGGGCAGGGGGAGCGAGCGAGGGGGCCGGGGCAGGCATTCTGGTACTGTCCCACAGGACGAAGGGGTTATAAAACATATGGTAGATTTCTGGAACCTCTTCTACCATACCGAGTAGAACTGGGAACCACCCACCCCTGATTGCAAACAGCTATTTCCAGTGGGGTGAACAGGACAAAGCAAGTGGGGAAAATAGTGTCCTTTGCTATATTTTCAGTCTGAATTAGACCATGGCAGGGTCCCTATGGAAGAGCTCTTTTAAGGATCATTATGTATTCATAGTAAAGCAACTAACTTAGCTCTGTTCTTAAATGCTAAAGCTGTTGCACATAAAAAACAGAGGAGCTCTGATCAACTACCAGAGCCATCATTTTGACAGTTTTGCTGCACTGTAGTCTGTCTCCATGAAATGCAAGCATAGAATAAACTGAGCCTGGTTTGTTCTCAGTCTTTTCAGTGGCCACAAACTACTAGCAAAAGTGGCATTTGATCACAAGGCAAGGAATGTTTCCCCTTTTGCATTGGAGCATCCAAGAAGGGACAGGAAAGACCAAGAAAAATAAGGAAAGGGGGGAAGAGAACAAGGCAGCAAAAAGAAGGAAAGAGGGGAAGGAAGAATGAAGAGGGAAGGAAAAAGAAAGGAAGGAAGGAGATTATAATGAGAGAGGGTGAGGGTGTGAGGTAAATCCTGCCTTAGCACTTGATCACCAACAGCCCTGCTGCCTTTTACCATCCTCTTCTCCCCTCCTCCTGACTTCTCCTGGTGGTCTCCCATCCTATCATTGAGGATGCTTTGGTTACAAAGCTAGGTCTTGTAAGGAGAGGGACCCACATATTTTGCCCTCCTGCACACACGATGGGCAACCAAGAAGAGTGAGCATAGCAGCAGTGGGAGTATGCCTACCATGGCCTCCAAAGTCAACCACAATGGGGCCCTCATTGAAATTGAGTTTGACACCCCTGAACTGACAGATTACTTGAGTGATGCATGTTTGCTCTCAAACTTCCAAAGTATGAGTCAAGTTAGAAAAATTATCAGCATGCATATAATAGCAAAAGTCACATTAATCAAAAGCATGCCAAAGGCAAACGTTTACCTTTCAATGAAAAGGTGTTTGTATCATTGAAAGTGCTGTTATTGTGTGTGTGTGTGGGGGGGGGGGGTTTCAGACAAAAGAAGTTAATTATGTATGAGTTGTTTTTCTAAACTAAAACCTCATTATTCAGGTTAAATTGCCGTTTTGGCACTCCGAGATAAATAAGTGGGGTTTGGGTTGTGTTTGGGCATTCGGTCTCTAAAAGGTTTGCCATCACTGGATTAGAGCATACACAGAGTGTAACCTAATTCAGCTTTTGTTAAATTGCTGTTGAGAGAAGCTCCATTGTAACCTAACATGCCAACTACATAGATAAAACCTCTAGGCAAATTCCCAAGCTTAGCCTAGCAAAGTAACTTCTTGTGAAAAGTAAAATGTGGATTCTGCCAAGTAGCCTTGCTTGTAACCCAAAATGTGTGTTCAGCATTCCCTAACAAAGAACTGAGTTATATGCCAGAAAATAGATTTCTTTTCCCTTCTAAACCAGATTTCTCTCAGAGCACTGAGAGAAATCGTGAAATTTATGTGATATCAATTTATATTTCCATAGCAATGACATTCTGTGCAAGTTGTGTGAGCTGTAAGATGTTTGGAAAAGTTTTTGGCTCATGCCTGTTTTTCTCTCTCTGCCTGCTGTGTTAAGGTGGGAGACAAAAAGGTCATCCAGTATTTTGCTTTCTGCAGAAATAAAAGCGGATAATCAGTAGCCTCATCTTCAGAGTTTCATTGGACTTATCAGATTCTGAGCTGCATTCAAAAACCTTACACGATAAATGCTGTGTTATATTTAGGGTCAGATCAAGGCCAAAATATTAGATTTTAATAAATCCAATCTTGTTCTCATGAAAGCATTAGAATCATTTGTTAATTAGACATTGTTTAAAATATTACAGACAAAATATTAGCAAGATTGTATTATAAAAGTGGAAAATAATAAATAAATTAAAAAACTATAAACAATGTAAATCTTATTACTGCATCACACTCCTACAATTTATTGCAATTATATTGACATGTGCAAATGCCAATTGAAGTACTCTATTCCAATAAAGGGCCTACTATAATTTTTGAGGATTGCTGCATATCAGTGGTAAGTTTCAAATTTTTTAGAACCTATTCTGTAGGTGTGGTCTGTTTTGTGGGAGTGGCTCGGTGGTCATGTGTGGGTGGGCATGGCCAACTTGGAAAATGTGGTGAAACTCACTTAACAATCCTCTTGCTTAGCAACCAAAATTTTGGGCTCAATTGTGGTCATAAGTTTTCCTTCCTTCCTTCCTTCCTTCCTTCCTTCCTTCCTTCCTTCCTTCCTTCCTTCCTTCCTTCTTTCCCTTTGTCTCTCCCTTTTTCTTCCTTTCTTTCATCTCTCTCTCCCACTTTTCCTTTCTTCTTCCTTCCTTCCTTCCTTCCTTCCTTCCTTCCTTCCTTCCTTCCTTCCTTCCTTCCTTCCTTCCTGTTTCCTTCTTTCTCTTTCTCTCTCTTTCACTTTCTGTCTCTCTCACTGTGTAGCTCTTTGTCTCTCTCTCTCCCTCCTTCCCTCTCTGTCTCTCTATGTCATTCTCTCCCTGTGTCTCTCTCTCTGTCTGTCTCTTTCCCCTCCCTTCTTCTCTCTGTCACTGTGTGTGTATATGTATGTGTATGTGTGTGTGTGTGTGTGTCTGTCTGTCTCTCACTCACTCACTCACTCTCTGTCTGTGTGTCTCTTTCTGTGTGTCTCTCTTTATCTACCTGTCTCTCCCTCCCCCCTCTCTGTTTCTCTGTCTGTGTGTGTGCGTCTGTCTCTATCTCTCTCTGATTCCCTCCCTCTCTCTATCTGTCTCTCTCTCACTAACACACACACACACACACTGTGGTCACCTTGTTGAGTGTTCCTATCACATTTGAAACACTCAACAACTGGCCTGCATTTATGGTTTTTTGCAGCATTCTGCAGTCATGGGACCAAAATATATGGTTAAAAGTACGTGGCAGTGGCATTTTTCCCTGGGAGGCTCCACAGAACATCCTAAGACTGATGCCACCACACCTGCCCTCTTCGGGGAGAAGCTCTCTTCGGCAGGTCCTCTTCAGAAGGACAAGGCCCCCCTGGTCCCCCTCCTGTTCCTCCTCTTCCTGCCCCCATGGATTGGTTCCTGAGTCATCGCCAGCAGCACAGAGACTCGCCAGTTCCCTGCCATTGGTCCTGCAGTTCAGGTCAGCGGCTTTGTTCCCACTCTCTCCCCGCCTGGTTCCTCTTTTTATGTACTTCCTGAAAGGTAGCTGCTAGTGGCCCAAAAGACGCCGTGGAAAACATATGCGCATGAACACCCCACACAATTACACCCCCAGAGTCTCTCGGAGGGAAGCCTCTGCACAAGCCCGGGTGAGTGAGAACAAGTTCCCACTGTTACGAAGGCCGTTACCATTATCTGGACAGTCATTGATTTGTTCTCAAAACAGGCTCATGAGGGACAGAATTGTTAAGTAATTAAGCTCCCCATTAGGAGAGCGACTATGCAGAGAAGCGTAATGAGAGTGATTACGCACAAACCAGCATACAGAGACACTGAATGCTATCTTCTTGGCATCATCCTCATCATCTGGATCCCAAGAAGTCATGTCTGGTGGATTCTGTACAGCATCCCACAATCCCTCAGTACACAGGAATAAGCTGCAGTTCATTGACCAGGAAACATAGTTTGTTCCATCCAACCGGGTTATCAGTGATAAATTTGCTGATGGTGCGTGTGCCATCTTCTCCATAATAGTAAACACTTATAACCTAAAGAGCTATCTGTATACGGTATTGCGTATCAACACCAACTCTCTTTTTAGCTACGTCTGGTACACTCTGGGCCCATCACCAGTGTTAAGTAATTAAGCTCCCCGCTAGGAGAGCGAGTATGCAGAGAAACGTAATGAGAGTGGTATGGAAGAACACGCACAAACCAGCATACAGAGACACTGAATAGTATAAAAATATAGTAGTTTACTATGTAGAAATATAGAAGTATTCAGAATCCGGTTATTAGTCCAAGTCATACATGGGTCAGTAATTCAGTTATCAATATTCTCAGTTTAACACACAACACAGCTAAACAGTAGCAAACCACAATACCTCAAAATACACCAACCAGCTTCTAACAAAACAGAGAGCAAGAGATCTAACAACCATTCTAGCCTCCTCTTATAGCTGCTTGAGGTAATAAACCAATTACATCTGTTAAGCATTTAAAGTAACAGATACATTTGTTACAATCATGGCTTATATACTTTGCCAAGCCAAGCCTAGGGTTACATCCCTAACAGGAATCTTCACTGAGGGACAGTAAAGCCCTATCCGTCAGAGGCAGCAGGACCAAAGCTCCTCTCTCAACTGGCCCTTCCTCCCTTTGAGGGTGAGGGACCTGGCTGCCCCGCTGCCTCTGGAGCCTTCATAACGGCGAAAACTTGTTCTCACTTGCCCGGGCTTGTACAGAGGCTTCCCTCCAAGACTCTCTCGGGCTGTAATTGTGTGGGTGTGTGCACACGCATATGTTTTCCATGGCATAGGGCCACGGCCATCTTTTGCGCCACTAGCAGCTACCTTTCAGGAAGTGCATAAAAAGAGGAACCAGGAGGGGAGAGAGTGTGAACAAAGCCATTGGCCTGAACTGCAGGACTAATGGCAGGGAGCTGTCGAGGTTCTGCGCTGCCGGCGATGACTCCATAGCCCATCTGTGGGGGCAAGAAGATGAGAAATGGGAGGGGGACCAGGGGGGCCTCATCCTTCTGAAAAGGACCTGCCAAAAAGGGCCTGTTCCCAAAGAGGACAGATGTGGTAGCATCCATCTTGGGATGTTCTACGGAGCCCCCCCCCCCAAGGAAAAATGCCGCTGCCAGGTATTTTTAAGTGGGAATGGCTTTTTAAACAGGTGCCTGTCAAAGAAAAGAGGACAGTGCACACCACGAGGGTTTGTCCAACAGCCAAAGAAGGAACAGGAGGTGAGGATTCATTGGACAAGCCCACGGCCTTTGCTGCTCTCTCCTCTGACAGCTGCCTCGTTTCCAATGAAGGGAGTAGGGAATCCATGCAATTTCCTCCCTCTGCATGGATTTCCCACTACCTTCATTGGAAAAGAGGCAGGTATCAAAGAGCAGAGGACAGCGCAGGCCACGTGGGCTTGTCCAACAGCTGAAGAAGGAACAAGAGGCGAGGATTCCAGTACGGGGACTCCGGAAGAACGGGTACGAGAAGGTATGCTAAATATCACCAAACCCAGCCCTGCTGTGTATTTTAATGCTTCGATAGCCCAGATTCTTTGTGGAGGAATATTTTTAACTTCTTCTCCAGTTGTACAAGAAACAGGGAGACCTCAATTCCTAATACAATTTGTCAGTAGTACAATCCAAGATTGGTCTTTAATTGAAGTTTTGTCTGTTCTAACAGCCACCACAATTTTCAGTGTCTGTCAGTTTCCATAGATTAAATGCCAATATCCACATTTTCTGATTTTACAGTGTAACAACATGTTCCAATAGGTATTTAGCATGCTAAGCATATGTACCTATAACAGAACTTATAACAAAATAACAGGGTTGGAAAGGACCTTTGAGGTCTTCTAGTCCAACCCCTTGCTCTAGCAGGAGACCCTATACCAGAGGTCCTCAAACCCAGCCAACGGGGCCAGATACAGCCCACTAAAGCCATTAATCCAGCCCACGTGGGACCACGAGGCTGCCCCATCCAAATCACTCTGCCCATCCGCTGGCCTCCACCCACCGGTTGAGTGCAGGCCTTACCTTCGCAAACCCCAAGGACTGAAACTACAAAGTAAGACCAAAGCTTTTGGCCAGCAGAGTGCTTCTTTTTAACCAGGTGGCTATCAGAGAGAAGAAGGCAGCGGGTGTCCGTGGGCTTGTGCAGCAGCCGAAGATTGCCTGGTTAAAGATCGCCTGGCTAAAAAGAAGGACAAGGTTCTGCTGGTCCAGAACCCATCCACTGGGGGAGGAATCCCCTCCAATGTTCCCTCTATTTTTTTTCAGTGTGAGCAGAAAAGTATAGTGTTTGAGCAGCACATTTCCATGCCTGAGCAGCACCTGAATTTTTTTCACAGGTATCACCTAAGACAACAACGAAATCAATATTATTTGAAACTCAAAGTTGTTTATTCAAGGTACCCGCTTAATTAAAAGTGTTATATAGTATCACGTAACAACGCTCCTGCTTAGCAACCAAAATGTTGGGTCAGAAACTCTGGCATTTGAAGCACGCAAGTCTTTTTTTTAAAATATATTTTTATTATTTTTACATTTAAAACAATGCAATACCGCGGAGTCGGAGTGACCATACATTCACATTATGTACAGCTAGTTTCAACCATTAACAATTAATCTACTTAATACATTGTCTATCCTTCTGTCCAATCACAATATATACATTTGTTCCAGTCTTGTCATCTTGTCTTATAACAATCATAAAATCTGTTCCATACTTCAAAATATTCTGATTCCCCTTTATTTTTAAGTTCAAGAGTGAGCCTATCTGCTTCTACACAGGCCAACACTTTTCTGATTATATCAAGCTCTGATGGTGTGTTTTCTTTTTTCCAATACTGTGCATATGTTATGCGCACTGCAGTTAGTATATGTATAATTAAATAAAGGAAGCACGCAAGTCTTAAAGCTGTCAAGTTACAAGATCCTTGCATCCCTAACCCTTTAGGAAAAAAAAAACCCAAGGGGTCTTCAAACCTGACAGCTTGAAGACTTGTGGACTTCAACTCCCAGAATTCCTCCTCCAGTCATGTTGGCTCAGGAACTCTGGCATTGAAGCATGCAAGTCTTAAAGCTGTCAAGTTGCAAGATCCTGGCACCACTAACCCTTTAGAAAAAAAAACCCAGGGGTCTTCAAACCTGACAGCTTGAAGACTTCTGGACTTCAACTCCCAGAATTCCTCCTCCAGTCATGTTGCAGCGACGTGTTCTGCGTGGATCTGCTCCATCTTCGGTTTTTCTCACAGGGGGCAGGGCTGCCACTGAAGATGCCAACGAGCCCCTGCCGCCACCAGAATAACAGCTGACACCTCCTCCTCCTCCTCCTCCTCCTCCTCCTCCTCCTCCTCCTCCTCCTCCTCCTCCTCCTCCAACAGCACCACCACATTTGCTGCCCAACGCTGCAGCCAAGGTGAAGCCACCAAGGCTCCCGCTGGCGCCCACGCCCGTGGCAGCGGCACGTCCCCCTCCACTCGGAGCACCTGAGGTGGGCACCGCGTTACCCCTGCTGCCTTCTCCTCCTCCTCCGCCGTGCTTTTGAGAAGCCATGAGGCCTTTTTCCCCTGCTCCCGCCCCCTCCGCCACCTTCCTACTGGCTCCCGCAGCCTCATGGCTTCTCAAAAGCACAGCAGAGGAGGAGGGGGCAGGGGTAATGCGGGGCTCAGCTCAGGTGCTCCGAACGGAGGGGGAGGCGCCGCTGCCATGGGCAGGGGCACCGGCGGGAGCTTTGGCGGCTTCACCTTGGCTGCAGCGTCGGGCAGCAAATGTGGTGGTGCTGTTAGAGGAGGAGGAGGTGGCAGCAGATATTCCGGTAGCGGCAGGGGCTTTGGGGGTTTACTTTAGCCGCAGAGCCGGGTGCAAACAGCTAGGATTGGCCGCCCACAAAGGACCTCCCCGGGCTTGCTTTGCTGAACTACCGTCAGTCACTCTGCGCTCATCAAAACAAGTCCGGGGAGGTCCTTTGCAGGCAGCCAGTTCTAGCCGCCTGCAAAGGACCTCCCCAGCCTCCGGCGCCTGTGACAGTAGAAATCACTGCGTGGCAGTTGGAAACTGCTGTGCGGTGTTTTCGTGCCACGTGCGCGGCCACATAGCCGCGCACCTTAGAGGGAACAGTGATCCCCTCGTGTACCTCGTCTTCCCGGATGGGCTGGTAAGGGGACAGAAAAGGTTGTTCTCCAATCCCAGGTTTCAGCTTCCTGGCTTCAGTATCTCTTTCCAGCTTCTTCTGTTGAACCTGCAATTAAGGTTCTTTTTTATGTCTTAGGAAAGATCACCTGGTTAAAAATAAGGAGGAGGCTTCGCTGGTCCGGAGCCCATCCAGGAAGATGAGGAACATGAGGGGGATCTCTACCCCCCCCCCCCCGGATGGGCTCTGGACCAGCGAAGCCTCCTCTTTCCAATTGGGGGGATCCATGCAGAGGATTTCTCCCCCACCCCCAATTGGAAATGAGGTGGCTTTCAAAGCAAGGCAGCATCCCCCTGCAGAAGAAGGAACAGGAGGGGAGTTCGCACCAGCCGCCGGTTGGGCCATGGCAACCCTCCACCCGCCCACCCACCTAGCCCCGCTGTTCTGGCCAAGTAGCACATGCAGCTGCTGCTTACCTTGAAGGTGACATCGTGGAACTTGCCGCTGAGGGAGGGCCGGCTGGCCAGCGCTCCCCACCCCTCTGCTGGCTGCTCCCTCCAGGGCCGTGCCCGCGCCTCTGCCCAGCCTGCCTGCTGAGGAGGAGGAGGAGGCAGAGGCGCATTGCTGGGCAGTGGGCAGGATGGAGGTGGGTGCAGTGCTGCTGCCCTTGCCCTTGGGGCTCTTCTTAAGGGACATGCTGGCTGGTGTTGCTTCAGGGCACCCTGACCACTGGCTCCTCCATGCGCAGCCCCTTCCCCCCCCAAAAAAAGACCGTTTTCTTTTTTAAAAATGCCTCTGCAGATGATCTTGAAAACCTGCAAGGTTGCTTTGGGAGGGGACAGAGGGGTAGCATTCCCCCCCCCCGTCCCTAGGCACCTGCAGCCTCAGAGCCTGCAGCGACTTGCACAGTAAAAACAATTAAGAACTTCTCACGCTTGTGAAAAGATTTTCTTTACTGTGCAAAGGCTTGCTTTAAAGCTGCAGGCTCCAAGGCTGCAGGTGCCTAGGGAGGGGGGCAGGGGGAATCAGCCCCCTCCAAAAGCAACCTCGCAGGTTTTCAAGATCGTTCAGAGAGGCGTTTTTTAAAAAGAAAACCCTGAAAAAGATGCAAGATCTGGAGAGATGGGGAGGACAGTCTTTTGGGGAGGGGTAAATCCCCAGAACCAAGTTGCCGAGCCAGTACCCTGAAAAGAGCCGTGCTTGGCAGCTGCAAAGCACGTCATTAGGGGCAGAAGTCCCTGAACCCAGCGTGGAGCCTAAGCAAAGGAGGAGGCGGAGAGCTAGGCGGAGGAAGGGGGAAACTACTGCTACAGCTGGAGCTGCATTGCCCTGCTGGATTCAGGGACTTCTGCCCTTCATGCTGCGCTTTGCAGCCACTGGAGCCCTGCACTGACCTCTTTGGGCAACCTGGTTCTGGGGGGGGGAGGGATTCCTCCCAGCACAGCAAAGAGGTCTGTGCAGGGAACCAGTGGGGGGGGCATGCCCTGGAATGCCCCCGTGCTTTGCTGGTGGCCACGCCTCCTAGGCAAATTCGGGGAGGTCCTAGGAGGCCGGCCACGCCGCACAAGCTACCGCCCGCGAGCGGCGACAGAACGGGCAGGAGAAGTGAGTGAGGGGGCAGGGCAGGTATTCCGTGATGAACCTCTTCTAACCGGTTCATTAGATTTCTGGAACCTCTCTACCGAAGAGGTTAGAACCGGCAGAAACCCACCCCTGGCGCAGTGGCATACACACTGGGCAACTCCTCTTCCAGATCGTGTCCCTGACAAAAGCACTTGGTGCTGTAAAGGTTCTCCATCCATGCCCTATTCCAAGGGTGGTTTTATCAAGGCATTAGAAAGTGGTACCAATACTTCTCATGATTTTGATTCTCTCCTTCTGTTGATGCAGCCTCGGATTGCAATGGCTTTTTGGCTGCTGCCACACATTGTTGGCTCACATTTGAAAGATTGTCCACTAAGATTCCAAGATCCCTTTCACAGTTCCTGCTATTGAACCAGGTTTCACTTAATCTATACCTGTACATTTGGTATTTCTAGCCTCAGTGTAAGACTTTACTTTTCTCTACACTGAATTTCATTTTGTTAGATAGGCCCAGGGTTCAAGTCTAGATCCACCCGGACCTTGAGCCTATCTTCTGGGATGTTGCCTATTCCTGCCAGTTTAATGTCATCTGTAAATGTGATGAGTTCCCCATTTCTCCCCTCAACCAAACCATTGATGAAGATGTTGAAGAGGACTGGGCCTAAAATGGTTGTGCTGCTTGTTTCCCTCCATGTAGACGTAGTTCCATTGAGTACCACCCACCACCACCCACCACTCACTTTTCCAGATGGAGAAAAACACATACAAACCTGTGGGACTTTGTAGGTGCCTCCTAACGTTGAAGCCTGGATGGAGATGTCCCTGGCAGCTACATCAAGAAAAGCCATGAGGTTGTCCTTCCTTCCACAGCCATAGTTGGGGACATTGGCTTCTCCAGTGGAGAGAATGTCCAGCAAGGCATCTGAAGTGTGGAAAGTGCTGAAATAGTTGGTGTGGATGTTGTAGCCAAGTGGGAGATTGTGCAGGAGCTGGAAATTCTTGTTGACCATTTGAATGTTGAAAATAAACCGTAAGCCATTTTGAAAATTATAAATGTCCCTATGGTAAAAAAAAAAAAATGAACAGCAAGAACAAATACTTTAAAAAAATATATAATCCTCCAGAAGCCTACTGAGCCTTAAACCAACACTGATCCAAAACCAATGATCAATTATACAAATATGCAAATTGGCTGAGGTATGGCAACTACAACTGGTTCAACCACTACTTTAAATAAAGTTCATTATTCAGGTGATAAATCAAGGATTGAACTGAGAGCGGAAAATAATCTTGAGTCCTTTCAGCTTTTTTTCAGACCCCTTTTTGAGTCTCTTTCACAAAATCAGACAAAAGAGAAGCTATGGAAATCAAAATCATTCAAGAAATTAGACATATTCCCCAATATAGGAATAAATGAAGAATAAAAAACAGGAATGAAGGAGAGTGTTAGAATGGAAGGAGTGCAACTCCATCACCCTGAATGACTTACCAATCACAGAAAACCAACTGAAGAGAAGGAGCCACATTGAAAAGCAACTTTGTATGCAATTTTTCAATTCCACTTAGGACTATACTGATGAGATGGTCTCCTGGCCTATAAAAGCTCTGTGGTCGTTTTCCATCCTGGTGCTCCAAACTCTGCGGGCATTTCATTCTCAGCTTCCCAGAGACTGGATGGGACACCAGCAGCATCAGAAGCAGAAGCAGAAGGTCCATAATTCATGGGGTGAATCAATGAATCCCTTTCCTGTTTCTAAAGAAGAATTAGAAGAATTCAAAGGACTCTCACAAGGTGGAATATGATCCAATTGCTTTCCTAATTGAAACACAGAGAAACACTCAGCTTCACCTGGAATGGAGAGAGACATACATTCAAGAGCACAGACCCTGCCTGTCCCAAAACACCATATTTCTCTGCCCAAAGCTGACACTTTTATCATAATTCTCCTTCTAAGGAGGGATCCCTGGATAATTCAACCAGTTCTTGGACTCAAAGATTGTTGGGAAATTCTCTGGAGGGAAATGAAAGGGAAATGATCCTCATGTGATTCATAATAACAGGGGCAGAGATGCAATTAAATCCATCATCTAGAATCAAGAGGTTTGGGGTCTCCAGGCTTGAAACTGGCCCCAGAGGGAATACACGGCACCTGTGGCTGAAGAAAAAAAAGTAATGTGACATTTGTTGGCATTGTGGTTAAAGAGAAAAATCCCAGATGCCAGTTAATACCAGAGTATGTCACAGATCTAAAATAGCTCCCTGCTGAGTTGGAACCAAAAATTATTTAATTTGAAAGCTAATGCTCAAGGGCATCACCGGAAAAGGGCTGATGCAATAGTGCAGCCAGTCTGTTGAACAAAATCAACTTTAGTGAAAAACTAGTTACCAGAACTTTGCAGAGTTAAAAAAAAAAAAAGAGACAGAAACACAGAGAGGCTAGAAAAAAAAAACAAGTGAAAAGAGATGGTGAAATCAAGTCTGCCTCTCATGGATGGATGGATGGAAGGATGGATGGATGGATGGATGGATGGATGGATGGAAGAAAGGAAGGAAGGAAGGAAGGAAGGAAGGAAGGAAGCCATTTACAAGAGTGAAAAATCAGTAGCAACTTACACTCCCTCTTCATCTGTAAACATTCAGGGAAGACCTTTCCTTTCATTCTTCCTTTTAAATGTGTGTATTTAAGACAGTCATTGTATAGCTTCAACAGAAGTGTACATGCCAGATACCATGCAAGGAGATTCATCATTTCCAGTTGCTTTCACAGCCTTCCTGGGCACACAGGTTGTGCTGGATTGCTTTCCTGGGGTGTAGAACAACACAATCCATTTCTCTCGGGTGGAATGAGAACAAGGGATTCCTTCTGCTGATGTACCCAGCTGGTCATTCTTGAAAGTTGCCTCTGACCTCTAAACCCGAAGCTGACAAGGCAAGATGGCACACTTCCGTTGTCTTTATGAAATGTGAAATCTGACTCCACCTTTAAAACTTCAGGCTTCCGGTCTTTGTCTCCGTGCTACTCAGACAAATCTCTTGTTGATTGCTTTCTTTTGAACTCCCTGGAGTGAAAAACCTTGCTCTACTGCCAGGGTGATTAGAAAAAACTCTCTTCTGCCTGGACCTTCTGTCTCCTGGACTCTCCTGGCTGTTCTGCCTTTCTGACTGATCATTCCTTATACTGACTGAACTCTTTATTCTATAAACGTTGTCACCTCAAAAACCACCTCCTGGAAAGCCTGGCTTTGCTGCCTCTGCTCCGACATCTGCAACCTCCAGTCCTAGTACACAATCAACGATAACAGCTTTGATGCAACCTAAAACTACGGAGATGGAGTTCCAACAAATGTTCCAGCAACTTCTACAGGGACAAGAGGAAATAAAGAAACAACTGAAGGAGATGAAAGAAGAAATTAAAGAGAACCAGGCCAAAATTAATAAGAACTCACAGAGACTGGATCTTTTGGAGGGTGGGGCGGCTGAGATGAGGGAGGGGATGGAAGGGGTGCAGAAGGGAAACAAAGAACTTGACACTCAACAGATGAAAATAGAGTTTGAGAGAATGTCTTTTTATCTTAGATTCCAAAATGTGATGGAGGCAGATGATGAAAACATAAGGGACATCATGACAAGCATTTTGGCTGAATACATCCAGAAAGAGAAACAACAGATGGGGTGGGAAATAGAACTGGTTTATAGAGTGAACTCAGCCTACGCTAGAACACACAACGTTCCCAGGGAGGTACACATTAAATTCCTTAGAAAAAGTACAAGAGATGAAATTCTGAGTGCACAAAGGGGGCAAGCCCTGACATACGAAGATAAGGAGATAACCATTCTGAAACAGATCCCCAAGAAAGTGAGGGGAAAAAGAAAAAGTTATTCGCAATTAGCGAATAAATTATACCAGAAGGGGGTGTGGTTTAGATGGTTGATGCCTGAAGGTATGCTAATATTCTGGGAGGAGACAAGAGTCAGAATTAATACACCCATAGAGGCATAGGCCTCTATGGAAAAAAACAAAGTACTCCTAGAAAAACCAGATGATTCTTCAACATACATACAGGACACGGGAGGGGCCGGAGCTCTGTCGGCGGGGGGAGATGGGGCAATACCGAGAAAGCTCAGTTCACAAAAATGAGTAAGAAAATCCACCTGATATAAACTGATCGAAATTATCAACTGAATTTATATGCTGACTATATGTTACTACTTAATAATGAACTTTGTGTAAATGTATACTATGAGTATGGAGGGGGGTGCACCTACCGCACATCGCAGCTGCCAAAATTTGTAACCTTTCCTTTACCTTTTCCCCTTGTAAAATATCAAAAAAATCAATAAAACTTTGTTGTTGTTGTTTTTAAAAAAGAAAGTTGCCTCTGACATTTTTCCTAACTTGACTTGGACCCAAGCATAGAGGTAGTCCTCACTTAACAACTGCCCTGTTTAGCCATTATTTAGCAATTATGACAGCACTGAAAAAGTAACATTATTTTGAATAATGAATTATTGAATTTATGAGAGTGCCCCCCTTCCCCATCCCACAGTCATGTGATTTCCATTTCCATGCTTCCCCGTTAACTTCCACCAAGCAGTCAATGAAGAAGCTGACCTGAAATTATAAAGTGGAGTTATTGGATGGCTTGCTTAATTGTGTTGTATAGCAACAGAGTTTCCCCTCTCAATTGTGGTAAAGCAAGGATGATCTGTATTGGAAAACACTCAGAGTCATAAATACACACTCCTCTCTGTTTGAAATCTGTACAAAAACTCTGAGCCCATCAACTGCTTTCATTTTCCTATTTAACATATGTATTTATTTAGTATATTTATGTTACTTCACACTCTATAATGTGGAAGTATTATTACCCCCAGGATGAGAAGGGCAGTCTTCTTTTCAGAGATAAACATTCCCTCAATGAATCACACTCATTCAATCTTGATCAGTCATTTTAACCCAAGGGGGGTAATCTGTGTCCCCCCTCCCCCCAATTTAATCTACTCTGAAGAAATCAAACATTTGTCATTGAACTTCAAAGGATCTGGGGCTTTGTAGTCCTTTGAAACTGGCTCCCCACATAAGAAGCTTTTGATGAGATAAAGGAGGGATGCGGAGGGGCTCCCCTGGATGGGCGATGGCTGCAGAAGAGCCAGCCAGCCAACAGGTGAGTATTTCCCTCCCTCTTTCCTCCCCCAAAGAAGAAGAAGAGAGCCTCCCCTCCTTTACTTACCTGCCAGAATCGCAGCTCCTCCTTTCCCTTCGCTCTGCCCAAGAGTTCGAAACTCCCCCCTTCCCACAGGGGGCGCCCTTCCTCCCCATTAGCTGAAGGTTTCAGCCCCACGGAGGGACTAGTGAGCACTCCAGCGGCCGCTGCCACTGCTGCCTCCCCCCAAGGACTCTGCAGCCCCTGAGACGCTCCAGTTCCAGCGCCCTTCGGACTTCAGCCTGGCAGCTGGGCAGAGCTGGAGGGCCAGAAGTGTTAGATTCGGGCAACGAGAGGACAGACTCCAGACGATAGTGACAAACAGCTCTTTATTAGTAGGTAGTAGTGATCCAGCTTGCTACCGGGTCGTGCAGCTCCCCTTTTATAGGGAGCTGGCAGACTTCCCGTCCAATCAGAACAACCCCTTGTTCCCACCCTAGTGGCGGACCTGAGTGGAGACTACAGCAGTTTATGCAAATATCTAACACCCCTCCCCTCTTAGATGGAGTGTTCCGGTTAGTGACAAAATCCTGTAAGTACGCGGGTTTCTGTCTTGCTCGGGTGGACCTGCGTAATTCTGGTTGTGCCTGGACGGGTGCAGGATCGGTGTGTCCTTTTTGTTTCTCCATCCTGGCTGGGGATTGTAGATTCCCTTCGCTCGGGGACTGCTCCGTTCTTTCGTCGGTCTCAGGTTCCACCCCTGGTTCTGCTGTGCCGTAGTTGTCTACAATGGGCGTGTCGGGTTGTTGTGTCGGCAGTCTTTCTGATGGAATGAGTTCTTCGTTTGATGATCGTAGGTTGGAGTGTTTTAGACGACCTCGGAGTTGGTCGATGTGTCTTTTCCAGTTCCTACCGTCTTCCAATTCTAACAAGTAGGAACGAGGTCCGGTGATGCCTATTACCTTCGCCGGAATCCACAGCGTCCCCCCTGCATAGTTGTGGGCGTATACCGCATCCCCTATGCTAAAATTCCGAATTTTGCTCGTGGAGTCTGGGGGCGATGTGGCAGAGTAATTTGGGTGTAGCCGGTCTAGGTGAGACCTTAGTCGGCGACCCATGAGGAGTTCAGCGGGGCTCCTTCCCGTCATGGCGCTAGGGGTAATGTGTTGGATTAAAAGATAGTGATCGATTCGTGTTTGCCAATCACCCGGGCCCATCCTAGCGAGGGCTTCTTTTGCAGTGCGCACCATTCTTTCCGCCTGACCATTTGATGCCGGATGGAATGGCGCGACGAGGGCATGCCGAATTCCCTGACTAGCTAAATAGGATTCGAATTGCATGGCCGTGAACTGGGGCCCGTTGTCAGAGACCAGGAGGTCGGGCAGGCCGTGCGTGGTGAAAAGTCGCCGTAGTACCTTGATAAACGCCTCTGCCGTGATCGAGGTCATCAGGACTACTTCTAACCATTTGGAGTATGCGTCCACAATTATTAAAAACGTTTGTCCCTGAACTGGTCCTGTGAAATCTATGTGTATCCGCGACCAGGGTGCCTGCGGTTTGTCCCACTCCATAGCGGGCGCTTCAGGGGAAGCTGGTCTGGATTCTTGGCACGGATTGCAAGTGGCCACCCATTCCTCAATCTCTTTGTCCATGTTAGGCCACCACACGTAGCTCCTAGCCAATGCTTTCATCCTTAAGATCCCTGGATGCCCTACATGCAAAGCTTCTAATACATTCCTCCGCAGTTTGTGCGGTACAACAACTTGATCCCCCTACAATAAACAACCTTTCAAAACTGACAGTTCATCACGCTTAGACCAAAACAGTTTGAATTTGGGTCCCACAATCCCTTTGGGCCACCCCCTCCATACCCAAGTTTGCACTTGTCTGATTACGTTGTCCTTAGCAGAAAACCTAGCAACGTCCACAGAAGATACTGGCCCTGTGTCCAAACAGTCAATCAAAAGGACTGGTATTTCTGGAGTGGGGTCGGCCAACAGTTCTGGTAACGGGCAGCGGCTGAGTGCGTCTGCGTGCCCCAACGTAGAACCCGGTCGGTGTACCAGTTTGTAGGAATACGCAGCCAGGAAAACAGTCCACCTGGTCATGCGCGGGGAGAGGGAGACCGGGGTGGGGCAGTTTCCCGCCAGTAGACCCAGCAATGGTTTGTAGTCCGTTATAAGTTTGAAATCGCGGCCGTAGAGATATTCGTGAAAACGCTTGACTCCAGCCACAGCGGCTAACACCTCCCTGTCCAGTTGGCTGTAGTTGCGTTCCGCCGAAGACAATGTTCTTGAGTAGAAAGCGATGGGGGCTTCGTTTCCATTTGGCATTCTGTGGCTGAGTACTGCGCCGACACCGAAAGGTGAGGCATCACAGGTCAACACCAGCGGCAAGGTTTGGCTGTACTGGATTAGCAGAGAGTCGGCCATCAGCAGGTCCCCAGGTCCACTTTGCGTTCTTCACTAGAAGTCGGTGCAACGGCTCAGCGACGGTGGCTTTCTGTCTGAGAAAAACGCTGTAGAAGTTAAGAAATCCAAGGAAGGCCTGCAACTCGGTCTGATTTTGTGGTGTGGGGGCGTCCTGAATTGCCTTAATTTTTTTCGATGTCGGGTGTATCCCCAGTCCATCGATCCTGTAACCCAGGAATTCTACGCTGGGCACGTTAATTTGGCATTTTTCCTTTTTCAGGCGGAGACCCTTTTCTCGAATTCTGGCCAAAACAGTCCTTACACACTTTAATAGTTGCTCCTCATTTGCAGCCGATACCAAGATGTCGTCGAAATAAGGGACGACTCCTGGTATGCCCTGCAAAAGCCATTCCATGACGCTTTGGAACAATCCCGGAGCAATACTTACGCCGAATTGTAAACGGTTGCATTTAAAAGCACCCCTGTGCGTCACTATGGTTTGGGCCTCTGCCATGGCGCTATCCACTGGCAGCTGCTGATAAGCTTGTGCCATGTCTAGTTTTGCAAAAAAATTTCCTGGCCCCAACGATTGCAATAGGTGCTGTACTAAGGGCACAGGATATGCGCTCTGTTGTAGGGCAACATTTATTGTGCATTTATAGTCCGGGCAGATGCAGACTGACCCGTCTGGCTTAACCGGGGTCACGATTGGGGTTTCCCAGCGAGCGTGGTCCACTGGTTCGAGGATTCCTTGCTCTACCAGCTTATCAATTTCCTTATCAATCTTGGGACGGAGTGCAAAAGGCACTTGCCTAGGTTTGAGTCTGATAGGCACCATATTTGGATCCAAATTAAATGAGATTGGTTTGCCCACATACTTACCAAGGCCGGGGCTGAACACATCCTTGAACTCCTTAAAAATTCCTTCAGCGCTGCTGTTACCCACGGCATTGATTCCGGTAACTTCCAGCCCCAGGGCTTCGAACCAATCCAGTCCCAGGAGGCTTTGCAGTGGCGCGCTGGCTACAGTCACAGGCAGCTGGGCTGTGATGTCTTTGAACTGGACTCGGAACGTGCCCTGACCGACAATGGGGACCCTGTTCCCCTGGTAGTCTCGAAGCAGGATGTCTGGTGTTCGTAGTTGGCGCTTCTTTAGGTTCGGAATCGCCTTTTTCATCGCTGACCACGAGATGATCATCAGTGATGATCCCGTGTCGACTTCAAGCTCGCAAGGGGAGTCCTCCAGGAGGACAGTGAGTTTCAGCTTTTTAGGTCGCTTTGTGCGGACCTGTCCTATCGTTGTGAGATAGGTTCTTAGTGGTTCTCTCTGGGAATACTCTCTCTCGGCTCTCTGGGAATACTCTCTCTCGGCTGACTCCCTTGGTTCTCTTTCTGGGCGCCCTTTGTTTTTTCGTCAAGCCCCTGGGGTGGGCTTCTGTCGGCGATATGATGGCGGTTGCCATGTTGTAGCAGGGACTTCACTCCGACACACCTTTGCAATGTGTCCGATCTTGTCGCAACGCTGGCAAACAACGTCTCTAAAACGGCAGGTAGACCGGGGATGATTCCCTCCGCAGCTTGCGCAGGGCGGCAAACGGGATTTGAATTTTCACACCGGTTTTGTGTGGCTGCTGCGCATGCGATGGCTGTCTTCACACTCGCTGTCCTCGGTCTCCTGATCGGTGGCCACGTGATGCACCCGGGTCTGCCTGGTTCCGGATTGGGGTGCGCTGTACCCGCGTTGCAGCGTTTCCGTAGATTTGTCCGCTGATTCCAAAGCTCTTGCCTCATCTAGCGCAATTTGCAGGTTTAAGTTGGGTTTGGCCAACAACCGTTTCTGCAAAGTAATGTCCCGTAATCCACATATGAGGCGTGCTAGGATGTGCTCATCCAGATCCCTGAATTCGCAATGCGTTGCTGCTTTTCAGAGCGCAGCAACGTACTGGTTGATGGATTCGTCCGCCTTCTGGTTCCTCATGTTGAATTCGTGGCGGCGAACGTGGTGGGAAGGTTTTGGCACGAAGTGCGTCTGCAGCGTCTGTTGTAGCGCCGTCCATGTTACCGCGTGGATGGGGGTTGGCTCCGAAAGATCCCTGGCCGTCTCGAAGACCTCTCGACCGCAGTAGCTCAGGAACATGTTCTTTTTCCGGGAGTCCGGCACTCCCGTGAGATCATTTGCCTCGAGGAAGCATTCGAACCTCAGCATGTAGGATTCCCAATGCTCGGCTACTGGGTTGTACGGGGTTGGTGGAGCGTGCATCGCCATCTTGTCTTGCGTTTGAATTTGCCGCGCTGAGATGCCTGCCGGAATTTCCGCCGAATTCCGGGCTGGATCGAATCTGTGGATTCTTGCTTGTAGATCTTCCTCCTCTCTGCCTCTCGATCCCATCCTCGTCACCAGTGTTAGATTCGGGCAACGAGAGGACAGACTCCAGACGATAGTGACAAACAGCTCTTTATTAGTAGGTAGTAGTGATCCAGCTTGCTACGGGGTCGTGCAGCTCCCCTTTTATAGGGAGCTGGCAGACCTCCCATCCAATCAGAACAACCCCTTGTTCCTGCCCTAGTGGCGGACCTGAGTGGAGACTACAGCAGTTTATGCAAATATCTAACAAGAAGGGCCCCTCGGGGAATGTGAAGGTGGCCCTTCGTGACGGCCATTCAGGCAGCTCCGCCTCCCTAGGAAGCTTTTGCTCCCTCCCGCTGGATCCCTTTCTTTTCCACTCCGTCTTCCCAGGGCTGATCGAGGCTCCCGGGGATTTTGGGTTGGTGGTTGAGTTGGACTGGCTGGGTGGGTTTTGCTCAGCTGTGTAAGAGTGACGTAATAAGAGGACGTAACAAATAGGCTCCTCCAGGCACTCCGTGGCAGCTGATGAGGGAGGAAAATGGGAGGAAGGAAAAGACGGGAAAGGGGGGGCGGGGTGGGAGGGAAGGAGACCAACAAAGGAAGCAAAGAGAGCTGCATGGGGGTCTTTTCCGAAGAGGCCATCTGATTGGTTTGATCTCTGAAGTTCTGAGCGGGTCAGGCTGATTCTTCTTCAGTTATTTGTAGTTGCAAAATAATCCGAAGGGAAGGAAAGGTGAAGGGGTTTATTTCAGTTCTTCTTTCCCTTTCTGTTCCCCTTTCTCTTCTTCCAATTTCCCTTCTGCTTCCTTTTCCCTTTCCTTTCCCCTTCCTGCTTGTTTCCTTTTTACTCCGTTTCCCATTTCCCTTTCCCTTCTTCTTCCCCCTTTCCCATTCAGCTGACACAGAATTAAGGCAAATTTCTCAATCATTAGGATAACCTCGATTATCTCGTTGGACAGGAGACCACACAGAAAAGAGACTTTATTTAACAGAGAGAGATGGGCATTCATCATCATTTCAGGCACTTATAAAATATATATGAGAGAAATTAAAAAAGGAGCTGAGAGAGGCCCCCCAGGCCCATTTCTTGCATCACTATTAGCCCAGGGCTCCCATTCAGACGATCGGAGGCTGGGAGACACCAGACTGAGAGGAACCAGCTCAGCGTCTCTTTGAAGGCTGGAGACTTGCGATGCTCCCTACAAAGGACTCTGTTCCCTTGAGACCTACCAGTCCCTCTGGGGAGGCAGCGCTCTGGATAAATGCGGGGGGGGGGGGGGCAAGTGGGAGCTGTCCTGGGGGCGAGTCCTGGAGCTGCAGAGCGGAGGGAAAGGAGGAGCTGGGATTCTGGCAGCCTGGGAGGGGGGGAGGAAAGGAGGGGGCCTCTCTTATTCTCTGGGGGAAGAAAGAGGGGGATTTAATCCTGCTGGGTTTGAAAAGAAGGCCCAAGGGACCACGGTCAGTCGGTCAGTCAGGGCCACTCAGGAGCCTCCATGGTCTTTGGGGGCTGCAAAGGTCTGGAGGGGGAGGGACCGGCTCTACCTCAACCCCAAGAAAAGCATAGTTTTGCCCCCCCCATGTGATGTCCTGTCATTTTTATGCGCCCCTCCCCAAGTGAGAGGACACCTCTCCTTCTCCGGGGGTAGTTGGGGAAGTGAAGAAGGGCTGGCTGTGTCATCACTGCCCCCACCTGCCCCTTCCAAGGATACAGAAGATGGGGCGGGGGGGGAGAATGAGTTAAGGGGCCTCGGGGCAACTGCCGCTAGGAAAAGCAGAGGCAAAAAGGGGGATTTTCTCTCCTTGGGGGGCAGCGCCCCTCGGCTGCCCCTCCAGGGGCTTCTCGGCAGGCAGAAGGACCGCCGCCCTCGGAGTGCCCGTTCGGACAAAGACCGGGGAAGTGATGGGGGGTGGGGGTGGAAGTGGAGGGGAAGAAAGTCGGGTCGTCCTTTCAGATCATGGGGGGGGGGCAGAATTGAGAAAGCGCAAATCTGCAGCTGAGGAGAAGCTCCAGGGGATGCGGCGGCTCTTCCAGCCTTATTTGGATGCAGCCAAGAAAAGGGGGGGATGTTGACACCTTCAAACCCCCCCCCCGAGGAGATTCCCTTCCCTCCCTCCTCCCCCCCTTCCAAGAGCCTCCAACGTTGCCCCCACCCACCCCCATACCCGCCGCTGCTGCTCTTGGCCTCTCCTCCTCCCTCCGCGGAGCCGGGCGCCGTTTCTCCCTCGCCCGACAGCTGCACCCTTGGACGGAGAGAACGTGTCTCAGAGTCCGGCGGTGCCTGATGTGCTCCTCCCAAGACCGGCTTCCCTGCCGCGCCCTCCGCAGTGCCTGCCCACTTTGCAGAGTCTGCCCCCCCCCACAGAGACTCTCCTTGGTCGCAGCCTCTGCAGATGGAGCCCCGACGTGGCCCGGGAGGGAAGAGGCCCCGGCTCAGAGAGACCGCCTGCCCGACCTGAGAGCGAGGCAGCGGGGCATTATGGGTGTGCGACACCCGCGCAAGACCCCCCTGCACTCCCCCCGCTTTTGCCAAAAGAGTTTTGCCATCACTGGTGTAACTGAAAGATGCTCAGACAAAAGCTTGGAATCTTTTCAGGGTTATTCCAGAGTGTCAGTCCTGGTAACATGAACTCGGGGACAAGAGAGGCGATTCTGGCCGAATGAGAGGGGGGAAATCCTGAAAGGAGGAGCCCTTTGAGAGCTGAGTGGATAAAAGCATCAAGTTTGGAGTGTGTGTGTTTGTGTTTGTGTGTGTGTGTGTGTGTGTCAGTGGTGGGTTTCAAAATTTTTTGGAACCTACTCTGTGGGTGTGGCCTCCTTTGTGGGAGTGGCTTGCCAGCCATGTGACCTGGTGGGAGTGGCTTGCCGGCCATGTGACCGGATGGGAGTGGCTTGCCGGCCATGTGACCGGGTGGGAGTGGCTTGGCAGTCATGTGACCGGATGGGAGTGGCCAAGACAATGTCACTGAATTTTTTGCCCCAATGAATGATCTACAAAAAGAAGATATAAAAAAGGAAATTTATTATTTTGTGCACTTACTACTTAAATAAGATTAAAATAAGTACACAAAACAATAAAAGAGCTACTTACAGAAGGTAAGTAGCTTACTACTTACTACTTGTATTTCAAAGGGAATAAATACATATTTAATTTTACACATGTTAACAGCTGTTGGAATTGTGTTTGCACAACAGTGGAAAAAACAAAGATATGAAAATGAATAAATATTAGAATGTGCAAGAATGAATAAATTGACAATTAAAACCAAGAAGGCTTTGAATACTTTTTCACTTGGAATTTGTTTTATCAATTGCTAACTAACAAAAACAGCAATTAGAAATCTAAAAGTATGAAAGAAAACACCAATTATGAAAGGAAAGGTCACTAAAATGTATAAGGAAATATTATTAGCACTTGATCATTATTAATGTGTAGATAACTGCGGGACATTACATACCCACAAACACAAACTATGACAGTGCCAGGAAAACACACACACACACACACAAACAATTTCCCCCCAAAAGACTGCAGATGAAACCAGTTTTTTCCCTAACCCTAAGAACAGGAAAGACAAAGCCACTGGAATCAAAACCATCAAGGCATTGTGGGAAATTATAAAGGACAGTGCCAGGAAGCTCACAGAACCAGCAACCACATCACAATTACATAAACAACCAGGTATCACACAGAAACACACAAAATCTGGCAAAGCTGCCTTGCACCAACCTGGCCTGCCCATAGAAAAGAAGCCACCTTGAGACACATACCATACACCAACCTGTACACTTAAAAGCAACATATTGCATCACAAATAAAACATTTGCAAAAAGGAATAACATTTCTTGTAGTAAATATATTTTATAAACAATTAAAACATAAAAATTCCCAAACAATAATTTAAAAAAGATATTCTATAAATAAAAAAAAATCCTTAAAAACCATTGTTAAGTATTCCACCAGCAATAATTTATACTATAACTATTTTAAGGTATTGTACCAACTGTAACCATTATTCCACCAGCAATAATTTATACTGTAACCATTTCAAACTATTCCACACACAATAATTTAAAATGAAACCATTAAAAATATTCCATACTACAATTAAACAATTTAAAACAATTATATGCACAATACATTTTAAAGTATTGAGTATAGAATATTTTAAAATGGTTTATTTTAATTTATTTTGGATAGAATCTTTTTTTAAATAGTCTAAGACAATTTTAAAAAAAGAATCCACACACAATAAATTGAAGTAAACCATTTTAAAATATTCTACACTCAATACTTTTAAGTAAAATTATTTTAAAAAATTCTATGCACAATAAATAAAATATTATTTTAAAATACATTTTAAAAATAAAAGAAAAAAAGCCAGGTTACTTACCAGCAGGCAGAATCAGCAGCTCTCCGATGCGATGGATGGATGCAACAGGCAGCAGACAGGCAGAGAGGCAGCAGGACAGGTAAGAATGTTTAAGACTGCTTAGGGCTGGAGAGGGGTGGGGTGGGGGCTTTTGGCCTAGCCTCGCGGAGGCTTGCCGCCCACGCGAGCACGGCGCTTCGTCTCGGAAAGGCCCGAAGGCATTTCCGAGACGATGCAAAGCTCCGGGCGGCTGCGCCGCCCACGCGAGCACGGCGCTTCGTCTCGGAAAGGCCCGAAGGCATTTCCGAGACGATGCAAAGCTCCGGGCGGCTGCGCCGCCCATGCGAGCACAGCGCTTCGTCTCGGAAAGGCCCGAAGGCATTTCCGAGACGATGCAAAGCTCTGGGCGGCTGGGCCGCCAACGCGAGCACGGCGCTTCGTCTCGGAAAGGCCCGAAGGCATTTCCGAGATGATGCAAAGCTCCGGGCGGCTGGGCCGCCAACGCGAGCACGGCGCTTCGTCTCGGAAAGGCCCGAAGGCATTTCCGAGACGATGCAAAGCTCCGGGCGGCTGTGCCGCCCATGCGAGCACGGCGCTTCGTCTCGGAAAGGCCCTGAGGCATTTCCTCGGCGAAGCAAGCCTCCCGCCGCCCCCCCTCGTGCTTAGTTGCTTACCTGAGGGAAGCAGCAAGCTCCCAGCGAAGAGAAGGGAGTTTTGAAATGGAGGACGACCCGCTTTTAAACGGGTCGCCTCCAGCCCGCTTTTAAACGGGTCGCCTCCAGCCCGCTCACTGATTGGCTGAACTCCAGCCAATCAATGAGCGGCTAGCTGGGCTACCTAGCTTAGTGCGGACGGGCGGGGGAGCGAGCGAGCTCCGTTGGGATGGCAAGGGGGATAAAGTGACAGGACCGGTGCCGGTTCCCGGTTACTTCCGGGTTCGGTCTTCAACCGGTTCGCGCGATCCGGTGCGAACTGGTAGGAACCCACCACTGGGGTGTGTGTGTGTGTGTGTGTGTGTGTGTGTGTGTGTGTGTGAGAGAGAGAGAGAGAGAGAGAGAGAGAGAGAGAGAGAGAGAGAGAGAGAGTAAGAGCGAGAAAGGGGGGGAAAGAGACGTTCTTCTCCCCATCCCAGGCATCCTTGGCATTTGGGAGGCAGAGGATGAGGCTGCTGCACGTGGAAGCACAGAGGAGAAAGTTTGCAGGAAGCCCTTGAGTCCAACCTCTGCCTTGAGAGATTTCAAGGGACCTGTGGCAGCAGAAAGCAAAGTGTGTGTGTGTGGGGCTGTCAGAGGGAGGCCCCCTCTCTCTCCATGCAAGGAGACCAGGCTTTGTAAGCAAAGCATCCCCAGCAATAAGATGGGCGACCCAGCAAGAGAGGAGGGGGCAAGGGGAGATGCTGCCCACTAGCTTCGGCTGCTGTCTCGAGGGAGCTGGGTCGGGATGGAATAAGTTGCACCAGCTAAGTCAACATGGGGACAATTGCCCCTTTTCGTTCCATCGCCCCCTTGAAAAACGAAATTAGTCCCTGGGGGGGCAATATCACCCAGGTTAAGAACCACTGCTCCAGATGACAAGGGGTCTCAAACAGCCAGATTTTTACTGTTTTTACTACTTAAATTCATTTTTCAAGATGACTCTGTTGCCCTGCCTGGTTGATGCTCTTAGGACAAACCATATAAAATATATACCATCCTCATTCTGATGCTGCTAAGTCTGCTCTTCTCTATAATCTTAACAGGTAATAAGGTTTGTACTGTCCATGGGATGAGTCAAATGTACAGAAACATAAGCGAGGGCATCTTGGTGGCAGGTGCTGAATTATGTGCAGTCCCCCCACCATACCACCTGCTCTAAAGTCAGACATCCCCCAAAATAAGATTTAATATCCATTTTTTAATATTAAAAATCTTCATTAGGGCACAGAACCAGTTGTTACATTATTTGAATCCCACCACTGCTCACAGTTGGCGGTCCCATCCGAGCATGTCCAGCACTGGCAGGGGGCCTGACCATCTCCATGAAACGGACCACATTTCCCACCAAAGTGGTACCTGCATTCTGTGCACAATTATTAGGCAAGCTGTATTTGGGAGGATTAATTGTGTTATTGAACAACTCCAGTGTTCTCGGTCAATCCAAAATGTTAATAAATCTCAAACCTGAACATTGAAGAAAGTAAAAGTGAGGTTTTGGCTTTCTTAGGAGAATATCTGTGTCTGCACAATTATTGGGCAACTATTAGTCTGCAGAATTATTACAGAACAAAATGAAAATTTGCCCATACACTCATTTATTTACAGAATAATAAACAAACAACTCAAAATGTACAAATAAACGTTTCTGAAAGTTCACAAAAAGAAATAAGTGACCAATATAGCCAACATTCTAACCAACCCTAACCCTAACCCTTCCATTCATGGAGTCTGTCCGTTTCTTGATCTGTTGAGGATCCAGTTTGTGCAGCAGGCACCACAGCCTCCTAGACACTGTTCAGAGAGGTGAACTGTTTCCTTTCATCATAAATCTCCCTTTAAGGAGGACCCACAAGATCTCAATGGGGTTTAGGTCAGGTGAGGAGGTCACCTCTGAGTCGAAGTGGAGCTCTGTGCTCGTTACTCATCCAGCCACGGGTCCATCCATCAGGTCCATCTGTCAGAACTGGTGCGGCCATCCAGTGAGAGCCCTCAGAACTTCCTCGGAGACCCTTGAAAATGACTTTGGTCATCCTTGGGGTCCATGTATGATTTGGCCTCTGCGTTGAAGGTGTTGCAAGTGTCACCAGAACCACTGAAGATGAGGAGGCCTCCATCACTGTGGAACCTCCATACCGGAATCCATCGATCCCAACATCACCATGATTGATGGAAGACGATGTCAGACGTTCAGCCCTGGTTAACAATGTGATGGTTGCCGCAATTTGTCCTGGGGCAAAAGAAACACAGATTGAATATTTTAAGAATAATGAAATAGAAACAAAACAATAAAAAACAGAGCAACCAAATTAAAGGCTCCTAGTTTTCTTTCCTATTAGTTTCCATAGTCCAACCACCCCCACAGAAAACCCCAAAAGCAAGAAATGCAAAACAACAAAAGGTATTAAGAATTAAATAACAATAACAACAACAATAATAACAACAGAATACCTTTAAAATAGATAAGTAAAGAAATTAGTTCACTTACCAACCATCACATTGTCGTGCAAGGCAGAATGTCCGACATCCTTCGCTCATCAATGATGGGGATGTTGGGGTAAATGGGTTCCGGTATGTACGGTTCCACCGTGATTATGGCGGCCTCCACATCTTCTTTTCGTTTTTCTGGCGACACTTGCAGACACCTTTTTCTGGGGATTAAAGAAGAAGAAAAGTATCAAATATAATTGAATGGTACATTGTTTTCTTAACAATGATAACAAAGATAATTCATAATGGGTGCTCCAGGTTTTCAAGATTGGGGGTTGGACTAGAAGACCTCCAAGGTCCCTTCCAGCCCTGGGGGATTCTATACTTTCTCCAATAAGTTCCACCAACATTTTGGGGGGCTTTCAGTGCCCCAGGGCTCCCCCAGGTTGTGGTGATAATACTCCCTTTAACAGGAGCAATTTACTTGCACAGGTGGAGAAATACACAGAGGCCAACGAATACATAGACCCCAAGGACGAACAAAGTGGCCTTCCAGGGGTCCCCAAGGACGTTCTGGGGTCTGTCGCTGGATGGCCGCAGCTGCTCATTTGGATCCATTTCTGAAAGAGAAAAAGGATGGAGGAAGAAGAGTCAATTTCTGGATTCAAGGGTTGGTGCTTCCCCAACAACTAAGGTATTCACCCCAAGGTCAAACTCCCAAGCAGGAAAAAAAATAAAACCAGAAACCAAGTCCTACTCACCTCTCAGTCTCTCTCTATCTTTCTGTTTTTCTTTCTCACTCTGTCTCTCTTCTGTCTCTGTCTCTCTCTCTGTCTCTCTCTGTCTCTCTCTGTCTCTCTCTCTCTGTCTCTGTCTCTGTCTCTGTCTCTGTCTCTGTCTCTCTCTCTCTGTCTCTCTCTCTCTCTCTCTCTCTCTCTCTCTCTCTCTCTCTCTCTCTCTCTCATCCAGTCAAGCTTTTATAGCCTGCATGGCCCCACCCATCAACAGAAAAGAGTTCCAACAGAATCCAGGTAACCTAGAGGTCAAACAACATTTCTCCCTCTACTCAACCCTTGACCCCTCCCTCCCTTGGATTCCCCCCCCCCTTCAGCTCAGAAGGGAAGTTTGACAGTTGAGTGGCACTCAGCAGTGGGGAATCCATGGGGTTCTGCCTAAGCAGGGGGTTGGACTAGAAGATCTCCAAGGTCCCTTCCAAGTCTGCTATTCTGTTTAATTCTGTCTGCCTGAAACCGCCAGCAACCAGCTGTGGCAGGGAAAGCACAGGTGACCCCCCTGTTCAGGGATGGGAGGCTAAGAAGGACTGACAGGCTCACCTGCTCTTTGCAAAGGGCACCTCCTGCACAAGACCTGAGGTGCAGCCTAAAAGAAAGGCTCTCCCACGTCATCCCTTTTCCTTCTTCAGCCACGGAAGAGGCTCCGAAAGCCCCATCCCTCTTTGTGGCATCTTCAGTGCACATCCCAAAGGAGCTTTTCAAAAGACAGGTGGAATTTCTTGGGTTTTTTTCCTTGAAAATGTTTTGCTTTTCATCCAAGAAGCTTCTTCAGTTCTGACTGAATGGTGGGGAATGGAAGGATTTGTACTCTTTGCAGCCGTTTGGTGGTTAGCCTTGTGAAGGTCAGCCATGAGCTCTCTGAAAGGCCTTGAGGCCACCTGGGGGTTTATCTGCCCACTCAGGGTCACCTGAATCAGAGTGAAAATGGGGGGGGGGGGCTCCTTGGGACTGGGGAAAGGACCGTGTTGCTGTCTTGGGAGAGAGCAAAGTCCACCCTCTGGACAGAGGAGACCCCTGGTTGGAAAGAGGGGTCCAAGAGGCCATCTATCTTAAAACTGAACAGCCCTCTTTCGACAGAGGGGGAGGGGTACGATGCCTCCTCTCTCTCCTGTCTACCACACAGTCCTCCTCAATCCACCATCTCCCCTCCCTCCCTTCTCCATCCTGGATCCTCTCGTCTGCTCCTTTCTTAGAACTGACTCCATTCCCTTCATTTCCCTTGAGGTTTCCTATTTTGGGAGGTGGGAGGTTGGAGGCAGACGGGGCAGCTGGGAAGGTCCAGAATTGGAGGAAAGATCTGATTCCAAAGTCTTTTGGCCCAGAGGCAGAAAATCTCTTTCCCCCAAAGGGCCCAACAGACGGAAAGAGGGCTTCGCTCTGCCCCACAGATCCTAAACTCACCCACTAAGACGGCTCCCACTTGCCCCTCCCCAGCCCCCTCCCCCTTCTAGCCAGAGCCCTCCCCTCCCCTCCCTGGAGGGACTGGTAGGTCTCAAGGGTTACGGAGTCCTTTGTGGGGAGCCTCCATGGCAGCTGGCAAGTCTCCTGGTCCCGGCCTCTTCCCAGCCTTCAAAGAGACACGGAGCTGGTTCCTCTCCGTCTGGACCCTCATAGACTCCGGGCACCGGGGATCGTCTGAATTGAGCCCTGGAGTCATAATAATGTGGAAATGGTCCTGAGAGGCCGTGTGGGGCATCCTGCTGCTCCTTTTTTTATATCTCTGACACAGATTTTTATAAGGATCAGAAATTTTGATGGATCTCATCACTCTGTTAAATAAAGAAAGTGAAGGTGTCATTTCTGTGTGGTCTCCTGTCCAATGAGATGATCAAGGTTATCCTAATGATTGAGGAATTGAGGCATGAACTCTGTGTCAGCTGAATGGAGGGGGAGGGGAAGTTGGGGGGAGGGGAAGGCAAAGGATAGAGACATAGGAAGGGAAGCAGAGAGCAAAGTGGAAGGAAACAGGAAGAGAAAGGAGAAAAGTAAGCAGAAGGGGAATTGGAAGAAGAGAAAGGGAAAAAGGGAAACAGAAAGGAGAAGAAAAGGGAACTGAAATAAACCCCTTCACCTTCTCTTCCCTTTGGATTATTTTGCAACTACAAATAACTGAAGAAGAATCAGCCTGACCGGCTCACAACTTCACAGAGCAAACCAATCAGAAGGCCTCTTCAGAAGGGACTCACACAATGAGTCTCCCCCCACTCCCTCCCTCCCTCCCTCTCCCTCCTCCTCTTTTCCTTCCATGGAGTTTTCCTCCCTGATCAGCTGCCAGTGTCTGGTCAGTGTCTGCAGCCTATTTGTGACATCATCTTATTACGTAGCCCTTACACTGCAGAGCAAAACCCACCTAGCTAGTCTTGTCTGAATAAGGAACCCAAAATCCCCGGGAGCCTCGATCTACCCCGGGAAGACGGAGATCTCAGCCACAGTTGGAGAGAAAGGGATCTAGTGGGATCCCAGCTACTTTGAGAAGTTGGACGGGAGGAAGGAAGAGGCTCCTGTGACGGTGGAGCTGAATTCCCATCAGGAAGGGCCCACTTGCAGAGTCCCCGAGGGGCCCTTCAGCTCCGCCCGGCTGCTTGGCTGAAGTCCAAAGGACACTGCTACTGGAGCGTCTCTGGGGCTGCGGATTCCTTTGGCGTGGGCGGCAGAGTGGGCCTCGGTGGGGCCGAAACCTTCCGCTAAAGGGGAGGAAGAGTGGGGGAAGGGTGACACAACCATCTGCCTTGAGGCTCAGCGGCCCGAGGCTTCCGAGCGCTCAGAGGTTTGGGACTCTTGGGCGGGGCGAAGGGAAGGGAGGGGCTGGGATTCTGAGAAGGGGGAGCAAATGCAGAGAGCCCCGCTTGTCTTTGGCGGAAGAAAGAGGCAGGAGAAGGCTCCCCTGCTGATGGCCGGTTGGCTTTTCCGCCACGCTCGCCCTGGTCGCCCCTCCAGGTGAGAGTCTCCGCATCCCTGTTGAGCCCTCGAGACGCTGTGGGAGAATGGCGGTTCTTTGGCCCCTTGAACTCTCGCTTCTCTTGCGGCTCCTCTGCCGCCTTTCTCGGGTGCTTTGCCCGCTGCTCTCGCTTTTCCTCTCGTTCCCTCGTGGCTTTAAGGCCCCCCCCTCCTCAAATGCTCTCCTTCACCCACACACAACACGCCCCCACAAAAACAGCCCCCGCAACCAACCTCCCACCAACCCCCACCGAGAATACTCTGCCCTTACCAAACAAAGACAGCCCACCCCCGCCTCGCTCCTTTGTCCCTCCCCAAGCACAAAAGGCTCCTTCTGCCGCTGTGCCCCCTGTGGCCCCCTCGCCCTGCCCGGACCTCCAGTCAAGTCAACCCTGAGCTACGAATAGTCTCCTTCATTGGCTCCCAGTTTTGCCTCTAGGAAAAACACGCTTTCTTTTAATGCTCTCATCAGACCCGGAACAGAATTCAGGAGGGCAGAGACCTCTAAAGAATGGGGGGGGCTGCTGAACCCTCAGGAAGGTGGGTGACACCAGAGGAAAGGAAGGCCTGGTGGAAATGGATTCATCCACAGCATTTTGATGAAAGTATAACTTTAAAAAATGCATTGAAGCTCAACTCTTTTTTTATTTTTAAATCTTTAAAGCGCTCCATGGCTCAGGACCTAGTTACCTGCGGGATCATATTCTGCCCCATACATCCCTACGACCCATCCGCTCGCACAGAGAGGGACTTCTCCAGGTGCCGTCCACCAGACAGTGCCATGGGGCGGCGCCTAGGAGCAGAGCCTTCTCTGTGGCGGGCCCAGCCCTGTGGAATGACCTCCCCCCGGATATTAGGACCACTACTGACCTCCGCTCCTTCCGTGTCAAGCTCAAGACCCACCTTTTCCAAATAGCTGGCCTGGCTCAACCATAACTTCGTAACGCTCCTGATGGGTTTTTTCATTTAGTAATTTTATTTAAGGGGATTTTAAATTGTGTTTTTAATTGTCTTTCACCTATAAGTCAACTCTCCTCCATGCACATATGTATATGTCTCTGTTCTTTTTGTATATATGTTTGTCTTATGTGTATTTTTATCCGTTTTGATTCTACGCCGCCCCGAGTCCTTCGGGAGAGGGTTGCGGCTAATCAAATAAAATTATTATTATTATTATTATTATTATTATTATTATTATTATTATTATTATTATTATTTATTCAAAATGCACTACAAACCCTCCAATTTCATATACCTTAACTATAAAAGTATTAGAAAATTATATTATCATATTTTTTCTGTGGAATGGAAGATATTCCTGGAATCAGGTGTTGTCGAAAGAAAGTATTTGTTGAAATGTAAAAACAGAATATTAAAGAAATATTGTTTTTTGTCTTTCTCAGATGTAGAAAAATGCACCAAATGTCCAGATGACAAATATCCAAAGGAGAACAGAGTCCAATTTATCCCCAAAGTTATAAATTTCTTCTCCTATGAAGAACATCCGGGAATCATCCTGGTCTCTTTTGCCCTACTATTTTTCCTAACTACAGTCCTTGTTTTAATTATCTTCATTAAATACAGAGAAACTCCCCTTGTCAAAGACAACAACCAGGACCTCTCCTACATCCTCCTGGTCTCCCTCCTGCTTTGCTTCTTGTCTCCTTCTCTCTTCATTGGTTTAGGTTTAGGTTTAAGTTTATTTGGATTTATATGCCGCCCTTCTCCAAAGGACTCATTGGTCAACCAAGAAAAGACACCTGCCTTCTCTGACAAACATCTTCATCATCATCTTCTCAGTTGCTATTTCTTCTCTCTTGGCCAAAACCATCACGGTGGTGCTGGCTTTCCTGGCCACAAAATCAGGAAACCAAGTGAAGCGATGGTTGAGGAAGAGATTGGCCAACTCCATCATCCTTTCTTGTGCTGAAGTCCAAATTGTCATCTGCTCCATCAGCTACATTATCCTTCTGAGGCCAGACCTGAACACAAAGGAGCAGCTTACGGCCATTACACGAAGCAGAGGAGTTCAGTCTTCCCTTCGCTGTTTGTCTTTCTCAGGCGCAAGTAGCCAAGAACAGCAGTTGATCTCAACAAAGTCCCGGGGGTCTCCAGTGGGGCTTTCTGGGTGCATCTTCCCCTGTCTTTGACCGACAAGATGGACTTTGAAACAGAACAGTGAAAATACTCATCTTGATATTGAGGTCCTGCAAAGAAACTGTGTTCAAAGGGATCATCCTTAGGACTTTTTCCCTGAAAAGCAAAGTTCCAAATACTGTGGACATATTTGAAAAGCCTGTGCCTTCTCATTGTCACTTCACCCAAGATTGACAAGATCCAAACTTTCCCTTCAGTGGGTCCTGGCAAGTGTGCAAGTGCTTAATGGAAAGGAAGAACTCTGTTTGCAAGAGGAACATGTTCCAGGAAGTGAACAAAGACATGGACTTGTCTCCACTTAGAGAGGGGAGCTGCATTTCCCTCTGTGGGAAATCGTTGTGATACAACAACACAAATTCCATTCCTGACCAGCATAGGGGTGAAAATGCACATGAAATTCTCTCCCTTCTCGGTGTCTGAAGCAAAGAGGCCAATCAGGGTCCATCTGAAATGGAGGAGCAGCTGGACAATGGCTGGGTACTGGAATCCTTCTTTGGGGAACATCTGGTGGAAAAGGGGGAACTGATTTTTATCTCTCAGGGTCTCTGAAGCAATTCTATCACTGATCTAAAAAAGCAATGAAGAATGCCGTGTTATATTGGGGGTTAGATCAAATCCAAAACGTTAGATTTTAATAAATCCAACCTGGTTCTCAGGAACCTATTAGAATAATTGATTGTTAATTAGCCATTAAGCCATGTCAAGATGAATAATGTAGAACACAGAGCATAATAAGTCCATATATAAAAATGGAAAGTAATAAAAAAAATAAGTGAGAAAGTATATGAATAAAGACTGGAAAACATATTTATGCATTACTCTTAAAATTTGCCACAGTCATACTCACATATCCAGTTCTCAATGGAAGAGTTTTGCTCCAATAAGGGGCTGCTTTATATGTAATTTTGGAATTCTGACCACCCAGGAAATCAATTGTTTGGATTTAAGCAATGGGTCATTTGTCTAACAATGCAGTCCAAGATCTTTCTCTTTCTTAGACAGTAGACATTCCAATAACAGATGTCTTAAGATGCATGACATCTTCTTAACTGGGGTTCCACAAATAAAATCCTTTTCATTATAAGCAGTTGATTATATTTCTTTAATTAACCATTATGACTAGTTTTTCAAATCTTGCTCAAATAAATACGACCCTGAGATATTAAGGCATTTCTATGTCTCAATACTTGGAAATTTGGGAGGTCTGTTTGTAGCAGCTCATCCACTTCAATGTGCCAACCTTACTGAGGTTGGGTGTATCTTTCTCTGCTCGGATATCCCAGATTCCTTGTGCAGCCTTCTCTTGAACTTGTTCTCCGAGGACGCAAGAGACAGGGAAACCACAGCTCCTAATAGGATTTGTCAGATGTTCAAGGAAATTGGGCTGTAATTGAAATTTTGTTGGTTCTGACAGACCAGATTTTGGGGTTCTCTCATTTTCCACTAATTTCATTTGAGATCAATAATAATATTCCCTAATTTTAGCGAGAGAGAGAAATGAACAACTTCCTAAATTAGGTCTGAGGGCAGAAGCTAAAGTTCTTTTATCCGTCTCTAAGATACTCTTCAGATGCTGAGACTGGAATTTTACTAAGCATGAACTATTTTAACTACAGTTTGATATAGGAGCTTGGAAATACAGACTTTAATATATTGGGCTAAGGAAGCTGGATGGTTTTTAAAATTTAAGCAGCAAATTCACTGAATTCCCTGCTCTAAAGGCGCTTAATTGAACAAGAGTGAGTGAACTTTCAGTTCTGGAGAAAACTACCCTGAATAAGGAAAGATGTTAATTCACTCTATTGACTCACCATCAAATAGCCTTCCATGGCTATGATGTTATTTTCCAAACACCCTAACTGTTGACTTTCATTTATTAATTTTAAAACAATTATTAGCACAGTAGGAACCAACTCTTCTCAACAACCCAAGTTGAAACTATAAAAGTAATATCATAACATCAGAAAAGAGGCATTTATCTCCTAAGGCATGCTTACTTCATGCCTTGATTTTGACCTCTTTTCACTCATTTTTTAAAACTTTTCTCGCCCCCTCTCCTTCCTTCCTTCCTTCCTGTGTTCATTCCATGGGGTGAGAGGCAGCCCTGATTTTGTTTTTTCTAACCTCTCTCTCTCCCTTCCTCCCTCCCCCCTCTCTCATTGTTTTTTAACTCTGCAAAATTCTGGTAACTAGTTTTTCAATAAAGTTGATTTTGTCCTTGAAGACAGGCCATACTATAGAATCAGCCCTTTTGTGTGGTGCCCTTGAGCATTAGCTTTCAAAATAAAGTACATTTTGGTTCCAACTCAGCTGCCAACTATTTCAGTTCTGTGATATGCTCTGCCATTAACTGGTCCCTGGAGTTTTGTCTTTTATCACTATGCCAACAAATATCAGATTTATTTGTTTCTTCAGCCACAGGTGCTGTGTATTCCCTCTGGGCTCATTTTTAAGCATGGAGACCCCAAATCTCTCAATTCTAGATGATGGCTTTAATTCGATATCTGCCCCTGTTATTATGAATCACATGGGGATTATTTCCCTTTCATTTCCCTCTACAGAATTTCCCAACAACCTTTGAGTCCAAGAACTGGTTGAATTATCCAGGGATCCCTCCCTGACAGGGAGAATTATGATAAAAGTTTCAGCTCTGCTCTTTGGCTGAATCCTCCAGGGGAGACTTTGGGTAGAGAAATATGGAGTTTAGGGACAGGCAGGGTCTGTGCTCTTGAATGTCCGTCTCTCTCCTTTCCAGGTGAAGCTGAGTGTTTCTCTGTGTTTCAATCAGGAAAGACACTGGATCATTTCCCACCTTGTAAGAGTCCTTTGAATTCTTCTAATTCTTCTTTAGAAAAAGAAAAGAGATTATTTGATTCGCCCCATGAACTATGGACCTCCTGCTTCTGCTTCTGATGCTGCTTTTGTCCCATCCAGTCTCTGGGAAGCTGAGAATGAAATGCCCGCAGAGTTTGGAGCACCAGGAAGGAAAACGACCACGGAGCTTTTACAGCCCAGGAGACCATCTCATCGGTATAGTCACCACTGGAATGGAAACATTGCATACAAAGTTGCTTTTCAATGTGGCTCCTTCTCTTCAGTTTGTTTTTCGTGATCTGTAAGTCATTCAGGGTGATAGAGTTGCACTCCCTCCATTCTAACACTCGCCTTCTTTTCTGTTTTTATTTTTCATTTATTCCTATATTGGAGATTATGTCTAATTTCCTGAATGATTTTGATTTCTGTGGCTTCTCTCTTTTGTCGGATTTTGTGAAAGAAACAAATCGAAAAATAGGCCTGAAAAAAAACCTGAAAGGGCTGCAGATTATTTTCCTCTCTCAGTTCAATCCTTAATTTATCACTTGAATAATGAATTTTATTTGAAGTAGTGGTGGAACCAGTTGTAGTTGCTGTACGTCAGCCCATTCCTGTCAGGGAAAGAAGATGCCCTGGGTATCTGAGATCAATGGACCGTGGCTGATTCTCTTCCGCATATCTTTTGAGATATTGAGAAAAATAAAAGTCTTCAAAAGTATTCTAATTAATAAACAAACTTTAATAATAAAATAATAAAAGTAAATGAAACAGAAAATAACTAATGGTTACATTTTGATAATGAAAGCTACGTCTGCCAAGCTGGCAGCCAAACAAAGAAGAAAGGAATTTAGTTCTGGAATGTGTAAACGCATGCGCAATAAATCACTTTCAGATAAGAACTTTTTGTTTTATGACCTGCGCAATAAAGCTTTCTTAGTTTAACTCTTGAGTGTCAGTTTAGGCAGTTCAGGCCTATCAAACCTTTTAACATCGTGACACCCCTTCTTTTGCTAGTCTGGGCTGACGTCATCAAATCATCAATTAAGGCACATCTTCTTTCGCAGATACTCGTGTTGATTTGCGGCAAGTGGTTTGTTAAGCATGTCTGCGATCTGATCATGTGTAGAAACATATTGCAATTTAACAAAACCTTGCTTAACTAATTGCTTTGTGTTTTGATAATGAATGTCAATGTGTCTGGACCTAGAACCTGTAAAATGTGACTCAGAAATATAAACCACAGATACATTATCTTCCATCACGGTGATTGGTCGAATCGGACGTGTCCAGATATCTGTGATCAAAGCATCAAACCACGTTAGAGAATTACAAGCATCTGAAACACAAGCATATTCAGCTTCAGTAGATGAACATGAAACAAAACTCTGTTTTCTCACTTGCCAGTAAACAGGACAACCATTTAGGAACATCATGTAACCAGAAGTGCTTTTGCGTGACTTCTTGTCGCTCGCCCAGTCGGAATCAGAAAAACAAATCAACTTTGGTTGATCAGTGTGTGTTGGTTCTAGCAATAACTTCATGTGTTTAGTGTGTTTTAGGTATTTCAATAACTTCTTAATGCATGACCAATGAAATTGTGTTGCCTTACCTACGTGTCGTGATAAAAGATTAACACTAAGTGCGATGTCAGGTCTGGTCCAACTACTAATGTATAATAGTGAACCAATGACTGAACGATAAAGTGTTTGATCCTCGAACTCAGGACTTGGATCATGTGTTAAGTTGTGAAAATCTGTTTGCATGGGTGTCTTTGTTGTGCTAGCATCTTTCATGTTGCAATGATGTAGAATGTGGTCAATTTTCTCTTCTTGTGAAAGACTAAACCCCTTCTGTGTCTTTTCAATTTGAACACCTAAATAAGTGCTAATGTGTCCTAAAGATTTCAGTGTGAAGTATCTCTGCAAACTTTTGGCAAAAATCTCACTCATTTTCTTATTTGGACCAATATAAACAATATCATCAACATAAACAAGAATTATCTCATATGCATTGTTAGATCTTTTTGTGAACACACATTCATCAGTTTCGGACTTAATAAAGCCCATTGAATTTAGTTTGTCAGTAAGACATAAATACCACATTAAACCTGACTGTTTCAGACCATAAAGACTTTTGTTCAGGAACCAGGTATCCCCTTCTTGCTTTCGGAATCCTGGAGGGCTTCTCACGTAGATCTCTTCATCTAGGTCTGCATGTAGATAAGCTGTGTCCACATCAAATTGAAAAACTTCTAAACCAAGAATAGTTGCAGTGGTTAAAGCAATTTTTACACTTTCAGTTCTGACTGTTGGTGAGTAAGTGTTTGTGTAGTCCTCAGGATAACGTTGAGCGAAACCCTGAGCTACAAGTCTGGCTTTGTATAAAGACTCACCATTTGGTTTCTTCTTGATTCTGTAGACCCATCGGGTGCCAATGACTTTCTTGTTTGCTGGAGGTTTTGCAGGTGTGAATACATTAAGTTTTTTTAAACTGTCCATTTCATCCTGCATTGCATCATACCACTTGTCTTGTTCTGAATCAGGAAGCTGTTTGATTTGTGTGAATGTCTCTGGAGGAAGAGTAACGTTGCAAATCAAAGGTAATGGTGACTTTGTCAGTTGCCATGAATAATGTTGTGGAGGGATTCCTTTTGTGGCCCTCTTGGAGCGTCTAGGAGCAACAGACCAGTCTTCTTCTTCTTCATCATCATCATCCTCATCCTCACGTTCGTCGCTAGCATCAGCATCCGCGGCTTGCGAAGACGGAACATCAGGTTGTGAAGAACTGGTAGAAGGAATATCTGCCTGCGACTTGCCATCAGGCTGCGTGGCATCTGGAACACCATCTCTAGGAAAATAAACTTCAGGATCATTGGAATGAATCCTGGACCAGTCAATATCTTCCTCAAAATTAGCAGATTGTGAAATGACAATCACATGTTTAGTATCAATGAATTTGAACCATTTTGAATTATCATCAATACCCATAAATCTTAGTCTCTTTGGTCCTTGAGTTATAGGAGTGTTCACAATAGCATATGAACCAAAAATGTGGAGGTTCTTGAGATCAGGCTTGTAGCCATACAGCATGTAGAAAGGAGTTTGATTGATTACACTGCTCCAAGTACGGTTGACAATGTAATTTGCATATTTGATTGCTTCACCCCAGTATGCGTTACTGAGATTGGCATCTTCTAGAAGACAACGCATCATGGTTTGTAGAACCCCTTGTCTTCTTTCTACGACTCCGTTATGAGCCGGTGTATATGGAGCAGATGTCTGATGAAGAATTCCATTCTTACGCATCCAGTCCTGGAAACGCTGAGACATGAATTCTGCACCACGGTCACTCTGGATTCTGGCGATGCGAACTTGGTATTGTGTAGAAACAAACGCTGCAAAGTCTTTAAAGATCTGAAAGGTCTCAGATTTCTCTCTCATAGGATATACAAATCCATATCTAGAATGATTATCTACAATTGTTAAAAAATACTTTCTGCCACCAAGTGTTGGTGGGAAAGGACCCACTATTTCAGTGTGTACCAAATCAAAAATGCGTGTTGACCGGCGTGTAGCGCGTTTTGGAATTGGAGCCGCCTTGGATTTAGCCTTTTTGCAAACCGCACAATCCAAAAACACCTTACACCCCTTTAGATCCAAACCTTTTGCGAACTCCGGCATCTTTCTAAGAACACGGAAACTGGCATGCCCCAATCTTCTGTGCCACTTGTGAATACACCTGGAATGCAAAGGTTTACCAGTTAGTGAATTCTCAACATTAACAGTTTCATGAGGACCCTCAGGCTTGCTTTGAGCAACCTGTTTCTGTTTTCTCTGTTTGTTGGCTTTAGGAGCCTTCGGCACAGTAACGTTTTCTCTCTCTGGGACAACTCTCTCTGGGTTCACGTTGTGCCTTTTTGGAGTTTGCATACTTGCCTGTGCTTGCCCTTTAGGCTTTGGCTTTAAGTAATAAACACCACCAATCAGCATGGTTTCAGCAACAATATCTCCATCTTTAACTAAGTAACTTGCTTTTTCGAGGTGGTGAACCTGGAACTTTAAATCTCTAGACAAGTGACTTTGACTAAGCAAATTACTGGTTGCTGAAGGTATGTAATAAACATCAGGGATGTGTGTATCGAGTTCTTCAATGTAAACAGTTCCTTTTCCCATAACCTTGCAAGTGTGGTTGGTGAAGGAATACAGTTCTCGATACTCGGGCTCTGGTTCGCCCATCTCTGTGAAAAGTTCCCTTCTGTGGGTAACGTGCACAGCTGCTCCACTATCTAAAGTCCACAAAAGACGTCTGTCGAACTTTGGATCAGGTTGTGGAACGTTGGTTATGGCCAGTGTCACAAGTGGAGCTTGTGAATCACGCCTTGGACCACGACGGCCTTGTCTTCCGCCTCTACCTCTGCCTCTGGAGTCTGTTCCTCTGGGCTGGTACGTGGCGGGAGCTGGAACTCGTTGGGGACAATCCCGGGTGTCATGTCCCACACGGTTGCAGGTGTAGCATTTTGGCATCCTTGGAGCGTAGCCTCTTCCTCGGAAGGGACGTCTGGCTGGAGCCTTTAACGCTGGAGGCCGTTGCAGATGTGGTGTAGCTAACCTGATAGCTTCGTCTTCCACTAAAAGTCTGCAAACGTGGTTAACTGTGCGTTGAGCAATAGGCACGTAGTTAATCTTTGCAACAGCATCTTTCCATTCATAATTCAGTGAGTTAATGATGATGCTAATCATTTGGATATCATCGATTACATGGCCATTTTGTCTCAATTCACTTCTCATTCTTTTCAGTTTGGTCAAATGTCCACCAATTCGTTCACTAGGTTTCAACTTCGAACCATGGAACTCAGACATGAGCAAACATGAGGATTCAATTGAAACGGGCCTGTAGCAATCTTCCAAAATAGCCCAAATTTCTTGGGCAGTTGCATCAGGTGGAAAGATACCTTGGATCTCAATTTCCATTGACATGAGTAAAGTCGTGATTGCTCTGTTTACGAGGTCTCTTATCGCAGGTGTCCAGGGTTGACGGGGAGGATTAAAAACCATGGAATATGTGCCTTCTCTTCGAAGCAAGAGCGCAATTTCACTGACCCAGGCTTTATAATTCTCTCCTGACTCCTTTAATTTGGACTCACCAGTCAAGGGGGTGACTGTGAATACCTGCTGAGGAACAATTTGTTGCTCTGGTTGCAAATCTGGTTGTTGAACCAGGGGATGCTGGGGTTGCATCATTGGCCTTTGCGTGGCAACATCAAATTGGCTTCCTCGAATTCGCCTTTCGCTTTGCCTTTTTCCATCTAGGGAGGATTCGACACCGCCAGGGGGTGGGGTCAAAGTTTGGGCTTCTGTAAAACTCATAGACAGATCTCTAAAAATCTGGTCCAACTGCTTCATCTTTTGCTGTAATAATTTTTCTCCGCCAGCAGATGGCAGTGCAGCTTCACTTTTTGGCTGCCTCACCTTTCTATACGTATGCGGAAGTTCAGTTGACTCAAAGGGACCACGTGACCTCGGTGACGTGTACATGTCTCTTTGTTCTGATTGACCAATGAACTCTGTGGGGTGTGTCTTAGGCTGTTGTTTTGAAGACAAGATGGCATCCTCAGACATTTTGGGAGTGGGGGAGCTCCTCCTACTTCACTTTATTTCGTTAAAGCACTCTCTCACCTCCCTAGTATATTTTTCAAACAGCTTTATTTGATCAAGATAGCTTTGCATTTCTTGCTCATCATCTGGGGAGATTTCATAAACTTTGCTTTCTGCGTGGGAGGATTTTTTCTCTGCCGGCAGTTGCCGTTTAGACTTTTGCCGTTCGTTAATTGTATCTTGATAATGAGGAAGATTTACTGACCTCAGTCCGTGGATCTTGCCTTCTGTAACTCCTTCCCCCACATCTGGCTCGGCACCTGAAGAATCTTGCTCCTCTGTGTCTGAGGGAATGGATTCTTTCGAGCGCTTTCCATGTCCGTGTTTTTTTCTTTTCTTTCTCTTCTTTGACATGGCTAATTAGGCTTAGTCGGTTATCTTTAGATAGCATGAAGGGAAAATACAGCCATAAATTGTAGCCATCTCAGCTACAACCATCCTCTGCTACCAAGTTGTCAGGGAAAAAAAATGCCCTGGGTATCTGAGATCAATGGACCGTGGCTGATTCCCTTCCGCATATCTTTTGAGATATTGAGAAAAATAAAAGTCTTCAAAAGTATTCTAATTAATAAACAAACTTTAATAATAAAATAATAAAAGTAAATGAAACAGAAAATAACTAATGGTTACATTTTGATAATGAAAGCTACGTCTGCCAAGCTGGCAGCCAAACAAAGAAGAAAGGAATTTAGTTCTGGAATGTGTAAACGCATGCGCAATAAATCACTTTCAGATAAGAACTTTTTGTTTTATGACCTGCGCAATAAAGCTTTCTTAGTTTAACTCTTGAGTGTCAGTTTAGGCAGTTCAGGCCTAGCAAACCTTTTAACATCGTGACAATTCCCATATTTGTATAACTGATCATTGCTTTTGGATCAATGTTGGCTTAAGGCTCAGTAGGCCTTTGGAGGCTTATATATTTTTTAAAAGTATTTGTTGCTGCCCATTATAATAATATTTTTTTTTACAATAGGGATGCTCATGGTTTTCCAGATGTCTTAATGTTCATTTTCAACATTGGAATGGTCAACAAGAATTCCCAGCTCCTGCACAATCTCACACTTGGCTACAACATCCATGACAACTATATGAGCACTTTCCGCACTTCCGATGCCTTGCTGGACATTCTCTCCACTGGAGAAGCCAATGTCCCCAACTACGGCTGTGGAAGGAAGGAGAACCTTCTGGCTCTTTTTGATTCAGCTACAAGGGACATCTCCATCCAGATATCAACATTAGGAGGCACCTACAAAGTCCCACAGGTTTGTGTGTCTTTTTCTCTCTCTGGTAAAGTGCGGGGAAGTGGTGGTGAGTGAGCAATAGATGCAATCATGTCTTCTCCATGGAATTCAAAATCTGCTTTTCTCCATATTAGCAAAAATGACAATATTTTACCCCATTACGTTCATGCTGAGATTAATGATAAAAGACCTGAACTGCAAGCAATACATTCCCTGGAGAAGACATTCTACCAACCATTTAAATGATCAAAAAATATCCCTGGTTGTTAGGGCCTCTATTGGCATCTTCATTTCCACATATAAATAATATCCAGTCAGATTGAAGTTGGCAATAGTAGCATTTTATCTTGTTTAAAAAGTGGAATAAAAAGGACTCTAGCAATTATAGGCCAAATAGACTAGCAGATATTGTGGCTGAAATGTATGCCTGGATCCTCTTAGTTAAACTTGAGAAAAATGCATTCCTTGCAGAAGAAACAGAAGGTTTTAGGTAGTGAATAGCTTTATAGATTTTATAAGAAATATTGCATGTCAATAATCTAATATTGGTAACAGATTTATCTTGAAATATCTAATT
This sequence comes from Natrix helvetica, assembly GCF_964273705.1. NCBI lineage: Eukaryota > Metazoa > Chordata > Lepidosauria > Squamata > Natricidae > Natrix > Natrix helvetica. Next base: position 123,701,126 of record NC_138551.1, on the reverse strand, counting down.
TATATCAGCAAAGTAAAACACGGTTTTGTGGGCTTTCTAGATGTTAGTGCATTTGTCATAATTAACAGAGAAATATTATATAGGAAACTGATTGCCCTCAAAATGGAGCTCAGCCTGTTGGCCCTGATCCAGGCTCTTTCTCCAGGTCCTTGTTTGAGAGGGAGGTTTGGGCTAAATGGAGTAATGAGAAGAAGGATTGATACTTACAAAGGAGGAAGGGAAGGATGCATATTTGAACCCTTGTTATTCTCTCTTTATATTGACAATTTACTTCAACTAATGAAGGATCCAAAAACACATCATAAATAAATGTTATTTCTTTCTTTGCCAAAAATTACTAAATTAGTGGACCAGTGAAATGCAGTGCACATAGTTTCCAGGACTTGGATTTTAGAAAGGCTTTGACAAAGTAAAACACCATCTACTTCTTGGTAAGCTAAAAATATGTGGGATAGACAGCATCACCCCCAGATGGACTCAGTCTGTGGTCCTCAACTGAACTACATCTACATGGAGGGAAACAAGCAATGGGGGACCCCAAGGTTCCATTTTAGGCCCAGTACTCTTCAACATCTTCATCAAGGGTTTGGATGAGGGATAGATGAGGAACTCATCAAATTTACAGATGACACTAAACTGGCAGGAATAGCCAACAGCCCAGAAGATGGATCTAGATGGACTTGAACCCTGGGCCTAGCTAACAAAAGGAAATTCAGTATAGAGAAAAGTAAAGTAATACAATAGCAGAGTTGGAAGGGACCTTGGAGGTCTTCTAGTCCAAGCCCCTGCATATGCAGGAAACCCTATACCGTTTTAGACAAATGTCTATGCAACATCTTCTTAAAGATTTCCACAACTTCTGGAGGCAAGCTTTTCCACTGATTAATTGTTCTAACTGTCAGGAAATTTCTCCTCAGTTCTAAGTTGCTTCTCTCCTTGATTAGTTTCCACCCATTGCTTCTTGTTCTACCCTCAGGTGCCTTGGAAAATAGTTTGACTCCCTCTTCTTTGGGGTAACCCCTGAGTCTTAGACTGAGGCTAGAAAAACAAAATGTACAGGTACAGATTAGGTGAAACCTGGCTCAATAGCAGTAATTGTGAGAGGGATCTTGCAATCTTAGTGGACAATCTCTCAAATGTGAGCCAACAATGTGTGGCAGCAGCCCAAAAAAGCCACTGCAATCCTAGGCTGCATCAACAGAAGGATAGAATCCAAATCACGAGAAGTATTGGTACCATTTCATAATGCCTTGATAAAACCACCCTTGGAATAGGGCATTGATGGCGAACCCTTTTGGCACCAAGTCCTCTTGTCAGGGATGCAATCTGGAAGAGGAGTTGAGCAGTGTGCATGTTGGGACATACATGTGCACCAGGCAGGTCCTCTTCCAGTTCCTGGCACTGCCGCGCTTGTAAAGGCCAGCTGATCGTCATGCTCACATACACACAAGAACCCGGAAGAGCAACGGGCAAGGCCACGCGTGCCAGTCGACATGGCTTTGCGTTCCACTTAGCCCAAGCTAAGAATCTGAAGCAGAGGGCACCATTTCCCCTCCTGGGGCCTCCGTGCATCCCATTTTTGGCCTCCCCAGCCCCCAGAAACACTCTGTCGGCCAAAAGCTTTGGTCTTACTTTGCAGTTTCAGTCCGTGGGGCTTGTGAAGGTAAGGCGTGCACTCAGCCGGTGGGTGGGGACTGGCAAGTGGGTGGGGTGATTTGGGCAGGACAACCTCATAGTCCCACGTGGGCTGGATTAATGGCTTCAGTGGCCTGTATCCAGCCCGTGGGACTTAGTTTGAGGACCTCTGGTATAGGGTCTCCTTCTTGAGCAGGGGGTTGGACTAGAAGACCTCAAAGATCCTTTCCAACCCTTTTATTTTGTTATAAGTTCTGTTATGGGTACATATGTTTAGCATGCTAAATACCTATTGGAACATGCTGATTTACACTGTGATATTATCATACTTACACATTGGATTATGTACCCTGTGAGGAAGACTTGGGTTCTTTTCTCACAATAATTATCTGATAATTAATAAATCAAGTTCAAAAGTTATGGTCAGCCAATAGAGCAAGTAAGACCTTTCCTTACCTGGGGTTGTTTTCTCTGAGACAGAATCTTGGCTCCCTCATCATCAAAGGAGCTCAGTTAGATCAAAAACATGAGTGAAAGTGGTGCTTAAAAGAAAACCTCATAGCTCTCCAGCTTCCTCAGCCCCAATTATTAAAGTATCTGAGGCCAAGGTTTCCCCCAATGTTCTTATATCAGTCTGATGTTTGGGGCTTGAGAGAGAAACCACCAGCAGAACCAACCCAATCACAGCCTCTGAGGAGTATCTTGGGGTGGACAAAAGGACTCCAGCTGCTGCCCCTCCGAGCTGATTTGGGAATTTACACAATTTCTACTTTGTCTAAAATCAGAAAATATGGGTATTGGCATAAAATTTAATCTATGGAAAATAACAGACTCTGAAAATTGTGGCTGTTAGAACAGACAAAGCTTCAATTAAAGACCAATCTTGGATTCTACTACAGACAAATTGTATGAGGAACTGAGGTCTCCCTGTTTCTTGTACAACTGGAGAAGAAGCTAAAAAGATTCCTCCACAAAGAATCTGGGCCTTAGAAGGATTAAAATATGCAGCAATCCTCAAAAATTATAGTAGGTCGTTTATTGGAATAGAATATCCGGACTGTCCATGAAGCCTTCGGGATGCTTAAAACGACCCTCCGAGCAAACTCCGGTTTGCTTGGAGGGTCGTTTAAAGCGCTCCGAAGGCGTCAGGGAAGCCTCCGGATGGTCCCTGAAGCCTCCGGAGGGCCCCTGGGGGGAGGCTGTTTTTGCCCTCCCCAGGCTCATATAAAGGCTCTGGAGCCTGAGTAGGGCGAAAAATGCCTTTTAAAAAGGTGAACTCAGCTGGCCAGCGCGCGCATGCACGCTGGCCAGCTGACAGGGCAGCGCCTCGTGCGCCCTGACAAATGGCTCTGGGTGCCACCTGTGGCATGTGTGCCATAGGTTCACCATCACTGCCATAGACTGTAGAAGGGAAAAGAAATCCATTTTTTGGAGTATAACTCATAGCTTTGTTAGGGAATGCTGAACACATATTTTAAGGTACAAGCAAGGCTACTTGGCAGAATCCACATTCTACTTTTCACAAGAAGTTACTTTGCTAGGCTACGCTTGGCAATTCGCCTAGAAGTTTTATCTGGCACGTTAGCTTACAATGGAGCTTCTCTCAACAGCTATTTAACAAAAGCTGAATTAGGTTACACTCTGTGTATGCTCTAATCCAGTGATGGCAAACCTTTTAGAGACCGAATGCCCAAACTCCAACCCAAAACCCACTTATTTATCTTGGAGTGCCAACACGGCAATTTAACCTGAATAATGAGGTTTTAGTTTAGAAAAACAACTCATACATGATTAACGTCTTTTCTCTGAAAAAAACCCCACAATAACAGCGCTTTCAATGATACAAACACCTTTTTATTGAAAGGTAAACATTTGCCTTTGGCATGCTTTTGATTAATGTGACTTTTGCTGTTGAATGCAAGCTGATAATTTTTCTAACCTTGACTCATACGTTGTAAGTTTGAGAGCAACACATGCAGCACTCAGGTCATCTGTTAGTCCAGGGGTGTCAAACTCAATTTCAATGAGGGCCCCATTGTGGTTGACTTCGGAGGCCATGGTGGGCACGGCCAGCTCCCACTGCTGCTGTGCTCACTCTCCTTGGTTGCCCATGGTGTGTGCAGGAGGGCAAAGTTTGTGGGTCAGAGGGAGGCCCACTCCCTCTCCTTACGAGACCTAGCTTTGTAACCAAAGCATCCTCAATGTTAGGATGGAAGACCACCTGGAGAGGTCAGGAGGATGGGACAAGGAGATGGTAAAAGGCAGCAGGGCTGCTGGTGATCAAGCGCTAAGACAGGATTTACCTCACACCCTCACCCTCTCTCCTTATAATCTCCTTCCTTCCCTTCTTTTTCCTTCCCCCTTCATTCTTTCTTCCCCTCTTTCCATCTTTTTGCTTCCTTGCTCTCTTCTCCTCTTTCCGTCTTTTTCTTGGTCTTTCCTGTCCCTTTTTGGATGCTCCAATGCAAAAGGGGAAACATTCCTTACCTTGTGATCAAATGGCACTTTTGCTAGTAGTTTGTGGCCACTGAAAATACTGAGAACAAACCAGGCTCAGTTTATTCCATGCTTGCATTTCATGGGGACAGACTACAGGACAGCAAAACTGTCAAAATGATGGCTCTGGTAGTTGATCAGAGCTCCTCTGTTTTTTATGTGCAACAGCTTTAGCATTTAAGAGCAGAGCTAAGTCAGTTGCTTTTCTATGAATACATAATGATCCTTGAAAGGTCTCTTCTGTAGGGACCCTGCCATGGTCTAATTCAGACTGGAAATATAGCAAAGGAAACTATTTCCCCAATTGCTTTGTCCTTTTTTCCCCACTGGAAACAGCTGTTTGTAACCCACACGGAGGGGATACTTTCCTAAGAGCTCAGAATTCAAGGATACCAATGTGCCCATGACCACCACCAGATGGATTCGTAACTGGCTGACCAACCGCACTCAACATGTAGTCCTCAATGGAACTCCATCTACATGGAGGGAGGTATGCTGTGGAGTACCCCAAGGCTCTGTTTTGGGCCCAGTACTCTTCAACATCTTTATCAATGATTTGGATGAGGTAATAAATGGGGAACTCATCAAATTTGCAGATGACACCAAGCTGGCAGGAATAGCTAACACTCCAGAAGATAGGCTAAAGATACAGAAGGATCTTGACAAACTTGAACATTGGGCACTATCTAATAAAATGAAATTCAATGGTGAAAAGAGTAAGGTTCTATATTTAGACAACAAAAACGAAATGCACAGGTACAATATAGGTGGTACCTTGCTCAACAGTAGTAACCGTGAAAGGGATCTTGGAGTGCTAGTGGACAACCATTTAAATATGAGCCAGCAGTGTGCAGCAGTTTCCAAAAAAGCCAACACAGTTCTAGGCTGCATCAACAGAGGGATAGAATCAAGATCACGTGAAGTGTTAATACCACTTTATAATGCCTTGGTAAGGCCACACTTGGAATACTGCATTCAGTTTTGGTTGCCACGATGTAGAAAAGATGTGGAGACTCTAGAAAGAGTGCAGAGAAGAGCAACAAAGATGATTAGGGGACTGGAGACTAAAACATATGAAGAACAGTTGCAGGAACTGGGCATGTCTGGTTTAATAGAAAGAAGGACTAGGGGAGACATGATGGCAGTTTTCCAATATCTCAGGGGTTGCCACAAAGAAGAGGGAGTCAAACTATTTTCCAAGGCACCTGAGGGTAGAACAAGAATCAATGGGTGGAACCCTATCAAGGAGAGAAGCAACTTAGAACTGAGGAGAAACTTCCTGACAGTTAGAACAATTAATCAGTGGAACAGCTTGCCTCCAGAAGTTGTGAATGCCCCAACACTGGAAGTCTTTAAGAAGATGTTGGATAGCCATTTGTCTGAAACGGTATAGGGTTTCCTGCCTGGGCAGGGGGTTGGACTAGAAGACCTCCAAGGTCCCTTCCAACTCTGCTATTGTATTGTATCTCAGGGTGGGGAAGGCCATGGGGGTCCTAGTGATAGAAGAGACCCTCAAGGCCTCCCCAACCCACTAAGATACCTCCTGCTTCTCCCTCCCTTCCTGCAACAAGGACTCACTTACTTTCCAAACCTCTGTCTCCTCTCTTGTTTCTCGGCTTCTTTGCCTTTGAAGAAGGGAGAGGAGAGTTGGCTGGGAAATGCTTTTTGTTCTGAGAATGGACGCTCCTGGGTGCTATAATATTGTGCAGATTCAGGCACCCATCTTCTTTTGCAGAGTCAGGGATCCAGAAACTTTCATTCTCGGGGGTGGGTGGGTGGTGAAAGTGGTTACTTGCATGTCTCCTGTTCCTCCCCTCCCCCCAACTACTTTCCACTTAGCTACTTAATGAGGCTTCTTTGTCTCAAGGAGCAGCAAATGTGGTCAGACAGAGACAGGAAATCCAAGTGTTTTTGGCAGAGAAAGCATACTTCAGCCAAGGTACCCAAACTGCTGCCAATGGTGTGGGCGACAGCTGAGCATGCAAATGGGGCCGACAGAGACAGGGAGGGTAAGAGAGTAATCTAAGTGTGTGTGTGTGTGTGTGTGTGTGTGTGTGTGTGTGTGTGTGTCAGAGAAAGCGTGCTTCAGCCAGGGCACCCAAACTGGTGTGGCCGACACCTGAGCAGGGAGGCAGGGTATGTGTGTGTACTTTCATCCCCATTCAAGCAGGGCCTCTTATTTCCTCCCCAGCACAGTTGGGGCATGCAGGCTGCTGCCACCTAAGCACCATGATTGCCCCCTCCCCAGCCAGCCAGCCAGCCCCACCTGACCTGCTCCCTGCCGGCTCCTGCAAAGCCTTGCCATTCTCCTTGTTAGATCGGGTAATGAAGGTATAAAAGGCTAGATATAACAACAGCTCTTTATTTGGTCAAGTACAGGCATCCACTGAATGAGTGGTCTTCCAGCTCCCTTTTTAAAGGGGAGCTGTCCAGCGCTTCAGCCAATCAGGTGTCTCTCTGTTCCCGATGGAAAAGAGGACCTGAGTGGAAACTACTACTGTCCTTAGCAACGACTAGAGGGAGAAGTATCTAACACCCCTCCCCTCTAGGATGGAACATCCTAACGAGTGATGTAGTCACGCAGGTAGGCGGGTCTCTGGGTCGACCTGCTGGACTTGCGCAGTTCAGATGGTTGGGTTTCCTCGCGTGGGGTGGTCAGACCTGTTGTTTCTCTGGACTCATCAGATAGAAACTCCTGGAAGCTTTTGGAGGCCTCGGCTGGCACCGTCGGTGGAGGACTCGCCCGTGCCCCGTCGGAGTCAGATAAGTCCCTGGGTCCTTCTGTAGTGGTCTGTGGGTGGTGCGGCTTGGCCTGTGATGGTGTTGGCGGCATTTGCCGGAGTGGGGAGTTCTCCACTCGTCCCTGGAGTTGGTCGGTGTGCCTCCTCCAATGTCATCCGTCCTCGAGCCTGACGGAGTAGGATCACGGGGCCAAAACTCCGATGATGGTTGCGGGTATCCACAGGGTCCCCCCTGTGTAATTGTGGGTGTAGACCGGGTCGCGTAAATGTCTGGATCTTTCCCGTGGAGTCGGGAGGTGTGTCGGAGGAGTAGTTGGGGTGCAGCCTGTAATGATGTGCATGTTTTATGTTATATTTTAAGTGCAATTGTTGTGCTTAACTCTTTAAGAAGGCTAGGAAACAGTTAACCTTTTTAATGATGTCATCTAGGGCAGAAGTCAGTTTCAAGATGGCTGCCGCTGAATAAAGACAAGCTCTAGTTCAAGCTCCTTGCTGTCTGCCTTTATTTTATGCCAAATCATCACATGGTACCAGGAGTGGGGTGAGAAGAGTCATGGCAGCAAACAGCAGCACAAAGAACACTCCTTCCCTGGATTTGGAATCAGGGAACATATCTGAAAACTGGTTAAGGTGGAAGGAACTGATAGAGCTTGTGTTTGCAGGACCTGATGCAGACAAATGGACGAATCAGCAGAAAGCAGCACACTTTCTAATATGTGTGGGACAGAAAGGACGTGATGTGTGCAGAGCCTGGCAAGCAAGTGGGGAGATCACTGCAGAGGACAAAAAGAAAATAGAGGTACTGTTTGCAAAGTTTGAAGCATACTGTAACCCGAGAAAAAACTCCACAGTGCAGAGAAAACTGTTTTATGAGAGAAACCAGTGTGGAGGTGAATCTGTGGATGATTGGGTGACCCAGCTGCGCTTGCTTGCCAAAGACTGTGCTTTTTATGATGCTGGAGATATGATTAAAGACCGTATTCTGATGGGCAGCAAGTCTAAGGAAGTTCAGGAAAAACTGCTGCAGGAAGAAGACTTAAATCTTGAGAAAGCGGTAAGGATTGCCAGAGCATATGAAATATCAAGAAAAGACATGCAGATACTGGAAGGAACAGAGCACCAGATCAATGCCATAGAAACTCAAAGCAGTAGATATGGTCAAGAAAGGGCATACAAAGGAACAAAAGGCACCTATGGCATTGGAACAAGTAACAGAGAAGCAGCTTGTGGATATTGTGGAAATATGCACCATAAAAACAGTGTCTGTCCTGCAAGGGTGCAAACATGCAACAAATGCAGGGAAAGAGGACACTTTGCCAGGGTGTGTAAACTGTCTTTGCAAACTGGAAGGCCACAAACTGTATATGCCATAGAGGACAATGATGACAATGCAGGGTCAAACTCGGACTGCTCCCCGATATATCTTGCAGCGATACAGAAAGCACATCAGTCTGCAGATAAAGCCAATGTAACATTACAGATAGGGGCCAACAAAACTCCAGTCACATTCAAAATAGATACTGGAGCACAAGTAAATTGTGTGCCAAGCCACATATATCTGGAACACTTCAGGAATGAATCCCCTTTAGAGACTCTGAACCCACCGAATTTAATGGGATATGGTGGTGAAAATCTGAAAGTAATGGGTCGCTGTCATGTACAATGTACCTACAAGGGATCGGAAAGGGCTTTATAATTGTTTGTGATAGAAACGCAAGCCCCAGCTGTGCTAGGTCTCAAAACAAGTAAGGAGATTGGACTTGTGAAGATCATAATGACTGTGGATGGTGGGCATAGATGTCTGATGGAAGTTAACATTAAACGTGAGTACTGTGATCTATTCAAGGGCCTGAGGTGTCTCCCAGGCATAAGCCACATATGTATAAAGGAGGGTGCACAGCCTGTTATTCATGCACCAAGGAAAATACCTCTAACTCTTGTGGATAAAGTTAGACAGGAACTCACTAGGATGGAGAAGTTGGGAGTAGTAAAGAAGGCCACTGAACCATCAGAATGGGTCAGTTCTATGGTTGTGGTGGAGAAGAAGAACACAGGTGCAATTCGCATATGAATCGACCCACGTGATTTGAACAAAGTAATAATGAGAGAACACTACAAACTCCCCACCATAGAGGACATAGCACACAAGCTAGTAGGAACAACAGTGTTCAGTGTATTAGATGCCCAGTCTGGTTACTGGAATTGCGTCTTGACGAAGCTAGCAGCTACCTCACTACTTTCAACTCCCCTGCGGGTCGATGGCACTTCACAAGGGTGCCTTTCGGCATAGCATCGGCACAGGAGATATTTCAAAAGAAATCACATGAACTAATTGCTGGTCTACAGGGTGTTGAAGTAATAGTTGACGATTTGTTGGTCTATGGAAAGGATCAAGTAGAGCACGACAGAAACCTTACTGCTTTGCTCAATCGATGTCGTGAGAGAAATCTTAAACACAATCCAAATAAAATGCAAATTGGGGTAGGAGAAGTGACATATTTTGGACACCTACTAACCAAAGAGGGCTTGAAGCCTGATCCAAAGAAGATCACAGCAGTTCTTAACATGAAGGCCCCTGCCTCCAGAAAGGAACTGGAGACATCATTAGGCATTTTCAACTATCTATCTAAATTCTCTAAGGGCCTCGCACAACAGACAGCACCGTTACGTGCATTGCTGCAGAAGGATGCCAAATTGAGAAAGAGATGTTGGCCATTGTGAATGGATGTGAGAAGTTTCACCAGTACATATATGGCCGTCCAGTAGTTGTAGAAACCGACCACAAGCCATTGGAGTACATACTACAAAAACTGCTAGCTTCTACACCTCCACTCTTGCAGCGAATGATTATGAAATTACAGCAGTATGACCTCACAGTGAAGTATAAGCCTGGGAAGGAAATTCCAATGGCAGATTGCCTGTCAAGAGTGTTTCCAGAAGGACATGAAGCCAGGGATGAACCTGAGTTGGAAGAGCAGGTACATACAATACTAGTCAACATGCCAATATCAGATGTACGGCTGGAGAAAATAAGACAAGACACCAAACAGGACAAAGTACTAGAGAAACTAATGTGTGTCATGTGCAATGGCTGGCCAGAAAAATGCAAGAAGCTGTGTCCTGAACTGCAGGAATTCTGGCCTGTGAAAGATGAACTATCCATTCATGAGGATATCATACTAATGGGTGACCGTATTCTTATACCTAAGTCGCAGCGGGCAGAAGTAATGGAACAAATTCATCAGGGACATTTGGGCATTACTCTGTGTAAACACAGAGCACGGGAGGTGGTCTACTGGCCTCATTTGGACTCTGATATTGAAACACTTGTAAAGAAGTGTGACACCTGCCAGACATTTCAAAAAAACAATGCGAAAGAACCTCTTACACCGTGGAATGCTCCCTCACGTGCATGGCAGAGATTGGCTATGGACATTTTTCATTTTGGAGACATCCACTATCTGATAATAGTAGACTACTACAGCAAATACTTTGAACTAGTGCAGCTGGGAAGTCTAAAAGCGGCAACAGTCATATGGGCCTTGAAGACGATACTTTCAAGACATGGAGTGTGTGAAGAACTGGTGTCTGATAATGGGCCACAATTTTCATGTGCTGAATTCCAGTGCTTCCTGCGTGAATGGGGAATTAATCACAAACCCACAAGCCCTTATCACCCACAGGCCAATGGCCTAGCAGAGAAGTATGTTGGCATAGCCAAATCCATTATACAGAAAGCACAAACGTCAGGGCAGGATGTGTATTTGGGCCTACTAAACTATTGTGCAACACCCATTGAGGGATTATGCTCACCAGCTCAGCTGTTAATGGGAAGAACACTGAGGACTACAGTGCCTACTGGTCCGCATAAATTGCAGCCTTGTTCCATCGCACATGAGCGGGTAATAGCTCAGAGGAACATAAACACAAGAAAGCAAAAACTGTATTTTGATAAATACCAAGCTTCTTCGTCCACTGTGTGCCGGGCAAGCTGTGAGACATAGAGTCACTGGGAAAACATGGGAACCTGCTCGAATTGTCAGTGAGGGCAATTCACCAAAATCATATGTAGTTGAAACCAAGTATGGACAGCAATTGAGAAGAAACAGGTGTCATCTGCGTCCAGACACTGCTGCTGATACTGCGTTGGAAGAAGAAAACAACAAGGAAAGTGAAGTGCAAGCGCATGATGGCACAAAACTCCTGAACACGGATATACAGCCTACCAAGAATGCCAAGGATAATGTAAGCATATCAGCATGTGACAATGCTGGGACCGACTCACAACCTGGCAACAATTTTACTGACTCCCAACCCTACAGCAATTTTACTGATGATCAGGCAGCAGTAACTTTCTCCTGCTATGGTCGAGCTATTAAACCAAAAATATGGAAAGACTTTGTATCATATTAGATGTTTTATACTTAAGAAGGGAGATGTAATGATGTGCATGTTTTATGTTATATTTTAAGTGCAATTGTTGTGCTTAGCTCTTTAAGAAGGCTAGGAAACAGGTAACCTTTTTAATGATGCCATCTAGGGCAGAAGTCAGTTTCAAGATGGCTGCCGCTGAATAAAGACAAGCTCTAGGTTAAGCTCCTTGCTGTCTGCCTTTATTTTATGCCAAATCATCACACAGCCGGGCTAAGTGGGACCTGAGTCGGCACCCCATGAGTAGCTCCGTTGGGCTCCTACCAGTGGTGGCGCTCGGCGTGATGTATTGGACCAGGAGGTAGTGGTCTATCCGCGTTTGCCAGTCGCCCGGGCCCATTCTGCTTAGGGCCTCCTTGGTAGACCTTACCATCCGTTCTGCCTGGCCTTTGGATGCCGGGTGGAACGGGGCAACGAGGGCATGCCAGATTCCCTGTGCTGCGAGGAACTCTTCGAATGATTTGGCCATGAACTGTGGGCCATTATCAGACATGAGTACGTCGGGAAATCCGTGGGTCGCGAACGGTCTCCGTAGTGTCCTGATGACGGTGTCTGTGATGGTGGATGTCATCAGGACTACCTCCAGCCACTTCGAGAATGTGTCCACTACTATGAAGAAGGTTTGCCCGTGCACTGGCCCTGCACAGTCTATGTGGACTCTGGACCACGGTGCTTGGGGTGGCTCCCATTCTTTTGCGGGTGCCTCTGGGGGAGCCGGCCTGGACTCTTGGCATGGAGTGCATGTGGCCACCCACTCTTGAATGTCTCTGTCCATGTTGGGCCACCACACATAGCTCCGTGCCAACGCCTTCATCCTTACTATCCCCGGGTGACCCTTGTGGAGGGCCTCCAGCACGGCTACTCACAGTTGTTTCAGGATGACCACCTGGTCCCCCCACAACAGACAACCCTGGATGGCGGACAGTTGGTCTCGTTTTGTGATGAAAGGGTTGAATTCTGTTTCCACCGGCCCCTTGGGCCACCCCCTCCACACCCAGTTCAAAACCTGCTTGATGATGGGGACTTACTCGGAATGGTGTGTGACATCTCTGGAGGAAATGGGTCCCGAGTCTACGCAGTCGATCAGGAGTACCACGGCCTCGGGTGTCGGGTTGGTGAGTAGCTCCGGTAGGGGGCATCGACTCATTTTGGCCCTGGAAAGCCTCCTGCACCAACCTGGAAGCAACCTCCCCACCCCCAAACCCTGCAACTGTTTGGAGGCTGAAGGAAGCCTCCAACTGAGCCAGGAAGCACTGGGGGGGGGCATTCACACTCACTTCCAGCCCGCCAGAGTTTCCCGCGCAATGTGAGCCCCCCCCCTGCATACTCACGCGTCCCCCGCCCTGCCCCTCCACAAAGGCCCAAAAACTAGCAGGCCGGCAGGAGTTGTGCCTGTATGTGGATGCTAGTGGAGCTGGGCTGGGGTGGCTGGCATGCCAGGAGAGGACGCTCTACATGCCACAGGTTTTCCATCGCGGCTCTAATCCTTTCAATTCCTTTTCCAGATCAAATGTGGAACAATTTCAGAGGCTCTGACTGATAAAAGTCGATTCCCCTTTTTCCACCAGATGGACCTCAAAGAAGGATTCCAGTACCCAGCAATTGTCCAGCTGCTCCTCCACTTCAGATGGACCCTGATTGGCCTCTTTGCTTCAGACACAGAAAAGGGAGAGAATTTCATGAGGACTTTGACTCCTGTGCTTGTCAGGAATGGAATTTGTGTGGTTATATCACACCTGTTTTCAACAACTGGACATACAGCAGCCCTCAGGGATTCCCTCTCTAAGTGGAGACAAGTCAACATCTTTGTTCACTTCATGGAATTTGATTTCATTTGGGACAGAATTCTTCCTTTCCATTTAACACTTATGCGTCTCCCAGGACCCATTGAGGGGAAAGTCTGGCTCCTCACAAGTTCTGCAGCATATCAAATAAAGAAGCACAGAGTTCTCAAATACATCCATAGTATTTGGAGCTTTGGTTATCTGGGAAAAGAAAGGCCAATGGATTCTGCCTTTGAACCCCATTTCTTTCTGGAAGAAAAGTTTCAAGATCATTATTTTCATTGTTCTCTTTCAAAGAATGTCTTTTCTGTCAAAGGCCGCAGAAGATGCACCCAGAAAGCCCCACTAGAGACCCAATGGAAAAGGGGCAGAAAAAGGATCCAAAATCACCACCAACCTTACAGTGTCACAAAGACTCTGGCCCAGGCCCTGAATGCTGCATATTCCTCCAGATCGAGGAGGGGAAGGAAGGAGGATGAAAAGATCTTGGGGTCTCCAAGGCTGCAGCCATGGCAGGTATGGGGGTCCCAATATGGATCCATTAATCTTAGATCCTTTGGAAGAGGAATCCAGAGGAGAAGGAGGGGAACCATCTCAACAGATCTGGCCAATTTAATTACTCAGGGAATTAATGGTTCCAAAGAGTAGATACCATGGCATTTTTATATTAAACTGCTAGTTGGAAAATGCTGTATTCTTTTTAAAATGAATTGCTGTATTTGTGGGCTTGTGATTAGCCTGGTGGAATTCCACCTTTCTTCCGTCCCCATTGCAGGTGGGTCTGTGTGCAGCTGGACAGGCAGCTAAGCCCCCCAATTCTCCTGCAATGAAAGGGAGCCTGGCGTGGATCTGGATGCTTTATTGGGAGAAGAGGGCAGGTGAAACTGAGGAGATGCAAAGAGTGGAAATCAAATAGAAAGACGAGATAGGCAGCATTAACTAACAGCCAGCAAAGAAGCAGCTGGAACCTCTCCAGCGCTGCTCCGTGTGAGGGACGGAGGCGTCTCCGGATGACCAGGGGTCTCGGTCACAACGTCTGCTTCCGTCTTCTCCAAAGGCTGACAGAAAATGGAGTCTGGCTTCACACCTTATAGTTAGGCTTATCTGCCCCCAGCCACTAGGTGGGGCTAGAGCAACAACAGCACAACAGTTACCGTATTTTTCAGAATATAAGACTCACCTTTTTTCCTCAAAAAAGAGGCTGAAAATCTGGGTGCGTCTTATACATCGAATACAGCATTTTTTCCTCCTGAAGCCCCGCCCCTTCACCAAAATGGCCATGCATACCCTTATGGAGGCTTTCAGAGAGCTCCTGGGGGCTGGGGAGGGCAGTAAGGAGCAAAAAATGGACCATTTTTGCCCCCACCCAGCCCCCAGCAGCACTCTATAAGCCTCCACAAAGCTATGCATGCATTTTTTTGACATAAAACGGGCTTGTTTTTGCGAAAAACGGAGCATTTTTTGCTCATTTTTGCCCCCCCCCGGAGCACTCTGCAAGCCCCCCCCCCCAAGGCTATTCATAACTTTTTAAAGGGGGGGGGCGTTTTCACAAAACAGGCTGTTTTGGGGAGGTTTGCAGAGTCTAAAACCTTTTTTTCCCCTCTTGGAAAGCTCTTTAACTGGTTGACGAGAATTACATTGATCAAGTGCTTTGCCAGCAGAAACAAAGTCTTAGGTGCTGCAGATTGTCAACTATTTCCTTCTCCAGCACATGGATAAATACACCTGGAAACATCTACCTACCTGCCTACTCTTTCTCTCTCCCTACCTACCTACTGTATTTCTCTCTCTATCTTTTTGTTCTCTCTCTCTATCCCTCTACCTAAATAATCTACTTATCTCTATATCTCTCTCCATTTCTCTCTCTTTATCCCTTTATCTACCTCCCTCCCTCCCTACCTACCTCCCTACCTACCTACCTACCTAACTACTCTCTCTCTCTCCCTACCTACCTACTGTATTTCTCTCTCTTTCTCTCCCTCTACCTACCTACCTAAAAAAATTGCCTCTTCAAAACCTTGGTGCGTCTTATACTCCGGTGCATCTTATACTCCTAAAAATACGGTAAATGTTGTGGCATGACAACCTTTATAAATTAGGAGGAGACCCTGAGACCATCTAGCCCAACCCCTCCTCTCTGCAAGAATCCCAGTTCAAGCTTCTCTGACTGATGGCTGCTCAGACTTTGCTCTCAGACGATCCATGAAGAGGAGACTGAACTTCTCTGCTTTACTGGCGCAGCTCTAAAACAGCTCATCCTTTTATCATATTTTTCCCTCATTTAGCTAAATTTTTCCTCTCTTGTAACTGAATTCATTTTTCCACGTCTGACAGTCTGGAATAATAGTGAGCAGATCTTACACTCGTGTGTAACAGAGTCAGTTATTGGAAGAGGGTTGTATTCAGTGGTGGGATTCAAATCTTTTTACTACTGGTTCTGTGGGCATGGCTTGGTGGTCATGTGATTGGGTGGGTGTGGCTTGGTGGTCATGTGATTGGGTGGGTGTAGCCAACTTGACATCACTCATGACAAGGGGTACCTTGCCTGGCCTCTCCTTGCGTCAACAAGATACAATTTCCCTGTCTATTTATTTACTACTGCTGAAAATCCAAAATACACAATTGAATCCTATGTATATATGCCATATGTGTACATACATATTACATAGTTTAGTGTGTGTACAGGCACACAAAAAGATACATTATCTACTATATATACTGTATGTGTATGTACACACACACACACACAAACACACACACACACAGCTCCTCTAAAACTATACACATTCAACTTCACTTATTGTGTTTGGAAAAACACACCCAGAGTCCACTTTCTGCCACATATTTAACTATCACTTCTGCACATTAGAACATTACACAGGCCTTCAGATGTTCTTCCCTAGCCAGCACATGACTGTTAGAGCCAGGAGATATCATGGATTGAGTAAAATGTGGCAAAACTCACTTAACAGCGCTCTTGCTTAGCAACCAAAATGTTGGGCTCAATTGTCATAAGTCAAAGACTGTCTCTGCCTTTCTCTGCATGGCAGCCTTGTGCGACTAAACTCATTCCCTTTTCTGGCAATTTTCCTCTCTGTTAGAGGCACCAAAATAATCCAGAGGATATAAGGTCTCCTGCTGGAGCAGGGGGTTGGACTAGATGACCTCCGATATCCCTTCCAATCCTAGATTGCTGTGCTGTTTCAAAGAGTCTTCTGGAACCTTCCGTCCTCTCTTCTTTTTTCTCTCTCTCCCTCCCTCCCTCCATGTATGTATATATTCACCCATCCATCCACCCATCTATATCTTAGTCACTTTCTTTTCCCTCCCTCCAACCCTCCCTCCCTCCCTTTCTTTCTTTCTTTCTTTCTTTCTTTCTTTCTTTCTTTCTTTCTTTCTTTACCTTTTATTTCTTTTTTCTTTTCTTTCTTTTTTCTCCCTTCTTTTTCTTTCTCTCCCTTTCACCCTCTTTCTTTCCTTCTCTTTGTATCCCTTCCTTTTTTCCTTTCAAAGCTAGGAGATCCACCTGAAACAAAAACTCATTTGGATGAAACCGGCCATTACATACACTCACTCACTCTCTCTCTCTCTCTCTCTCTCTCTCCCTCCCTCCCTCCTTCCCTCCCTCCCTCTTCCAACCATCTCTCAACCTCATTGTTTGCAACCTCATTGTTTGCTTTTAGCGGCAGGCCGATCCCCAAAGTCCTTTCCAAGGGTGCTCTGGGGATCCCCCCCCACAAAAAAAACCCAGGTTGCTTCTGGAGGGGGAAGGCAGATGGGCAGCATTCCCCCCTCCCTGGGCGCCTGCAGCCTCGGAGCCTGCAGCAACTCCCAGCCCTTACACAGCAAAGGCAATGAACAACTTCTCACTCCCAGAAGATTTTCTTTAGTGTGGAAGGGCCCAGAGTTGCTCCAAGGCTGCAGGCACCCGGGGGGGGGGGGGATGCTGTCCGTCTTCCCTCTCCCAAAGCAACCTTGGAGGTTTTCAGCTCCTCTGCAGAGGCATTTTTTTTAAAGAAACCCCCCCAAAAGCCACAAGATCCGGAGCTGCCAGTCTCCAGTAAAATGTGCATCTCGTGGCCTGGCCCAGCCCATCCCCTGCCCCACCCGCCACCCCAAAATTGCACCTCATTATGAGCGTCTCTCAGCCGTTGTGTGCAGGGAAAAACCTTGCACAGTAAAGAAAAACTTCCCAAGAGTTTGAGAAGTTGTTAATTAACTCACACTCACGAGAAGGTTTTCTTTACTGTGCAAGGTTTTTCCCTACACACAAGGGCTGAGAGACGCCTGCAGTGGGGTGCAATTTGCCCCAAGGCAAGGCCCATCAACTCAATAAGACTCAATAAGCCAGGGGTTGCTCCCTCGACTAGCTCCACCGAAGATCCCCTTCATCCTTTGTGAGTCGGTCCGCTTTGCCGCTTGGGGAACAACTGAGCCAAACCGCTCCTGCCAAGCGGCTTCCCCCAACTCCCCGTGCCCGACCGTTAAGCCAACCGATGGTTATGCAACCGGAGCCAACTGGGGGCAAAGCTGGGTTGACAATGAGCCTCCGAGGTCTCCCTCCTACCTGCTTGCCCAGCACTCGCTCAGCTGCCCCCTCTGATCCGCTGGCTGGATGCAGCCACTCACCAGCGACTGGAAAGTGAGGTCATCCACCATCTTCTTTTCCAGCACCTGCTCAGAGACCTCCTACCCTCCGGCTCAAACCCCCCCCCCAGCCTCCCCCCCAACATCCCCCACGCCTGGACACAGACACTCTTACTTTACTTTACTTTATTTGGACTTTTATACCGCCCCCTCTCCCCAAAGGGACTCGGGGCGGTGTACAGTCAGATAAAACACATAAATAAATAGAAAGTACAAACATAATTACATACTCAGTACCTAAAAGAGGAGGCTATAAGAAACTGTACATAAAGCAAAGCAGTTAAAAACAATATTTAAAATAACCCCTAAAAAATACCCAATTAAAAATATCTGCCAGGAGGTAGAATAAGACTATGAATGGGCCAAGCCGGCTAAAAGGAACAGGTGAGTCTTCAGTTTTTGTCGGAAGGAGCGGAAGTCGGTGGTGGTTCTGATATCGGGGGGGGAGGTCATTCCAGAGGGTTGGGCCCATCACAGAGAAGGCTCTACTCCTAGGTGCCGCCCGTTGGCATTGCTTAGTGGATGGCACCCGGAGGAGTCCCTCCCTGTGAGAGCGAATTGGTCGCAGGAAGTGTGTGGTAGGATGCGATCCCGCAAATAACTAGGTCCTGTGCCATGGAGCGCTTTAAAGATGGTAATTAACACCTTGAAACGCACCTGAAAGACCACAGGCAGCCAGTGCAGCTCGCGCAGGAGTGATGTTACGTGGGAGTACCTAGCACTCCCCATAATAGCCCACGCGGCTGCGTTCTGGACTAGCTGCAGTCTTCGAGCGCGTCCCAAGGGAAGCCCCATGTAGAGGGCATTGCAGTAGTCCAGCCGAGACGTCACCAGTGCATGAGTGACCGTGCGTAGGGCATCCCGGTCCAGTAGGGGGCGCAATTGGCACACCAGGCGAACCTGGTGGAACGCCCCCCTTGCCACGGCTGCCACCTGGTCATCCATTGACAGCCGGGCATCTAGGAGGACGCCCAAATTGCATGCCCGTTCCACAGGGGGCAATTGCTCGTCCCCTATGGTCAGTGATGGAATCAACTGGCTGAACCGGGGTGCCGGTAGCCATAGCCACTCAGTCTTGGAGGGGTTGAGCTTGAGTCTGTTGTCCCCCATCCAGACCCCAACGGCTTCCAAACACCGGGTCATCACCTCGACAGCCTCGTTGGGGTGGTCTGGGGTGGAAATGTACAGCTGAGTATCATCAGCGTACAGATGATACTCCACCCCAAAACCACGGATCTCCCCCAGCGGCTTCACATATGCGTTGAACAGAAGGGGCGAGAGGACCGACCCCTGCGGCACCCCACAAGTGAGTGGCCTCAGGGTCGACCTCTGCCCCCCTGCCAACACACATTGCGTCCGGTCGGAGAGGTAGGAGCCGAACCACAGCAGAACGGTGCCTCCAACTCCCACCCCCCCCAGCCGGCGCAATAGGATACCATGGTCGATGGTATCAAAAGCCGCTGATAGATCTAATAGGACCAGGATAGAGGAACAACCCCTATCTCTGGCCCTCCAGAGATCATCGACCAACGCGACCAAGGCCGTCTCCGTGCTGTGTCCGGGCCGGAAGCCAGACTGGCGTGGGTCTAGATATTCGGATTCCTCAAGGTGTCGTGGAAACTGCTGTGCCACCACATTCTCTACAACCTTCGCTAAAAAGGGAAGGTTGGAGACTGGTTGATAATTAGCTAGCTCCATTGGGTCAAGGGAAGGCCTCTTGAGTAAGAGCCTCACCACTGCCTCTTTCAAGGCGGCAGGTAAGGACCCCTCGCCCAAAAAGACCCCTCACCGGTTCTGTCTTCTTCTGTTTCCAAACTAAGCCCTGGTTGGTTGATTGGTTGGTTGGTTGGTTGGTTGATTAAAGTGCACTTGGATCCAAAAGCTCCATCACTGGAGGCTTTTAAGAGGGAGAACTTTTCGGCTGCCAACTGGCAAAGAAAGCTCTCAGCCATGACCGGCACTGCTGTGGCTCCCACCAGCTGGGTGGACAAAGGAGCAGGTGGCGGCTGCGGCCTCGGTCTGGGGAGGTGGAGAGTGGCTCACCCAGGCAGCTACTCCAACAGCAGGGCTGGCCAGGTCCCACCCCATGTGTTGCACCCCCCTCCCAACTTTCGCCCATGCCTCCATGTCGTTTTTGGGTGTGCAACACATGGGAGATCCTAGCTGCAGTTTACTCGTGAGCAACATTGGCCAGGAGAGGCAGGGAGAAAGGCCAATGGGGCTCACGAGTCAACTGAGGTTCCTAAGTGGGATCGAGCCAGGGGTGGGTTCTGGCTACCGCTACTGCCGGTTGCTCTGCGCATGCACAGAAGCCAAAACCAATATGGCCGAGAGAACCAGTTCAGGGGTGTGGCCAGCCTGGGTTACTGCTGGTTCCAGCAACCCAGGCCACTAGGTTAATACTGTTTCAGCCAAACTGGTCCAAACAGGTAGGAACCCAACTCTGATCTGGAGGTGTTTTCTATCAGGATTAAAAGGGAAAAGATTAGCCTGACAGATTTCTTCTTGATCAACCCATGATTTCTGGGAATCAATCTGTTGTTTTCAAAGAGTTTATGAATAATCTTGTTTTTTCTCTGTTCCTTTTATTTGTTATCTGCTCTAAAATGTTCCTTATAATTGACCAACTGTGTCTATTATATTTTCTCTATAGTTTGATAATTTTTTCTCAAACTTTTTCATTCACTTATGAAGATTATGGCAGTATTTGTACCCTATTTAACCATATTTGGAGATGAGACAATTGTAGAAGAAAGATTCAATGTGGGATAAGAAACAAAGTTTTCTGTTTTTCAAATTCCTGGATGTTCCCATTCTAGTTTCATCCCTTTCTGGAGAAGAATGAATATTGGAATATTTCCCGCTTTAAACTGTACTTGGACCAAAAAGGAGAGATAACAGCAGATCTGGGCATTGGCGGCTTCTTGGTTCTCCCCAAGGAGAATGTCAAAAAAGAGTTTCTGGCGCTTTTTCAAAAACAGAGTCTTTCTATCAGACAAGATGCTTTTTCATGGCTAAAGTTGCTCAATAAGGTGGGATAAATTTTGGTGTCTTTTCTCTGTTTTCCAAAGCCTGAGGTCCCATTTCAAGTGGGCAAAGCCTATAGTCTCCAGGGTGGTTGGCCTTCCATGCCAGTTGGTGTCATCTAATGGAAGTTCTTTAACAGATGGGACCTGTGGAGGGGCTTTGCCATGTTTTATGGAAACCTTTCAAGATCTTACTGGTCAGAGGTTTTTTTCTTCATCACAGTTTTATTCTATCTTTAAAAAATCTAATGGAATAAAAGTTTCCTAAAAATTTTACAGCAAACTTTATTCTCAGTTTTAATATGAATATATCATCATACTTAAATCTTTTTTTCAATTCCATCCCTCTAGACTATTAAGTAGAAAAGTACTTTATTGCAATGTTAAATTCCAAAAGCAAAAGGGAAGAACTAAATGATGGATCTGCCAGTTGTTCTACCTCCTGCATCTGTTTAGAAGTAGTAAGAGGTTTCATATTTACCTCAGTGAAGACCAGAGGCTACTTGTCTCCATCCATTTCTCCCTCCATTTTCCATGGATGGAGAGTCCTAACATCTTTCCTTTGGCATTCCTTGTTTTTCTGCTCAGTCCCTGCCTCAGTCCAACTGTGCGGAAAATTGTCATCCTGGATTTGTCAAGAGGGCTCGAGAAGGAGAGCCAGTTTGCTGTTATGACTGCATTCCATGTCCGGAGGGGACCTTCTCCACTCAGGAAGGTGGGTGAGACTGGAGGAAAGGAAGTGGAACTGATTCATTACATACATGAAATAATAAAGTTTGGTTCTGAACATCACACAGGAAATTATTTGGGTCCCAATTCTTCTCTCACTTTCATAGACGATTAAACAAATATTGGTTTTTTAAAAAAAGTCTTATACTTCTTACCGCCTCTCACTAGAGGTACTAATAAATGTGTCCTAGACAATATCTCCTGGTATCACTTGTTGTCCAAATAAGGTATTTCCTGAAAGGTAAAAGGAGAGAATAGTAAGGGAATATGGTTTTTTTTCTCAGATGCAGGAAAATGCACCAAGTGTCCGGATGACAAATATCCAAATGAGGACAGAGTCCAATGTATCCCCAAAGTTATAACCTTCCTGTCTTATGAAGAACATCTGGGCATCATCCTGGTCTCTTTTGCCCTGCTCTTGTTCCTACTTGCAGGCCTTGTTTTAATAATCTTCACTAAATACCGAGAAACTCCCATTATCAAAGCCAACAACCGGGATCTCTCCTACATCCTCCTGGTCTCCCTCCTGCTTTGCTTCTTGTCTCCTTCTCTCTTTATTGGTCAACCAAGGAAAGCCACCTGCCTTCTCCGACAAATGGTTTTCAGCATCATCTTCTCAGTTGCTGTTTCTTCTCTCTTGGCCAAAACCATCACGGTGGTGCTGGCTTTCCTGGCCACAAAACCAGGAAACCGAATGAAGAGATGGCTGGGGAAGAGCTTGGCCAACTCCATCATCCTTTCTTCTTCTGCTGTCCAAATTATCATCTGCTCCATCTGGCTGGGAGTTTCTCCCCCGTTCCCTGACTCTGACCTCCACTCCCAGCCTGGAGAGATCATCCTGCAATGCAACGAAGGGGCTGTTGTCATGTTCTACGTCACCCTCAGCTACATGGGCTTCCTGGCTGCCATCTGCTTCACGGTGGCTTTCCTGGCCAGGAATCTGCCTGGGGCCTTCAACGAAGCCAAGCTGATCACCTTCAGCATGCTGGTCTTCTGCAGTGTCTGGGTGACTTTTGTGCCCACCTACCTGAGCACCAAAGGGAAATACATGGTGGCTGTTCAGGTCTTCTCCATCCTGGCCTCCAGTGCTGGTCTGCTGGGCTGCATCTTCATCCCCAAGTGCTACATTATCCTTCTGAGGCCAGACCTGAACACAAAGGAACATCTCACAGCCAGAACAAGTGTAAAAACATGAGAAAAAACACCGTGATATTTAAGAATGGTATAATGTCCATTTATTTGAACGAATACCTGAATTATTTCCACTTAGATAGTATGCAGGAATCAAAGGACATATCTACATGTTTCCAAATGGGAAATTGTTGAAGGATTTTAATTCTTATAACTGCCTTCCTTTTCACCTCAATAAATCTTGCTAAAGAGAACTCTGTGAAAGTCATTCAGAGGAATTTGTTGTTCACCAACTGCCAATGAATTTGACACCTTTTAAAAAAAACTTTTTTTAAAAAAAAAAAGATTCCTATGGACAGCACTAAAAGTGTATGTGAGAGAATGAATAGGAAAAGTGGTAAGATAGATTCTATGGGAGCCAAGCTCCAACTACCATGTTATTTGATAATCTCCATGAGAACCATTGGCCATCCCACCAAGCCAGAGAAGGTGGGGGCCTCCAGGTCCTCTTGCTTAGATGTTCTCATCCAATGAGATCTAGTTAGCTCACCTTTTCCATAGCTGCTCCTGCCCTGTGAAAGAGGCTTTTCCATGAGATCCACCATCCTGTCTCCATCTCCTTACTGGGTGATAAGGACAGCACAAACAGCCAGTTCTTTTCTCCAATGCATAGGCCAGGTTGAAACTGGAGTCCAGAAGATGTGGGTGGAGAAACCCCACAGGAGAGTCAGACTGCATCCTGATGAGATTGGGCTCCTTGTGGCTGTACCAGGTGAATAGTTGCAAGCAGGAGATTGGGTGTGTCTCAAAACTCCATCAGAGGAAAGAAAGAGGGTCTCCCTCTCTTCAAGGTGAGAAGCCCAGCAGTGCAACTCTTGAAGGTCTGACCTGCTGGGTTTCCCTCAGTCATCTCAGGGTGCTTCCAGCCCCAGAAGCCCTAGAAATAAGCCCTACCAAGAACTCAGCTCCAGGCTCCTCAGAAGCTAGCAGAAAGGAGAAGAAAGGGGAAGTTCTTATTACAAGATCCTGAACATCTCTGGAGATAAATTCCAATGGACTATCAGGCAATCAAGGTAGTCCTCCATGTATGACCACAATTTCTGTTGCTAAGCAAGGCAGTTCTTAAGTAAGTTCTGCCTCATTTTACAACCTGCTTGCCACAGTTGTTAAGCAAATGAGCGTGGTCATTAAGCAAATCTTAGGTTGATCCCATCTTCCTTGTTGGCCTTTTGTGGAGGGTTGGGGGTTTCTTTTGAGTGGCTTCTCCAAAGCAGCAAAGGCAGGAGAAGACCCACAAGTGGGAGGCCGCCAATCAGGATGACTCATTGCAGGGGATTCTTCCTCTTTCCTGGAACTGAGGAAGGAGGCAGGAAGTGGGAGAGGGGAAAGAACTCCTGGGTGCAAACATAGAGTAGATATCCAGGAGGGAATCCAGGAGGCCTCTTAATCTGTCCCTGGGGTGGCTTTCCCCAGCTTGGCCATTTCAGATAGGTTCAACTACAACTCCCAGAATTCCCAGCAGAGCGTTGATTGCATCATCATGGATGCTTCTGACCTATGGGCCACCCAGCCCTGGGCCTTCTTGGAATTGCAGTTGATGCACCTGCTGGATGATGGAACGGAGAAGGGGGCTCCTAGAGGCCATCCACTTGTGTGCAATTTGCAGACTGGATTTGGGCGAAACATGAGGCCGTAAACCACGAGGACATAAAGCCAAAGGATCCTAAATGTAGGAATTCATATACTGTTTAATTCAGTGTTTGTCCTCTCTGGCAACTGAAATGTATTAATTATTAGTTTTAAATTTATTGAATTTGGCTGGAGTAGAAAGAAGAAGAAAAAGATAAGTATAGAAAAAAGACCATTGCGCCACAAGACACAAATACACATGCAAACACACAGTGCACAATTCTTCATATATGCAAGATATAAAGTTTTATGCAGCAGTTTCCGTAAAGGACACCCATAGTTATGTGGGAAGGGAACTTCACCAAGACAGTGTTGTATTAGGAAGCCGATAGTCAAACCAGAAGTCACTAGAATAACAAAGCCAGCATACATTCTAAAAGAAACATCCTGAGAATAATTACCAGGATATCAGCACAATTAGAAATAGCTGCAGAGTACAAATGATACAAAAGACCTAGGAAGTGCAGGAAGAAGCTACCTTTAAGAGAAGGAAAAGGTCAGAGTGACAACAAAGACTGGTTAGCTCGGGGGCGAAGATGGAAAAATAGGAAATACAGTAGAAGACACTAGGGCTCATCCCTGTCCCATGGGAAGCACTTTAGGGCAGAGGAATAACAAAACTCAGGACAGGATTAGAACCATTAGCAAAGGCACACACCAAAAGGGATAAAACAATAGTACAAAGAAAACAAAAGGACTTCAAAGAGGAAAATGGTATAAAAAATGTACACTTTCTGTATGTCGGGGTCAGTTCACCCAGGAACGCTGATCCACATCACTGTCGGTCTTGCTTTCCTGAAATAATAAAGTCAACTTGCTTTCAAACGCCGCATGCTTCGATCCTAAATTCATTCTCCCAGCCGGGAAATCCGAACCCGCAGAGGAAAGCTTTTTCCATTTAACAATTGGCGACCACGAAGGGACTCCCAGCCAACCCAGCCACCGGACAGGGCCTGGAGATTCAACCCAGCTGGCATGGACCATCTTTGTCCAGGGACAATCCACGGACCCTGTCCGGGAGGCATCGGGTAGTAAATGGAGTTTTTGAGCCTTGAACTCAACAGCTGCTTCAAAGCAGGTAAGTACCGCTTTAAATGTAACCAAAATCCCTAGAATTAAGGAGAACGGAAATGTGTGTGCGTGTATATGTGTGTGTGGGGGATTCCCCCTGGACAACAGCCTGATCTCACCTCTTCGAATGACCCCTAGCCGCCCCCCACCTGTCGCTAGCTCTAACCAGCCGTGACCGTCAGGATCGGGAAAGCAAGGGGGGGTCGCCGAATGTGAGACTTTCTGTTTAAAGGAACGGAAGCCAAGCAAACCAAGTGAAAGAGTGGGGGGTAATAAAAAGAAATAAGGGAATCCCGATGTGTCAGAAGCAGCAAAGGTCATTGTGCAGAATTGAGAGAAGGAGGGGGTGGTACTAACTGCAGAGGGGCAGAGGTCCTCCCCGGGTCACCTTTTTTGGATCCAGAAAACCTTAGCAGAATTCCCTATGAGGAAAGGGGCCGAATACTTTGTTGAGGGAATCGAAGTCCTTCCCGGAATTTCTTTTTTTTTTTCCGAAAACTTGCGGCGGGTCACCCGGCTAAGCCAAAGTGAGCCTTACATCTTAAAGGGTCATGGGAAGTGTTAGCTCAAGGGTGACAGGAACTTCTCTTGGAGATTTCCTAGAAGCCTGGGACGCCAGGCACATGCCTATCTTAGCTGGCATGAGCAAAAAGAAAGCAAGGAAATTGTGTGGCAAATGGGCTTTGCTAAGAGATGACACTGGGAGACAAATTTGGCCTGACAGCGGTACTTTTGATTTTCAAACCCTAAAAGCACTTAGACCAAGAATAAAACCCAGTCATTTACCCAATTGGTACTGCTGGGCTGAATTAGCTAGAACAAAAGGTTCAATAACTGAGAAAACACTTATCAATACTGAGGATAAAAATGAGGCTAGGATTATGGCCCCTCTAATAAGCAAACCTATACCAGGAAGACAGAGAGGCCAATTTGAATATGTGTTAACACACACCCCTTTCTCTGCCTCAGACCTAGTAATTTGGAAAAGAGATGCACCAACCTTCAGGGCAGATCCCCAAACAGTGATTCAAACCCTGAAAGCAATAGTGGAGAGTCATAACCCTTCATGGGGAGACATGACTCAATTGCTGCATGTCTTCCTGACTAAAGATGAACAGCTAAAACTGTTTGAGCAAACTGAACAAATTGCCAAAAGACCAGTTATAGCTGCCCCAGGTCAAGTTGCCCCGGCACGGGTCACCTGGCCACTGCACCGCCCTGACTGGGACTATAACGATAATAATAACGGGATCACATATACCAGAGCAAAAGGAAAACCTAATGGAAGCACTAGAGGAAATTGGGAAAAAAACCTCTAAATTGGTCAGAATTTCAAAGAATAACACAAAGAGACCAAGAGAACCCAGATGCCTTCTGGGTTCAGCTTTCTGAGGCAGCTACAACATATGCCCACCTAGACTTGGGCTGCCAGAAGGACCAGAGGATACTTGCCTCAGCCTTCGTTGATCAATCCTCCCGGGATATTAAGGAACACTTCCATAAAATAGTGTCCAACTGGTCTACCTTAGATATATCGGAGTTGCGTAGAATCGCAAACTTCGTATATGACCAGAGAGAAAAACTCAAGGAGGAAGAAAAAGAAAGGAAAGAGATAGAGCGGGAAAAAGAGAGAGATAGAAAAAGGAGGACAGAAAGGCAAGAAGAAATACAAATATTTGCTGCCATGTCTAATAACACAAAGCCAGCGCGACGGCGAGCTTTTGACAATGGGCTGCGATGCTGGTGGTGTGAGAAAGTGGGAAATCCCTCATACAAATGCCACCATTGCTATAAATGTGGGGAGCTGGGGCACTTGAGTCACGGATGTAATCAGTCCTCTAACCATTATCGGTACTCGGGACTGCCCAGAGATTTTAAGCAAAGAAACAACCCGCTCCGCCATAGCGAGCAGAGGAATAGCTATCGCAGGGAGCCACCCACAGCCCCCCCGCCACGGAACAACCCTTTCCGCCACAATGAAAGCAATCAGCCTGAAAACACCCATTGGGAGAACGAAAGAGAAAGCAATCCACCTGCCCAATGACTAGAGAAGGAAGACCATGAGTTCATAGTCACCTTTCAAGGGGTTGCAATTCCCTTAAGGAATGGCCCAGAAGGCGAACCTATGATTTCACTCTACATAGGTGGGAAAGAATACGAATGTCTAGTGGATACTGGGGCCACAGCCTCATTAATCACAAAACCACCCCACAAGGATTCAGTGAGGCTAGGAGCTCAAGATAACATAATGGGAGTGGGAGGGAAAACCATACCAGTAGAATTTACTAAAGAAATAAAAGTTGACTTAGGTCCCTTCTCATTGAACCATTCCTTCACCATCTGCCCCCAATCCCCAGTCTCCCTTCTTGGCAGAGACATCCTATGTAAAATTGGGGCCACCATAAAGTGTGGAAAAGGAGGTCTCACACTAGACATCCCGGGGAAAAGAACCTTTATGTTGGTCACCCATGAGACATCGCTTCATGCGGATCTGCAAGCCCTTCCATCCTCACTTTGGGGCTGGGACGCAACAGAGGTAGGACTCCTAAAGGGGGCCTCCCCAGTCACGATCCAAGTGAAAAAGGGAAAGCCCCCCTGCATCCCCCAATACAAGATCCAAGCGGAAGCCATTGAACCAATACGCAAACTAATTAAAGCATATCTTGAACAAGGGGTCTTGCGTAAATGCACCTCCCCTTGTAATACCCCAATCTTTCCTGTAAAAAAGTCCAAAGTAGATAAGGAAGGGAATCCCATTTATAGATTTGTACATGATCTGAGGGTCATTAATAACCATGTGATACCTCGAGCCCCCATAGTCCCTAACCCAGCTGCAATAATCACAGAAGTTCCAGCCTCAGCAACCCATTTTACAGTTATAGATCTGTGCTCCGCTTTTTTCAGTATCCCAATGGATCAGGCATCACAGTATCTTTTTGCTTTTACCTGGGAGGAGCAACAGTACACATGGACCCGTCTACCTCAAGGATATACAGAGTCCCCCACCCTATTTTCACAGATCTTAAAGGCGGATCTATCCTCTATTTCACTCCCTGAGAAATCAGTATCAATTCAGTATGTGGATGATCTCCTACTAGCATCCACAAATGAGCAAGCATGTAAAACTGATACACTACATTTATTAAGATCCCTGGCAGAGTGGGGACACAAAGCCTCCCCCTCAAAATTGCAATATCTGAAAAAGGAAGTGACATATATGGGCTATATTATTGCTCCAGGAGTGAGGAAACTGGCTCCTAGCCGAGTGGAAACCATTTTGGCAATGAAAAACCCTCATACAAAGAGACAAGTAAGAGCCCTACTGGAAGTCTTGGGATTCTGTCGTCCTTGGATCCCATCATTTGGGGAGCTGGCTAAACCCTTAATACAATTACTCACAAAGGACATGCCAGACCCCGTAACCTGGTCCAGCTCTTTAGATCAAAATCTCAAGGAAATTAAAAAAAACGTTAGCATCAGCCCTCAAATTAGGTCTCCCTGATTACACCAAACCATTCACACTATTTATTCATGAGAAATTAGGGATTGCATCAGGAGTTCTAACTCAATGCTTCGGTCCAGCACATCGACCAGTGGCATACTATTCAGTAAAGTTAGACCCTGTGGTTCAAGGAACGCTTCCCTGCTTAAGGGCAGTAGCAGCCACTGTAGAGATAGTAAAACGAACCAAAGACATAGTCCTTGGACAGCCGCTGACTCTAAAGGTGCCCCATGAGGTATTTGCCATTCTTTTAAAATCCCAAACCAAAGCCTTCACGCAACAACGCTTAGCGCAATATGAAGCTGAACTATTCACTTCCAACCACATGACATTTGAACGGTGCAGCACTTTAAACCCTGCTACCTTGCTGCCCACCGAACAATCAGATGAAAGCCTCCATGACTGCCTCCACTTAATACAGGACGCAGAACTGCCACGTCCAGACTTAACTGACACCCCGTTACTGAATCCAGATTATGAACTCTTCACGGATGGCTCCTCATATATCTATAACGAGAAAAGGGTTGCAGGAGCTGCAGTAGTTTCACTCCACGAGATTGTCTGGGCAGAACCACTCCTCCCATCGCACAGTGCAAAAAGCTTGTGAAGCCACTGAGGACCGGTCTACCAACATGTATACCGACTCTAAATATGCGTTTGGGGTCTGCCATGCTACAGGAGCCTTATGGAAACAACGGGGGTTCCTAACATCATCTGGCCACCAAATAGCCCATGCAACCCTTGTTTCCAAACTACTAGAAGCCTTCCAATGACCAAAATCCATAGCAGTCATCCACTGCAAAGCTCACCAAACAGATGACTCCTTAATCACGGAAGGGAATAAATATGCTGATGCTACAGCAAAGAGGGTAGCTACCGAGCCCCTCCCTCACAATATAGCAGCACCAGCCATAAGAGCTGATCCTGAAATCCCTTATGCAGACTTTTTAGAGGAAGGGGAAGCGAAAATGTGGGAAAAGAAATTAGGTGCAGTTTTTACAGAAGGGTTCTGGAGGGTCCCGGATGGTAGGCCAATAGTCCCACGCTGCCTCATAAGACTAATCTGCCAGAGGCTGCACTCAAAAGGCCACTGTGGGGACGCAAGCAATAGTGGATGCTGCAGGAAGGGTATGGCACGCACCTGGGATATATAGTGAGGCAACTAAAGTGGCTGGAACCTGCCAAACCTGCCAGGCCAATAACAGCACATCCAGGAAGAACATTCATGAAGGGGGCAGACCATGGGCACAAAGACCATTTGAAAGGGTACAGCTGGATTACATACAATTACCCAAGGCAGATGGATACCAGTATGCACTTGTATGTCGGGACCAATTGACACACTGGGTAGAGGCCTTCCCTTGCCGCCATGCCACAGCCCTGGAAACCGCCAGACACCTCATTAAAGATATTGTACCCAGATTTGGGGTACCAAGTGTTCTGGACATGGATAGAGGCAAACATTTCATAGCTCAGGTCCTTAATTACATATTTCAAGCCCTGGGCATTACCCAGAACCTCCACTGCCCTTATTCTCCCTGTTCATCGGGCGGGACAGAGCGGCAGAACAGGGAGGTCAAGACCCTACTGGGCAAACTCTGTCAGGAAACACACCTCTCATGGCCAAAAGTACTGCCCATTGCCCTGTTTTACATCAGGACAAGGCCACGGCGAGATATAGGGATCTCTCCCTTTGAGATACTTTTTGGACGCCCGCCAGACACCCTGAAGGGCCTGGACCCACAATCACTGAGCTTAGATAGGGGGGGATATGGTTCTCTCTTCTTATCTTACAGCCCTGCATAAGAGACTACAAGTCCTGTGGACACAGAGTGCCCTGACCCAGACACTGCCTCTGGAGGAGAACCTACATCCCTTCGAACCGGGTGATTTGGTGTGGATAAAACTCTTTACAAGAACCTCACCACTGCAACCCAGATGGACAGGACCCTACCAAATCTTATTGACTACACAAACGGCCATTAAAGTTGCAGAAAAAGACTGTTGGATCCACTGGACTCAAGCCAAACCAGCAGTCATAGACCTCAGCCCTGAGATCCCACCAATCAAACCAAAGAAGAACCCGGAAACTCAACAGTGGACTTTGGAAGCATTTTTGACACCAAAGAACCTTGAAATCTAACAAGAGGTTATTATTTTTTTCCTGATTGGATTCTTCTCCCAAAATTTTCCCGATTACCTTTCCCCCTCCCCATCTCCCTCTCTTCCCTTGTTTCATCCTTGCTTTCAAAAAAAAAAGGAGGGGGGAGGGAAGGAGGGGACTTAACTACACTATGGGAGGAAAGAAACCCATTGTAAAACTTTTATGTAACCTTTGTTGTATATTGTTAACTATAACCCAAGTAACAGCATTCCTGGAACCAAATCTCTTCCCAGAGAAGGGTAACATCTGGGAATATCTAGCAAAAGAGGTACTCAACACTACTGATTTCTGTTTAGAAGGTGGGAGATCAGTGAAAGACATCCTCAAGACATGTTTAATGGGAGTAGCAGTAGGACCTCAAGCCATCCACAACCACACCAGGCTTAGACACTTTCCCCATCACACCATCATATTCAACCATTTATGACTGGGGAAACATCTCTAGAACTAAAGCTCTAGATATGTACACCCTTCACATAGCTGCTGTCACCACTTCATCATGGTGTTTTAGAATCGAAGGATGCAAAGCACAGGACGGCGAAACGTGCATCAACCTAAACAACACAGACCTTATATGCAATCACACTGAGCACATTTCCTACTCCTATAGCTATATGAGGCTACCTCATGGCTGGTTCATGCTGTGTGGTCTGCAGGCCTACTCATACTTACCATCTAATTCCACAGGGGGACCATGCACCCTGGGCAAATTAACCATGTTAATGCCCGCCCTACAGAGGCGACACAGAAGGGCCTTTCACTCCTTAGACTCAGACTGCGACTCCAAAGTGTCCCTGCTAACAAAAGCTGAATACGTTTCATTGGCTGTATCACTAGTGGGAGTGCCAGGACTAGCAGTGTGGAATTCCAGAAATTTGAATAGCCTGGCATGTACCCTAGCGAAAAGTTTAAATTTGACTTCCCATGCTCTGGATGCCTTAAACCGAGAGCTAAGGCAAGTTAGAGAAGCCACCCTGGAGAATCGTGCAGCAATAGATTTCTTACTATTAAAACATAACCATGGCTGTGAGGAATTCAGAGGGTTCTGCTGTTTCAATTTAGACCAAAGCTCGGAGGTTGTAGAAAAGGACATCCATCACCTGAAGGAGCTGGCCCAAAATATTGGCCATAACCAATCATCCCTAGATTTTTCCTGGCTCTTTTCCTGGCTGCCAGACTTCCATTGGCTCAAAATTCTACTGACAGGAATTGTCGCTGTTTGTGTCATAGGGGCCCTCATGTGTTGCCTTTGTCATTGCATTCCTCCCTGTTTGGCCTGTTTAAGGACTTGCCGACCCGCTCCTCCCCTACCAGATACCACCAGGCACCAGGCAGCCCTCATGATGATTCAGATTGACTCAGACACTACGCTAGAAACAGAAAAGGTGGAAGAACACACATAGTTGCTGTCAACTCAAAAAAAAAGAGAGAGAAAAAGAAAAGGTAGGATTGTGGGAAGGGAACTTCACCAAGACAGTGTTGTATTAGGAAGACCAGTACAGCCCATAGCCAAACTAGAAGTCACTAGAATAACAAAGCCAGCATACATTCTAAAAGAAACATCCTGAGAATAATTACCAGGATATCAGCACAATTAGAAATAGCTGCAGAGTACAAATAAGACAAAAGACCTAGGAAGTGCAGGAAGAAGCTACCTTTAAGAGAAGGAAAAGGTCAGAGTGACAACAAAGACTGATTAGCTCGGGGGCGAAGATGGAAAAATAGGAAATACAGTAGAAGACACTAGGGCTCATCCCTGTCCCATGGGAAGCACTTTAGGGCAGAGGAATAACAAACCTCAGGACAGGATTAGAACCATTAGCAAAGGCACACACAAAAAGGGATAAAACAATAGTACAAAGAAAACAAAAGGACTTCAAAGAGGAAAATGGTATAAAAATGTACACTTTCTGTATGTCGGGGTCAGCTCACCCAGGAACGCTGATCCACATCACTGTTGGTCTTGCTTTCCTGAAATAATAAAGTCAACTTGCTTTCAAACGCAGCGTGCTTCGATCCTAAATTCATTATCCCAGCCGAAATCCGAACCCGCAGAGGAAACCTTTTTCCATTTAACAATGTCAGCCCAATTTAACAATGTCAGCCCAACTAATTGTGGCATGTTTCACATCTGATTGCCATAAAAATCCATGGTTTCTGCCTTATGCAAGCCGGCCAATGGCTGATGGTCTCTTCAGGTGTGTTTCTTGTTTTCCAAAATGGAGGTCACGTGTGGAGAGTTGTTGGTCTGCATCCGTGTTTTTCAAACTTTAAGATGAATGGACTTCAACCCCCAGAATTCCCCACCCAACAAACCAGGATTGTCTCAAGTCCCAAGGAATGAGGGGTGGTGGGAGCTTCCCCAGATCCCCTCCTCCTTCCTGGCCATCTTGGGCCTTTTCTATGGGTCTGGGCTTTGCTTTCCAGAGTGCCTTTTGCATGGAAAGAGGTGGCAGTGGAACATGGGACTTGGGCTCCTCCCAGGACTCAGAAGATGGAACTTGGAGGGGGCTTCTGCAGATCTCCTTCCCTCCCCCAACACGATGCTCCCCAGCTTTCTTCTGCCAAGAGGGGCTCCCCACTCAGCCGGGCAGAGTCCTGTTAGGCATCCCTACAAGAGCCCCCTTGCCTAGCCTCTGCACAGGAAAGTGAGGCAGGGGAACATGGGATATGGGCTCCCACATTCCCTGGTCTCAGAAGATGTAAGTTGAAAGGAAGATTTTGCATATATGCTTTCCATCTGCAACACGAGGCTCCTGAGCTCCCCTTTCTCTCCCCCCCCTTCATTCCTCCCTTGGGGTGAGAGGCAGCCTTGATTTCTCCATCTCTCTTCACTTGGTTTTCTCTGACTTCTCCCTCTCTGTGTGTTTATTTGTGGGTGTGATTTTTTTCAACTAGACAAAGTTCTGAGAACTACTTTTCCATTCAAGTTGATTTTATTCTTGCAGTCTGGCCACACTGTTGCATCAGCCCTCTTGTTGAGCATTGCCTTTCAAAAGAAAGCAGATGTTGGCGTGGACTCAGCAGGCAGCGATTTCAGATCCGTGACATGCTGGGGCATTAACTGTCTCCCGGGGCTTTCTCTCTAACCACGATGCCAACAAATGTCACATTTCTAGTTAGCTTCAGCCGCAGGCGCCGTGTATTCCCTCTGGGGCCACTTTCAAGGATGGAGCTCCCAAACCTCTCAATTCTAGATGACGGATTTAATCCAATCTCTCTGTTCCTGTTATCATGAACCACAGGGGGATTATTTCCCTTTCATTTCCCTCCAGAGAAATGCCCAACAAACTCTGAGTGCAAGATCTGGTTGAATCCCCCAGGGATCCTTCCTGATGGGGAGAATGATTATCCTCCGAGTTTCTGCTCTGCTCTGTGGTGGAATCCTCCAGGAAGACTCTGGGCAGAGACCCAGGGAGTAGCGGGGGGGGGGAGCTTCTCTCTTCTCCCACACTGTTCCTGCTGGAGATCTTGGCTTCAGGCAAAAGGATCCCTGGATCATTTCAGGCTCTGGACTTCCCCACACACTGAAGATCGGGGCTGCCTGGATCCCTCCCCATCAAAGGGGGAAAGAAGGGCTGGGTGCAAAGGGAGCCCCCTCCCCAAAACCCCTTTTCCATCTCTGCTTCCTTGCAATTCCAGGGATCCCCTCCCCCCCCACAAAGCCCCTTCTTCTGCACAGGAGGGTTGGGGAGGTCCTGGGCTGTGGCTGCGTTTCCCCTTCTGCCCCCATTGGGGCAAGGGCTGGGAAAGAACCTCTGGGGCTCCTGCAGATGCGGAAGAGAGACGTCCCTTCGCTGGGCTGGGAAGCTCTGCAGATCCCACTCTGCCGCCTGCGATAGAGAGGGAGGGAGGGAGGGAGGGTGACTGAGTGAGCGAGTGAGTGAGTGAGTGAGTGTGTGTGTGTGTGTGTGTGAGAGAGAGAGAGAGAGAGATTCCAGCAGAACCCCAGAACCCGTAACCATTGTTCCTACCGTCCCCATTTATTTCTATCCATTTCACTCATATGCATTGTAGGAAGTTATCACCTAGCCCTCTCCCAGAAAAATGAAATATCCTAGGAAATATTGATAAGGCAGAATATTATATTTTCTTGGATGTGAAAAAGGGAGAAACACATTTTAAACACTAAATTCCTACAGCTTCCTGCCCATCCCCACTTTGTCAATGGGCCATTAAGAAGGCCAAGCTAGTCCACTTTACATAATAAAGAGTTCTCCTCTTCAGCTGTGATGGGATTAAGGCAGGATAATAAGCCTTTACTCAACTGACCACATGGCATCTGAACTCAATCAAACCTGAATTCAAAACAGCCTAGAGGGTTGCCCCTGCATGGGCCCATGTGAGTCTGGCAACCAATCAGAATACATTTCTTACACAGGAACAGGAAACAGATAGGTGGGGCAGAACAGATTATAAAAATCCCTGCAAGCCCTTCTTCAGTCCTTCTCTTCCCTTCTCTTCTCCACCAACATTGAAGCATGTGATCACCTTTGCTGTTCAGGGCTCAGGCCATGTGGTCCTGTCCACCATTAAAACCATCTTTCCAAGCAGCTTCCATGTCTCCAGTGTCTTTTTCCCCACTTGGAGCCGAACCCAGAAGGACATTTCTCCCAACAATTCAACAATTGGCACCCCAGATGGGACTCCAAGCTAGCCTAACAAATGGATATGGCCCAGGTAAGCCTCCCATGCCGGCACAGACCCCATTGAGTCTGTGGGTGGACTTTATCTTGGCCTTAGCCATTTGGATCTAGGCTTTAAAGGGGTTTTGAGTTTGAGCTCAAAGGCTGCCTGGAAAGAAGGTGAGTACCTCTAAATTTTAATTCTCTAAAATTTAATTTTAAAGCATGGGAAATGTGTGTATGCCTGCCTGTGTGTGACTTAGTGTGTGTGAAAATGGATGGAAAAGTGAATGGATTTTTTATTTTTTGTTGTTGCTGCTGTTTTTGTCCTGTGAGAGAAAAAAGCTAAAGCCCATAAGAAAGTTAGTGAGAAAAAGGGAGGTACGCATACCCGCTCCGACAGCACCCCTCCTGGGTCACTGTGCGGCTGGTCCTCCGGGTCTCTTTCCCCAAGACTTGAAACTGTAAGAAAAGTCCCTGCGTGAAAGGGCGCGAATCGAGAGAAGGTTCCCGCGGTGAGGAACGCGTCAAAAGTCCCTCCGAAGGGCACCCCCAGAAAAGTCCCTCCGAAGGGCACCAATAAGACCCTCCGAAGGGCAAACAGAGAAAGTCCCTTCAAAAGGGCGCGAAAGGTCCTCTAAGGACGCGAAAGTAAAGTGGGGAAATACGAAGTGGCAAACCCGGCTAGGACGAAGTGAACCCACATCTAAACGGGATCATGGGAAGCGGTAGCTCGAGGGTAGCCATGGAAACCCCCCTAGGGGAGTTGTTGGGGGCCTGGGACGAAAAGCAAATGCCCGTCCTGGCCGGAATGAAGAAAAAAAAGAGCAGATTGTAGAAAATGGGCTTTGCTGAAAGATGATACAGGAAAAACTAATTTGGCTGAAAAGGTATTTAAAAGGAAATGGTGGGATTTCTTTTTTTTTTTCTCTTGTCTGTCTCTTTCTCTGTCTTCTATGTAACCACGTGGTTTTTGTTTCTTAAGATTTGTGCCTTCCCCAATTTAACTGAAATTCATGGTGGGAATGATTTTGTTTTTCCCTCTTTGTCTGTGTGTGTGTATGTCTAAGTCTTTGTGCACCCTCAAGGTAATTGTAACTAAGATGTCTCCAATCCAAAAGACAAGAATTTTAAAGTGTTCAAAGAAAGAAAGGAGTAAACTGGCAGAAATTGCCTTCGCTCAGTTTGTTGGGCCTAGAAAACTAACTGAAACTGGGAAGGGTCTTCACTTTGTGTCTGTTTTGGCCAGCAGAAACAGAGTAAAGAGATATATATATATATATATATATATATATATATATATATATATATATATATATATATATATATATATATATATATATATATATATATATATATATATATATATATATATATATATATATATATATATATATATATATATATATATATATATATATATATATATATATATATATATATATATATATATATATATATATATATATATATATATATATATATATATATATATATTTTCCTTCCTTCCTTGCCTATACCTTAAAGTAACAACCCAGGAAATGTTTGCAAGAAAAGTTTCATCCTTGCATTTATTGTGTGACTAAATGATTTTACCTGTTCATTTCTTTCCTGGAGCATGTGAATCCATACCCCATTTCTCATCTCTGATATCCCCATAATATCTGTTTATCTGCTGAGTAACTGATGCTTTTATTTTTCAAACTCTGCCTGCAAGCTATCTACCCCCCCCGCCCCTCCCTTACCTCTAATCCTCCAACAATGCCTTTTCTGTGGGGGAGGGAACCTTGTTCTCATGTCTTTCAGCCCTAGAAGATTGTACTCTTCAGGTGAGTATAGATTTTTTTTCCCTTTGGGGGGGAGGAGGAGAGTGTTGCCTTGTGTGTGCATGTATGAAATGAAGGAAATTCCTACTAAAGGTTTGCCTTCAACCTGAGTAAAAACCCTCTGCACATTTTTCTGACCAACCTACTCTATTAGTCCTAAAGTAAAAACCTGGCCTCCAGAAGGCAGTTTTGATTTAGATTTTGTCAACAAATTTGCTAATTTTCTGGCCACCATCAGATGAATCAAGGGCCCCACCCAGATGCAAATGATGTGTTAATGAAAGTCTCCATACATCTTGGATCTTTAAAAATATGCCAGCATGTGCTGGGAGCGCCAACCTAGAACCCTGGCTGAATGCAAACAATGTGTGGACAAACATCTCTGTACATTGTTTCTATACATCTTGATATTTAAAAATGCCAGCGCGTGCTGGGATATCAAGATAGAATTTGGATCTTTAAAAATTAGCCAGCACAGCTGGCAGGTCCAAATTAGAAACGAACACCCCAGGGCAGAGACAGGCATTAACAATCTAGTGCGTGATCATTTCCAGACCTGGAGGGAAGTTGAGATCCTTTAATAATAGAAAATGGAGCTCATTGGCTTATGTACAGCTCCCTGAAGTAATTGTAATAACTGCCTTGCATGAAGAAAGATGAAATGGGATTTTTGTATGTGAAATTAATGATTGCAGTGCAAATGTGAGTATGTTGATGGTAAAGTTGGTATGAATGTAGTTTGATTCCCTTTCATATAAAGAAGCAGTCAGTTACAAGGTTGTTTAATGGTATGTGTGTGTATGCATATGTGTTATCATTTCCAAACCTGAAGGGAGGGTGAGATCCTCTAATAAAAGAAAATGAAGCTTGGTGGCTTGTAAAAAAAAAAAAAAGCTTCTTGAAATACCTATGATTGTTTGGCATGAGCAAGCATGAAGGTCTGATTGCAGTATGAATATGAGTATGTGTCCCCCATGCCCCAAGGAGTGATAAGTGAAGGGATCCAGAGAACCACGTGATTGCCTGTGTGAATTCCCCCCCCCCCCCATCTTCCTTCTGGGTCATTCTTTGGAGGGAAGTAGGAAAAGCGGGGAGAATGAATGTCTGCTCATTTTACCATGAGTGTGTGTATGAAACGCCCCAGTGATACCTGTGAATGCCTCTGGGCATTCCCCCCCTCCTTCTTTCCCTCCTTCCTTTTGGGTCATTAAAGGCTGAAATTTTTTCTCCTCACTTTAACCACTTCCCCCCCCCTCTCTTCTGAGAAATTTGGAGTAAATGGGTGATCTGCTCCCGCTTACCTTTCACTATTGTGATCTTTTATCTGCATATAAAATTATGCAGTTACATTTCTTTGCTCTGAATACAATTTTGATTTTTTTTTTCTTCTGGAAATTTTTGAGGTTTAAAATGCTTAATTAAACCTATAAAAAGGAATGATTTTGAGATATTTTGCTTACATTTGTAAATGTTTTAACATACTTAATGAGAATTTGCTTCCATCTGAATGGAATTTGATATTTTGGAGTGTTGACTCAAAGTACATTTTTTTTAATTGCAATTTTTTTAAAGCTGTTCTTACCTCCCTCTTTTACACCTGAGTGCATTTTTAAACGCTTATGAGTCAAGGTGCTCTACCCTATGATATTTTATTTGTTTGTTTGTTTGCAACACAAGTTGTTGTCCCTCTTGGAAATTTACTCATCTTACTGCAAAAGTGT
The DNA here is from genome assembly GCF_964273705.1 of Natrix helvetica. NCBI lineage: Eukaryota > Metazoa > Chordata > Lepidosauria > Squamata > Natricidae > Natrix > Natrix helvetica. Next base: position 123,661,908 of record NC_138551.1, on the reverse strand, counting down.
TTCAATCATACAGGCAGTGGGAATGCCATGTTCCATGAAATTTACCTCATCTGCCTCCTGAAATAATGTTTGGATTTCCACACTTGGACAGAATGGAAACAAAGGACTGCTAGCTCAAACCATAACTCTCCAATTTGCTGCTGGTGATTGCCTCCTGATAAAACCTGACATGAGGAAAAAAAACTTAGCCAAACCTGGCACAGACTACCAAGACTGACTGACCACTCTTACCAGCCTTACCACCAAACCAAGCATGCCACCCTAGCAGACATGAAAGAACCCTGAAGGAGATGAAGAAGTAAAGACCAAAAGACTCTTTTCAATTCCCAGAAGACAGCTGAAAAGATTATGGGGAGGGTGGAATTTGATAAAGTTTTCTTTCTCTGTTTCATTCACAGAAATTTATTATGCTTTCTTCCTTGCCTCATTTATATTGTAATCAGTTTAATGTACTCATATAAGAATTGTATTTGAGAATGGCTAGCACAGCAAGATCTGAACACCTTAGATTTCTGGCTGGTGGGAGGGAAATTTTCTCCAAAATATCTGTATTTTCTGTATTTTGAAGCAGACACACACACACACACACACACACACACACACACAAAAGAGAGAGAGAGGGAGAGAGGGGGGGCTCCATTCAGAAACTATCTCCTCCACAAAGCTTTTCTTAGGTTGATTTTTTTCCCCTGGGGAAAAAAAAAAGCCTAAGCAGTGATATCTCCCGTTTAATCCCATGGGGGAGGGTCAGTTCCCCTCAGGCAATTCCCCCACTTGAAGAGTAGCAGAAAGGATCTTCAAAACTCAAACCCTGACAGTGACTCCCCCCCCCCCAAAAAAAAATGATGTTGCCCAGTAAAGCAGGACATGTTGCACTGGTGGTCTCAGGAGGAGGAATCCCAGGGCTCATTGTGTGTAGTTTTAAAAATACTAAATATCTGGATTGCACACTAGCTAATCTCAATTTGGCCTCACTAAAATAAGAGCTAGGGCAGATTAAAGAACCATCCCCTGAAAATGGGTAGCCTGTACTTCTTTAAAAGGCAGAACCATGGCTGTGAAGGATTTTTGGGATTTGTGGCTGCTTGTAACCTGTCTGGAAGCTCACAGAAAGTGATATCAAACATCTGAAAATAATTGGCATGGTAAATTGGATATTGTAAATTTCTTTCCAGAAATTGTGTCCTGGTTGCTAAGACCTTCATGGTTGAAAGCTCTCTGGGAGCCACTGAAGGGATCCTTCTGCTGTCTCTTTCAATGCTTTTCCATCAGAAAAATTAAGTTTCCCTGATCTGACCAATTTTATCTTTTGTCAAAAACATGTGCGTTCCACTCACATTTTTTTGAAAAAAAAAAAGGAGGGATTGTAGGAAGTTATCACCTAGCCCTCTCCCAGAAAAATGAAATATCCTAGGAAATATTGATAAGGCAGAATATTATATTTTCCTGGATGTGAAAAAGGGAGAAACACATTTTAAACACTAAATTCCTACAGCTTCCTGCCCATCCCCACTTTGTCAATGGGCCATTAAGAAGGCCAAGCTAGTCCACTTTACATAATAAAGAGTTCTCCTCTTCAGCTGTGATGGGATTAAGGCAGGATAATAAGCCTTTACTCAACTGACCACATGGCATCTGAACTCAATCAAACCTGAATTCAAAACAGCCTAGAGGGTTGCCCCTGCATGGGCCCATGTGAGTCTGGCAACCAATCAGAATACATTTCTTACACAGGAACAGGAAACAGATAGGTGGGGCAGAACAGATTATAAAAATCCCTGCAAGCCCTTCTTCAGTCCTTCTCTTCCCTTCTCTTCTCTTCTCCACCAACATTGAAGCATGTGATCACCTTTGCTGTTCAGGGCTCAGGCCATGTGGTCCTGTCCACCATTAAAACCATCTTTCCAAGCAGCTTCCATGTCTCGTGTCTTTTTCCCCACTTGGAGCCGAACCCAGAAGGACATTTCTCCCAACAGCATCTTTATTCTTACACTGATTGTCTTGTAAACGATTGGGGAAAAAAGCCCCGCCAGCACCATCGGTTCAAGGCAGAGGAAAGAGGGGGGGCACGTCCCCCTGGCGCCGCCTCACTGCAGGGGGGGGGAAAGAGCGAAACCCGATGGCCACGCGCGACAACCCACCCACCCCAGCTGGAGGGAAGCCTCCGAGCCTTGCGAGCATAACTCCCGGAAGAATACAAGTCGGCAGCTTCCAAGGAAAAATGGAGCATGTGCGAGAGTACATTGCCCGCAGTTCCTCCTGGATGGTGGGGGGAGAGAATTCCAGGTGGGAGGATCTGTGGCAAGGAAGCCGCTTCTCCTTTCCGCTCTAGGACTTAACTCTGGCCGCCTTTCTCTTACCTCTGGTTGGCAAAGGGAGCTGCAGTAGCCAGTGGCAACCAGTGGTCCCCACCCAGCAGACAGACAGACAGACAGACAGACAGACAGACAGACAGACACACACACACACACACACACACACACCCCACCCACCCAGCTCAAGGAAACCCTCCGAGCCTGGCACGGTAAACGCTCGGAAGATGCCGCCTAGGCAGCTTCAGAGGACAAACGGAGCATGCACAAAAGAATGTTGCCCGCAGTTGCTCCTGGATGGGAGGGGGAGGGAGAGAATTCCAGGGGGGAGGATCTGTTGCAAGGAGCCGCTTCTCCTTTCCGCTCTAGGACTTAACACCTCTCTGGGCGTGTCTCTCTTGCCTCTGGTTCGCAAAGGGAGCTGCCGTGGCCGGTGGCAACCACCAGAGGGCTCGCTCCGCAATTGGTGGGGAAGTCCTGGCAGCCTTCGAGCTTCATAAGGAAAGTGAGCATGCGCGTCTTCCTTTTGCCCATTTCTGCTTCTTTCACTCCCCAACCTGATGAAAAGTCACGGAATGGGGGGGGGATGCTTCCTCAGCTTCGCCCCCCTTTGCACCTACACAGTGACACACACACACACACCGCCACGCAGCCCCGAACTAAGAAGCTGCAAGAGGGGCCGGCAGGGAGGGAGGGGCCGGGAGGAGCATCCCCAGGAGGAGGGAGGGCTCACCACATGGCAGGCTGCAGTGGGGGTCTTGCAAGGGTTAGGGGGTCGCTGGGGGGGGGGCTTCCTATCCCTTCTGAGCCACAATCGGAGCCAGTGCAGGAATTCCTTTCCTTTTAGGCTTCTTTCCCACGTGATGCCAGGAAAGTTTGGATGCTCTTTGTGAGCCCCAGGAAGAAATCTCGCCTTTAGGGGGTCTCTGCATTGCCAGGCAGAGGGTGGGTGGCCACTGTCTCACCCCCCAAGGACAACCCAGGATTTCCCTGCAGGAGAGCAGCTGCTGGCAGAATTGCTGGGGGTTCCCTTCACGGGGCTGGGAGGGGGACGTTTTGGGACCCCTCCTGGGAGGGAGACGGATGCAAGGCTCCCCCCTCTCATTGTGTGTCTGTGTTTCCCTGGGGAATCTCACTTTAGACTGAAAAAAGGCTCCATCTGAAGGCAGCAAAGTCCCAGGAGTTCCCACCTGCCTCCATTCATCCCCTTTGTGCGCAGTTGTGTGTCTTTGTGTTAAATGGTGCTTCACCATTTGGGAAGAAGGCTGCCAAATAATTCTATAGACAGTCCTCGACTTATGACCACAATGGAGCCCAGAATTTCTGTTGCTAAATAAGACAGTCATTAAGTGAATTTTGCCCCCATTTTACAACCTTGCCACAGTTGTTAAGCGAATCTGGCTTCCCCACTGACTTTGCTCACCAGAAGGTCCCAAAAGGCCATCCCATGAGTCCAGGACACTACGACCGTCTTCACTCTTTTTTAAAGCCATTTTTCGCCGTCCCCAGGCTCCAGAGGCTTTATAGGAGCCTGGGGAGTGCGAAAAGAGCCTCCCCCGCCCGTCCGGAGGCCCTCCGGAGGCTTCAGGGACCGTCCGGAGGCTTCCCTGACACCTTCGGAGCACTCAAAACGACCCTCCGAGCAAACCAGAAGTCACTTCCGGTTTGCTTGGAGGGTCGTTTTAAGCGTTCCGAAGGCTTCAGGGATGGTCTGGAGGCTTCCCTGACGCCTTCGGAGTGTTTTAAATGACCCTCCGAGCAACATCCGGTTTGCTCGGAGGGACATTTTGAGTGCTTTGAAGGCGTCAGGGAAGCCTCCGGACGGACCCTGAAGCCTCCGGACGGCCTCCGGAGGGCCTCCGGGGGGGGCGGGGGAGGCTCTTTTCGCCCTCCCCAGGCTCCTATAAAGCCTATGGAGCCTGGAGAGGGCGAAAAAAGCATGTAAAAATGGGGGGGTCGCGCGTTGTACGCGCATGCGAATTGGGGGGTCGCGCATTGCATTATGGGTGCAGCACACCTGCACACGACCCCCCCCTGCACTCCCCCCACTTGTGGCACGCGAGCCAAAAAAGGTTCGCCATCGCTGATCTAGAGCCTAGTATTTTTTTCACTTCGTTGTGAATTTCTCCCTGTATTTCCACAGGCGGAGGGTGTGGTTGGGTCCGTGGCCTTCAATTGGACCCAATCACAAGTTTCAGCAGGCAACTATGTTAGATAGCTAGTTACAAAATCCATGTCATGTGCCCAGTGGTGGGATTCAAATGTTTTTACTAGAGGGGCTGTGGACATGGCTAGGTGGGTGTGTGACTGGGTGGGCATGGCTAGGTGGGTGTGTGACTGGATGGGCGTGGCTAGGTGGTCGTGTGACTGGGTGGGCATGGCTAGGAAGTCGTGTGACTGGGTGGGCGTGGCTAGGTAGTCATGTGACTGGGTGGGCATGGCTCGGTGGTGGTGTGACTGGGTGGGGGTGGCTAGGTGATCATGTGACTGTGTAGGCGTGGCAAGGTGGGCGTGTGACTGGGTGGGCGTGGCCAGGTGGGTGTGTGACTAGGTGGGCATGGCTGGGTAGTCGTGTGCCTGGGTGGGCATGGCTAGGTGGTCATGTAACTGGGTGGGCGTGGCTAGGTGGCATGTGACTGGGTGGGCATGGCTAGGTGGTAGTTGCAGCATTTTAGTAAGTCACGTGGTCATTAAGTGAATCCAGCTTTCCTGTGGACTTTATTGGCCAGGTCGCAAAAGGGGATCACATGACTCTAGGACACTGAGACCGTCATAAGTAAGAGTCAGTTGCCTAGCATCCAAATTTGGATCACCTGACCATGGGGCATGCTGCAATGGTCTTTAAGTGTGAAAACAGTCATAAGTCCCTTTTTCCAGTGATGGTGTAACTTGAATGGTCACTAAGTGAATCTGGCTTCCCCGTTGCTAAGAGAGACAGCTGTTCAGTGAGCTTGGACCCATTTTACGAGCTCTCTTACCACCGCAGTGAAGTTGATCCTTGTTGAAGTCAGTCAGAGGAGGAGGGTTAAGGGAAGGGGGCTCCCCCAGTGACTTTGCTTTTGCTTTGCAAAACGGAGATCACGTCACGGGACCCCAGGACGCTCAGACCGTCATAAATGCGAGTCAGTCGCTACGCATCCAACTGTAAATCACGTGACCCTTGGGATACTGCAACGGTCATAAGTGTGAAAAATGGTCAACAGTGGCATTGCAACTTTGGACAGTCACTATATGATAAGGTTTGAAGTTGAGGACTACCCGCACTGTTTTCCAATTTGATGGCAATCCTTGACTTACGACCATCATGGTCAGCCTTGACCGATGTCGTATTTCCTGACCTAAAATGGGGCCGTGTGGGGTGAGGGGGAGAAGGCAGCCCAACTGCAGGATCAATTGGGAGGGGTGGGGAGCAGAATATTAGTGGGATTATTTTCTCCATCTGAAAAGGGGGGGGGCTGTTTTATCTCCCCACCCCCACCGTCCCCATTTCCTCCACTGAGGTTCCTGGGGGAGACTTTGAGCTCCATGGAATGAGGGAGGCTGTTTGAAGACCCAAAGGAAATCCCTTCCTAGCACCTTTTTTTTGGGTGGCTTCAATTTGCCTCCCCTTTACACTTCTTCCGTTTCCTGAATACTCAAACGCTTCATCTGAACAGCTACAACAGCCCTTCAGGAGGACTTAAGACCCCGGATTCCCTCCTGATTATCCACCCCTAGAAAGAGTCTTCCTTCCGGTCTTCAGTCCGTCCTCCTCATTCCATGTAAGTCAGACCACCAGTCCAAGAGGGACACCTGAAGCCAAGACGATAGAGGTGGCTTCTCTCTTGGTTCAGTTTCCATCCGTTGCTTCTCCTTTTGCCTTCTGCTTCTTTGGAAAATGCATTGACACCCCCACCCCACCTTCTTTGTGGCAGCCCCTTAAAAGCCTGTGGCCTATCACCCTCTTGGGCAAAGCATGTCAGCCATTTCCTCCTTTCAGTGGTCCATGAAAGTACATCTATAGTATGCAGATAATAAAGTTAAAAAAAAGGTGAACAACATTTTTACAGAACTATAGAACCACAAGGAATGGCTGGGAGGGGAGGGGCCAGACGAGGCACCCCTTGACGTGAGTGACAATCAGTTGGCCACGCCCACCCAGTCATTTGACCACCTAGCCACGCCCACAGAACGGGTAGTAAAAAAAATTGAAGCCCACCACTGGGCACATGACATGGATTTTGTAACTTATTAACTAACGTAGTTAAGTTTGTATTTTAATTTGACTTCTTTTCTCTCTTTTAAAATGATGTTCAGGATCATTACAGACTGGAATGTAGGAATAGCCTTCAACATTGCTAACCTGGGAAGATAAAGTGGCTGGAGACTAGCTCCGGATAAGAAAAAAGTTTGTCTGTACAAATCGGGGTCTGCTTTATCTCTTTCTTGAACTATAAGCAACTGTGTTCCTTACAATTTATGCCCCGTTCTGATCTCAGACCTCCGTTTAATGAACGTGTGATATTATGAGATGCAAATATGTAACACATTTGAGTCAGTGGTTGGATTCAAATAATTTAACAGCTGGTTCTGTGCCCTGCTGACCATTTTAAGTATTAAAAATGACATAAACCTTATTTGGGGGGATGTCTTACATTACAGCAGGTGGCGTATAATTCAGTGCCTGGTGCCCAGATGCCCTCGCTTAAGCTTCTGTACATTTGGCTCAAACCATGGACAGTACAAATCTGATTATCTGTGTTAAGGTTATAGAGAATAGCAGACTTATCGGTATCGGAATGAGGATGGAATATATTTTATACAGTTTGTCCCAGACTCAAGCTTTGTCGTTTAACTCTTTGGTGCAGAGACTTTGGCTTCCTCCCTATGGCTGAATTAAAGTCCTATTCACCACTGCTTGAACTAACAGGAAAGTATCCCAACTTAAAACTTATTGGTCCAGTGCCAATCTATTCCACTGCAGGAATGAAGCTGATGACCAACACTACTTTTACTAACCATTTGAGTGTCCAATTAAAGAGACATTGGAGCAGAGGAAGCCATGTTACTCTACAGCAGCGATGGCGAACCTTTTTTGGCTCGCGTGCCACAAGTGGGGGGAGTGCGGGGGGGGGCGTGTGCGGGTGTGCCGCACCCATAATGCAACGCGCCCACCAGTGCGCATGCGCGCACAACACGCCCATTTTTGCATGATTTTTTCGCCCTCCCCAGGCTCCAGAGGCTTTATAGGAGCCTGGGGAGGGCGAAAAGAGCCTCCCCCGGCCCCCGGAGGCCCTCTGGAGGCTTCAGGGAATGTCCGGAGGCTTCCCTGAAGCCTTCAGAACACTTAAAACCACCCTCCGAGCAACCCGGAAGTGACTTCCGGGTTGCTCAGATGGTCATTTTAAGCGCTCTGAAGGCTTCAGGGAAGCCTCAGGACGGTCCCTGAACAGGCACGCGACGTGCATCTCCATCGCCCGGGCCCGGATTGCCTCCGCCGCGCAGCGCCTCAGGCCCGGCATTCTTGCGCCGCTCCGCCCAGCCTCTGCGCGCTTGCCAGGGCTCGCGCTTCACATCGCTGCCGCCGCCAGGACAGGCTCGGCCGAAGGGAAGTCCGTCAGGCCTCGGCCGCGCCACCCTCGCCTCCTCCTCCTCCTCCTCTAGCCACGCCATCGCAAGGATTAAGCCGAAAGGGGGGGGGAGACGGGGAAAGCGAAGGGGGCTTTGTTGTCCTCCTTCTCCTTCTCCTCCTTTCCCCCTCTGGCTCGAACGCGGCGCCGGGGCCCGGCAGGCAGCGAACGAGTCGGAGCCTGCCGACTGGAGGAAGAGGGTGAGAGGCGGGTCCTGTGAACTGCGGCAGCAGCGGCGGCAATAGTCACAACTCGGCTGCCTGCCGCCTTTCCCCTCCTTTGTCTCCCAGCCGGGGTGGCCCGCCGCCGAGTTGCGACTATTGCCGCCGCTGCTACCACCGTTCACAGGACCCGCCTCTCACCCTGTTCCTCCAGTCGGCAGGCTCCAACTCGTTCGCTGCCTGCCGGGCCCCAGCATCGCGTTTGAGCCGAAGGGGGAAAGAAGGAGAAGGAGAAGGAGGACAACAAAGCCCCCTTCGCTTTCCCCGTCCCCCCTCTTTTGGCTTAATCCTTGTGACGCCCACGCAAAGCCCCGAGGGGACGGATTCCTGTGCGGGACGCATGGCAGGAAGGCTATAGAGTCCCCCCTCCCTCCGCCGTCCAGACGGTCCCTGAAGCCTTCGGAACGCTTAAAATGATGCTCCGAGCAACCCGGAAGTCACTTCCGGTTTGCTCGGAGGGTGGTTTTAAGCGTTCCGAAGGCTTCAGGGACGGTCCCTAAAGCCTCTGGGGGGCGGTGGAGGCTCTTTTTGCCCTCCCCAGGCTCCTATAAAGCCTCTGGAGCCTGGGGAAGGCGAAAAATAGCTTTTAAAAAGATGGATTCAGATGGCCGGCGCGCGCATGCGCGCTGGCCAGCTGACAGGGCAGCGCCTCGCGTGCCCTGACGAATGGCCCCCTTTGCTTTCCACTTGTGGCACGCGTGCCATAGGTTCGCCATCACGGCTCTACAGTGTCCAAAATGAGGAGTTTTACGATTAGCAATTTTTCTCAAAAGGCAGAAGCTTTTTGTGAGCTGCATCTGATGTCATCAGAAAAGCTTCTGCCTGTTTTTAAAGGTTAGTCAGAAAAGGCAGCCAGATTCCTCCTGAAGTTAAGGAGAGCAGCCAATGTCTTTTCCCTGCCACCAAGCATCCCGGGTTGGCATGGGAACAACCCCCAATCTCTCTCTCCAAAGTGGGGATGAAAAAGGATCAGACAGATTGAATGGGAGGTTTAGGGATCAAGTTGCTCAACAGATGGCAGTAGATATAGTTCATACCTTTTTTTAATGAAAATTATCAGTACTTTTGATCAGTGACGTCATCAAAGTAAACAAACCCACGTGCTGATTACGTCACCAGATCATGCCCCTAAGCGGAAGTGACGTGCACAGCCCCCACCCTCCGGATGTGACGTGCATAGCCCTCCTCCCCGGCTGGGATGTGCATAATTGACCCCCGTGGTACAGGGTTCACAAAGGTCATAGCCCTAGCCGGATATTTGTATATTGGCCTAAGCCCATCATGATGAGTAGCCCTAACAGATAAGGCGTTGTGCAATATCCTAGCCCTATTTTTTCAGATAAGACGTGTTGAAACTTACCCCATCAGGAAAGATGGCAAGATTCTGTGTACATGATTAGTTTAACCCTAGATTAATTCTATCGACATTTAAGGGGGAGGGGGGGGTTGTGAAATAAAAAAATGTTTTTTTATTTGTAATCATTCTCCTAAGGGCTGCATTTAAACCCACATTTTTTTTTCCCTAGAAGGTATTTATTTCTAGGCAATGTTGGTTTTAATTTTTGTAGAGACAGGGGTCTGCATTTAACCCACCTTTTTTTTTTCTAAAAGGTATTTATTTCTAGGTGGATTTAAAAACATTTCTTTGAAGCCTGGGGGGAAAAAACACAGCCCTTTTAAACCCTGCAGCTGGTTTTTACCTTTGTAAAATCTAAAGACACATATTTTGCCAATTGCACACTCAAATACTCATGTAACTGTTTTGTGTTTTCCTGTTACAGGAAAAGACAAGGAATATTAACAGATATATTAACAGAAGAAGCTGACCTGAAATTATAAGGTGTGGTTATGGGATGGCTTGCTTAATTGTGTTGCATAGCAACAGAGTTTCCCCTCTCAATTGGGGTAAAGCAAGGATGATCTGTATTGGCAAACACTCAGAGTCATAAATACATACTCCTCTCTGTTTGAAATCTGTACAAAAACTTTGAGCCCATCAACTGCTTTCATTTTCCTATTTAACATATGTATTTATTTAGTATATTTATGTTACTTCACACTCTATAATGTGGAAGTATTATTACCCCCAGTATGTGAAGGGCAGAGATAAACATTTCCTCAATGAATCACACTCCTTCAATCTTGATCAGTCATTTTAACCCAAGGGGGGTAATCTGTGTCTCCCCCCCCCCAATTTAATCTACTCTGAAGAAATCAAACATTTGTCATCGAACTTCAAAGGATCTGGGGCTTTGTAGTCCTTTGAAACCGGCTCCCCACATATGAAGCTTTTAATGAGACAAAGGAGGGATGCGGAGGGTCTCACCTGGATGGGCGATAGCTGCAGCCCTTTTAAACCCTGCAGCTGGTTTTTACCTTTGTAAAATCTAAAGACACATATTTTGCCAATTGCACACTCAAATACTCATGTAACCGTTTTGAAGCCCGCCTACAGGAAAAGACAAGGAATATTAACAGGAATTAAAATGTTCACAAGAGGAAACTCAACAGGTTGCATGCAGGGGATAAGTCTTGTTCAGGCATGCCTGGGAAATGCCCTGGCATGTCACACCCACCCGCCAACCTGACCCCCTGTGATTCTGGGCATGCGCAAGAGACATGTGTGGGACATGCCCGGGCATGCCTTAACCACCCACCCACCCAGCCCACTCCCCTGTGATTCTGGGCATGCGCAAGAGCCATGCAGGGACATGCCTGAGCATGTCATACCTCCCATGATTCCGGGCATGCGCAAGGCTCACTTGTCATTACAAGAGCTGGGTAGTTTGCCTTAATTTCAGCAGTCTCTTGAAGATGGCAACCTCAGATGTTTTTAAAACAGCAGCAAAAGCCAGCATCACATGCTCTGACACAAGACCCCAACTGCCAGAATGCAACAAACCCTGTTGCAGGGGTTATGATAAAGAAAATTTTTTATTCAGACCTGTTTTGCACAGCTGCAGCATGGTGTGTTGTAATTTTAACGATGATGTGCAGAGTACTTACCGGACAGTATGTGAAACAGCGAATGATGCTTCAGTATCTCCTAGCAATGGTAAGTAAATATGTTTTTTTTTAATTATATTGTAAATGACACTGGAGTGGATAACTCACTAACAAGATGCGATTTATATTTTGCAGACTCCAAAATAATAACTCCTAGACAACAAACTCTTCAAGACACCCCAATTTTATATTCCAGTGGTAATTACCGCGGCCATAAAGCTTCTGCAGATTTTTATGATCTAGACTATAACTGGGATTCTGAGCTATCCCAGAGACCACACTATCTACCCAGTGAGCTAAAGAGCTGCAATTTGTGTAAAGACTGGTTTGCTTGCGGCTGCGGACATGATTTGTGGAATACAGACACAACGAATTGTAAAATAGCGTGTTATGCACCTCTATATTCTGCTTCTGATAGTAGTGATGAGGGCTATTTTTCTGATGGAGGGGACATGACCCTTTGAACTCTGTATAACCAATAAAAGATTGTGTTAATGTCAACGCATGATCCATTTGTCAGTGTTCTTTCAATATAATGATGCATGAAAAAGTTCTAAGCCATATTTATTATACTCCAGGATATGTAGGGAGTTATGGAGAAGTAAATACCCTTTTTCAGGAAGCTAGAAAACATGATAAAAACCTGACCATGAAGCAAGTCAAGACGTGGCTGTCAGGGCAAGATGTTTATACGCTTCATAAGCCTGCAAGAATTAACTTTCCTAGAAATAAAACAGTAGTGTCTGGCTTAGATCATCAATGGCAGGCCGACCTCAAAGATGTCTCCAAAATTTCTAAAGAGAACCAGGGAAAAAAATACATCTTAGCAGTTATCGATGTGTTATCTAAATATGCCTGGGCCTCCCCTTTATCTGATAAATCAGGGAGGGAAGTTACATCCGCCTTCCAGAATATCTTTGAAACAGGACGTGCACCCCGAAAAATACAGACAGATGCTGGTAAAGAGTTCTTGAATACGCCACTGAAGAAACTTTTAACACGTTATGGCATTCATCATTTTGTCACCCATAGTGAAACTAAAGCAGCAGTTATAGAGAGGTTTAATAGAACCCTAAAAAACAAACTCTGGAGATATTTCACAGCTAGGAATACCCATCGGTACGTGGACATTTTGGCAGACACTCTTCAGGGGTACAATAGCACTTACCATCGTAGCATTGGGACTGCTCCTAAAGCCGTAAATTTGTCTAACGAAAGGGATGTGTGGCTGAGACTTTATGGGGTAAGTTTAAAAAGTAAAAGAAAGGAAAAGTGTCTTAAGGTGGGGGATCATGTCAGGGTATCTAGACTGAAGGGGAAGTTTGAAAAGGGCTATCAGCAAACCTATACGGATGAGATATTCATTGTCAAAGAACTGGGGACAAGGGGGGAAAGAGTGGTGTATAGATTAAATGATTACACAGGTGACCCTGTAGATGGAGCTTTTTACTTTGAGGAGCTCCAAAAGGTTCCTGCTGACCATCAGCGTGTATACAGAATAGAGAAAATTATCCAAAAAAGAGGGCGGGGGAGATGCAGAGAGTTTCTAGTCAAATGGAATGGCTGGCCAGAGAAGTTCAACAGTTGGGTTAAGGCTACTGAAGTACAACATCTTTGAAATGTCAGATTTTTACATCACCCTCCCCAGCAATGCATCAGCAGAAATTTTCTCCCAAAACAAAAATTCTAATTTTACTATTCAATTAGCGAGATCGTTGGATCTTCCAGGGTCATGGGAAGTAGGTCTAGCAGAGATACAGTATCCGCATAGTTGGCACACATTAACTTCTCCTGGATATTTTGAAATTGCTAACGAAAGAAAGAAATGGCATTTTTCTTTGAGAAGCGGGTACTATAATAGCATCTGACAACTGTTAGAAAATATGAACAAGCTTATATCAAATGCCAAGGATGGACCTAAGACAACCCTACATTATGATTCAGTGGGTCGAAAAATTAATCTTAAAGGAGATGAACCGCATACCATTCTAGTTAGCGGAGAACTTGGACATCTGTTAGGTATGTTCCCAGGATTCAGCACCTTATATGTTTACACAGACATTGTAGAGCTCCAGATAGTAGGTGACTTCTATGTGCCGTTACTACGCTGTGTGCCTGTGCGGGGGCAAGACAATGATTTCATAACTGTGACCTATGACCGTCCACATTATGTGCCAGTCAGCAAACATCACATTGATACAGTTACTATAGAAATCAAAACCGACCAGGACAAAAACGTGCATTTTTATCACGGGAAGGTGATTGTCAAGCTTCATTTTAGGCCTCGGAAAAGTGAAGGATGGTTGTAAACAAGGAGCACGGGAGACCTCAAGACTACGGGACTTCTCCGGGTGCCATCCGCCAAACAGTGCCGGGGGGCGACACCCAGGAGCAGAGCCTTCTCTGTGATGGGCCCAGCCCTATGGAATGACCTCCCCCGTGACATCAGGATGATTTCCGATCTCCGCTCCTTCCGTGTACAGCTGAAGACCCACCTCTTTCAATTATCCGGCCTGGCTCAATCGCAATCGTAATTTTCCCATTCCTCCAAACTGTTTTTTAAATTGTTCTTAAATATTAATTTTATTGGGTTTTTACAATTGGGGTATTTTAAAGCAGATTTTTAACTGTCTATTGATGTACTTTGCTTCCTCCTCCGTGTATGTATGTGTGTTGTGTATGTATGTACGTTTGGTGTTGTTATATATGTTTCATGTTATATGCTCCATTGTACGCCGCCCCGAGTCCTACTTGGAAAGGGAGCGGCTAATAAATCTAAATTTATTATTATTAAATTTATTACGTAGCTTACTACAGGGCACAAGCTGGGGGAGGCCTTCCAGGCTTCCGAGGAGCCCCCATTATGTACGGGACCGGTTTAGGAGGGTTGTTCCGTGGACTTTTTCGAAAAGCAATGCCTTTTTTGAGGCGGGGATTAGAAATCATAAAGCCGCATGTGAAATCTGCTGCCAAAAACATCGCTAGAGATGTTGCGGGCCATCTTGTATCCCGTGTTGTTGAGAACGGGCAGGATGGATCAGGGCTGGTCATAGCCAGGAAGAATTACGCATTGGGCCCGCCTATTCCGTTTAAAAAGAGAAGACTTGTGAAAAAGCCCCGTCATACCAAGAGGAAACGTGCACAGAAGAGGAAACCCTGTGACAAGGAAGACATATTCTAATACATTATGGCATTTATTCATTCTGCTTCAGAGGAATGTGTTAAATCTGAACTGGATCTTTTTCAACTGGCGCCTACACAGACCAGTATTGAAAACAGTACCTATATCGAGATCCCTCCTTTATCAGCGCTAACGCCCAACGCCCACCTGGAATTTTTCATCACAGGGCATGGTGAGCATTACACCGATTTAAACAACACCCTACTGTATGTGAGTTGCAAGATTGTAAAAGCTGACGGGTCGGATATTGATGATGGGGCAAGGGTGGCCCTGGCCAACTACCCCATAGCATCGCTGTTTAACCAGCTGGATGTTACATTGGGAGATCGGCTCATTACACAGAGCCATCATTGCTATTCATATAGGGCCATAATTGAACTGATTCTCAACTTTGGTGGTGATGCGTTGGGCACCCAATTTACTTCTGGGGGTTTTTACAAAGATGATTCGGACCTCATGGAGAGTACTCTACTGACAGCGGCTGGGAACTCTGGTTTCAAAGCGAGAGCCAGACACATGGCCGGTAGTCGTAAATGGGACCTGCTTGGGCCTCTGCATAGTGATCTGTTTTTTCAAGACAGACTGCTAATTAATGGCGTAGATGTGAAAGTCAAACTCACAAGAAGCAGAAATGAATTTTGTGTGATGAAGGATGGCAATGAGAATTACAAAGTGCAACTCCTGGCTGCTTCTCTCTTTGTAAAACGTGTAAAAGTAGCCCCGGGAGTGCGTCTTGGCCATGCAGAAGCTTTGCTCACCTCCAATGCCAAATACCCCATTGATCGAGTGGGGATGAAGGTTTACAGCATTCCCGCAGGTAGTCTTGTGTGTAATCAGGAAAATCTATTTCTGGGCCAACTACCTAAACAATTAGTGATTGGGTTTGTGGACAATGCAGCTTTTAGTGGGGATTATGAAAGAAATCCATTCAATTTTCAACACTGCAATGTCAGTTTTTGCGCCCTGCATTGTGATGGCGAACAGATCCCCGCAAAGCCTCTTCAGCCCGATTATGAGCATGGTCTTTTTGTGAGAGAGTACATGCAGATGGTTCAAGCAACAGGCAAAGGCATGAAAGACAGACCGATGTTAATCAGCCGGGAAGAGTTTAACCGAGGGTATACTTTGTATTGTTTTGACCTGAGTCCTGATCAGGGATGCTCTGAGCACTATTCATTGATCAGGAACGGTAACCTCAGAGCCGAAATTAGATTTGCACAGCCCCTCCCCAACACCGTTAACATGATACTCTATGCAATCTTTGAAAATCTTATTGAAATAAGTCACACAAGGAATGTACTTTTTGATTATATGTGAGTATGGATACACAGCAGCTCCTCCACTTGTTCTCTGGAAATACTACCTTTCTAGGGGTCTACCCTTGTGACCTGTTACCCCAGAGACAAATCTCCAAAAGACCTTTTGGATTAATCGTAAACACCCATCCTCACACATTTCCTGGCGAACACTGGCTGGCCCTCTACTTCCCATCTCCCGGATATGGTGAATTTTTTGATTCTTATGGAAGACCTCCGGATAGCCATGACTTTCCTGGCTCCATAGTGATGTTTTTAGAGCAGCAAGCTGAGAAGTACACATTTCACCAACGGCAATTGCAACACCCCAGTGCTGTGACCTGCGGACAACACTGTGCGTTTTTTCTACTGAACCGTATTAAAGGAGTGACCTATGAAAATATTTTAAAGATGTACTCCAATGCTGATATTAAAAATGATCAAATGGTAAAGCTGTTTGTAAAAACTATAAAGGTTGGGAGGGGGCTTGGAATCTGTAACCGTCATCAGTGCATGCAGGCATGCATGCCTTACTGTAAAATAAAGAAAAAGACTTAAACGTTTTTACGTGTATCAGTGTTTTTATTCATTTTAAAAATTGAGCCAGTCACCAAACTTGAGCTGACTTCTAGGTTTTATTGTCCAAGGGCTAGTGTGGGTGCCTGTAAACATAGGCTTCTGAGCCCCAAAAGGTGCTGTCATAACAGAGTCGGGGCTAGCAGCAGTTTCATCCTTAACAACCAGAGTATCTTTCAACTTTTCTATTTGCTCTTTAACAGCAGTAGACCCCAACACAGAAGTTGGAACATTCACCTCAGCCATAGCATTCATAAAATCATCCCATCCTTTAGGTTTCCGCTTCTCAGTAGGGGCTCGGCGTTGCGAGGCGCCTTTCACCAAGTCTAAAATATTAGTACCGGGAACAGGTACACCTTTGTATAAAAAGGTACCGCGATCATCCCAGGTTGAGACGTCCTGGTGTTGCTTCATTTTGTTCAGCAGAAGTTCTGCATTTTTCCTATAACGAGCGCTCACACCGCTTAGGATATCATCCATAGCTGTGCCCTGTGGAGTTGGATGTGGCGGCTGTTCTGGTAATGTTGGAAGTGGCTGAGGGTGTCCCGGTGGATAAATGAGATTCAGTTTGTCCTTTTCAGACTCATTTTGCCTGGTCAGTCTTAGATACCTCTGCAGTACAGAATTGTAGAGCTTAATCTTGTCATCCTCACTCAAATCAGGCCTCTGAAGGATGTTGCGCATCTCATCATCCAACCGGTTAGTGGCTGTAGTCCCCATAGTAGGCGTCCTGCCCTGTAGCTGCTCCATCTGATGACGCGACACCAGATACATTTTCTCGGCATGGTCCATGGTTTAGCCTGCTAACAGGCTAGTCAACAGAGGAATAGCCGCCCCTAGTAAGGGCCCTATAAAACCACCCGACTGAAGTATGATCTGCTTCTTCTTTTTGAGTGAAACCTTTCTATCACTCAACTTTTTAATGACACCCTTCTTACTCTTTAGAGACCGGAATTGTGAAGGTTTCAGAGGAAGATTTCCTTTTAGGGTATTCAGTGCTATTTCTGCTATTGACCCCACCAGGTCATTATTAGCATTGCATAAGATGGCTTTTCTCTGTCTTGGTCCGGCCTTTACTAAGATTTTTAAAAGCCCCCAATTTCTACGTAACCTCTCTGACATCTTAAATGAACTAGCACTAAGGTAACCGAGCTACAACTTTTTACTCTTCTTTTTCATTGTGTAAACAGTAGGCCAATCAGGGGGAAAGAGACCTGTTCTTAGCCTATAGGATTCTGGAGTGGTGGCTGACAAATCTACTAATAGGTACCCATGTGGTTTGTGAGTGGCATCTTGGAATACTTCTAAAAAATACTTTGTGTTAGTGGGGTACATCTGCCTGGCCAGTGGGACAATTTGCATCTGATCACGGGGGCTTTTGAATAATACCAAATATTTGGAATTCAGAGCTATTGTCCTCATTTTCTTACCTTGAAAAAACAGGTTTTGTAGTATGAGAATAATGCTCAGGTTTCTGTGATGAACGTA
Organism: Natrix helvetica; assembly: GCF_964273705.1. Taxonomy (NCBI): domain Eukaryota; kingdom Metazoa; phylum Chordata; class Lepidosauria; order Squamata; family Natricidae; genus Natrix; species Natrix helvetica. The sequence continues at coordinate 123,644,220 of NC_138551.1, read as the reverse complement.
CTGTGTAAAAGCCTTCTCTATTTGGTCACTGTCACCGGCAGATGCCATGAGATCATCTATCACAGCTAGAGTTATTTGATTTGGCGGAAACAAGACATCATCTTCAAAAGAAGACGGTAGACCTTCCATAAACTTAATATAAGGGAATTTATTAAGCAGATCTTTGTACAGAGGTTGCCAACAGCTATAAAACCATACAATATTTTGAGGACTTTGAGACAATACCGCATCGCCATGTTCTAACATTTGTTTGATAAAAAAAGATTTGCCAGAATTGGATGGTCCACTTATAATACAGGAAAAAGGGTGTACAAATTGTGCAATGTTTTCCATAATCCTTAATAACCGTAAGGCAGTGTACAGTAATCCTCACTCTTTAATAACCTTTTATTATACACTACTTTTAGAGTTTTTCGGAGGACCCTTGTTTCTAGGGTCCACTGTTTCTTAATCCTGACAATCCCCAACTGTTCTACCCTGATCTCTTTTTTTCTCTCTGCATCACACAGACAATAATCGTCTACCAAATCTTTCAAACTGTCAAAGTTAACTTTACTGCTATTACCACAATTTAGTGTGATTCCCTTCACCTTTACCACCGCTTCACCGTTGGACAAAGCATAAGCATACGTTTTGGGGCCGGCCGCAACAAACTCTGTTATCGTAGTGTTTGGTGGAATTTCGCTTGTCAGTTGTCCTAAATAATCACCCAAAGGGGGTGTCCACGCCCCCTCTCTACTTACAAAGATGACTGAATCGGTGTCATGGTACAGACACCTATCACCCAGCCCCTCCAGTAGTCTGTATAATTCCAGCCGTGCATAGGCGGTCGTAAAGCTGGCAATGAATACATTAGTGCATGAGGATTTGGTGGGGTGGTTCTTGGCTGTTTTCCACGTCACGACGGCTGTCTCTGTATCCACAAACTCACATGAGGAAACATCATAATAGGGTACAAAAAGATATTTGAATAATTCCTCAGGGTTTGTCACCACTGATGTGGTCAGGTGGTTGGTGCTCTGGCCAAACTTGCCCCACAGCGAATTTAAAAAGAGCTTGGCAATCTGTCTTTTAGCAGGATTTACTTCAATGTGGTCACGTCGTAAACGGACACCTTCCATCTTTTCGTAATCCTGAATATATTGCTCTTTATCCTGATCTGTTTTGCACCATTCAGGGTAACCACTGGCCTCCTGTTTCTGTCTAAGATGCATGTTCATATATCCTGAAAATAGCTCATTTGAAGTTCTTTCAAAATGCCAGACCTCATAGATTTCAACAATTCTGTAACCTTTTTCTAAGGCTACATTCAATTCAACAGTACACCATGTCCCCGTCAGAGCTCTTTCCTCATCACTGTGTTTACAGGGGGATGTTTGCAGCTTTTCTGTGCAGGTTGCGCACAAACTAAACATTAATTTGCCCCCTGATTTGTGAGGTAGGACTGGGAAATAGAGATTCCTTGGCGGGTACACTTTGACTTTGACTAGCCCAAAATATTGCTTTATGTCCCCAAAGTTTTGATAGATGATTTGAGGGTGCCCAACTGGATACTCCTTGGTCTTATTCACAAAAGGGTACAAACTGGTGAAATCGTAGTATAAGATTTGTTCACCAGGTTTTGGTTTGTAGTACAGACATGTAGCATTTGTTCTACCACCAAAAAAAGCATCTCGAGGATTCAAAGGAGTTGGGAGCTTATTCTCGACTAGAAACTGCTTCAAAGAGGTGTCATCCTCCACCATGGCCCGCCATTCATGTTCCCAGATGCTGCGCACAGCATAACCCTGTGCCCTGAGGTACTCTTCTTTAATCCTAGTACGGCTGTGCAGGCTGCCATATGTTGAATCAAGTAATTTGTTGAAGTCTTTTTCAGAGTAGCAGACAGGGCACCCATGAAAAAAACAGCCATGAAATTCAAAAGCCGTGGGGGTTCCATTTATGACAGCAAAACCATCCAAAAAATATTTGCCCACTTTCTTTTCACCGCCCTTCAGAGCATGTTGAATATTGAGCTTCTCAGTGTGTTCTATATGCAACAACCATTGAATCGCTGGAGCTGAATACCTTTTCTGTGTATTGTGATAATTGTCCAAAGGATCTAAAGCAATGGTATTGCTTTTCAAATACATGAACCGGTACTGAGCCATGCATACAGATGCCAATGTGATATATTGGAAGGGGTCAATGCATTGAATCTCCTCAACAATATCCCCCCTGACCCCCCAGTGGTACTCACGCTCAGTCATTTTCATCACTTGATCCCTAAATCGAATGCAGGCCTCTCTTAATATATCTACATCCTGTCTGCAATAGTAAGCCAGAGCCTTCTTTAGTTTAAACACAGTACCTCTATTAGCAGTGTGCCATTTCAGGAATTCTTCTCTCTCCCCGGGCATCATGGTTTCTGGGCTGTAATACTTGGTTTCAGGGAGTGGTCCCACGTAGTCTTGATTGGCCATTGTATTGAACAAGTGGGGGAAATATCCTTTGCAGCCTTGAAACCCCATAGCTTTTGGTAATTTGGATAATTTAAGTGGTAGAAATGACAGGCTATCGATAAACCGAATCTTATAATCTGGAAGGGTAATACACAGAAGTTTTCCCCCCTGACTTATAAGTTGAACCCTAACCTTTTCACGGATCAGCTGCCTCAGTATTAGGTACCCATCATAACCTTTGGAGTTGTGTGCGATAAAAGTACATCCTTTAAACTTATGATTTATAAATTTCTTTACAAACTGTTCTAGGCATCTAATACCATAACAATCCCACCTCACAACATCTTTATCATCCTCATCCTTCAACATATCCCTGGCGCATGTATAATTAGGTATATGTGTGCCTGTTTCTTGGCAGCATTCAAAGTCATAAATGATGTATCTTTCGCCAATTAATGGTCGGTCCAACGATTTTAGAAAGCATAAATGACCTTCCAAGCTTTCAACCTTCTCAGAGCACTGCCCACACTTGACTTCCTTGCACTTTTTGTGTGGGGTAAAGACATAAACCCCACACGTTTCACAATATTCCTTATTCTTACAGTCTACTTTTCCCTCCTTAGCGAGTTGTGTGTGCCTTTCAACACATTCCTTAGACCGACAATGCACTTTGCACCTACAGCAGCGCATCTTCTCCACCTCAATCTGCTGACATTCTTGCTTTAGGCAAGCTCTGCAAATATATTGACAGCCATGACAAAATTTGTGGTGGTAGGGCGTGTGGCAGAATTTACAGAAATAGCGTTCACCCAGAAAGCCCTTGATATTTTTTATACCATAGTAATGCTTGTTGTGTAATAATATAAATACTATTTTTTCTTGCTGTGGGCAACCTGTGACAAAAAACCGCCACCCATCCTGCATATAAAACAAGATCTTTATAGTGACCTGTAAATGTTTTTCAAAGATGTGTATCTGGGAAAAGTCAATCCTGTTTTCTGTGGAAATACCCAGTCTGCTGTGAAGTTCCCTGGCCCTGGTAATAATTTCTTGATTTCTAACATCAGCACCTATCAGACAGAGCAAACAGCTAGCAAAACAAAGAAATTCGCCTTCCACATTGAAATCTACTAGGTGCTGTCTTTTTTTCTCCAGTACTCTGGTGAGTAGCAAAGTGTTTAACTTCCTAAGCCCTCCTCCCTCCTTGTTCTTCACGATGGTAACAACTAATTGCAAATTACCCCCCCCCCCACAATATCTCAGCCTTACTTTGAAGCAGATTTTCAACACTGGTCAGAAAATCATCAGCATTTAAATCATTCACACACCTCCTAAGAGAAAAGAGAGGATGGTTTAAACCCTCTGCATCCAACCGGAGTTGAACAAAATCATTTGGGCCTATGTTCATAGCTACATTATTCAAAAGAATCTGTAACACATTATGAATAGCCTCTATAGCAACTACAAAGGACCGGATTTGGTCAAGATTAACAAATCTGTATCGCTGATAGTATTCCACAGCTCTGAAATTTCGGATAGGATTTTCCCATGCCTGCACCATATCCAGATAAACATTGTTCATATTCTGAGAGTTTGCAGAGCTAGAGGATTGTAGCTGAGGCATAGAATGGCATGTATCTTCTTCTGGTTGAGAGACAATCATTGAATCATAACTAACACTGTCTGCTGGGGATGCAGGAAGTCCGGTGCCATGCATTTTTGCTTTTTTTGCAGGACGGCTCTGGTTAAACAAACAAGCAAACAAACAAAAAGTTATCGCCAACATAATAAAGTAATGCCAACACACACACACACACACCTTTAGTTTCTAAAAATAATACTAATAGAGTTGTAGCTGGGTGAAATGGTAGATATTATACCTCCTAACATCATTCGTGTTGTGTGGCTTGTGGAAGGCTGAGGGGTCATGTTATGTGGGGACCCCTGGGGTTCTGCAGGAATTGTGAGATCCACGAATGGCTGATCGTCCTCCCATTCTGGAGGAAAAGAAAACACCCCAATAGTCAGAATTGTTGCAGTATGTTTATAAGAATCTAAATATATGAAAGTATGAAAGATAAATACCTTCATATGCCCTCAAACATTCTGAGTCTGTCAATTCATTCTAGTGAAAAACAAACAAACAGTCAAACAAACAAGCAAGAAAGCAAGAATGTTATAAACACATTTTACATCTAAGAGGGGTCAGTGTTTCAAAAAAAAAATAGCCATAAAACTACTTACAATTGTAGCTCCCATCAAACATTCTGAATCTGTCAATTCATTCTAGTGAAAGAAAATATTCAATCAAACAAACAAGCAAGCAGGCAGACAAGAACTCTATAAAAACCATTTTGCATCTAAGTGTTTCAAAATTAGGCATAAAATTACTTACAATAGTAGCTTCCATTCTGAATAGGGGTCTTCTTAGCAGCTCAAATTGATCCAGAGGTATGGTTATGCCTGAAACCAGTAAACATGACTAGACAAGTATCGGTCCTACTTTTATACACCCTGGTGACGTCACAAATTAATCACATCAGAAAAGGGGAGTTCTTCACACCTTTTGCAAAACTGCCCCCCCTGTCTATCCGGAAGATGCAGTTGAATAGAAGATAATGTTGCAAATTAATCCCGTCAGAGTTGGTGAGTTCTTCAGACTTTTTGCAAACACTGACCAGCCCTCCCCTGCCCCAACCAGCATAGGAAATCCCGAATGAATAACATCACATGAGCTTTCATTAAACTGTATCTCTGTGTTTAACATCTGACAAGATTAAACAGTAGGGTCAGCAAAAGAAAAAAACGTAATGCACCTTTCATGTGTTTTGTAAAGCACATTTTATTATAAATTTCATAGCTTTAACAGTTTCTTGTAATTAATTTCTGTTACATTCTGGCATATGATCCTCTTCAGAGCCAATGGCAATTCAGCTTCAATCTTTGACATTAATGACAGTGGGTTATGACTCTTCTCGATACACTGTATGAATGTCTTGAGATCACCAAGTGTATCCCGGGTGAAATATAATTTATTCACTTTGTCAGTAATACTGATGATGATCCAGAGAACATGCGGCATAGAAAGCCGAATACATAATTTGTTAATAAGTTCGGTTTCACTGTTTCCATCTACAACATCTTCTGATTTTAAACATCCCATTAAACAATGATGTATTATTTTAATAACACATGCTTTCAGAACTTGTGACATGCTGACATTTTGAGGCTCCACTGTTTCTAAAACAGGAAATAAGATAGAATTAGATTGGGATGTTTCAACTAAGCAAAATAGTGTTTTCTTAATTTTTATATTGCCTTACCATTTGATATTTTGCAGAACCTGCAATAACAAGGCTTTATAAGTTCATTCTCTTCAATGAATCCAGGTCTTTTTCTTATTCTACGCCAACGCTTCGGAGGTTTGGGGGTCAAATTTATATCAAACAAATCTCCATCTGAGGTTGCCATCTTCAAGAGACTGCTGAAATTAAGGCAAACTACCCAGCCCTTGTAATGACAAGTGAACCTTGCGCATGCCTGGAATCATGGGAGGTATGACATGCCCAGGCATGTCCCTGCATGGCTCTTGCGCATGCCCAGAATCACAGGGGAGTGGGCTGGGTGGGTGGGTGGGTAAGGCATGCCCGGACATGTCCCACACATGTCTCTTGCGCATGCCCAGAATCACAGGGGGTCAGGTTGGCGGGTGGGTGTGACATGCCAGGGCATTTCCCAGGCATGCCTGAACAAGACTTATCCCCTGCATGCAACCTGGTGAGTTTCCTCTTGTGAACATTTTAATTCCTGTTAATATTCCTTGTCTTTTCCTGTAGGTGGGCTTCAAAACGGTTACATGAGTATTTGAGTGTGCAATTGGCAAAATATGTGTCTTTAGATTTTACAAAGGTAAAAACCAGCTGCAGGGTTTAAAAAGGGCTGTGTTTTTTCCCCCAGGCTTCAAGGAAATGTTTTTAAACCCACCTAGAAATAAATACCTTTTAGAAAAAAAAGTGGGTTAAATGCAGACCCCTGTCTCCACAAAAATTAAAACCAACATTGCCTAGAAATAAATACCTTCTAGGGAAAAAATGTGGCTTTAAATGCAGCCCTTAGGAGAATGATTACAAATAAAAAACATTTTTTTATTTCACAACCCCCCCTCCCCCTTGAATGTCCATAGAATTAATCTAGGGTTAAACTAATCATGTACACAGAATCTTGCCATCTTTCCTGATGGGGTAAGTTTCAACACGTCTTATCTGAAAAAATAGGGCTAGGATATTGCACAACGCCTTATCTGTTAGGGCTACTCATCATGATGGGCTTAGGCCAATATACAAATATCCGGCTAGGGCTATGACATTTGTGAACCCTGTACCACGGGGGGTCAATTATACACATCCCAGCCGGGGAGGAGGGCTATGCACGCCACATCCGGAGGGTGGGGGCTGTGCACGTCACTTCCGCTTAGGGGCATGATCTGGTGATGTAATCAGCACGTGGGTTTGTTTACTTTGATGACGTCACTGATCAAAAGTACTGATAATTTTCATTAAAAAAAGGTATGAACTATATCTACTAAGGGAGCTAGATCAATTCAATAATTTTCTATTTTGAAACATATAAATATTTTCTTTGACTCCTGCATACTATCTAAGTGGAAAGAATATCTCCTTTCAAATAAAATAAACTTTAACAATTCTTCCAATATCATAATGTATTATATCTCAGGCATTTACATTTATTCTGGCTGTGAGATGCTCCTTTGTGTTCAGGTCTGGCCTCAGGAGGATAATGTAACACTTGGGGATGAAGATGCAGCCCAGCAGACCAGCACTGGAGGCCAGGATGGAGAAGACCTGAACAGCCACCATGTATTTCCCTTTGGTGCTCAGGTAGGTGGGCACAAAAGTCACCCAGACACTGCAGAAGACCAGCATGCTGAAGGTGATCAGCTTGGCTTCGTTGAAGGCCCCAGGCAGATTCCTGGCCAGGAAAGCCACCATGAAGCAGATGGCAGCCAGGAAGCCCATGTAGCTGAGGGTGACGTAGAACATGACAACAGCCCCTTCGTTGCATTGCAGAATGATCTCTCCAGGCTGGGAGTGGAGATCAGAGTCAGGGAAGGGGGGAGAAGCTCCCAGCCAGATGGAGCAAATGATAATTTGGACAGCAGAAGAAGAAAGGATGATGGAGTTGGCCAAGCTCTTCCTCAACCATCTCTTCACTCGGTTTCCTGGTTTTGTGGCCAGGAAAGCCAGCACCACTGTGATGGTTTTGGCCAAGAGAGAAGAAACAGCAACTGAGAAGATGATGCTGAAGACCGTTTGTCGGAGAAGGCAGGTGGCTTTCCTTGGTTGACCAATGAAGAGAGAAGGAGACAAGAAGCAAAGCAGGAGGGAGACCAGGAGGATGTAGGAGAGGTCCCGGTTGTTGGCTTTGACAATGGGAGTTTCTCCGTATTTAATGAAGATAATTAAAACAAGGACTGTAGTTAGGAATAAGAGTAGGACAAAAGAGACCAGGATGATGCCCAGATGTTCTTCATAAGACAGGAAGGTTACAACTTTGGGGAAACATTGGACTCTGGCCTCATTTGGATATTTGTCATCTGGACACTTGGTGCATTTTTCTGCATCTGAGAAACCAAAAATCAATTTTCTTTAATATTTCATTCCTTTTATTTTTCATTAAAAAAAGCATAAGAAGGATGTAATTTTTTTAAAAGTAGCTAGGTATATGAAGTTGAGGAAAGTCCTAGGGCGTTAATTATTTCTGGTGTAATGTGTAATGTAATTCATAGGAAGCTACATTATTACAGGTTAATAATGAATCATATAATCTTTTTATACAAATATTTAGAGTCCCGCCACATGGCAATTAATATCCTGGACTTAGAGGATACCTACAGTATCTTTTAACATCTGGAAGCTATATGGAATTCAGGAGAAATTTCCTAACAGTGACAACAATTAACCAGTGGAACAGCTGACCTCCTTAAGTTGTGGGTGCTTCAACATTGGATGTTTTTAAGAAGAGACTGGACAGTCACTTGTCTGAAATGGTATCAGGTCTCCTGCTTGAGCAGGGAGTAGCACTAGAAGACCTCCAAGGTCCTTTCCAGTTCTACTCTGATTGATTGATTGATCTACATGACTGGCAGAATATTTGTGCAATGAGTTCCCCCCATAACTATCCACAGCACCACATTATGGACCAGTGACACCTTCTCAGTGATCCTCAAGAGGAGGATGCAATTTACAGTGAATTGCAAGGTCTTTCAGAACGTGGACCTAAAACAATTCATCAAGTTTCAAAGAACTCAGGTGTTCCTAGAAAGGTGAATTTAGCAGCACATATCCAGTCTAGAAAGCAGGAGAGATGTTTCCTCTGCTATTAGTGAAGCTTGCCCAGTCTGCCACCCCCTCCTCCCAACTCCTCCCAACCCCTCCTTCAAAGACTTTTTGATTTACTTTCTTTTAGATAAGAAATTGTGCATGTTAGAAATTTAAAAAAAGGTGAGCTTGTGTCTTTTAACTTGCACTTTCATGAAAACGTTCTGGATGGATCCAGTTCCACAAAGCCTCCCATTTTCCTCAGGGTGACCCACCTTCCTGAGTGGAGAAGGTCCCCTCTGGACAAGGAATGCAGTCATAGCAGCAAACTGGCTCTCCTTCTCGAGCCCTCTTGACAAATCCAGGATGACAATTTTCCGCACAGTTGGACTGAGGCAGGGACTGAGCAGAAAAATTGAGAATGCCAAAGAAAATGTATTAGTAGTCAACATTCATGAAAATAGAGATAGACACTGACATTAGCCAAATAGCCTCTGGTCTTCATGTAAGTAAATATGAAATACCTGACTACTACTAAGAAGATGCAGGAAGTATAACTAACTACTGGCAGATTCAGTTCCTCCCTTTTGCTTTTGGCATTTAACATTACAATAAAGTACTTTTCTACTTAATAAAGTCAGCAGAGATGGAATTGAAAAAAGATTTACATACAATGATATATTCGTATTAAAACTGAGAATAACATTTATTGTAACAGATTTCAGAAATTTCTATTCCATTAGATTTTTCAATAAAGAATAAAACTGTGATGAAGAAAGAAATCTCTGACCAGTAAGATCTTGAAGGATTTCCATAAAACATGTCAAAGCCCCTTCACTTAGGTCCCGTCTGTTGAAAAACTTCCATTAGATGACACCAACTGGCATGGAAGGCCAACCACACTGGAGACTATAAGCTTTGCCCACTTGAAATGGGACCTCAGGCTTTGGAAAACAGAGAAAAGACACCAAAAGTTATCCCACCTTATTGAGCAACTTTAGCCGTGAAAGGGCATCTTCTTTGACAGAAAGTCTCTGTCTTTTAAAATACGCGAGAATCTCTTCCACAACATCCTTCTTGGGGAGAACCAAGAAGCCCCAAATGCCTAGATCGGCTCTTATCTCTCCATTTTGGTCCAAGTATAGTTTAAACTGGGAAATATTCCAAAATTCATTCTTCTCCAGAAAGGGATGAAACTAGAATGGGAACATCCAGGAATTTGAAAAGCAGAAAACTTTGTTTCTTATCCCACATTGAATTTTTCTTCTACAATTGTCTAACCTCCAAATATGGCAAAATAGGATACAAATACTGCCAATATCTTCATAAGTGAATGAAAAAGTTTGAGAAAAGTTTGTCAATCATTTAGTGACAAAATATAAAGAAAATATAATCGACACAATTGGTCAATTTTAGGGAACATTCTAGAGCAAATGGCAAATAAAATGAACAGAGAAATAAAAGATGATCCTTAAACTCTTTGAAAACAACAGGTTTCCCAGAAAGCATGGGTTGATCAAGAAGAAAGTTGTCAGGCTAATTTTCTCCCTGGTCATCCTGATGGAAAACATCTCTAAATGTCCCAATTCTACTTGATTATAATGCGACATTAAAAAATTTTATTGGAAGATCTGAAAGAACAAATCTCCCACCAGCTCTTTTCTTAGTCTGAAAAGTTAGTGAGTATCCTGAGTTTCTTTCTCTCCCATTACGCAGCTGCAGGATTCTCCCCTCTTATCTGATCCTTCCCTAGGCAGCCTCTCTTCCTCTCATCCCAAAAATCATTCTCACACATCATTACACTTCCTAAATAGATTATGGGAACTCTGGTGATATCACTGGATTTTAGTAAAGGAGTCAGAAATAATTTTGCGATAGGATTAGAAGCCTGAGGGGTGGATGATATGATAACTAAGTGGATAAAAACTGTCTTCAAAATGATACTCAAATAATTTTAACCCTTTTTAATCTTTCTTATGAAACCTAAAAGTGATGGATACAAATTTGCCTTTGGTCATCAATTATTCTATGTTGTCATTAATACGGTAATTAATATGATCTTAGAGTAAGCTAATTTGATGTGATTTAAAGAATATAAAGTCTTTCCACTTAGAAGCCTTATTTGAAACTTCATTTTAAAAGTTTAATAAAATAACAATGGTTTAAATCAATTAAAGGCGATAATCAGAAGCAAGCAACAATTGTTGAATCGGATGGATTGGATGGATGGACTGGAATTTAATTTGCTGCTGGCATCCCTGAAGGAGGAGTCTGGTTTGAAGGCAGGCTGCTTGGAGATGGCTGGAGAGGCCATGGACCCTGAAGACTCAAAGTGGACCGAATGGATGACTGATAAAATGGATTCTTTCAAGAAGATTGAGGGAGATTGGGGAATGGAGTTGCCATATTTAACTGGAAAACAAGTCTTAAGAGTTGTGTTTGCATTTACAGGACATCCTATAACTTTGGGGAATGGAAAGCAGTTGTTGGGAAAGATTCTAATTAAAAATTTAAGGAAATGTATTTTTATTATAAGAATCAAACAAAGATGTTTAACCCTGGACAGATTATGGATGGATCACAGGTAATGATTGTGTTGGTCTGTGGTAGAAATTTTCTGTGAGTGAAATACAATAGCAGATAACAGACAGTTTTTAAGTTTTGAAATTTAACTTTATTGTTGGATTGCCTGTTAACTATGTTTTTTATTTATTTTATTTTTTTTAAACAAAGTTTTATTGGTTTTTCAAATATTTAGGGAAGGTATACAAAATAGGTATACAATTTTTTTTGGCAACTTCCAAACTGTTGGTAGAGATCCCAGCACGATACTCACATATTTAACATCATACAAACAAAATTATAAAAGAAAATAGTAGACCAAATCTTACTCTATATTGTTAATCTTGTGTTCCTACATGTTTCTCTTTGTCCTTTTCTAATATATCACTAAATGCTATTGTTCCAGATAATTTTATTTTTGTGATCTGAGCCTTTTCGATATTGCTTCTTCTTCTTCTTCTTCTTCTTCTTCTTCTTCTTCTTCTTCTTCTTCTTCTTCTTCTTCTTCTTCTTCTTCTTCTTCTTCTTCTTCTTCTTCTTCTTCTTCTTCCCTGTCCCCAGAGAGAGCCTCAGTGCCCCCCTCCTTTCCATCTTGAGTCTTACTATCCTGTGTTTTACTGTCTCTTTCACTACTCCCACTCAAATCCTCCTCTGAGAGCGGAAAATTCTTTTTAATAAAGGCATCCGCCTCTTGAGCTGTATTAATTCTGATCCTATTTCCCTCCCAGAAGATTAACATCCCCTCTGGTATCAACCATTTAAACCAAATCCCTTTTTCATATATATTTTTGATAGAGAGGAATATTTCCTCCTTCTATCTCTTATTTTTTTCAGGATCTGTTTGAGAATGGTGATCTCTTCATCTTTGTATTTCAATGGTCCCTCCCTTTGGGTCGCAAGTACCTCATTCCTTGTGGATCTCCTGACAAATTTAACATGTATCTCCCTTGGAACATTGTGTATTCTAGCATACGCTGAGTTTATCCTATATACCAGATCCATATCCCACCATAATTGTTTTTTTATCTCTCTTGAGATAATCTGCTAAGATTGTACTCATAATATCCTTAAGGTTTTCGTTCTCTGCTTCTGGTAGCTTCTGGAATCTAAGAAAAAAGGACATTCTTTCAAATTCTACTTTTGTCTGAAAATTTTCCATGTCTGTGTTTCCCTTGTGCATTGTTTTCACTTCTTCCCCCAGCCCCGCCACCTCTAACACCAAAATTCGCTGTGTATTTCCAGCTATATGTTCTTTAACCACTCTGAGTTCTTCTTTGACCTCTGCCCTCATTTGATTCTGTCCTTTCATAAGTTCTTTAAACATTTCCATAACAGATAGTTCCTTTGGGTCCTCTCCAGCTGCTCCTTTCTGCAACATTGAAGAAATCTTAGTCTGTTGCATCGTGGGGCTTGGGGCAGCAGATGAAGGGGCTGAGTGAGCCTTGCCGGTCGGAGGTTTCCTTGCAGCCATTTGTTTAAATTCAGAGATGCAAGTCTTTACCAGGAAAGGTGATGTCAGAGGGTGTCGCAGCTTCACTGGTCTCCAAAGGAAAACAATCACAAAGGCACCCAATTTACAGTTCCAGGAGTAAAATACACCAAAATGAAAGAGAAAAGAAAGTCAGCCGATGATCAGAGGATCCACACACAGGGGGAGGTCCCAGTTTCCCTTTGGGAGAGTAAACAATCAATCCACTTTTCTTTTCTTTTTTTTAATAAAAATTTTATTGGTTTTTCAACATTTATAGGGAAAAGGGTAAATGGACAGGTATACAAATTTTGGCAGTTGCAAAATTTGGCAGGCGTCCCTCCCTCTATACTCATAGTATACATTTATATATAATGCATTGGTATATAATTGATTACAATCAGCATATTAGTTCTATTATTAAATTCAATCAGATTAGACATTACAGTATAAAATCCAGATATAATTCCATTATCACTTTCGGTCAGTTTATAATAATATGATTTTCTTGTTTATTTTTGTGATCTGAGTCTTCTTGCTATTGCCCCATCTCCCTCCACTGGCAGAGCTCTGGCCCCTCCCGTGTCCTGTGTGTCCGTTGTAGTGTCTTGTGTTTTTTCTAGGAGTGTTTTGTTTTTTTCCATAAAGGCCTGCGCCTCTATGGGTGAATTAATTCTGATTCTTGTCTCCTCCCAGAATATCAGCATACCTTCAGGCATCAACCATCTAAACCACACCCCTTTCTGGTATAATTTATTCGCTAATTGCGAATAATTCTTCCTTTTTTCTCTAATCTTCTTAGGGATCTGCTTCAGAATGGTTATCTCCATATCATGGTATGTCAATGCTTGCCCCCTTTGTACACCCAGAATTTCATCTCTTGTGCTTTTTCTAAGAAATTTAATGTGAACCTCCCTAGGTACATTGTGTGTTCTAGCATAAGCTGAGTTCACTCTATAAACCAGGTCTATATCCCACCCCATCTGTTGTTTTTCTTTGTGTGTGTAGTCAGCCAGGATGTTTGTCATGATGTCCTTTATGTTTTCCCCATCTTCTTCTATAACATTTTGAAATCTAAGGTAATAGGACATTCTCTCAAATTCTATTTTCATCTGTTGGATGTCAAGATCTTTGTTCCCTTTCTGCACAGCTTCTACCCCCCCCCCCTCACCTCTTCCACCCCCCCTTCCACAAGATTCAGTCTTTATGAGTTCTTATATATTTGGGCTTGATTTTCTTTAATTTCATCTTTCATTTCCCTTAGCTGTTTCTTGATTTCCTCCTGGCCCTGTAAAATTTGTTGAAGCATTTGTTGAAAGTCCATCTCTGTAGTCTTAGGTTGCATCAGTTCTGATATCTTTGACTGTGTGGCTGGACTGGATGTTGCGGATGTTGGAGCAGAAGTAGCAAAGCCAGGTTTTCCAGGAGGTGGTCTTTTAGATGCCATCCTTTATAACGTTAGAAGTTCAGTCCATATATAAGATAGACAGTTAGAAAAGAAGGGTAGCCAGGTGAGTCTCGGGAGCAGAAGAGCCAGGCAGAAGAGAGTCTCTCTAATAAGTCTGGCAGTAGATAGAAAGTTTCCCCTAGGAAGTTTAAAAAATACCAATCCACAAGAGATTCCTCTGGGAGACACGGAGACAAAGACCGGAAGCCTGAATTTTAAAGGTGGAGTCAAGTTTCACAGTTCATAAAGACAACGGAAGTGTGCCATCTTGCCCTGCCAGTTTTGGGCACAGAGGCATAACAAAGTTTTAAAAAGTTCCAAAAGTCCTCAAATCACAGTAATATGTAGAGATAAGTTGAAGAGAAAATCATCTCAGCCTGGGTGAGGCTTCATTCGTTGGCTCTCCCCCCTCCTCCTTCCCCGGGGGCTGAGAGCAGAATTGTTCCTCGCCGCTTGTCCAAGGGGGGGGGGAAACCCCCCTCCCTCCAGCCGCGCCTCCAAAATGCTCCGAAAGTAAAAATCTTTTTAAAAAGCTGAATAGTTCTTCATGCAAAGTAGGGAATGAAGAGAGAAGCAACCTCACCGCACTGCAGCCGCTTCCTTCTATTGTTGCATTCTCCAGTCGGCTTATAGCGAGGCGCGAGGCGCGAGGCGCAGAAACGCGAAGCGCCCTCCGAGCTTGCTCCCCGGTGCCTTGGGCGCGCGCGAGACCTCCCGCCGGCCGCCGCCGCTGCAGGAGTCCTCCGCGATGCCGCCCCTCCGGCAGGACCCCTCTGCGGGGTGTCCTGTGCCCCCCAAGGAGTGGGGAAGCCCACCAGGGAGCCGGAGCGGGCAAAGAGCTGCCCGTTGCCGCCGCCGCCGGAACCGGAACTCCACTTTTCTTTATTCTCTCTTTGGGAGTAGTTTCAAAGGACAGCCTTCATTTGCATATTGACAAAGAAAGAAGGGCGAGCGCCATCTTGGCCCTCCCTTTCACAGGGAATGAAGTCGCAGAAAGTTTTTTTATTTTAGAGCAACAGCTCAGGATCGTTTCCAGCAATTGTGAAAAGTCATTTTCAATTGAAAGTCCAAAATGACAAATCAAGTCAATCTTTTATCCTCTCTCTTCAAGAGAGTCCATTTTCAAAGCCTCTTAATCCGAGGGGGGGGAAATAATAGAACCCCCCCTCTAATCTCCATTCAAGAACAGAAACACAAAGAACTCACAAAGTGTCTGCTGATTTTCTCTTAAGTCCTCCAAGAGCACCGGTCAGGATCCCCACTTTCAGTCTCCAGCTGCACTTCTCCAACTTTTCTTTTAGCCTCCGGAGCCATCTGATGAGAGGGCGAACAGCGCGATGCTGTCTCTCGACCCCCCTCCGCTCCCCGGCTCCTAGGCGAAGCCGAAAAGCACCCCAGCTGGCTGCCGCCACATGTGGGGTGCCTCGGCCGGCCGCCCTTCGGCAGGACCCCCTTCCAGGGGCTCCTGTGTCCCCTCAGGAACCCACCAGGAAGATGAGCGGTGGACAAACACGTCCGTCGTCGTTGGAACCCGGAAGTGACAGGTTCGTTAACTATGTTTTTTATATACAGCAGATAGATGACAAGTCCAGTAGATATATAGTTTATAATTGTGGGCCTATTTTGCAAGTGGGAGAAACTATTATTGCTGTATTGTATTCAATTGGGGAGACAAGATGCATGTCTTTGTCTGTTTTTAATGTTTTATCTAGTTTTGTTTTGTCTTTGTAATAGTTTTATTTTCCAAAACTTGTATCTTACCTTTCTGAATAAAATAAAATTTTATAGGAGGAATATCAAGTTTCGAGAAACAATATTTATGATTAGCACACAGAGAAGGGTTCATAAGTAAAAAGCAGTAGAAAAGTATCTGATTTTTATCTACTAGGACTTGACTAACAATAGAGTCTCATATAAGAACATTAATGATGGACTGGAAGAAACATGAAGGATACCAAATTTGATATGTATGTTTGTGAAAATGATCTCAAAATCATAGTTAACTGGAAACAGAATCTGAGTCAGCAGGGTGATGTCCATGGAAAGAAGGCAAATGCAGCCATAAGAATCTCAGGAAGTGAACGTTCTGGTTTGGGGAGACCCCAACTCAAGGGCCAGGTCCCCTTGCAGGCACCAAGCTTGGAGGAGAATTTGCACACAATCTACGTGAACTTCAGGGAAGGACAATGAAGCCAAGGAAGAGATCAAAGGAGTTGCTCTTAGCCTTGAGGAAAGACCACAAGGAGAAGAGCTGAAGACCAGGAGGAGTCTGTTAGCCCCTTTTCCAACTGACACAATCTCTTGGTTGGAGAAGGGAAGATACAGCCAATGGTGGGATTCAGTTCAGGCTCCCCGGTAGTAAAAGTTCTGCCTGGCCACACCCTGCCCCACCACTCCTTGCCTCGCAGGCTTTGGCTGGTGCCTTAGAGTCATAGCTGCAGCTGCTCTTTGGCTCCCTTGCTTCAACCACGTGGCCACGCAGCCCAGCCTGTCTGCCTGTCTTTGCCGTGGCCACCTGCTCATCTTGGTCTGCTCCCGAATGCCCACTTCAGACTGCTCCCAACCACTCCAGCAGTGGCCATTCTTCACCTTTTCCCTCTTTCCTTTCCTTTCTCTTTTCTTTTTCCTTCCCTTCCCATTCCCTCTGTTTTTCATCCTTTCCTTCTTTCCCATTTCCTTCCCTTTCCCTCCCCCTTCCTTCCCTTCCCTTCCCTTCCCTTCCTTCCTTCCTTCCTTCCTTCCTCCCTCCCTCCCTCCCTCACCTCCTTCCTGGGGGTCTGAGGGAGAGTCAAGGGACCCCTTTCCTCCTTGAACCCCTCCCCAACATCTGCTCTGATGGCAATTATGGCTAAAAGGCGTTTGGAAGCTGGGGCTACCCCCTCCCCCTCCCCATTGCAGAAACTCCTTTGGATGCAGAATTGGGATCTTTCAGATCTTCTTCTACTGCCCCCCCTCCTCCCCCCTGCACAGTCTCAGTTGCTGCTTAGAGGGGGGGGGAGATTTCTAGTTTTACCGGGCTGAGAGGAAAAGGCGAAGGGTGAACAGGCCCTCCAAGGCTGCCCACCCCTTTGCGTTTTTGCAACCAAATTCTACCCCCAAACAGAGGACCCCCCCCCACCCTAATACTGCAGGGAAGAGCAGGATGACCCCATAACTGGGCAGTGTGTTGGGGGAGAGGCTGCAGCAGCTCCATGGTGACCGGAGGGTGGGAGGAAAGTTCAGCCAGGTCTAACCGGGGTGGGGGGGGATTGACCAGCTCAGCCAACAGATTTCAATCATCCCTCCTGGATCACCCGAGCCACTCCAATTTCCCCCCTGGCCAGAGGCACCTCCAGCTAAAAGCCCCTCAGTGGACACCCCACGCACACGCCCCCCAACGCAGAGTTCAGAATGACGCTTCTCCAAAATAAGTTCTGGGGAACCCAACCCCCCCTGCCCTGCTGCCCCTTCCAGAGCCCAGAAAACTCCCAGGCAAAGCAGCGCCGCCTTGCTCTCAGGAGTGGGGGAGAGAATGGATGGGAGGAAAGAAAAACTTGGGGAAGAGGGAGGGAGATCCAGAGGAAACGGGGAGAGGCCCTCGCCCCGTTTCCGCCTCCTCCCAGGCAGCCCACAAGGTTGAAAAGCTTCTGATTCCTCACTCTCACTCTCTTTTTCTTTTTTCTTCCCCCCCCTCTCTTGCTCTTACTCACTCACTCTCTCTCTCTCTCTCTCTCTCTCACACACACACACACACACACACACACACACACACACACAGACTCTTATGCCTGCAAGTCCCCCTTCTCTGCCTGCTCCAGAGAGAGAAGCTTGCCTGCGCAGAAGAGGCACCGATCGAAGCGCGTCCTAATAAGTTAATCAGCCAGGCTTCCCTGGGATGCAAGCGATGCTGCCGGGCGCTTGGAAAGGACTTCGGCCACCAGCCCACCACTAAAATCAAACAATGAGGCGAGGCGCAGAGCTGGTTGGAAGAATGTGTGCACGTGTGTGTGTTTGTGTATGTGTAAAATGGGTGGTTTCATCCAAAGGAGTTTTTGTTTCAGGTGGATCTCCTAGCTTTGGAAGGAGGAAAGGAAGGGGTAGAAAGAGAGAGAGAGAGAGATGAAAGAAAAGGAAAAAGAAAGGAAAGGAAAAGAAAGGAAAGGAGAGAGAGAGAGAAAGAAAGAGGGAGTTATGGAAGGAAGGGAAAAAAGAAAGAGAGGGAGGGAGGAGGAAGTGAATGAGATATAGTTGGATGGATGGGTCAATAGATACATGGAGGGAGGGAGGGAGGGAGGGAGGGAGGGAGGGAGGGAAAGAGAAAATGAGAGGAAGGAAGGACACAAACCATGGCTTCAGAAAACTCTTTCAAACAGCACAACAATGTTTGAAAGGGCTGGAAGGGATCTTGGAGGTCATTTTCTAGTCCAAGCCCTGCTCTAGTAGGGTCAGAAGGGACCTTAGAAGCCATCTAGTCCAACCCCCTGCTCCAGCTGGAGACCTTGTATCCCCTGGATTATTTTGGTGCCTCTAACAGAGAGGAAAATTGCCAGAAAAGGGAAGGAGTTTACTAGGACAAGGCTGCCATGCAAAGGAAGGAAGAGACATTCCTTGACTTAAGACAATTGAGCCCAATATTTTGGTTGCTAAGCAAGAGCGTTGCTAAGTGAGCTTTGCCACATTTTACTCAATCCATGACATCTCCTGGCTCTAACAGTCATGTGGGGGCTAGGGAAGAACATCTGAAGGCCTATGTGATGTTTTAATGTGCAGAAGTGATAGTTAAATGTGTGGCAGAAAGTGGACTCTGGGTGTGTTTTTCCAAACGCAATAAGTGAGGTTGAATGTGTATAGTTTTAGAAGAGCTCTGTGTGTGTTTGTGTGTGTGTGTGTGTGTGTGTGTGTGTACATACTCATACAGTGTATAAAGTAAATAATGTATCTTTTTGTGTGCCTATACACAGACTATACCTTGTAATATGTATGTACACATATGGCATATATACATAGGATTAAATTGTGCATTTTGGATTGATTATTAGTAGTAAATAAATATACAGGGAAATTGTATCTTGTTGACGCAAGGAAAGGCCAGGCAAGGTACCCCTTGACGTGAATGATGTCAAGTTGGCTACACCCAGCCAATCACATGACCACCAAGCCACGCCCACCCAATCACAAGACCACCAAGCCATGCCCACCCAGTCCCATGACCACCAAGCCATGCCCACAGAACCAGTAGTAAAAACATTTGAATCCCACCACTGGATACAACCCTCTTCCAATAACTGACTCCTGTTACACACAAGTGTAAGATCCACTCACTCTTATTCCAGAGTGTCAGACGTGGAAAAAGTGAATTCAGTTACAAGAGAGGAGATTTTAAATGAATGAGAAAGAAAAAAATATGATAAAAGGATGAGCTGTTTTAGAGCTGAGCCAGTAAAGCAGAGAAGTTCAGTCTCCTCTTCATGGATCGTCTGAGAGCAAAGACTGAGCAGCCATCAGTCAGAGAAGCTTGAACTGGGATTCCTGCAGAGAGGAGGGGTTGGGCTAGATGGTCTCAGGGTCTCCTCCTAATTTATAAAGGTTGTCATGCCACAACATGTACCGTATTTTTCGGAGTATAAGATGCACCAGAGTATAAGACCCACCAAGGTTTTGAAGAGGCAATTTTTTTTAAAAAAAAAGTAGGTAGGTAGGTAGAGGGAGAGAAAGAGAGAGAAATACAGTAGGTAGGTAGGGAGAGAGAGAGAGTAATTAGGTAGGGAGGAAGGGAGGTAGATAAAGGGATAGAGATAGAGAGAAATAGAGAGAGATATAGAGACAGAGAAATACAGTAGGTAGGTAGGGGTAGAGAGAGAGAGAGTAGGTAAATGGAGGGATATATAGAGAGAAATAAAAAGAAATAGAGAGAGAAATACAGTAGGGAGGGAGGGAGGGAGGGAGGGAGAGTAGGTAGATAGGTAGATGTTTCCAGGTGTATTTATCCATGTGCTGGAGAAGGAAATTGCTGACAATCTGCAGCACCTAAAACTTTCTTTCTGCTGGCAAAGCACTTGATCAATATAATTCTCATCAACCAGTTAAAGAGCTTTCCAAGAGGGGAAAAAAAGTTTTTACACTCTACAAACCTCCCCAAAACAGCCCATTTTTGTGAAAACGCCCCCCCCCTTTAAAAAAAATCACAAATAGCCATGGGGGGGGGCTTGCAGAGTGCTCCTGGGGAGGAGGAAATGAGAAAAAAATGGCCCATTTTCTGCAAAAAAAAGCCTGTTTTTTGTCAAAAAAATTGCATGCATAGCCTATAAGCCTTAGGCTTATAGAGTGCTGCTGGGGGTTGGGGTGTGGGGAAATGGTCCATTTTTTGCTCATTACTGCCCTCCCCAGCCCCCAGGAGCTCTCTGAAAGCCTCCATAAGGGTATGCACGGCCATTTTGGTGAAGGGGGCGTGGCTTTGGGAGGCAAAAAAATGCTGTATTCAATGTATAAGACGCACCGAGATGTTCGGCCTCTTTTTTGAGGGAAAAAGGTGCGTCTTATATTCTGAAAAATACAGTAACTGTTGTGCTGTTGTTGCTCTAGCCCCACCTAGTGGCCGAGGGCAGATAAGCCTAAGTATAAGGTCTGAAGCCAGACTCCATTTTCTGTCAGCCTTTGGAGAAGACGGAAGCAGCCGTTGTGACCGAGACCCCTGGTCATCCGGAGATGCTTCTGTCCCTCACACGGAGCATCTCTTGAGAGGTTCCAGCTGCTTCTTTGTTGGCTGTCAGTTAATGCTGCCTATCTCGTCTTTCTATTTGATTCCCACTCTTTGCATCTCCTCAGTTTCACCTGCCCTCTTCTCCCAATAAAGCATCCAGATCCACGCCAGGCTCCCTTTCATTGGAGGAGAACAGGGGGGGCTTAGCTGCCTGTCCAGCTGCACACAGACCCACGTGCAATGGGGACGGAAGAAAGGTGGAATTCCACCAGGCTAATCACAAATCCACAAATACAGGAATTTATTTTAAAAAGAATACAGCATTTTCCAATTAACAGTGCTAAGTATCAAAATACCATGGTTTCTACTCTTTGGAAGCATTAATTCCCTGAGTAATTAAATTGGCCAGATCTGTTGAGATGGTTCCCCTCCTTCTCCTCTGGATTCCTCCTCCAAAGGATCTAAGATTAATGGATCCCTATCGGGACCCCCATACCTGCCATGGCTGCAGCCTTGGAGACCCCAAGATCTTTTCTTCCTCCTTCCTTCCCATCCTCGATCTGGAGGAATATGCAGCATTCAGGGCCTGGGCCAGAGTCTTCGTGTGACTGTAACAGTGGTTGTCATTTGGGATCACTATTCTGTCCCATTTCCACTGGGTCTCCAGTGGGGCTTTCTGGGTGCATCTTCTGCGGCCTTTGACAGAAAAGACATTCTTTGAAAGAGAACAATGAAAATAATGATCTTGAAACTTTTCTTCCACAAAGTAATAGGGTTTAAAGGCAGAATCTTTTGGCCTTTCTTTTCCCAGATAACCAAAGCTCCAAATACTGTGGATGTATTTGAGA
The DNA here is from genome assembly GCF_964273705.1 of Natrix helvetica. Taxonomy (NCBI): domain Eukaryota; kingdom Metazoa; phylum Chordata; class Lepidosauria; order Squamata; family Natricidae; genus Natrix; species Natrix helvetica. The sequence continues at coordinate 123,622,437 of NC_138551.1, read as the reverse complement.
AGTCTGCGCTTGTTTATTTGATATGCTTTAAAACTTGTGAGGATCCAGACTTTCCCCTCAATGGGTCCTGGGAGACGCATAAGTGTTAAATGGAAAGGAAGAATTCTCTCCCAAATGGAATCCAATTCCATGAAGTGAACAAAGACGTTGACTTGTCTCCACTTAGAGAGGGAATCCCTGAGGGCTGCTGTGTGTCCAGTTGTTGAGAACAGTTGTGATAGAACCACACAAATTCCATTCCTGACAAGCACAGGAGTAAAAGTCCTCATGAAATTCTCTCCCTTTTCTGTGTCTGAAGCAAAGAGGCCAATCAGGGTCCATCTGAAGTGGAGGAGCAGCCGGACAATTGCTGGGTACTGGAATCCTTCTTTGGGGTACATCTGGTGGAAAAAGGGGAATCGACGTTTATCACTCAGAGCCTCTGAAGCTGTTCCATGATTGATCTGGAAAAGGAATTGAAAGGATTAGAGCCGTGATGGGGAAACGTGTGGCATGCAGAGCGTCCTCTCCTGGCACGCCAGCCGCCACAGCCCAGCTCCACTAGCATCCACATGCAGGCTCACCTCCTGGCGGCCAGCTGGTTTTCGGGCCTTTCTGGAAGGCCAGGGCGGGGGACGCATGAGTATGCAGTGGGGGGGGGCTCACATTGTGCAGGATCCCCCCCCCCCAGTGCTTCCTGGCTCAGTTGGAGGCTTCCTTCAGCCTTCAAACAGTTGCAGGGCTTGTTTGGTTTTTTTTTTTTTTGCTTCCAGGTTGGTGCAGGAGGCTTTCCAGCCCCCCCCCCCCGTTATTCCCGAATTTGTGAGCTCTTAGGAAAGAATCCCCTCCTTGTGGGTTGCTAACAATGGTGGGTTTTAAAATTGCCAAGGGCCAGTGCGAGGGATGCATGAGTATGCAGTGTGTGTGTGTTTGTGTGTGTGTGTGTTCCCCCCCCCCCCATTTTGGCCCTGGAAAGCCTCCTGCACCAACCTGGAAGCAAAAAACCCCAAACAAGCCCTGCAACTGTTTGAAGGCTGAAGGAAGCCTCCAACTGACCCAGGAAGCACTGGAGAGCCAGGCCATTCACACTCACTTCCATCCACCAGAGTTTTCTGCCCCAGGGCAGAAATGGAAACCTGTCCTGTGGAGCCCACTGCCACTTGGGCGGAGGAGGAGGACCACACGAAGAAGAGGAGGAGGAGGAGGAGAATGGCGAGGCTTTGCAGGAGCCAGCAGGGAGCAGGTCAGGTGGGGCTGGCTGGCTGGCTGGGGAGGGGGCAATCATGGTGCTTAGGTGGCAGCAGCCTGCATGCCCCAACTGTGCTGGGGAGGAAATAAGAGGCCCTGCTTGAATGGGGATGAAAGTACACACACACCCTGCCTCACTGCTCAGGTGTCGGCCACACCAGTTTGGGTGCCCTGGCTGAAGCACGCTTACACACACACACACACACACACACACACACACACACACACACACACTCAGACACACACTTAGATTACTCTCTTACCCTCCCTGTCTCTGTCTGGCCCCATTTGCATACTCAGCTGTCGCCCATACCATTGGCAGCAGTTTGGGTGCCCTGGCTGAAGCACGCTTTCCCTGACACACACACACACACACAGACATACACACACACAGAGAGACACACAAACACACAAACATTACCCTCTTACCCTCCCTGTCTCTGTCTGGCCCCATTTGCATGCTCAGCTGTCGCCCACACCATTGGCAGCAGTTTGGGTGCCTTGGCTGAAGTATGCTTTCTCTGCCAAACACACTTGGATTGCCTGTCTCTGTCTGGCCCCATTTGCTGCTCCTTGAGACAAAGAAGCCTCATTAAGTAGCTAAGTGGAAAGTAGTTGGGGGGAGGGGAGGAGCAGGAGACCTGCAGGTAACCACTTTCCCCACCCACCCACCCCCGAGAATGAAAGTTTCTGGATCCCTGACTCTGCAAAAGAAGATGGGTGCCTGAATCTGCACAATATTATAGTACCCAGGAGCGTCCATTCTCGGCACAAAAAGCATTTCGCAGCCAACTCTCCTCTCCCTTCTTCAAAGGCAAAGAAGCCGAGAAACAAGAGAGGAGACAGAGGTTTGGAAAGTAAGTGAGCACTTGTTGCAGGAAGGGAGGGAGAAGCAGGAGGTATCTTAGTGGGTTGGGGAGGCCTTGAGGGTCTCTTCTATCACTAGGACTCCCATGGCCTTCCCCACCCTGAGATACAATATAATAGCAGAGTTGGAAGGGACCTTGGAGGTCTTCTAGTCCAACCCCTACCCAGGCAGGAAACCCTATACCAGTGATGGTGAACCTTTTTTGGCTCGCGTGCCACAAGTGGGGGGAGCGCAGGGGGGTCGAGTGCGGGCATGCCGCACCCATAATGCAATGCGTGACCCCCCCCAGTGCGCATGTGCGCACAATGCGTGACACCCCCCCCATTTTACATGCTTTTTTCGCCCTCCCCAGGCTCCAGGGGCTTTTTTCGCCCTCCCCAAGCACCAGGGAAGCCTCGGACATTCCCTGAAGCCTTCAGAATGCTTAAAACGACCCTCCGAGCAACCCGGACTTCCGGTTTGCTCGGAGGGTGGTTTTAAGCGCTCCGAAGGCTTCAGGGACGGTCCCTGAAGCCTCCAGGGGGGCGGGGGAGGCTCTTTTCGCCGTCCCCAGGCTCCTATAAAGCCTCTGGAGCCTGGGGAAGGTGAAAAATAGCTTTTAAAAAGGTGAACTCAGCTGGCCAGCGCGCACATGCGCGCTGGCCAGCTGACAGGGCAGCGCCTCACATGCCCTGACAAATGGCTCCGCGTGCCACATGTGGCACGCGTGCTATAAGTTCGCCATCACTGCCCTATACCGTTTCAGACAAATGGCTATCCAACATCTTCTTAAAAACTTCCAGTGTTGGGGCATTCACAACTTCTGGAGGCAAGCTGTTCCACTGATTAATTGTTCTAACTGTCAGGAAGTTTCTCCTCAGTTCTAAGTTGCTTCTCTCCTTGATTAGTTTCCACCCATTGCTTCTTGTTCTACCCTCAGGTGCCTTGGAAAATAGTTTGACTCCCTCTTCTTTGTGGCAACCCCTGAGATATGGGAACACTGCTATCATGTCTCCCCTAGTCCTTCTTTCTATTAAACTAGACATACCCAGTTACTGCAACCGTTCTTCATATGTTTTAGTCTCCAGTCCCCTAATCATCTTTGTTGCTCTTCTCTTCACTCTTTCTAGAGTCTCCACATTTTTTTACATCCTGGCGATCAAAACTGAAAGCAGTATTCCACGTATGGCCTTACCAAGGCATTATAAAGTGGTATTAACACTTCCCATGATCTTGATTCTATCCCTCTGTTGATGGAGCCTAGAACTGTGTTGGCTTTTCTGGCTCATATTTAAATGGTTGTCCACTAGGACTCCAAGATCTACTACTGTTGAGCAACGTACCACCTATACTGTACCAGCACATTTCATTTTTGTTGCCTAAATGTAGAACCTTACTCTTTTCACCATTGAATTTCATTTTATTAGATAGTGCCCAATGTTCAAGTTTGTCAAGATCCTTCTGTATCTTTAGCCTATCTTCTGGAGTGTTGGCTATTCCTGCCAGCTTGGTGTCATCTGCAAATTTGATGAGTTCCCCATTTATTCCCTCATCCAAATCATTGATGAAGATGTTGAAGAGTACTGGGCCCAAAACAGAGCCTTGGGGTACTCCACTGCATACCTCCCTCCATGTAGCTGCAGTTCCATTGAGGACTACATGTTGAGTGTGGTTGGTCAGCCAGTTATGAATCCATCTGGTGGTGGTCATGGCCACATTGGTATCCTTGAATTCTGAGCTCTTAGGAAAGTATCCCCTCCTTGTGGGTTGCAAACAGCTGTTTCCAGTGGGGGGGGGGGGAAGACAAAGCAAGTGGGAAAATAGTTTCCTTTGCTATATTTCCAGTCTGAATTAGAGCATGGCAGGGTCCCTACGGAAGAGATCTTTCAAGGATCATTATGTATTCATAGTAAAGCAACTAACTTAGCTCTGCTTTTAAATGCTAAAGCTGTTGCACATAAAAAACAGAGGAGCTCTGATCAACTACCAGAGCCATCATTTTGACAGTTTTGCTGTCCTGTAGTCTGTCCCCATGAAATGCAAGCCTGGAATAAACTGAGCCTGGTTTGTTCTCAGTCTTTTCAGTGGCCACAAACTACTAGCAAAAGTGGCAGTTGATCACAAGACAAGGAATGTTTCCCCTTTTGCATTGGAGTATGCAAGAAGGGACAGGAAAGACAAAGAAAAAGATGGAAAGAGGGGAAGAGAGCAAGGAAGCAAAAAGAAGGAAAGAGGGGAAGAAAGAATGAAGAGGGAAGTAAAAAGAAGGGAAGGAAGGAGATTATAAAGAGAGAGGGTGAGGGTGTTAGGTAAATCCTGCCTTAGCGCTTGATCACCAACAGCCCTGTTGCCTTTTACCATCTCCTTGTCCCATCCTCCTGACCTCTTCCCATCCTATCATTGAGGATCCTTTGGTTACAAAGCTAGGTCTCGTAAGGAGAGGGAGTGGGCCTCCCTCTGACCCACATACTTTGACCTCCTGCACACACCATGGGCAACCAAGGAGAGTGAGCAAAGCAGCAGTGGGAGCTGGCCGTGCCCACCATGGCCTCCGAAGTCAACCACAATGGGGCCCTCATTGAAATTGAGTTTGACACCCCTGGACTAACAGATGACCTGAGTGCTGCATGTGTTGCTCTCAAACTTACAACGTATGAGTCAAGGTTATTATCAGTGTGCATTCAACACAAAGGTCACATTAATCAAAAGCATGCCAAATGAAAACATTTACCTTTGAATAAAAAGGTGTTTGTATCATTGAAAGCACTGTTATTGTGGGATTTTTTTCAGACAAAAGACGTTAATGATGCGTGAGTTGTTTTTCTAAACTAAAACCTCATGTTGGCACTCCGAGATAAATAAGTGGGTTTTGGGTTGCAGTTTGGGCATTCGGTCTCTAAAAGGTTTGCCATCACTGCATTAGAGCATACACAGAGTGTAACCTAATTCAGTTTTTGTTAAATTGCTGTTGAGAGAAGCTCCATTGTATCCTAAGGTGCCAACTACATAGATAAAACTTCTAGGCGAATTGCCAAGCTTAGCCTAGCAAAGTAACTTCTTGTGAAAAGTAGAATGTGGAATCTGCCAAGTAGCCTTGCTTGTAACCTAAAATGTGTGTTCAGCATTCCCTAACAAAGGTATGAGTTACACTCCAAAAAATGAATTTCTTTTCCCTTCTACAGTCTATGGTTTTCAGAGCGCTGACAAAAATCATGAAATTTGCGTGATATCAAATTATGTTTCTATAGCAATGACGTTCTGTGCAAGCTATAAGATGTTTGGAAAAGGTTTTGGCACATGCCTGTTTCTCTCTCTCTGCCTGCTCTGTTAAGGTGGGAGACAAAAAGGTCATCCAGTCTTTTGCTTTCTGCAGAAATAAAAGCTGATAATCAGTAGCCTCATCTTCAGAATTTCATTGGACATCAGATTCTGAGCTGCATTCAAAAACCTTACACAATGAAGAATGCTGTGTAATATTTGGGGTCAGATCAAGTGCAAAATATTAGATTTTAATAAATCCAATTTTGTTCTCATGAAAGCATTAGAATAATTTGTTAATTAGACATTGTTTAAAATATTAAAGACAGAATATTAGCAAGATTGTATTATAAGAGTGGAAAATAATAAATAAATTTAAAAACTATAATCAATATAAATCATATTACTGTATCTCACCCCTAAAATTTATTGCAATTAGATTTACATGTGCAAATGCCAACTGAATTATTCTATTCCAATAAAGGGCCTACTATAATTTTTGAGGATTGCTGCATATTTTAATGCTTCTAAGGCCCAGATTCTTTGTGGAGGAATCTTTTTAGCTTCTTCAACAATTGAACAAGAAACAGGGAGACCTCAGTTCCTCATACAATTTTTCAGTAATACAATCCAAGATTGGTCTTTAATTGAAGTTTTCTCTGTTCTAACAGCCACAATTTTCAGAGTCTGTCAGTTTCCATAGATTAAATGCCAATATCCATATTTTCTGATTTTAGACAAAGCAGAAATTGTGTAAATTCCCAAATCAGCTCTGAGGGCAGCAGCTGGAGTCCTTTTGTCCACCCCAAGATACTCCTCAGAGCCTGTGATTGGGTTGGTTCTGCTGGTGATTTCTCTCTGAAGCATCAAACATCAGATTGATGTAAGAACATGAGGGAAACCTTGGCCTCATATACTTTAATAATTGGGGCTAAGGAAGCTGGAGAGCTATGAGGTTTTCTTTTAAGCACCACTTTCACTCATGTCTTTGATCCAACTGAGCTCCTTTGATGATGAGGGAGCCAAGATTCAGTCTCAGAGAAAACAACCCCAGGTAAAGAAAGGTCTTACTTGCTCTATTGGCTGACTATTTATGGCTATGATGTCATTTCCCAAAGACCATAACTTTTGAACTTGATTTACAGGTATTAATTATCCGATAATTATTATGACAAAAGAAACCAAGTCTTCCTCACAGGGTATATAATCCAATGTGCAAGTATGATAATATCACAGTGTAAATCAGCATGCTCCAATAGGTATTTAGCATGCTAAACATATAATAATAATAATAAATAAATATTTATTTCTTAGCCGCACCCTCTCCCGAAGGACTCAGGGCGGCGTACAATGAAACATATGAAATAAATATGTGGACAAAACAAACATATAACAGAGACATATACCGAGACATACACAAGGAGGAGGTCGGCTGGTAAATAAAACAATTAAAATACAGTATTTAAAAACCCCTAGATAATTAAATATAATTAAAATACCCAGTAAAAACCCGTCAGGAGCGATATGGTTAGATCAAAGTTGAGCCAGGCCAGCTGCTTGGAATAGGTGGGTCTTAAGCTTAATACGAAAGGAGCGGAGGTCAGAGGTATTCCTAATATCCGGAGGGAGGTCATTCCACAGGGCTGGGCCCGCCACAGAGAAGGCTCTACTCCTAGGCGCCGCCCCCCGACACTGTCTAGTGGACGGCACCTGGAGGAGGCCCTCTCTGTGCGAGCGGATTGTACCCATAACAGATGTACCCATAACAGAACTTACTCTGTTATGTACCCATAACAGAACTTATCACAAAATAAAAGGGTTGGAAAGGATCTTTGAGGTCTTCTAGTCCAACCCCCTGCTCAAGAAGGAGACCATATACCAAGGGTCGTCAAACTACGTCCCACGGGCCGGATACAGGCCACTGAAGCCATTAATCCAGCCCACGTGGGACCACGAGGCTGCCCCGCCCAAATCACTCTGCCCATCTGCTGGCCCCCACCCACCGGCTGAGTGCAGGCCTTACCTTCGCAAGCCCCACGGACTGAAGCTGCAAAGTAAGACCAAAGCTTTTGGCCGGCAGAGTACTTCTGGGGGCTGGGGAGGCCAAAAATGGGGTGCATGGAGGCCCCAGGAGGGGAAATGGTGCCCTCTGCTTCAGATTCTTAGCTTGGGCTAAGTGGAACGCAAAGCCATGTCGACTGGCAAGCGTGGCCTTGCCCGTTGCTCTTCCGGGTTTCTTGTGTGCATGTGAGCACGAGCATCAGCTGGCCTTTACATGCGCGGCAGTGCCAGGAAGTGGAAGAGGAGCTGCCTGGTGCACATGTATGGACCAACATGCACACTGGTCAACTCCTCTTCCAGATTGCATCCCTGACAAGAGCACTTGGTGCCAAAAGGGTTCGCCATCAATGCCCTATTCCAAGGGTGGTTTTATCAAGGCATTATAAAATGGTACCAATACTTCTCATGATTTGGATTCTATCCTTCTGTTGATGCAGCCTAGAATTGCAGTGGCTTTTTTTGGCTGCTGCCACACATTGTTGGCTCACATTTGCGAGATTGTCCTCTAAGATTCCAAGATCCCTTTCACAGTTACTGCTATTGAGCCAGGTTTCACCTAATCTGTACCTGTACATTTGGTTTTTCTAGCCTCAGTGTAAGACTCAGGGGTTGCCACAAAGAAGAGGGAGTCAAACTATTTTCCAAGGCACCTGAGGGTAGAACAAGAAGCAATGGGTGGAAACTAATCAAGGAAAGAAGCAACTTAGAACTGAGGAGAAATTTCCTGACAGTTAGAACAATTAATCAGTGGAACTGTTTGCCTCCAGAAGTTGTGGAAATCTTTAAGAAGATGTTGGATAGCCATTTGTCTGAAACGGTATAGGGTTTCCTGCCTAGGCAGGGGGTTGGACTAGAATACCTCCAAGGTCCCTTCCAACTCTGCTATTGTATTACTTTACTTTTCTCTATACTGAATTTCCTTTTATTAAATAGGCCCAGGGTTGAAGTCCATCTAGATCCATCTGGATCTTGAGCCTATCTTCTGGGCTGTTGGCTATTCCTGCCAGTTTAGTGTCATCTGTAAATTTGATGAGTTCCCCATCTATCCCTCATCCAAACCATTGATGAAGATGTTGAAGAGTACTGGGCCTAAAATGGAACCTTGGGGTCCTCCACTGCTTGTTTCCCTCCATGTAGTTCCATTGAGGATCACAGGCTGAGTCCATCTGGGGGTGATGCTGTCTATCCCACATATTTTTAGCTTACCAAGAAGTAGATGGTGGTTTACTTTGTCAAAGCCTTTCTAAAATCCAAGTACTGGAAACTATGTGCACTGCATTTCACTGATCCACTAATTTAGTAATTTTTGTCAAAGAAAGAAATAACATTTATTTATGATGTGTTTTTGGATCGTTAATTTGTTGAAGTAAATTGCCAATATGAAGAGAGAATAACAAGGGTTCAAATATGCATCCTTCCCTTCCTCCTTGGTAAGTATCAATCCTTCTTCTCATTGCTCCGTTGAGCCCAAACCTCCCTCTCAAACAAGGACCTGGAGAAAGAGCCTGGATCAGGACTAACAGGTAGAGCTCCATTTTGAGGGCAATCAATTTCCTATATAATATTTCTCTGTTAATTATGACAAATGCACTAACATCTAGAAAGCCAGCAAAACCGTGTTTTACTTTGCTGATATAGATTAGATATTTCAAGACAAATTTGTTACCAATATTAGATTATTGACATGCAATATTTCTTATAAAATCTGTATAGCTATTCACTACCTAAAACCTTCTGTTTCTTCTGCAAGGAATGCATTTTTCTCAAGTTTAACTAAGTGGATCCAGGCATACATTTCAGCCACAATATCTGCTAGTCTATTTGGCTTATAATTGCTAGAGTCCTTTTTATTCCACTTTTTAGATAGGTAAAATGCTACTATTGCCAACTTCAATCCGACTGGATATTATTTATATGTGGAAATGAAGATGCCAATAGAGGCCCCAACAACCAGGGATATTTTTTCATCAGTTAAATAGTTGGTAGAATGTCTTCTCCGGGGAATGTACTGCTTGCATTTCAGGCCTTTTATGATTAATCTCAACATGAACGTAATTGGGTAAAATATTGTCATTTTTGCTAATATGTAGAAAAGTAGCTCTTTGAATTCCATGGAGAAGACATGGTTGCATTTATTGCTCACCCACCACCACCCACCCCTCACTTTACCAGAGAGAGAAAAACACACACAAACCTGTGGGACTTTGTAGGTGCCTCCTAATGTTGACATCTGGATGGAGCTGTCCCTTGTAGCTCCATCAATTAGAGCCAGAAGGTTCTCCTTCCTTCCACAGCCGTAGTTGGGGACATTGGCTTCTCCAGTGGAGAGAATGTCCAGCAAGGCATCTGAAGTGTGGAAAGTGCTCCAATAGTTGTCATGGATGTTGTAGCCAAGTGTGAGATTGTGCAGGAGCTGGGAATTCTTGTTGACCATTTGAATGTTGAAAATGAATATTAAGGCATCTGCAAAACCATTAACATCCCTATTGTAAAAAAAAATGTTATTATAATGGGCAGCAACAAATACTTTTTAAAAATATATAAGCCTCCAAAAGCCTACTGAGCCTTAAGCCAACATTGATCCAAAAGCAATGATCAGTTATACAAATATGGAAATGGGCTGAGGTTCAGCAACTACAACTGATTCCACCACTACTTTAAATAAAATTCATTATCCGAGTGATAAATTAAGGATTGAACTGAGAGAGGAAAATAATCTGCAGCCCTTTCAACTTTTCTTCAGATTCATTTTTGGATTTGAGTCTCTTTCACAAAATCAGACAAAAGAGAGAAGCCATGGAAATCAAAATCATTGAGGAAATTAGATATAATCTCCAATATAGGAATAAATGAAAAATAAAAACAGAAAAGAAGGAGAGTGTTAGAATGGAGGGAGTGCAACTGTATCACCCTGAATGACTTACCGATCACGAAAAACAAACTGAAGAGAAGGAGCCACATTGAAAAGCAAGTTTGTATGCAATATTTCCTTTCCAGTGGAAACTATACCAATGAGATGGTCTCCTGGGCTGTAAAAGCTCCGTGGTTGTTTTCCATCCTGGTGCTCCAAACTCTGCGGGCATTTCATTCTCAGCTTCCCAGAGACTGGATGGGACACCAGCAGCATCAGAAGCAGAAGCAGGAGGTCCATCATTCATGGGGTGAATCAATGATCCCTTTTCTGTTTCTAAAGAAGAATTAGAAGAATTCAAAGGACTCTCACAAGGTGGAATATGATCCAGTGTCTTTCCTGATTGAAACATAGAGAAACACTCAGCTTCATCTGGAAAGGAGAGAGACGGACATTCAAGAGCACAGGCACTGCCTGTCCCAAAACTCCATATTTCTCTGCCCAAAGTCTCCCCTGGAGGATTCGGCCAAAGAGCAGAGCTGAAACTTTTATCATAATTCTCCCTCTAAGGAGGGATCCCTGGACAATTCAACCAGTTCTTGGACTCAAAGGTTGTTGGGAAATTCTGTAGAGGGAAATGAAAGGGAAATAATCCCCATGTGATTCATAATAACAGGGGCAGATATCGAATTAAAGCCATCATCTAGAATTGAGAGATTTGGGGTCTCCATGTTTGAAACTGAGCCCAGAGGGAATACACGGCACCTGTGGCTGAAGAAACAAATAAATCTGAGATTTGTTGGCATAGTGATAAAAGACAAAACTCCAGGGACCAGTTAATGCCAGAGCATATCACAGAACTGAAAAAGTTGGCAGCTGAGTTGGAATCAAAATGTACTTTATTTTGAAAGCTAATGCTCAAGGGCACCACACAAAAGGGCTGATGCTATAGTATGGCCTGTCTTCAAGAACAAAATCAACTTTATTGAAAAACTAGTTACCAGAATTTTGCAGAGTTAAAAAAAATGATAGAGAGGGAGGGGGGAGAGACAGAGGTTAGAAAAAACGAAATCAGGGCTGCCTCTCACCCCATGGAATGAACGCAGGAAGGAAGGAAGGAGAGGGGGAGAGGGGGGTGGATAAAAGTTAAAAGAAATGAGTGAAAATATGTCAAAATCAAGGCATGAAGTAAGTATGCCTTAGGAGATAAATGCCTCTTTGCTGATGTTATGATATTACTTTAGAGTTTCAACTTGGGTTGTTGAGAAGAGTTGGTTCCTACTGTGCTAATAATTGTCTTAAAATTAATAAATGAAAGTCAACAGGGTGTTTGGAAAATAACATAATAGCCATAGATGGCTATTTGATGGTGAGTCAATAGAGTGAATTAACATCTTTCCTTATTTAGGGTAGTTTTCCCCAGAACTGAAAGTTCACTCACTCTTGTTCAATGAAGCGCCTTTAGAGCAGGGGACTCAGTGAATTTGCTGCTTAAATTTTAAAAACCATCCATCTTCCTTAGCCCAATATATTAAAGTCTGTATTTCCAAGCTCCTATATCAAACTATAGTTAAAATAGTTCATGCTTAGTACAATTCCAGTCCCAGCATCTGAAGAGTATCTTAGAGATGGATAAAATAACTTTAGCTTCTGCCCTCAGAACTAATTTAGGAAGTTGTTCATTTTTATCTCTCACTAAAATTGGGGAATATTATTATTGATCTAAAATGAAATTAGTGGAAAATGAGAGAACCCCAAAATCTGGTCTGTCACAACCAACAAAATTTCAATTACAGCCCACTTTCCTTGAACATCTGACAAATCCTATTAGGAGCTGTGGTTTCCCTGTCTCTTGCGTCCTCGGAGAACAAGTTCAAGAGAAGGCCGCACAAGGAATCTGGGATATCCGAGCAGAGAAAGATACACCCAACCTCAGTAAGGTTGGCACATTGAAGTGGATGAGCTGCTACAAACAGACCTCCCAAATTTCCAAGTATTGAGACACAGAGATGCCCTAATATCTCAGGGTCGTATTTATTTGAGCAAGATTTGAAAAGCTAGTCATAATGGTTAGTTAAAGAAATATAATCAACTGCTTATAATGAAAAGGATTTTATTTGTGGAGCCCCAGTTAAGAAGATGTCATGCATCTTAATACATCTGTTATTGGAATGTCTACTGTCTAAGAAAGAGAAAGATCTTGGACTGCATTGTTAGACAAATGACCCATTGCTTAAATCCAAACAATTGATTTCCTGGGTGGTCAGAATTCCAAAATTACATATAATGCAGCCCCTTATTGGAGCAAAACTCTTCCATTGAGAACTGGATATGTGGGTATGACTGTGGCAAATTTTAAGGGTAATGCATAAATACGTTTTCCAGTCTTTAGTCATATTCTTTCTCACTTATTTTTTTATTACTTTCTATTTTCATATATGGACTTATTATGCTCTGTGTTCTACATTATTCATCTTGACATGGCTTAATGGCTAATGACAATAAATTCTTCTAATAGGTTCCTGAGAACCAGGTTGGATTTATTAAAATCTAACATTTTGGATTTGATCTAACCCCCAATATAACACGGCATTCTTCATTGCTTTTTTAGATCAGTGATAGAATTGCTTCAGAGACCTTGAGAGATAAAAATCAGTTCCCCTTTTTCCACCAGATGTTCCCCAAAGAAGGGATCCAGTACCCAGCCATTGTCCAGCTGCTCCTCCATTTCAGATGGACCCTGATTGGCCTCTTTGCTTCAGACACCGAGAAGGGAGAGAATTTCATGAGGATTTTCAGCCCTATGCTGGTCAGGAATGGAATTTGTGTTGTTGTATCACAACAATTCTCCACAGATGGAAATACAGCTCCCCTCTATAAGGGGAGACAAGTCAATGTCTTTGTTCACTTCCTGGAACATGTTCCTCTTGCAAACAGAGTTCTTCCTTTCCATTCAGCACTTGCACACTTGCCAGGACCCACTGAAGGGAAAGTTTGGATCTTGTCAATCTTGGGTGAAGCGACAATGAGAAGGCACAGGCTTTTCAAATATGTCCACAGTATTTGGAACTTTGCTTTTCAGGAAAAAAGTCCTAAGGATGATCCCTTTGAACACAGTTTCTTTGCAGGACCTCAATATCAAGATGAGCATTTTCACTCTTCTGTTTCAAAGTCCATCTTCTCGGTCAAAGACAGGGGAAGATGCCCCCAGAAAGCCCCACTGGACACCCAGTGGAAATGGAACAGGATCCGGGTCCTAAATAACCCCAATGTGTACAGTATCACCAAGACTCTGGCCCAGGCCTTGAATGCTGCCTATTCCTCCATTCTGAGGAGGAGAAACAAAGGGGTCGAAGAGAGTTTGGGGCCTCCAAGGCTGCAGCCGTGGCAGGTAAGGGGTCCCGACAAGGATCCATCAGATTTCCTTAAATTTTAGGAAGCATCCAAAGGAGACGGAGGGGAACCATCAGAGCTCTTTGGGGTACAAAAGGCCAAGAGTTTGGGGCAATTTAATTATTCATGGAAAGGGGTGTTAAACATTGCTAATTTTAAAACCATGCATACATTTTTCAATAAAATACTGTAGGCAGGGGTTTGAAATTAGCACCATAGAATTTTATATTTATACCTTTGAAGGAAACTCTGAGACCATCTAGCTCAACCCCTCCTCTCTGCAGGAATTAAAGCATTCCAGAATTCCAAATTTCCACATTTCACATTCTGCATTTCAAATTCTGAATTCTGCATTTTGAATCCCAAATTCTGCATTCCGAACTCCACGTCCTGAATTCCAAATTCCACATTCTAAATTTGAATCTTGGATCACAGAATGTGGAAGTCGGAACTTAGAATTCAGAATTTACGATGTAGAATTCAGACTGTGGAATTTATTCTTCGTTATTCGTAAGTCGGAATTTGGAACTTGGCATTTCAAACTTCAAATGCTGAATTAAGTATTATACACTCTGCATTCCGCATTCTGTATTCCACATTCCATTTTCCGCATTCCATTTTCCACATTGCGCAATCTGCATAGAGAATTCCAAATTCCGCATTCCAATTTTCTGAGTTCGCAATTCCACATTTTGAATTCGCAATGCCACATTCTGGATTTTGGATTATGGACTCTGGATTCCAAATTCCATATTCCATATTCCGCATTCCAAATTCTGAATGCCATTCAATATTCTGAATTCCAAATTCCTTGTTCTGAATTTCAAATAGTTCTGAATTCTGCATTTCAAATTCCATATTTTGTATTCCAAAATCCGCATTCTGAATTCCTAGTTTTGAAATCCACATTCTAATTTTCAAATTTTGAAATTTGCATTCTGTATTCAGCATTCTGAATTCTGTATTCTGAATTGCAAATTCCAAATAATGAATCCCATATCCCAAATTCCATGCTCCACATTCCAAATTCCTAGTTCTGAATTCCAAATTCCACATTCAACATTCCATTCTGCTTTCCAAAATTTGCATTCTGAGTTCCATATTCTGAAATCCACATTCCCAATTCCGTATTCCTAGTTCTGTTTTCCAAATAATGAATTTTGAATTTCACATTCTAAAATCCACATTTTAAATTTCAAATTTGGAATTCCAAATTCTGCATTCCAAATTCCATGTTACAAATTCCAGATTCTTAATTCCAAATTCTGAATTTTGAATCCTGCATTTTGCATTCTGCATTTGTGGTTCCAAGTTCTGAGTTCCACATTCCAAATTGTAGGTTCTGAATGACAAATTCCAAATTCTATATTCCACATTCTGGATTTTGAATTCTGAGTTCCTTATTACACATTCTAAATTCTGCATTCTGAATTTTGAATTCTGAATTCCATATTTTGAATTCTGAATTCCATATTTTGAATTCTGAATTCCATATTTTGAATTCTGAATTCTATATTTTGAATTCCCAATTCTGCATTCCCAATTCCACATTCCCAATTCTGAATTCTGCATTCTGAATCCGAATTTCACATTCTGTTCCGCATTCTATATTCCGCATTCCATCCCCCATTCTGCATTTTGCATTTTGCATTCTACATTTTGCATTCTGCATTTTGCTTTCTGCATTTTGCTTTCTGCATTTTGCTTTCTACATTGGAATGGAATGCAATATTATGGAATGTTTTGAAATAGAATGCAATAGAATGGAATGTTATGGAATATAGCAGTGATGGCAAACCTTTTCAGCACTGAAAAGGGAGCGTGCGCATGCCCGTCAGGGCCTCAACCCAGAAGAGAAGCTGTCCAGGGGGCATGCACGTGCGGAGAAATGAACTTCTGGTTTCCTGCATGCACATGTGCACCGGCCGCCTGGTCTTCTAATTTCTGGCACACATGACTATCTGGCGTGCGTGACTATCAGCTGGCCGGTGTGCACGTGCACACCGGAAACTGGAAGACCAGCTCTTCTGGTTTCCAGCACTTCTGTGCGTGTGAAGACAGCTGATCACCACGTGCGCAGGCGTGCCAGAAACCTGGAAAAGGAACGGGTGCCGTGGAGCATACATGCAACTTAGCTCTATGTGCCACTTTGGACACGTGTGCCATAGGTTTGCCATCACAGGAATAGAGTGTTGTTGAATCGAATGGAATGGGACTGGATGGAATATTATCAAATGCAAAGTTATGGAATGGAATAATGTGGTATGGAATGGAGTGGAAGTTTATGGAATGGCACATTATGAAATGGAATGTTATGGACTGGAATGGAGTAGAATGGTATGGAATGGAATGGAATGGAATAAAATGTAATGTGACCGAAAGGTATGGGATGGAATCTAACAAAATGTTATGGAATGGAATGTTATGGAATAGAATGCTGTGGAATGGAATGGAACTGGAGAGAATTTAATGTTTTGGAATGGAATCGAATATTATAGAATGGAATCGAATATGGAATCTTGTTCTGACCCCCCTTCCTCCATTGCCCACACAGCACACACACTCCGGAACAGTACAAGGGAACAAGGTTTATTACACGAACAGACAAGAGGTTCCATGGCAGCAATCCACCAAGATAAAACTCACAGGAACAGAACACAAAAGCAGCTATCCAGCTTGCCAGGATCCCAGACTAGAGCTTCTGGCATAAGTCCTTTGTTGACTGCTGCGAAGGGCATCTCCAGAGTCAACCCTTTTATAACCTAAAAAGGGCGCCGCCCAAACAGCACCTGAGAGCTCTTTACCACCTATAATTACGCCCACGCTCCTTGCGTCTGTGGGCGCGCCGGTAACGGGCGTCTAGAAACTCCCTGCTGAGTCCTGAGTCACTGTCACGTGACTCTTCCCCGCTGCTCCAAGGCATGGCATCGGGAGTCCGCCTCCTCTGGCTCTCACCGCTGCTCCATGCCTCTGGCGCCGCCTGGTGGCCGACCAGACTCTCGGATCCCTGCTCAGCCTCCGAATCCTGTCCAGGATCGCCCATCTCCTCTGGAGCTGACTCGTAGGGACTATCACTCTCGGAGTCTGGTGGCAGCGGCAGCGGCACCGGCTGGGCCACAACACTATGCCTCACCGCAGGGCCCTTCCCCCGGGCCTGACGCTTGGGATGCGGTCGGGAGGGAAATTGTCCATGATAGGCCCGCACCAAAGCTGGAGCATGCACAGCCGTCGCATCGGTCCAGGTCCCCCCGTCTGAGTCCTCGTCCGCCCAGTCGACCAAATCCTGGAACCGACCCTTGAGCCATCTCGAGTCACGGATCCGGGTCACTCTGTGCGATGGCTGTGTGTGCACCTCAGGTGACGATGGTAGGGGCGAAGAGGGACGTCGGAGAGGACAATCCGACCGCTCAGAGATCAGGAGCGAGCGATAGAACACCGGGTGTACTCGCATCGAGCGCGGGAGGGTCAGGCGATAGGCCACCAGATTGATAACGGCCTCCACAGGAAACGGCCCCAGATACCGGTGGTCCAACTTTCTCATAGGCCGGTGGGATGGAAGATGCCACTTGGACAACCACACGCGATCACCCACGGCCAATTCCGGCACCGCACGGTGAGACCTGTCCGCCACCCACTTGTAATCCTCCTTCGCCTGATTCAAATAGCGGCGCACCATCTGGTGAACCGCCTGAAGCTCAGAGAGGAAATCCTGCGCTGCAGGGACCGGAGAGTCCACGGGGGTGAGAGGGAAAAAACGAGGGTGGTACCCGACGTTCGCCATGAAAGGCGTCGTCCATGTGGAGGAGTGCTACGAGTTGTTGAACGCAAACTCCGCCACGGCGAGGTACTCCGCCCAATTGTTCTGCCGCTGGTTCACGAAGCAGCGCAGATAATGTTCCAGAATCCCAATCACCTTCTCCGTCCCCCCCCATCGGTTTTGGGATGGTGCACCGAGGACAAACAAACTTGAACGTCAAGAGCGGCCATCAGCCCTTTCCAGAACTGGGCCGTGAATTGTGTACCACGATCGGAGACGACCCGGTCAGGTAGGCCGTGCAGCCGGAACACGTGCTGGATGAACATGCAGGCGGTGGCGCAGGCTGTCGGCAATCTCCGGCAGGGGATGAAATGCGCCATCTTGGTGAGCATGTCCACCACCACCAGGACCGTAGTGAAACCGGACGACGGAGGCAGTTCCGTCAAGAAGTCCATAGACACAGCTCCCCAGGGTCTGTCCGGGGTCGGCAATGGCTGTAGGAAGCCTGGAGGAGCTCCCGTCGCTGATTTGGCCTGTCGACACTGCACACACGACGTGACGTACGTCTGCACGTCGTGTCGCAGGCGAGGCCACCAAAATGTACGGGAAACCAGGTACAAAGTTTTGAACAGGCCAAAGTGTCCTGCTGCCAGAGTGTCATGACACTGGGAGAGAACCAATCCACGGAGCGGTCCTGCAGGCACGTAGAGCCGATCCCGATACCTCAAAAGGTCCTCGTCAAAGGTCCACGGGGATGTCGACCCTACCTCTGCCCGCCGTTGTTCCACCCACTCGTCGTTTCGCTGCGCATTCCGTATCAACGACCGTAAATCCACGGGTTCCTGGATTGCAGCGAAGGACTCGACGGGTAGGACTGTCCGGGGGGGCAGTGAATCAGAAGGGTCTGAGTACTCCGGCTTTCTAGACAGGGCATCCGCCCTCTGGTTCAAGGCACTGGGGATATACGTGACCTTGAAGTGGAACCGGGCAAAAAACAGAGACCACTGGATCTGGCGTTGATTGAGCTTCCGCGCTATTGTCAAAAACTCCAAATTCCGATGGTCTGTCCGGACTTCGACCTGATGCCTGGCCCCCTCCAGGTGATGTCGCCAGGCTTCGAACGCCGCCTTGATAGCCAGCAACTCCTTCTCCCAGATGGTATAATTGCGCTCGGAAGGATTGAGTTTCCGAGAGTAATAGGCGCAAGGGAAAAGGGTGCCATCAGGGGCGTGAGCCTGCAATAACACCGCCCCCACCGCGATGTCGGACGCATCCGCCTTGACTACAAAGGGGCGATGGGGATCAGGGTGTTTCAAGATCGGCTCCTTTGTAAAAGCGCGCTTCAAGGCCACGAACGCTTGTTGTTCCATGGACCCCCAGTGAAACGGCACTTTCTTTTGCAGGAGCCGAGTGAGGGGCGTGGTCAAGAAAGCAAAGCCGGGGATGAAGGACCGGTAGTAGTTAGCAAACCCGAGGAGTCTCTGAACGTCTTTCATCCGTCGAGGAGATTGCCAACTTCGTAACGCCTCCACCTTGCCTGGCTCCATCGCTATTCCTTCAGGGGATATACGGTGCCTCAGGAACTCGATGGTGGTCTGCCAGAACTGACACTTCTCCAGCTTGGCAAATAAGCGATGCTTTCGAAGGCGCTGCAAGACCTGACGCAAGTGCTGTTGATGATCCTTCCGAGACGTAGAGTAGATCAAGATGTCGTCCAGGTAGATGACGACAAACTGATCCAAAAGGTCCCAAAAGATATCGTTCATAAAATGTTGGAAGACAGCTGGGGCATTGGTCAACCCGAACGGCATGACCGTATACTCGAAATGTCCGTATCGGGTGCCAAAGGCTGTCTTCCATTCGTCCCCCGCCCTGACTCGGACCAGATTGTAAGCTCCACATAAGTCCAGTTTTGTAAACACCGCGGCCTCCAGGAGCCGCTCCAACAACTCGGGAATCAGAGGCAACGGGTAGCGATTACGGATCGTGATGGCGTTCAAGCGCCGGTAATCGCAACAAAGTCTTAGATCCCCGGTCTTCTTTTTGACAAACAAAACGGGGGCAGACAAGGGCGAAGACGAAGGCCGGATAAAACCCCGGGCAAGGTTCTTGTCAATGAAGTCCCGCAATGCGGCCAACTCTGGTTCAGACATGGAGTATAGGCGGCCCGTCTGGAGTTTCGCATCAGGTACCAGGTCAATGGGACAGTCGTAAGGCCGGTGCGGTGGCAGTTGGTCCGCCTCCTGCTCGCTAAACACGTCCGCGAACTCCGCTAAATCCGGCGGCACTGTCACCTCGGCCGAACTGGGCACCTGAGCCGCGCAAACATGACGGGTGTGGTCCACGCATTGCAAGGACGGGAACGAGATCCTGTTCTGCGACCAGTGGATCTGGGGATCGTGCGCCCGCAGCCAAGCCAAGCCCAACACCACGGGGAAATGCAGACCCGAAGCCAGATGTCCCGGTTCCCCACAGTAAAAACACAACCCCCTTGCACGCCGTCTCTCCATCTCCGTGCGTGACAAGCGGGGTCTGGCTGCACCCAACTCCATGGGCTCCTCCCGTAGGACAGGAGTCTCTCGTGGAACTGGCACTCTCAGAACCTCCCGGGACGCTCGGCGAGGCCTCTGCCTCTGCAGCCGGCCGTCAATCCGGAGGCATAGATGAACCAACGCGTCAAACGTTGGAGGCCTGCCCACTCTCACCAGCTCATCCTGCAGGTCCTCTGACAGGCCATCCTGAAAAGCATCCATAAGGGCTGGCTCATTCCACTCAGAGTCCTGACTGAGCAGCCGGAACTCGGTAACGTAGTCCAGTTAAGAACCACGCCCTTGGTGCAACTCTTTCAGGAGTCTGGTGGCTGTTTCTCCCTTGATGGGATCCTCAAACATCAGCCGAAGATGTGTGCAAAAACCCTGAAAGTTGTCCAGCAGGGGGCTCGGCTGAGACAGCAAAGGCGTAGCCCACCGCGCTGCTGTGCCTGAGAGCAAGCTTATAACAAATCCCACCTTCGTCTGGTCGGTGGGAAAGTCCTCCGCTCTCAAGGCGATGAACAACCGGCATTGGCCCAGGAACGCCGAGAAAAGTTTCGGACTGCCATCAAACTTATCCGGCATGGCCACTGGGCATTTCCTCCATTGCTGCTGGGGGGGTGGGGGGTTGACAGGAGCAGACAGCTGCGCAACTTGCGCTGTTAGCAAGGCAAGTTGCTGTGCAAAGAGAGCATTCTCCGCCTGAAGTTGCTCCATTACAGCTGAATGGAGATACGTTTGGGGCAGCAGTCAATCTGTTCTGACCCCCCTTCCTCCGTTGCCCACACAGCACACACACTCCGGAACAGTACAAGGGAACAAGGTTTATTACACGAACAGACAAGAGGTTCCGTGGCAGCAAGCCACCAAGACAAAACTCACAGGAACAGAACACAAAAGCAGCTATCCAGCTTGCCAGGATCCCAGACTAGAGCTTCTGGCATAAGTCCTTTGTTGACTGCTGCGAAGGGCATCTCCAGAGTCAACCCTTTTATAACCTAAAAAGGGCGCCGCCCAAACAGCACCTGAGAGCTCTTTACCGCCTATAATTACGCCCACGCTCCTTGCGTCTGTGGGCGCGCCGGTAACGGGCGTCTAGAAACTCCCTGCTGAGTCCTGAGTCACTGTCACGTGACTCTTCCCCACTGCTCCAAGGCATGGCATCGGGAGTCCGCCTCCTCTGGCTCTCACCGCTGCTCCATGCCTCTGGCGCCGCCTGGTGGCCGACCAGACTCTCGGATCTCTGCTCAGCCTCCGAATCCTGTCCAGGATCGCCCATCTCCTCTGGAGCTGACTCGTAGGGACTATCATTCTCGGAGTCTGGTGGCAGCGGCACCGGCACCG
Source organism: Natrix helvetica (assembly GCF_964273705.1). NCBI lineage: Eukaryota > Metazoa > Chordata > Lepidosauria > Squamata > Natricidae > Natrix > Natrix helvetica. The sequence goes on along the minus strand of NC_138551.1, from coordinate 123,601,168 downwards.
GCTGGGCCACAACAGAATCTAATGGAATGATATGGAATGGAGTGCAATGTTTTGGAATACAATGTTATGGAATGGTATGAATGGAATGTTATGGAATAGAATGTTGTGGAATGGAATGGAACTAAATAGGATTTAATGGAATTGAATGTTTTGGAATGGAATGGAACTGTTTGGAATGGAATGATATGAAATAGAGTGGAATGTGATAGAAAGGAGTGGAATAGAATGGAACAGAATGAATCCATTTGATCATGGAATGTTATTAAATGGAAAGGTATTGAAAGTTTGGGAAAGGAATGTTACAGAATGGAATAATATTTTGGAATGTTAGTTTGTAAGTTGATTTTATTGATTAACCCATGGTGCATATCAAGGTGCTGAGTTCCAAGCACAAATTATGACTAAGATCCAATAAGAATAATTTAAAATGAAACTGGAATAAAATACAATTTAAAATGAAACTGGAATAAAAATTTAAAATGAAATTGGAATGTAATGCAAAACTAGAATAATATAGTTGTATTGATTTCAGCTACAACTTAAGTCCATGAAAATTTCCCCCTCTGTTATGAAATGCTGAGCATTTCTAATCTATCGGATAAATGGTTGCACATTGTTTCCTGTAAGGTGAAACCACTGATTTATTAACAAAAATAGCACAATTGGATTTTTATACACACACACACACACACACGAAGTTATTTTTAATATATATTTTTTTAATTTAGGAAAGAGTTTCAAGTGAAAGAATACGATGGAGGCTAATTTCTCTCTGTTCTTCGCAATTGACAGGAGCAACGCAACAGAAATTTCAAGGCTGCTGCTGGGAAAAGAAGAGCTCCAGATGAAGAACAAGGAGGTCAGGCAGAAAAATCTCCAACTAATTGCAGAAAAGGCGGAGCTCTGCAAAGATTTGGAAGAGAGACTGAGAACTTTTAGATAGCAACCTCGGCTTTTCTTCCAGAAGTTTCAATTCAATTCTCTCCAGCTCCCTCAATCGGAACAAATGTTCTACAATGTTCTGGGTTGAATTCAGCTGCCTGGAACAAAGTGGCCAGAAATTGGAAGTGACTCTTTTCACCTTGTTCCCAACATAGCAACACTAAATGAATTAAAATGTAAGGCTATGTATAGAAAACAAAATTACTGTTCATTGTAAACAAGTTTGATAACTCAAGTAAAAACCCAAGGGGCTAATTTTATTCTAATTTTATTCCTTTTATTCATAAAAAAATTAATTTTATGCCTTGATGTTTTAGAGAGAAAATATGTCAAATGCAGCTTTGCAGATAGAAAACCTTTGAAGAGAGAATAATTGTCTCCTTTTCTTGGTTCTAAAAATGGCAGAACTCTAGAAAGAAAACAAGGATCTGAAAGAAGAACGTAACAGCTGAGAAATATTTAGATTACAATCCTGACTTTCAGATTTATTTATTAGAGCCCTGAGGCCAGATATGAATAAGAAATGGAATAAAAGATGTATTACAACTTTGGCCATCTTTGGGGTCTCTGTGTCGGTTGGCTTCTGTGTTTCTCTGCTCCTCATCAAAGGAGTGGCATCACCCCAACTGGGGAGCCAAGGCCATGGAAAACCCCCTGGAAAATTTGGAGCTAATTTTGGTGGAACTAACATCCACTTACTTTATCAGAAGCAAGCATAGAATCCCATAAGGTTGGAAGGGATCTTGGAGGTCTTCTAGTCCAACCCCCTGCCCAAGGAGTCCTTATATCGTCCTGAACTAATGGTTTTCCAATCTTTTCTTGAAAACCTCCAGGGATGGAGGACCTCCCACCCCCACCCTCAAGAATAAACCTTATTATTAAAGTTAAGAAAATAACATATCACTGAATTATATTTTATTCTCTCTTTCTTCTTCCATCCCCAGAAAAAGGTCTTTGCGAGTGTTACCGGAGCAGCCAACTGAGAACAGCCAGTCAGAAGGTGTTGAGGTGGCCCCCATCCCTGCTAAATCCTTCAATCCAAACATCCCCATCATGGATGAGAGAAGAAGGATGTGGGACTCCTTCCCTGCTCTACAATGTGATGGTTGGTAAGTGTTTGAACTAATTTGGTTGCCAGCTTTTTCTTTATTTTTCCAATATAATGGTATTATTGCTGTTGTTATTTCTTTCTTAGGTGGATTCCATTCAAGAGGCAGAAAAACCCAGGTGGATGCAATCAGTGGACAACTTGGAGGCCACAAAAACTGAGTGGACCAAGGACTTGTGCAAGAGAAGGAAGGAAGAAAAGAAGGTCCTAGTTGAAGGGAGAGGATTTGGCGTCCCTTGAAGTCAACCTGGGGTCATTGGTTGATTTGCATTTCCTGCTTTGGGTTTTTGGGTGGGATGTTGGCCTTGGAAGCTAAAGAGAAAGAAAACTGGGAGCCTGGAAATATTTAATATTAATTTGATTGCTAAGTTTAATTATTTTTTTGTTTCTTGCTTATTTATTACTTCATTATGATCAAAATATTAAATTGATGCTTGTTTTGGCCCAGGACTAACCGGCAGCTGTGGTGAAATCACAAAACAACTGGAGCCCCATTTGGACACCCATGGCATTGACAAGCTCACCATTAGTTAATTGCCAAAGGTGGCTTTCCTTGGAACAGCTGACATCCAATTCAAACATCTGGCTGACTGTGTGAAGAACCAGAATCCCCCCCCGTGACGTGGTTGTGACACAGACTTCAGAGGATAATCAGAGCTGCATAAAAAGCAATTACTGCCAACCTGCCTTCCATTGAGGACCTGTACTCTGCACGAGTCAAAAAGAGGGAAGGTGTTACTTGCTCTACTGGATTACCATCAAATAGGCATCTATGGTTATGATGTTGTTTTCCAAAGACCATAACTTTTGAACATGATTTATTAATTATCAGATAATTATTATGACAAAAGAATCCAAGTCTTCTTCCCAGGGCATACAACCCAACGTCTAAGTGTGATAATATCACATTATCAGTGTAAATCAGTGTGTTCCAATAAGTATTTAGCATGGTAAACATGTGTACCTATAACAGAACTTATAACAGAGTAAAAGGGTTGGAAGGGATCTTGGAGGTCTTCTAGTCCAACCTCCTGCAGTATTCCAGACAATTGGCTGTTTCTTCTTAAAAGCCTCCAGTGACGGATCACCCACAATTTCTGAAGGTGAGACTTTCCATTCCTCACCATTAGGAAATTTCTCCTTAGTTCTAAGATGTTCCTCTCATTGCTTCTTTCCATCCATTGTTTCTTGTCTTGCTTTCAGGTTGCTTTGGAAAATAGGTTGACTCCCTCTTCTTTGTGGCAGCCCCTTAAATATTAGTACTGTAAAGTCCTACAGACTGCCTGTGGTGTGTGTGTGTGACACTGCCAGACCTGGGCGGAAGGGAGGTGGCAGGACAGGTGCTTGAGTGACATCTATCTATTTGCGCAAGAGGGAAGGGGAGAAGGGAGGTGGAGCAGCAGAAGGAGCCTTTTGTGCTGGGGGGAAGTGGGGCAAGGAGTGCCTGGGAAGGGTGCGGGGAAATCAAAGACACCCAAGGAACTTTGCTCCACTCACTAAAGTTTTAAAACCAGCTTTAAAATAAAAGCCAATGGGGCGACTTTGAGACAATCATCGGGAGATTGTGAGTTCTAGTTCTGCCTTAGGCATGAAAGCCAGCTGGGTGAGTTTCAGCCAATTCTAACCCTCCCATAGGAATGAAAACTTCCTGGGGGACTTTGGGCCAATCATCAGGAGACTCGTGAGTTCCGGTCCCACCTAAATTCTTACTGAATGGGGTTGCGGAACTAGGAAATGTTTAGATTAATGTGTGATACCAGAATTAGAGATTCCTAGAGTGTGAGATGGCTGAGTGTCCAATATTATATCTGTGTGGTCACTGTGAATCTTAGATTGACCTTGGTCTGATCCATCAGATCTTTTCTTATCCCCTTAAAATGGAATTTTCAAAGGGATTCCATTCCCAATTAGGAGCCATTCTCAGACCTAAGGATTGATTCCCAATTCATCAGCAATCTCTGTGGTTGGAGAGCAGAGCAGCTTCCATGGGTGCCTCTTCCTAGAAACCTCAAAGTCCCTCCTCTCTTATTCTCCCCCTTCTTGAACCTGGATGAATATTATGTAGCATTGAAGGTTTGTGACCTGGTCAATGATGTGGCTGCCTTTAGACAGGATCCCTCCAACCTCCTTCTTGGGAGAATCTCAAGGTCCCCTTTCTCTGGGCATCTTCTCCAGCCGTTCACAGACAAGACAAGCTTGGAAGAGGAGCAGAGAAAATGCTGTAGGTAGAAATTGTGGAAAAATTAAAGGGTCTGAAAACTACTGTTTTATTTCTCTGGTTAATGTGACGTTTGTTTACACACTTAATTTTTTGTTTACTTTTTTTGGATGTGAAGTACAGACCAAAATAAAAACAATTCCAAACTGAAATCCCAAATAGCTCTTCTGCTGAACACTTTCTGCAAAGGAGGTTTTATCAGGAAATCAAGAAAGAATTACATAAGAGGGATGAAGATTTCCCTCCCCAGCTGAGAGCCAGTCAAACATGGAATTTCACATCATTCCGGCATTCTCAGGGAGAGGATCAGGCAACCAGGCTGGTGCTTGTTTCCTGCAGCTTCCTCCTGAGCTCTTGTCCTGCTCAGTCTCTCTCTCACACACACACACTTTTAGTTGCTGTCAGTAGGGACAAGTGCCCGTGTTATTTATTTTATAAAGTGTCGTATTCAGTGGCTGTTGCTGAACATCAAATTCCTCTAAATGACTTTTACAGAGATTTATTGAACTGAAAGGGAAGGGAGCTACAAGAATGCAAGTCATTCAACAATTTCCCATTTTGAAAAATATAGGAATGATTTTCGTTGACTCCTGCATACTATCTAAATGGAAATAATTAATATCTCATTTCAAATAAAAGCATAATTAATAATTCTTCCAATGTTATAATGGTGTTATGTTTTTACATTTGTTCTGGCTGTCAGATGCTCCTTTGTGTTCAGGTCTGGCCTCAGAAGGATAATGTAGCTCTTGGGGATGAAGATGCAGACCAGCAGACCAGCACTGGAGGCCAGGATGGAGAAGACCTGCACAGCCACCATGTATTTCCCTTTGGTGCTCAGATAGGTGGGCACAAAAGTCACCCAGATACTGCAGAAGACCAGCATGCTGAAGGTGATCAGCTTGGCTTCGTTGAAGGCCCCAGGCAGATTCCTGGCCAGGAAAGCCACCGTGAAACAGATGGCAGCCAGGAAGCCCATGTAGCTGAGGGAGACGTAGAACATGACAACAGCCCCTTCGTTACATTGCAGGATGATCTCTCCAGGCTGGGAGTGGAGGTCAGAGTCAGGGAAGGGGGGAGAAAGTCCCAGCCAGAGGGAGCGATAATTTGGACTAATTATTTCCCCCAGCCCTGCTGAAGTCTGTGAGGGCTCATGGGGGATGGGGGCAGGCGTGTAGGGGGGAGGAATGATGTTTCTTATACTCTGAAAAATATGGTAATTATGAATAATCACTTCTCTTGGGTGATCAATTTTTCTATGCTGTCAATACAGAAGAATTGATAAATCTCTGTAATTCAAGGTTTGATGCAATGTTTATAACAATTCTCAGATGAAGCTAATTTGATGTCTTTTAAAGAGTATCTTCTAAGGAATTATTTCTGATTCCCTAATAGAAAGGAGTGTATGAGTAAAAAGCAGTGGAAAAATATCTGATTTTTATGACCTGGTAAACTATAGGATCTCATGTAATAAAGCAGTGGAAGACAGATGAGGGATACCAAAATTAATAAGTGTCTTTATGAAAACAATATCAAAATACTAGATAATTGCAAACTGACTGTGAGTCAGCAGGAAAGAAGGCAAATTCATCCATCAGACTCCCAGGAAGTCAGCATCCTGGTTTGGAGAGACTCCAACTCAAGTCCCAGGTCCCCTTGGAGGCCCCACACTTGGAGAAGACCTTGCCCAAAACCTGGGCCAGGCAAGGAAGCCAAGGAAGAGCTCAAAGGAGCTGCTCTTGGCCTCAAAGAAAGACAAGGAGAAGAGCCACCTAGCTCTACGGAAGTGGAAAAAAAAGAGTCTGGGAGCAACTTCTCCAACATACAAAATCTCCCAGTGGGAGAAGGGAGGATACAGCCTAACTGAAAGATGCTCAGACAAAAGCTTGGAATCTTTTCAGGGTTATTCCAGAGAGTCAGTCCTGGTAACATGAACTCGGTGACAAGAGAGGAGATTCTGGCCGAATAAGAGGAAAAAAATCCTGAAAGGAGGAGCCCTTTGAGAGCTGAGTGGATAAAAGTATCAAGTTTGGAATGGTGTGTGTGTGTGTGTGTGTGTGTGTGTGTGTGTGTGTGAATGGAGACGTTCTTCTCCCCATCCCAGGCATCCTTGGCATTTGGGAGGCAGAGGACGAGGCTGCTGCATGTGGAAGCGCAGAGGAGAAAGTTTGCAGGAAGCCGAGATCTCAAGGGACCTGTGGCAGCAGAAAGCAAAGTGTGTGTGGGGTGTGTGTGTGAGAGGGAGGCCCCCTCCCTCTCCGTGCAAGGAGACCAGGCTTTGTAAGCAAAGCATCCCCAGCAATAAGATGGGCGACCCAGCAGGAGAGGAGGGGGCAAGGGGAGATGCTGCCCACTAGCTTCCGCTGTCTCGAGGGAGCTGGGTCGGGATGGAATAAGTTGCACCAGCTAAGTCAACATGGGGACAATTTGGTGCCCCATAAGCTCCTCACCTTCCTAAAGTGCTGGCAGACAAAGACATGCACATACACGCGCACACACACACACACACACACAAACAAACATACACACACACTCCGCATTCCAAGTTTGGGGATTTGTACGCAAAGAGGAAAGAGAGGGCTTTCTTCCCAAGCCCAGGCCTGATTGGCAGTTTGTAAACTCCGATGTGGATAAGTCTCCAAGCTTGGAATGGTGTGTGTGTGTGTGTGTGTGTGTGTGTGTGTAGGTGCACGCACGTGCGTCTGTGTGTGTGTATTGAGACGTTTTTCTCCCAATCCCAGACATCATTGGGAGGCAGAGGAAAGAGGTCCACGGTAAATAGTTTGAAGTTGAAGCTGTTTGAGGGTTTGAGGATGTAACATCGGAATTAGGTAGAGCATTCCAGGCGTTGACCACTTTGTGGCTGAAGTCGTATTTTCTGCAATCTCATTTGAAGCGGTTTACCTTCAGTTTGTATTGATTGTTTGCCCGTGTATTATTGCGGTTGAAGATGAAGTTGTTGTTGACAGGCAAGACATTGTAGCAGACAATTTTCTGTACTATGCTTAGATCGGACCACAGATGGTACAGTTCCAGATTGTCCAAGCCCAAAATTTCAAGCCTGGTGGCATAAGGGATTCTGTTGTGAGTAGAGGAGTGGAGGATTCTTCTCGTGAAATTCCTCTGGGATCGCTCGATTGTATTAATGTCTGATATGCAGCATGGATTCCAGGCAGAAGAGCCTGTATTTGAGGAATGGTCTGGCAAAGATTTTGTGTGCCTTAGTTAGCAGTACAGTGTTGCCAGAGAAAAAGCTTCGCAAAATTAGGTTAACGACTCTTAATGCCTTTTTGGCAATGCTGTTACAGAGAGCTCTGGGGCTTAGATCATTGGAGATGAGGACTGCTAGGTCCTTGACAGAAGGAGGGTCATCTAGGAGGTTGTATCCGCCCAGCTAGTAGTTGGTGTTCTGATTTTTGTTGCCAATGTGTAAGACAGAGCATTTCTTAGTTGGAATTTGGAGTTGCCAAAGATGCCAACAAAGATCACTCGGCATTACTGCAATGGTGTCTGGGGGGGGTGGAGAGGACATTTATTTCTGTAATGAACCTCCCCCTCCCTTTTCTCTTCTTTTCTTTTCCCTCCCCCCCAAAAGATTCCCTTACCTTGACTTTTGTTTGTATTTTACTTATTTCTTTGTTAAATTGATATGCTGTGCATCTCATTGTCCACACGGAGTGGCTTATAAGTCTAGTAAACACTTTCTTTTGCTATTCTTAAAACTTTCAAAGACACGGGCATACAGGCCAAGCCAGATCATGAAACAAACCAGGATCTGGACAAGCTATCAAACCAAGATCAGCTATCAAACCAGGATCTAGACCAGCTATCAGGCCAACCTTGAACCAACCCTTGTCCATCTCAAGACAAGCCAGGATTTGGAGCTGGCCTTTGTCAACCTCCCTCCCTTCTTCTCTTGCAAATGGAGCCTTTCCCCACCAGATGCCACCCAGGATCATTGGCCACGAGTGGGGTGGTGTTTGGGGAAGGGGATGGTGTGTCTTCCCAGACGAAGCCTCCAACTCCCACCAGCTTCCTTTGGAATGGAGCTTTTGCAGGCCAGCCAAGTTGCTGAAGAAGCCGCCAACGAGCAAACCTGGCTTGCAACCATCCGGGCGGCTCCCTTTTCAGGCCTCTCTTCGCAGGGCAACACAGCGCATAGTTCCCGGCAGCTGCCACTAGTGGTCAGGCACAGATGCTCAGGGACGACGCACGGTTGTTCGGGAACCGCCTGGAGGGAAGCGCGCAGGAAGCAGAGGGCAGCGGACTGGTTTCCTGGCAGACGTCTCACTGCCGGACTAGGTAACCTCATCAGTGTTGGGAAGGAGGAGGATTTGCTCTCTGCTTCTCTTTAGGGTTCTTTCCTGGCCAGGATTTGTGTGGGGATGATGGTCTTGGTGGTCCTTTGGTTGGGCTGTTGGCTCCTTTGGCTGTTCCTTGATTGAGGGTTTTGTTGACTTGATGGCTGGTCTGATGTTAACCTTGGAGTTGATTTCTGCTGATCTGGGTGATGATTGGATTGGATTCACAGCTGCCCAACAATCAAGTCAAGAACGCCCCAATCAAAGAACGGCCCAAGAAGCCATCAGAAAACAGCCCAACCAAAGGACCTCCAAGACCATCATCCCCATCGACACTCAGAGAAGCCCCTACAATATAAACTGAGGGTATAAACCTCTCTGCCTTCTAGCACTGATGATGTTTGGGTAATGAAACGTCTGCAGGAAAATAAGCAACCTCGGAGAGCACCAAGGACCCCTCATGTCCCCCCTCAGCTATAAATATTCTCCTTTGTTGGTGCTCTTCTTAACTGATTTCTCCCTCTGAAGGATTAGCATTCACTCAGCCACCCAGTGGTTTACACGAATCTCCAAAGCAGATTTTAATTTTTCTCTCCTTTCGCCCTTATAACTTTGACATAGCTTCCCAAGTGTCGTTATAATAAACGAACAATATACACAAAATACACCTCTCTCAATAAAGATTTAGATTAGTGAGTTTGAGATTGACTTCATTATGCCCAGCATTCAGCTTCAAATTATCGGGGGAGAGGAGGCAGGAAATAGAAAGATGATAGGTAGATGACAGATTGAGAGAGAGAGAGAGAGAAGTAGGTAAATAAATGTTTTTATTTAGCAGCTATTAATTCTATATTTACTTATTGATTTATCATTGTCTCACTTCCCTCCCCATTTTGAAGTGTGGCTTGTGGCAGGTACAGGTACCCAGAGAAAAAAGGTACAAGAGTGATGCAAACCCAGAGATCTGAAAGGAATTAATATAGCAGGATTTGAAAATAAAATTCAGAATGCTTTCAGTCCAGTGCACAATAGCATAAAGAAGTATTGGTTCCCACTGCAAGAACTGTTCACTATTGCTTACTGGGCCTTTGTTTGCTCTGTTGATCTACTCACTTACTACTGTTAGGTATGAGACATTCAGGGATTTAAAAAGGAATGGTTTCCATAATGTACATCTCTGTTTAACAAATCTGGGACCTTAGATCACTCCTATAATACTGTAGAGGACCCAGAGAAATCACATTTTCTGCAAAACAATCTTTTTTAAAAAATGAATTACAAAAGGAGCAAAATCTCACAATATTAAATCTCCCAAGGTATCATATGATATTTGGAGAAAATTTAATTCCTTTTAAAATCACCTAATAACGATGTTGTGCTTACAGAACTATATGAATCTTACAGTGGAAGTCACAACTAGAAAATATTGCTGTCTTCCCAAGAAGCAGGTTTAATTCTATCAAGAGTTTAATGTTAGGATATTTATATTATTAATTAAAACGTTAATATTTCTGTCATTAAACTGGTAACCACCAAGCACATTTAGGGTGATTCTAAGTGGAGTTCTGCATTGAAGGGAAAGTCACCAGGAAACTTAATGAAATTTGGAAAGAGAAAGAAACAGAAACCAATTCCAAATAGGAAACTATTAACCTAACCTGAGAAAGTTAGAATTTCTATTTACTGTCTATATTTTCCAGGATTACCAGAGTTTTGTTAGTCGCTCGAGTGCGATTTCATTGTTAGAACCGACACCCACTCATGATGTGAGGGCTAAAGTGCTGAATGGGCAGTCGGAAGAGCCAGGTCCTGGTCCTCCTTTAGTGACAGAAGCTGGAGGACCTTGGCCCAGTCAGTCCTTCCCAGTCCCAACCAGCCATGAGCCACCTCACTGCACTATGCACAGCTCTGCCATAAGAGTGAGGTGAGCACAAGGCAAAAACTCTGTAACCCTGAGACAAAGGCTAAGCAAAACAGCCCCCATCATCTTGGGCTGGTTCCCACTTTGCTCTAAGCCAGTGATTCCCAAAGTGTGCGCCGCGGCTCCCTGGGGAGCTGCGCTATCGTCATAAAGGTGCTGCGAAATATTCAATTAATACCTGCGCCCGCTGGGTCTAACGCTGATGCGCCATTTCTGAAACGTCTAGTGCGCATGCGCAGTTACAAGTCGGATTTCTATTCGCTTGTTATCACCTTCTCAGTGCTCGCATAAGTTTTTGTTTGTTGGGCTAGTGTGGTGGTTAAGTTACTTTTCAAAAGCTATTTTTCTGATCACCCTAAAATGGACAAATTCTTATTAAACTTGAATAATCAAGATAGTGCTAAATCTATAGATGAAGTTCCACAAACTAGTGGCAAGGGTTCCGAGAAGCGAAAACGTCGTAAATATGACGACAGTTACTTGGATTTTGGCTTTACATCAATAAACGAAAATGATAAAGAGAGACCACAGTGCGTATTGTGCATGAAAGTTTTGGCACCGGAATGTATGCTTCCAAGTAAGTTAAAACGACATTTAGGAACCAACCATTCTAACTTTGTTGGTAAACCTCGCAACTTTTTTAAAAGAAAGTTAATTGAATTAAAACAACAAAAAGGCAGCATTTATAAACATATGTCAATACCAAATAATGCTTTGCTAGCATCATACAAAGTTGCATATAGAGTTGCTAAGTGTAAAAAGGCCCATACTATTGCAGAGCAACTCATTCTACCGGCTGCTGTAGATTTAGTGAACATTATGATTGGTGAGTCGGCAGGGAAACTGCTTTCAAATGTCCCTTTGTCTAACAATACAATCAGTCGCAGAATTCAGCACATGGGGGAGGATCTCAATGCACAATTAATTGAAAAATTAAAAGGAAGTGAATATGGACTGCAACTCGATGAGGCCACAGACAATAATAAGGACGCACACTTGATTTGTTACGTACGGTTCTTAGATGGTAATTCAATCGTTGAGGACCTTCTCTTTTGTAAAAGTATTACTGGAAGTACAAAGGCTCAAGATTTGTTCGAGATCCTGAATATATTTATGGTTGAAAATAATTTAGACTGGACAAAGTGCGTTGGCGTCTGTACTGACGGTGGTCGTTCGATGTCCGGCTCTTATGGAGGATTGCAGGCGCTTATTCGAAGCAAAGCTCCAGATTCAGTTTGGACCCATTGCATCATTCACAAAGAAGCACTTGCATCAAAGTATATAAGTCCTCCACTAAATATAGTTTTAGAACGTGTGGTAAATATAGTAAACTATATAAAAACTCGGCCACTGAAAGCAAGATTTTTTAAAAGAATGTGTGAAGATATGGGAGGTGAATACACATCTTTGTTGTACTACTGCCACTCACGATGGCTCTCTCGCGGGGGTGTATTGTCTCGTACGTTCCAATTACAGCAAGAAATATACGCTTTCCTTGAAGAAGAAAAACATGAGTATGCCAAACACTTTGTAGAAACAGACTTTTTGATTAAACTCGCATACCTATGTGATATCTTTGAAAAGTTGAATGCGTTGAATCTCTCTTTACAAGGACGCAATATGCACATTTTAAAGTTAACAGAAAAGATTTCAGCTTTCAGAAAAAAATTACAGCTATGGAAACTAAAAATTAATGAAGATGATCTTAATGATTGCTTTCCCTTGTTGCACCAGTTTTTAACCTCCAATGAAATCAGTTTGTCTTGCAATTTAAAATCTCTTTTTGAAGATCACCTATCTCAGCTTATCAAATGATTCGAAAAATACTTTGAAGCAGATAACATTGAAAAATTTACTTGGATTCAAGACCCATTTAGAGCCAAGGCTCCATCAGGATTTACCTCTACAGAAGAAGAATCTCTTATTGAGTTGTCTTGCGACACAACATTGAAGTTAAAATTTGTTAGCATGGAACTTTCTGATTTTTGGATATCAGTAAAAGAGGAATACCCACTGCTTAGTTGCAAAGCCCTAAGAATATTAATTCCTTTTGCAACGTCCTATTTGTGCGAAGCTGGGTTTTCGGCAGTCGCGGTAATAAAAAGTAAATATCGCTCGAAAATTAACGTCGAGCAAGAAATGAGAGTCGCTATTTCCAATTTTATTCCAAGATTTGAGAAGTTGTTCAGCGAACAACAAGCCCATCCATCCCATTAATAATTTTAAATCATTAAACGATGTTCAATAAATTGTGAATTTAAAGCTCGTGTTTAATTTATTTTTCAATTAACCTAACCTTAACGAACTAAAAAGTAGATTTCCAAATCCTTAAAAAGTCAAAAATTAAAAAAAATCGGATGTACCTATTAAGGGAGCCGCGGAAAAAATCCGAAGTGTTATGGGAGCTGCAAACCGAAAAAGATTGGGAACCTCTGCTCTAAGCCATCATCTGGTAAAGGGGGACGAAAGGTGGCTTCCCAGATCCATTCCTGCATACCGAGGTCACCTCCAAAATCGGAGCCCTCAAAGTCACGAATCGGATGGGGCTGATTTCAGTGGGAGCCTTCTCTGCCTCTGGAACACAGCTCAAACGCTGAGACAGGCGGAAGGACAGAGGAGGAGCCCCAGCAAGGTGGATGGACTCAGGGACAACAGTGGAGGGTGCAGCCTTGGACAACCTAAAAGGGTCAGGTTGGGGAGGGGTCTTCCTGAGGAAGGGTCATGAAGATCTGAGCTCCACTAGATTCAATCAATACTCTACCAACAGCGCCTTCAACCTCTGGTAGGCTTTGAGCAAAAGGTGGCAGGGATCCTGACAAATCTCTCCCTGATGAGTCATTCCTTCTTTCGTTTCTCTTCGTCTAGCAAGTTGGCAAAGCAAAAGAGGGAAAACGTTCAACCAGCCAGTTTCATATCACATCTGAGTTGGGAGCCAGCATTGTCTGTGGAAGGAAAAGTGCAGGTCAAAAAGCACCTTTTATTGATTGATTGATTTCAGCTATTTCTTGCCTGCCTGCTGTTCAGAGGATTTCAGGCGAATCCATAGAAACAATAAACTCAGATTTAAACAAATACCAATGAATGTTAAGCTGGAGGGTTACGTTGGGGGTGAATGAAGAGGCAGGACTCCTCCGCAAGGGATTTCAGCTCTTTCTTGTGGAAAAACTTCTCGGGTGGCTGCTGACAGCGCTCTCTTTTTAAAGGGTACTGACAGGCAGTCCGGCCAATGACATTGCTTTATTTTTCCTGCTGCTTGAATGGACCAATGAGCGGCGGTTATGCTAATGTGCCATTTAATTCCGGAACCCAAGTGAGGCCTTTGCTTGGCTTCGCTCCATATTTGCAAATTTAACACTGAATTTAAAACATATCATTGAAAACACAAGATAAGAAGCAGGTGCCACTTCTTTGGGAAGTGCAATTTTTTTTTTTAAAAAGTGAACATTTAAAAATTGAGAAAAGAAGCAAGTTTCTCTCTCTCTTTCTTTTGTTGGTGTTTTTATGATATGTTTATTTTAAGCCTGTAACAGTTTGCAGCAAGGCCAAGATTCTCCCAAAACAGCTGAGCTGCCTCCACAGGGCAGTAAACCAGAAGCTAACATTTAAATAATTCCATTAATAGTTTGATGTGCTCCTTAGTCACTGGCAGCACATCTAGTTGATCTTGAAAAGGCTCCCAGGGCATTTTAAAACTTTAAATCCAGTCACTGACTCTGTTTGTGCTCAGTAAGTTAGGAGGAGCTAATGTGAATGCTCCAACACTGGAAGTTTTTAAGATGTTGTTGGATATCCATTTGTCTGAAGTGGTGTAGGGTTTCCTGCCTAAGCAGGGGGTTGGACTAGAAGACCTTCAAGGTCTCTTCCAACTCTGTTATTCTACTCTATTCTTCCTTGCCATCTTGTCCCATTAGTGGAGTGATTGTTCCCTTCACTTTTTTCTTGCTTTTTATATGTTAAAAGAACCTTTTTAAAAAACTATTTTTGACATTTATTGCAAGTCTTACTTCCTTTTGAGTTTTGGCTTCCCCGATTACATCTTTGCATCTTTCTAGCTATTCTGCTAGTATTCCACTTTAGTTATGTGTCCCTCTTTCCATTTTGTTGTATTTATTCTTTTTGTCTTTCAGTTTATTCCGATTAAATTAGAAAAAGGCTTTTTAAAGGATTTGAATCAATTGGTTTCAAAATTTATTTGGCAGTCAAGAAAACCAAGAATAAAACTCAAAGCTATGCAAGATACTATGGAAAAGGGAGGATTTGGAGTACCAGATTGGGAACTTTATTATACTGCGGCCACCCTAACATGGTTAAAAGAATGGATAATGTTGAGAAATAAAAGATTACTCAAATTGGAAGGTCATGACCTCCAAGCAGGATGGCATGCCTTCCTATGGTATGAAAAAGGATCTGCACATACATATTTCAATAGACACTACATCAGACAGTCCCTGTTATTAATATGGAACAAAATTAAACACGAGCACTGTACCGAAACACCCATTTGGCTATCTACAATGGAAGCTTATATACACCCAAATTTAATTAATATGGACTGACTCTCTGGAATAACCCTGAGAAGATTCCAAGCTTTTGTCTGAGCATCTTTCAGTTACACCAGTGATGGCAAACCTTTTGGCTCGTGTGCCAAAAGCGGGGGGAGCGCAAGGGGGTCTTGCATGGACATGTGTTGTGGCCCAGCCGGTGCCGCTGCCGCTGCCACCAGACTCCGAGAGTGATAGTCCCTACGAGTCAGCTCCAGAGGAGATGGGCGATCCTGGACAGGATTCGGAGGCTGAGCAGGGATCCGAGAGTCTGGTCGGCCACCAGGAGGCGCCAGAGGCATGGAGCAGCGGTGAGAGCCAGAGGAGGAGGACTCCCGATGCCATGCCTTGGAGCAGCGGGGAAGAGTCACGTGACAGTGACTCAGGACTCAGCAGGGAGTTTCTAGACGCCCGTTACCGACGCGCCCACAGACGCAAGGAACGTGGGCGTAATTATAGGCGGTAAAGGGCTCTCAGGTGCTGTTTGGGAGACGCCCTTTTTAGATTATAAAAGGGTTGACTCTGGAGAGGCTCTTCGCAGCAGTCAACAAAGGACTTATGCCAGAAGCTCTAGTCTGGGATCCTGGCAAGCTGGATAGCTGCTTTTGTGTTTCTGTTTCTGTGAGTTTTGTCTTGGTGGCTTGCTGCCACGGAACCTCTTGTCTGTTCGTGTAATAAACCTTGTTCCCTTGTACTGTTCCGGAGTGTGTGTGCTGTGTGGGCAACGGAGGAAGGGGGGTCAGAACAGACATGCCACACCCATAATGCTATGTGCATGACCACAGCGTGCATGGGTGCATGACCAGTGCTCCCCCCCATTTTTAGCATGGTTTTTTTGCCCTCCCCAGGCTCCAGAGGCTTTATAGGAGCCTGGGGAGGGTCAAAACAGCCTCTCTCCCCCCCCAGAGGCCCTCCGGAGGCTTCAGGAATGGACTTCCGGTTTGCTCGTATGGCCGGTTTTTGCCCTCCAGGGCCTTCAGGGAAGCCTACTGAGGGCTCCTGAACACTCCGGAGGGCAGCCCTATAAGCAAACCGGAAGTCTGTTCCTGAACATCTGGTTTCCCTGTAGGGTCGGTTTTTTGCACTCTGGATGGCAAAAAATGGCTTCAAAAGAAGGCCGAAGTGAGCTGGCGAGTGCACGCGTGTACGCTGGTCAGCTGACAGGGCAAGCCTTGCGTGCCCTGACAAATGGCTCCACGTACCACCTGTGGAATGTGTGCCATAGGTTTGCCATCACGGAGTTAGGCTGTATCCTCTCTTCTCCAACTGAGAGATTTTGTATGTTGGAGAAGCTGCTCCCAGACTTCTTTCTTTCCACTTCCGTAGAGCAAGATGGCTCTTCTCCTCCTTGTCTTTCTTTGAGGCCAAGAGCAGCTCCTTTGAGCTCTTCCTTGGCTTCCTTGCCTGACCCAGGTTTTCTGCAAGGTCTTCTCCAAGTGTGGGACCTCCAAAGGACCTGGGACTTGATTTGGGGTCTCTCCAAACCAGGATGCTGACTTCCTGGGAGTCTGATGGAGGTATTTGCCTTCTTTCCTGCTGACTCACATTCAGTTTGCAATCATCTAGTATTTTGATATTGTTTTCATAAACACACTTATTAAGTTTGGTATCCCTCATCTGTCTTCCACTGCTTCATTAATCTTATATGAGATCCTATAGTATATCAGGTCATAAAAATCAGATATTTTTCCACTGCTTTTTACTCATACACTCCTTTCTATTCAGGAATCAGAAATAATTCTTTAGAAGATACTCTTTAAAAGACATCAAATTAGCTTTATGTGAGAATTGTTATAAACATTGCATCAAACCTTGAATTACAGAGATTTATCAACTCTTCTGTATTGACAGCATAGAAAAATTTATCACCCAGGAGAAGTGATTATTCATAATTACCATATTTTTCGGAGTATAAGACACATCTTTCCTCCCCCCTACATGCCTTCCTCCATCCCCCAGGAGCCCTTGCAGACTTCAGCAGGGGTGGGGGAAATAATTAGTCCAAATTACCGTCTGCTCCATCTGGCTGGGAGTTTCTCCCCCCTTCCCTGACTCTGACCTCCACTCCCAGTCTGGAGAGATCATCCTGCAATGCAACGAAGGGGCTGTTGTCATGTTCTACGTCACCATCAGCTACATGGGCTTCCTGGCTGCCATCTGCTTCACGGTGGCTTTCCTGGCCAGGAATCTGCCTGGGGCCTTCAACGAAGCCAAGCTGATCACCTTCAGCATGCTGGTCTTCTGCAGTGTCTGGGTGACTTTTGTGCCCACCTACCTGAGCACCAAAGGGAAATACATGGTGGCTGTTCAGGTCTTCTCCATCCTGGCCTCCAGTGCTGGTCTGCTGGTCTGCATCTTCATCCTCAAGTGCTACATTAACCTTCTGAGGCCAGATCTGAACACAAAGGGGTAGCTGACAGCCAGAAGAAATGTAAAAACATAACACCATTATGACATTGGAAGAATTGTTAATGTTGCTTTTATTTGAAATGAGATATTAATTATTTCCATTTAGATAGTATGCAGGAGTCAAAGAAAATCATTTCTATATGTTTCAAAATGGGAAATTGTTGAATGACTTGCATTCTTGTAGCTCCCTTCCCTTTCAGTTCAATACATCTCTGTAAAAGTCATTTAGAGGAATTTGCTGTTCGGCAATAGCTACTGAATACGACACTTTATAAAATAAATAACGTGGACACTTGTTCCTACTGACAGCGATTAAAAGTGTGTGTGTGAGAGAGAGAGAGTAAGCAGGACAAGAGGTCAGGAGGAAGCTGCAGGAAACAAGCACTAGCTTGGTTGCCTGATCCTCTTCCTGAGAATGCCGGAATGATGTGAAATGCCATGTTTGACTGGCTGTCAGCTGGGGAGGGAAATCTTCATCCCTCTTATGTAATTCTTTCTTGATTTCCTGATAAAATCTCCTTTGCAGAACATGTTCAGCAGAACAGCTATTTGGGATTTCAGTTTGGAACTGTTTTTATTTTGGTCTGTACTTCACACCTAAAAAAGTAAATAAAAAATTAAGTGTGTATACAAATGTCCACATTAACCAGAGAAATAAAATAGCAGTTTTCAGACCGTTTAATTTTTCCACAATTTCTACCTACAGCATTTTCTCTGCTCCTCTTCCAAGCTTGTCTTGTCTGTGAAAGGCTGGAGAAGATGCCCAGACAAAGGGGATCTTGAGACTCTCCCCAGGAGGAGGTTGGAGGGATCCTGTCTAAAGGCAGCAGCATCATTGACCAGGTCACAAACCTTCAATGCAGCATAATATTCATCCAGCTTCAAGAAGGGGGAGAATAAGAGAGGAGGGACTTTGAGGTTTCTAGGAAGAGGCACCCATGGAAGCTGCTCTGCTCTCCAACCACAGAGATTGCTCATGAATTGGGAATCAATCCTTAGGTCTGAGAATGGCTCCTAATTGGGAATAGAATCCCTTTGCAAATTCCATTTTAAGGAGATAAGAAAAGTTCTGATGGATCAGACCAAGGTCAATCTAAGATTCACAGTGACCACACAGAGGCTTCTGGTTCTCCCACAAGCAGAAGAAGGCAGAGACTGATGGCTTTGCCCAACATGGAACAGGCATTTTCTCACAATTTCATTTTCCTCCATCACACCACACAATATTGGACACTCGGCCATCTCACACTCTAGGAATCTCTAATTCTGGTATCACACATTAATCTAAACATTTCCTAGTTCCACAACCCCATTCAGTAAGAATTAAGGTGGGACTGGAACTCACGAGTCTCCTGATGATTGGCCCAAAGTCCCCCAGGAAGTTTTCATTCCTATGGGAGGATTAGAATTGTCTGAAACTCACCCAGCTGGCTTTCATGCCTAAGGCAGAACTAGAACTCACAATCTCCCGATGATTGTCTCAAAGTCGCCCATTTGGCTTTTATTTTAAAGCTGGTTTTAAAACTTTAGTGAGTGGAGCAAAGTTCCTTGGGTGTCTTTGATTTCCCCGCACCCTTCCCAGGCACTCCTTGGCCCCCTTCCCCCCAGCACAAAAGGCTCCTTCTGCTGCTCCACCTCCCTTCTCCCCTTCCCCCTTGCGCAAATGGATAGATGTTGCTCAAGCACCTGTCCTGCCAGCTCCCTTCCGCCCAGGTCTGGCAGTGCCCCCCCCCCCCACACACACACCACAGGAAGTCTGTAGGACTTTACAGTACTAATATTTAAGGGGCTGCCACAAAGAAGAGGGAGTCAACCTATTTTCCAAAGCAACCTGAAAGCAAGACAAGAAACAATGGATGGAAAGAAGCAATGAGAGGAACAACTTAGAACTAAGGAGAAATTTCCTAATGGTGAGGAATGGAACGACTTGCCTTCAGAAATTGTGGGTGATCCATCACTGGAGGCTTTTAAGAAGAAACAGCCAATTGTCTGGAATACTGCAGGAGGTTGGACTAGAAGACCTCCAAGGTCCCTTCCAACCCTTTTACTCTGTTATAAGTTCTGTTATAGGTACACATGTTTACCATGCTAAATACTTATTGGAACACACTGATTTACACTGATAATGTGATATTATCACACTTAGACGTTGGGTTGTATGCCCTGTGAAGAAGACTTGGATTCTTTTGTCATAATAATTATCTGATAATTAATAAATCATGTTCAAAAGTTATGGTCTTTGGAAAACAACATCATAACCATAGATGCCTATTTGATGGTAACCCAGTAGAGCAAGTAACGCCTTCCCTCTTTTTGACTCGTGCAGTGTACAGGTCCTCAATGGAAGGCAGGTTGGCAGTAATTGTTTTTTATGCAGCTCTGATTATCCTCTGAAGTCTGTGTCACAACCACGTCAAGGTCCTGCCTCACGGGGGGGATTCTGGTTCTTCACACAGTCAGCCAGATGTTTGAACTGGATGTCAGCTGTTCCAAGGAAATCCGCCTTTGGCAATTGACCAATGGTGAGCTTGTCAATGCCATGGTTATCCACATGGGGCTCCAGTTGTTTTGTGATTTCACCACAGCTGCCGGTTAGTCCTGGGGCAAAACAAGCATCAATTTAATATTTTGATCATAATGAAGTAATAAATAAGCGAGAAACAAAAAAATAATTAAACTTAGCAATCAAATTAATATTAAATATTTCCAGACTCCCAGTTTTCTTTCTTTTTAGCTTCCAAGGCCACATCCCACCCAAAAACCCAAAGCAGGAAATGCAAAGCAACCAAGGACCCCAGGTGACTTCAAGAGACCCCAAATCCTCTCCTTCAGCTAGGACTCTTCTTTTCTTTCTTCCTTCTTTTGCACAAGTCCTTGGTCCATTCACTTCTTGCGGCCTTTGAGTTGTCCACTGATTGCAGCCACCTGGGTTTTTCTGCCTTGTGAATGGAATCCACTTACCGTGTTTCCCCAAAAATACAACCTGTCCTGAAACTAAAGCCTTGCCACATTTTTCGCATGGGCAAAAATATAAGCCCACCCCCGAAAATAAGCCCTGGACAATCCCCCCGCTCCAGCCAGGCAGAGCACCGCTCGCTGACCTAGCGGTATCCCGAAGGCGCCAAGCCACAGGAATGAGGTGGGGGCAAAGATGGTTGCGTTGCTTGGTGCTTTCAGGGTACCGCTAGGTCGGTGAGCAGTGCTGTGCCCAGATGAAGAGGGGGAGGGGTTACTGGGCAGCTGCTCTCTTGCGAGCGGGCTCCCGAAGAGCCGGGCACAGCCTCAGGGTCCAATGGCTGTGTTGCGCTGTCGCAGCAGAAACGCAGCAGAAACGCAGCAGCCATGAGGTGACCAAGCTTACGAGCAGCCGCCCGGCAACCCCCCTTTCCAGTCGGGTACAGCGCCGCTGACCGACCTAGCAGTACCCGGAAGGCACCAAGCAACGCGAGCGCCTGTTCGCCGCCCTCCGCCTCCCGCGGCTCGGTGCCTTCGGAATGCCCCTAGGTGAGTGAATGGGGCTCTGCATGGCTGGAGAGGGGAGTTGCGCAGCGGCTTTTCCACTCCCCGCTCGTGCGAATGGCATCTCCGCTGCTGGCGCCATCCGCCGCTTGGGGTCTTTTTTTCAAAGCACGGAGGACGGATGCCGTTCTGGAAGTACGCTCTATGGTTGTGGGCTGCAGATCATACAACTATAGAGCGTACTCCCAGAGCAGTATCCTACCTCCGTGCTTTGGAAGGAGGACCCTGAGGCTGTGCCCGGCTCTTCGGGAACCCAGTCGCAAGGGAGCAGCCGCCCGGCAACCCAAAAATAATAAGCCCTGCCCTTCAATAAGCCCAAGGCCATATTTCGTGCGTCAAAAAAATATAAGACCCTGTCATATTTTTGGGGAAACACGGTAAGAATGAAATAACAACAGCAATAATATCATTATATTGGAAAAACAAAGAAAAAGCTGGCAACCAAATTAGTTCAAACATTTATCAACCATCACATTGTAGAGCAGGGAAGGACGTCCGACATCCTTCTTCTCTCATCCATGATGGGGATGTTTGGATTGACGGATTTAGCAGGGATGGGGGCTGCCTCAACACCTTCTGACTGGCTGTTCTCAGTTGGCTGCTCCGGTAACACTCGCAAAGACTTTTTTCTGGGGATGGAAGAAGAAAGAGAGAATAAAATATAATTCAGTGATATGTTATTTTCTTAACTTTAATAATAAGGTTTATTCTTGAGAGTGGGGGGGGGGGGTCCTCCATCCCTGGAGGTTTTCAAGAAAAGATTGGAAAACCATTAGTCCAGGACGATATAAGGACTCCTTGGGCAGGGGGTTGGACTAGAAGACCTCCAAGATCCCTTCCACCCTTATGGGATTCTATGCTTGCTTCTGATAAAGTAAGTGGATCTTAGTTCCACCAAAATTAGCTCCAAATTTTCCAGGGGGTTTCCATGGCCTGGGCTCCCCAGTTGGGGTGATGCCACTCCCTTGATGAGGAGCAGAGAAACGCAGAGGGCAACCGACACAGAGACCCCAAAGATGGCCAAAGTTGTAATACATCTTTTATTCCATTTCTTATTTATATCTGGCCTCAGGGCTCTAATAAATAAATCTGAAAGTCAGGATTGCAATCTAAATATTTCTCAGCTGTTAAGTTCTTCTTTCAGATCCTTGTTTTCTTTCTAGAGTTCTGCCATTTTTAGAACCAAGAAAAGGAGACAATTATTCTCTCTTCAAAGGTTTTCTATCTGCAAAGCTGCATTTGACATATTTTCTCTCTAAAACATCAAGGCATAAAATTAAACATTTTTATGAATAAAAGGTATAAAATTAGAATAAAATTAGCCCCTTGGGTTTTTACTTGAATTATCAAACTTGTTTACAATAAACAGTAATTTTGTTTTTTATACATAGCCTTACATTTTAATTCATTTAGTGTTGCTATGTTGGGAACAAGGTGAAAAGAGTCACTTCCAATTTCTGGCCACTTTGTTCCAGGCAGCTGAATTCAACCCAGAACATTGTAGAACATTTGTTCCGATTGAGGGAGCTGGAGAGAATTGAATTGAAACTTCTGGAAGAAAAGCCGAGGTTGCTATCTAAAAGTTCTCAGTCTCTCTTCCAAATCTTTGCAGAGCTCCTCCTTTTCTGCAATTAGTTGGAGATTTTTCTGCCTGACCTCCTTGTTCTTCATCAGGAGCTTTTCTTTTCCCAGCAGCAGCCTTGAAATTTCTGTTGCGTTCCTGTCAATTACGAAGAACAGAGAGAAATTAGCCTCCATTGTATTCTTTCACTTGAAACTCTTTCCTAAATTTAAAAAAAATATTAAAAATAACTTCGTGTGTGTGTGTGTATGTGTGTGTGTGTGTGTGTGTGTGTATAAAAATCCAATTGTGCTATTTTTGTTAATAAATCAGTGGTTTCACCTTACAGGAAACAATGTGCAACCATTTATCCGATAGATTAGAAATGCTCAGCATTTCATAACAGAGGAGGAAATTTTCATGGACTTAAGTTGTAGCTGAAATCAATACAACTATATTATTCTAGTTTTGCATTACATTCCAATTTCATTTTAAATTGTATTTTATTCCAGTTTCATTTTAAATTATTCTTATTGGATCTTAGTCATAATTTGTGCTTGGAACTCAGCACCTTGATATGCACCATGGGTTAATCAATAAAATAAACTTACAAACTAACATTCCAAAATATTATTCCATTCTGTAACATTCCTTTCCCAAACTTTCAATAACTTTCCATTTAATAACATTCCATGATCAAATGGATTCATTCTGTTCCATTCTATTCCACTCCTTTCTATCACATTCCACTCTATTTCATATCAGTCCATTCCAAACAATTCCATTTCATTCCAAAACATTCAATTCCATTAAATCCTATTTAGTTCCATTCCATTCCACAACATTCTATTCCATAACATTCCATTCATACCATTCCATAACATTGTATTCCAAAACATTGCACTCCATTCCATATCATTCCATTAGATTCCATTCTATAATATTCGATTCCATTCCAAAACATTCCATTCTATTAAATTCTCTCCAGTTCCATTCCATTCCATTCCACAACATTCTATTCCATAACATTCCATTCCATAACATTTTGTTAGATTCCATCCCATACCTTTCGGTCACATTACATTTTACTCCATTCCATACCATTCTACTCCATTCCAGTCCATAACATTCCATTTAATAATGTGCCATTCCATAAAATTCCACTCCATTCCATACCACATTATTCCATTCCATAACTTTGCATTTGATAATATTCCATCCAGTCCCATTCCATTCCATTCAACAACACTCTATTCCTGTGATGGCAAACCTATGGCACAGGTGTCCAAAGTGGCACACAGAGCCATGTTGCATGTATGCGCCACGGCACCCGTTCCTTTTCCAGGTTTCTGGCATGCCTGCGCACGTGGTGATCAGCTGTCTTCACACACACGGCAGTGCTGGAAACCAGAAGAGCTGGTCTTCCAGTTTCCAGCGTGCACATGCATACCGGACAGCTGATAGTCACGCACGCCAGATAGTCATGTGTGCCAGAAATTAGAAGACCAGGTGGCCGGTGCACATGTGCATGCAGGAAACCAGAAGTTCATTTCCCGGCACGTGCATGCCCCCTGGAAAGCTTCTCTTCTGGGTTGAGGCCCTGACGGACACGCGCATGCTCCCTTTTCAGTGCTGAAAAGGTTTGCCATCACTGCTCTATTCCATAACATTCCATTCTATTGCATTCTATTTCAAAACATTCCATAATATTGCATTCCATTCCAATGTAGAAAGCAAAATGCAGAAAGCAAAATGCAGAATGCAAAATGTAGAATGCAAAATGCAAAATGCAGAATGGGGGATGGAATGCGGAATATAGAATGCGGAACAGAATGTGAAATTCGGATTCAGAATGCAGAATTCAGAATTGGGAATGTGGAATTGGGAATGCAGAATTTGGAATTCAAAATATGGAATTCAGAATTCAAAATATGGAATTCAGAATTCAAAATTCAGAATGCAGAATTTAGAATGTGTAATGAGGAACACAGAATTCAAAATCCAGAATGTGGAATATAGAATTTGGAATTTGTTATTCAGAACCTACAATTTGGAATGTGGAACTCAGAACCTGGAACCACAAATGCAGAATGCAAAAAGCAGAATACAAAATTCAGAATTTGGAATTAAGAATCTGGAATTTGTAACACGGAATTTGGAATGCGGAATTTGGAATTCCAAATTTGAAATTTAGAATGTGGATTTTAGAATATAAAATTCAAAATTCATTATTTGGAAAACAGAACTAGGAATATGGAATTTGGAATGTGGATTTCAGAATATGGAACTCAGAATGCAAATTTTGGAATGCAGAATGGAATGTTGAATGTGGAATTTGGAATTCGGAACTAGGAATTTGGAATGTGGAGCATGGAATTTGGGATTTGGAACTCATTATTTGGAATTTGCAATTCAGAATACAGAATGCAGAATGCAAAATGCAAAATTTGAAAATTAGAATGTGGAATTCAAAACTAGGAATTCAGTATGCAGATTGTGGAATACGAAATATGGAATTTGGAATGCAGAATTCAGAACTATTTGAAATTGAGAACTAGGAATTTGGAATTCAGAATATTGAATGGAATTCAGTATTTGGAATGCGGAATGCGGAATATGGAATCCAGAGTCCATAATCCAAAATCCAGAATGTGGCATTGCGAATTCAGAATGTGGAATTGCGAACTCAGAAAATTGGAATGCGGAATTTGGAATTCTGTATGCAGATTGCACAATGTGGGAAATGGAATGCGGAAAATGGAATGTGGAATGCAGAATGCGGAATGCAGAGTGTATAATTCTTAATTCAGCATTTGAAGTTTGAAATTCCAAGTTGCAAATTCTGACATGAATAACGAAGAATAAATTCCACAGTCTGAATTCTACATTGTAAATTCTGAATTCTAAGTTCCGACTTCCACATTCTGTGATCCAAGATTCAAATTTAGAATGTGGAATTTGGAATGCAGGACGTGGAGTTCGGAATACAGAATTTGGGATTCAAAATGCAGAATTCAGAATTTGGAATGCGGAATGTGAAATGTGGAAATTTGGAATTCTGAATGCAGAATTTGGAATTCCAAATTGGGAATTCCGAATGCGGAATGCAGTATGCAGTATGTGATATGTGAAATATGGAATTCAAAATTTGTTATTTGGAATGAAGAATGCGAAATGCAGAATGCAGTATCCAGAATTTTGAATGTGGAATTCAGAATGTGGATTTCCTAACTAATTTTTTGACATTTCGAATTTTGAATGCTGAATTCAGAATTATACACTCCTATTCTATTATGCACAATTAATTACACACTATTATATTCTGTTCTATTCTTGTTCTTGTTCCTCTGTGACATGTTCCAACATTAACTGCCCCCCCCAACCCGGAGTGGGTTTCTCTTTAACCATAATGCAGACAAATATCAGATTTGTTTCTTCAGCCACAAGTGCTGTGTATTCCCTCTGGGGCCAGTTTCAAGCATGGAGTTCCCAAACCTCTCAATTCTAGATGATGGCTTTAATTCAATCTCTGCCCCTGTTATTATGAATCACATGGGGATTATTTCCTTTTCATTTCCCTCCAGAGAATTCCCCAACAACCTTTGAGTCCAAGAACTGGTTGAATTATCCAGGGATCCCTCCTGAGAGGGAGAATTATGATAAAAGTTTCAGCTCTGCTCTTTGGCCGAATCCTCCAGGGGAGACTTTGGGCAGAGAAATATGGAGTTTAGGGACAGGCAGGGTCTGTGCTCTTGAATGTCTGTCTCTCTCCTTTCCAGATGAAGCTGAGTGTTTCTCTGTGTTTCAATCAGGAAAGACACTGGATCATTTTCCACCTTGTGAGAGTCCTTTGAATTCTTCTAATTCTTCTTTAGAAACAGGAAGGGGATTCATTGATTCACTCCATGAATGATGGACCTCCTGCTTCTGCTTCTGATGCTGCTTTTGTCCCATCAAGTCTCTGGGAAGCTGAGAATGAAATGCCCACAGAGTTTGAAGCACAAGGATGGAAAAGGACCACAGAGTTTTTACAGCCCAGGAGACCATCTCATTGGTATAGTCATCACTGGAATGGAAACATTGCATACAAACTTGCTTTTCAACGTGGCTCCTTCTCTTCAGTTTGTTTTTCGTGATCGGTAAGTCATTCAGGGTGATGGAGTTACACTCCCTCCATTCCAACACTCTCATTCCTTTCTGTTTTTAGTTTTCATTTATTCCTATATTGGAGATTATGTCTAATTTTCTCAATGATTTTGATTTCCATGGCTTCTCTCTTTTGTCTGATTTTGTGAAAGAAACTCAAATCGAAAAATAGGCCTGAAAAAAAAGCTGAAAGGGCTGCAGATTATTTTCCTCTCTCAGTTCAATCAATTTATCACTTGAATAATGAATTTTATTTAAAGTAGTGGTGGAACCAGTTGTAGTTGCTGTACCTCAGCCCATTTCCATATTTGTATAACTGATCATTGCTTTTGGATCAATGTTGGCTTAAGGATCAGTAGGCTTTTGGAGGCTTATATATTTTTAAAAAGTATGCGTTGCTGCCCATTATAATAACATTTTTTTTTACAATAGGGATGTTAATGGTTTTCCAGATGCCTTAAGATTCATTTTCAACATTCAAACGGTCAGCAAGAATTCCCAGCTCCTGCACAATCTCACACTTGGCTACAACCTCCATGACAACTATTGGAGCACTTTCCGCACTTCAGATGCTTTGCTGGACATTCTCTCCACTGGAGAAGCCAATGTCCCCAACTACGGCTGTAGAAGAAAGGAGAACCTTCTGGCTCTTATTGATCGAGCTGCCAGGGAGATCTCCATCCAGATGTCAACATTAGGAGGCACCTACAAAGTCCCACAGGTTTCTTTCTTTCTTTATCTTTCTTTATCAGCCTGAGGCTGATGCTTTGCAATGCAAGGTCCGTTGTTAACAAGGCCCCCCTCATTAATGAGTTGATCTCAGAGGGGGAGCCGGACCTTGCAGGGATAACGGAGACCTGGCTGGGCCACGAGGGTGGTTTGCCCCTCGTGGAGATGTGCCCGCCAGGTTACCGTGCATTTCATCAGCCGCGGGCCCTGGGTAAGGGTGGCGTGGTGGCGGTAATTATACGGGAGAGTCTGGAACCGAGGGAGTTCACTGTGCCACAGATCTCCGGGTGTGAGTCCCTTGGTGTGAAATGGGGCCCAGGGAGGCAGTTGGGCTTGCTGATTGTATACTTGGCTCCTCGCTATGCATCAGCGGCCCTGTCTGAGCTCCTCGAGCTGATCGCGGAGACGGCAGTTGATACCCCCAAACTTGTGGTTATGGGGGATTTCAACTTGCTGTCGACGGGCGAAGCATCCGAGGTGGCTTGGGAGTTCATGGCTTCCATGACAGCCATGGACCTGTCCCAATTAATTCAGGGCCCCACACATGAGGGTGGGCACACACTGGACCTTGTTTTTGTATCTGGACAGTGGACGAGTGATCTGGGAATAGGGGATCTAGTTATCACACCCCTGTCATGGTCAGACCACTCTTCTCTCCGGCTCGACTTCTCCGGCGCTACCCCCCACCGCGGGGAGGCGGAACCTGATTGTCCCAGATGGTTCCGCCCCAGGCGACTGATGGAACCGGATAGGTTCCAGACGGAGCTTGGGCCACTTCCTGTAGCCCTGACCCGCTCCTGGACGGAGGACCTAGTGGCCGCTTGGAATAAGGCGGCTGCGGGGGCCTTGGACCGGGTAGCGCCTTGGCGGCCTCTCCTGCGGCAATGAACCACCCTGGCTCCTTGGTTTACTGAGGAGCTGAGGGTGATGAAACGCCACAAGAGACGCCTAGAAAGCAGGTGGAGGTCCTCACGCTCCGAATCTGACCGAACACAGGTAACAGCCTATTTACGGACCTACCTTGTGGCTCTGAGAGCGGCCAAATGTAGACACTGTGCCGCTTTTATTGCGTCCGCAGATAACCGCCCTGCCGCCCTGTTTCGGGTGACCCGCTCTCTCTTATTACAGAGGTCGCGGGAAGCCCCTTTGCAGGGTAGAGCAGAGGAGTTTGGGGAATATCTGCAGGACAAAATCGATCAGATAAGGAGTGGATGGGCCCCCTTCAGTGGACCAGGGGAGACGTCGGAAGCAAGTCTTGAGACACCATGCTGGGAGGGGTTTGACTCTGTTGCCCCCGAGGTCTTGGACAGGTTACGTGGGCGACTGCGAGCCACCTCATGTTTACTGGACCCGTTCCCTCCTGGCTTGTACTGGCATCCTGGGAGGTTACACGAGGCTGGCTCCTGGGTCTGGTGAACGCTTCACTGGAGGAGGGGTCCTTGCCGGCTGCCTTGAAAGAGGCGGTGGTTAGGCCCCTGCTCAAGAGGCCTTCCCGGGATCCGGAGGAACTAGCTAATTACCGTCCTGTCTCCAACCTTCCCTTTTTAGCGAAGGTTGTAGAGAGTGTGGTGGCGCAACAGTTCCCACGTCACCTGGAGGAAGCAGACTATCTAGACCCACGCCAGTCCAGGTTTCAACCCGGTCACAGCACGGAGACGGCCTTGGTCGCGTTGGTAGATGATCTATGGAGGGCCAGAGATAGGGGTTGTTCCTCTATCCTGGTCCTATTAGATCTATCAGCGGCTTTCGATACCATTGACCATGATCATCCGTGGTTTTGGGGTTGGATACCATCTGTACGCTGATGATACACAGCTGTACATTTCCACCCCAAACCACCCCAACGAGGCCATCGAAATGTTCTCCCGGTGTTTGGAAGCCGTCCGGGTCTGGATGGGGGACAACAGACTTAAACTCAACCCTTCCAAGACTGAATGGCTGTGGCTACCAGCGCCCCGATTTAACCAGTGGATGCCATCGCTGGCCATAGGGGGCGAATTACTGCCCCCCGTGGAACGGGCGCGCAATCTGGGCGCCCTCCTTGATGCCCGGCTGTCGATGGATGACCATCTGACAGCCGTGGCGAGCGGGGCGTTCCACCAGGTTCGCCTGGGGCTCCAATTGCGCCCCCTATTGGATCGGGACGCCCTACACACAGTCATTCATGCGCTGGTGACGTCTCGCCTGGACTACTGCAATGCTCTCTACATGGGGCTCCCCTTGAGATGCCCCCGAAGACTACAGCTAGTTCAGAATGCGGCCGCGCGGGTTATCATGGGAGGAACAAGATACTCCCATATAACACCATTCCTGCGCGAGCTGCACTGGCTGCCTGTGGTTTTTCGGGTGCGTTTCAAGGTGTTGGTTACTATCTTCAAAGCGCTCCATGGCATGGGACCTAGTTACCTGCGGGACCGCATCTCACCTCACACATCTCTACGACCTATCCGCTCTCACAGGGAGGGACTCCTCCAGGTGCCATCCACCAAGCAGTGCCAGCGGGTGACGCCTAGGAGTAGAGCCTTCTCTGTGATGGGCCCAACCCTCTGGAATGACCTCCCCCCCCGATATTAGAACTACTAACGACCTCCGCTCCTTCCGACAGAAGCTCAAGACCCACCTGTTCCAATTAGCTGGCTTAGCCGATTTATAGCTCCATCTTCCACATCCTGGCAAACATTTTATTGGGAATTTTTTAAGGGAATTTTAATTTTATTTGTATTTTAACTAAATATTGTACAGTATACTTTCTACCTCCTCCGTTTACGTCTATGTCTATGTCTATGTATTTGTATATGGTTTTAATAATGACTGTACACCGCCCCGAGTCCTGCTTAGGAAAGGGTGCGGTCTAGAAATAAAAGCTTATTATTATTATTATTATCTGATTGAGGTGGTGATAGGTAAGTGATAGATTTAATCATATCATCTCAGTGGAATTCAAAATCTGCTTTTCTCCATATTAGCAAAAAAATCAATATTTTACCACATTACGTTCATGTTGAGATTAATCATAAAAGGCCTGAAATGCAAGCAATACATTCCCCGGAGAAGACATTCTACCAATTATTTAACTGATCAAAAATATCCCTGGTTGTTGGGGCCTCTATTGGCATCTTCATTTCCACGTATAAATAATATCCACTCGGATTGAAGTTGGCAATAGTAGCATTTTATCTATCTAAAAAGTGGAATAAAAAGGACTCTAGCAATTATAGGCCAAATAGACTAGCAGATATTGTGGCTGAAATGTATGCCTGGATCCTCTTAGTTAAACTTGAGAAAAAGGCATTCCTTGCAGAAGAAACAGAAGGTTTTAGGTAGTGAACAGCTATATAGATTTTATAAGAAATATTGCATGTCAATAATCAAATATTGGTAACAACTTTGTCTTGAAATATCTCATCTATATCAGGTTTTCTGGCTTTCTAGATGTTAGTGCATTTGTCATAATTAACAGAGAAATATTATATAGGAAATTGATTGCCCTCAAAATGGAGCTCCACCTGTTGGCCCTGATCCAGGCTCTTTCTCCAGGTCCTTGTTTGAGAGAGAGGTTTGGGCTCAACAGAGCAATGAGAAGAAGGATTGATACTTACCAAGGAGGAAGGGAAGGATGCATATTTGAACCCTTGTTATTCTCTCTTCATATTGACAATTTACTTCAACTAATGAAGGATCCAAAAACACATCATAAATAAATGTTATTTCTTTCTTTGCCAAAAATTACTAAATTAGTGGACCAGTGAAATGCAGTGCACATAGTTTCCAGTAGATGGATTTTAGAAATGCTTTGACAAAGTAAACCACCATCTACTTCTTGGTAAGCTAAAAGTATGTGGGATAGACAGTATCACCCCCAGATGGACTCAGCCTGTGGTCCTCAGTGGAACTACATCTACACGAGGGAAACAAGCAGTGGGAGACCCCAAGGTTCCATTTTAGGCCCAGTCCTCTTCAACATCTTCATGAAGGATTTGGATGAGGGATAGATGGGGAACTCATCAAATTTAGAGATGACACTAAACTGACCGGAATAGCCAACAGCCCAGAAGACAGGCTCAAGATCCAGATGGATTTAGATGGACTTGAACCCTGGGCCTATCTAACAAAAGGAAATTCAGTATAGAGAAAAGTAAAGTAATACAATAGCAGAGTTGGAAGGCACCTTGGAGGTCGTCTAGTCCAACCCGTGCCTAGGCAGGAAACCCTATACCATTTCAGACAAATGGCTATCCAACATCTTCTTAAAGATTTCCACAACTTCTGGAGGCAAGCTGTTTCACTGATTAATTGTTCTAACTGTCAGGAAATTTCTCCTCAGTTCTAAGTTGCTTCTCTATGTTATGTACTGGCGTGCCTGGCCAGCAGAGGGCGTTCAGAGAAGCCCCTCTGATTGGTCTAGGTACGCCTGCCGGCCGGCGGAAAAAATACCCAATTCCTATTGGTTCGCCGTTTGACAGCTGCATGTATAAATAGCTGTCAGACGGCTCCTGCTGTGCTTGTTCCTGTCAGTTCTGTTAGAGTTAAATAAACGCATTCTTTGCAATCAGCTGTCTCCGTCTCCTCAGTACAAGCCTTTACACTGGCGACGAGGACGGGTGACACGGATCCTCACTTTGTGCCTCCAACGGCCACTAACTCAGTTTTCTCGCCTTTTCAGCCAGAGGCTGAGGCATGGGACGCGGTTTTGGAACGCTTCGAGTGTTTCCTCATCGCCCATGACCTCACAAGCCTCTCCCTAGAACGCAAATGGGGCATCTTCCTCAACTATTGCGGCCCTGAAATGTTCGCCACTGCAAGGGCTCTTTCTTCGCCGATTCCAGTGCACACCATGCCGTGGGACCAGCTGCTGCTCAAGCTTAAACACCACTATGAGCCTGCTCCTTCGTGCTTCGCCCGGCGTCAATATTTCCACCACTGCATCCAGAAGGAAGGGCAGCCTATCAGCCAATACGTTGCTGCTCTCCGGGCTGAGGCAATAAATTGCGAGTTCCATGACCTCGAGGAGGCATTACTCGAGCAATTTATTTACGGCCTCCGCGATGTGAAGCTCCATCGTCGCATCTTAGCCTGGCCTGAACTAACTCTGAAAATCACTGTTGACGACGCCCGGGCATACTAGATGGCTGATCAGTCCATTCCGGACTTCAGCCGCTTCTCTCAGCCTCCTCACTCCGCCGCTGCTGCGCCCTCTACCTATGCTCGGTCCATGGCTACCACCTACCGCAATGAAATCGACCAAGCCATCGATCGCCTTCAAGCCCTCTCTACCAAAGACGGCCGTACCTGCCTCAGCTGTGGCGGCCGCCACCTCCGGTCATCCTGCCGTTTCTGCACCGCTCTGTGCCGCCAGTGCAGCAAAAAAGGCCACCTAGCTGCTGTCTGCCGTTCAGCTCTGCCTGACCGCCGCTCTCAACCTCCGCCGCCTCAACTACCCCGCACTCCGGCTCACCTGCCGTCACGCCGCCAACACTCCCTCTCTGTGGGGGACCCTGCTGATGCCTTTCCGGAATGGCTAGTTGACTTGGCCTCTTCTTCTATGGAGGGCCGAGGTAAGCTTCACCTCCCTATCTTCATTGAGGGTGTCCCTTGCTCTATGGAGGTGGACACTAGATCAGCCCGATCCATTATGTCCTGGGACACACTTCACTCCCTCCTGCCCTGGTTCCGCCGCCAACACCTATCTCCCCCGGACTGCCACCTGCGGGACTACCAGGGCAATTCCATTATTTTACTGGGCTGTGGACATTTCCAAATTTCCTACGGCTCCCATCAACCCGTCCTGCCCCTCCTGGTTGTTAAGCACCCCCTTGCCTCTTTACTGGGGCTCGATTGGTTCAAGGCTTTAGGCCTTTCTATCTCCGGGGTTCATTCTCTCTCTCCTTCCCCTCCTTCCTCCCTCCCATCTCTCTCCTCCCTCCTTTTTGAATTCTCTGACGTCTTTGACTCCTCCCTGGGCTGCTATACTGGCACGCCCATCTCTCTCAATCTCGATCCCTCCGTGGCTCCTATCCGCCTCAAAGCTCACCACCTGCCCCTCGCTCTTAAAGCTAAGGTGGACGCTGAGCTCGACAAACTCATCTCCCAGGGCGTTCTCGAATCGCTCGACTTTTCGCCTTGGAAGACGCCTATCGTGGTCCCTTTAAAGTCCGACAGATCCATTAGGATCTACGCGGACTTTAAATCGACCGTAAATAAGGCTTTACAATCTCACCCATACCCTGTGCCCGTTGTGCAACATGTCTTGCACTCCTTGGGCCAAGGCCAGGTTTTCACAAAACTCGACCTTGCGCAGGCGTACCAACAACTACCCGTAGACGACGCCACCGCGCTTGTGCAAACTATTGTCACCCACCGCGGCGCTTTCAAATGCCGCCGTTTACAGTTCGGCATTAGTGTGGCCCCGGGCATATTTCAAGGCCTCATGGAGTGTTTGCTCCATGGCATTCCCGGGGTCACACCCTACTTTGACGATGTCCTAATCGCCGCTCCGGATCGATTAGGCCTCGCCAAAACCTTGCGGTCCGTTCTGCAGCGTTTCCGCGCTGCCAGACTCCACCTCAAGCCCTCCAAATGTCAACTGGGTGTCCCTGCAGTCACTTTCCTGGGGTATCTCATCGATGCTCAAGGCATCCACCCCGACCCCTCCAAAGTTGAGGCCATCCTGTCCGCTCCCACCCCTTCCAACAAGGTCGAGCTCCAAGCCTTCTTGGGGCTCCTAAATTTCTACTCCTCATTCATTCCTCATAAAGCCTCCCTCGCTGAACCCCTCCACCGCCTCCTGGACGCCTCTGCCCCTTGGATTTGGACAAGCCGCCAGGCGCATGCGCTCGCAGCTGTCAAGCGCTCGTTCACTGCCCCTCCTGTACTCACTCAATATGACGAGCGTTTTCCCCTGGTTCTCGCTTGCGACGCCTCCCCCTTCGGCGTTGGGGCTGTCCTCAGCCACGCCTACCCTGACGGCTCAGAGGCCCCCATCACCTTTTACTCCCGCACCTTATCAAAGCCTGAGCGTAATTACAGCCAGCTTGATAAGGAGGCGCTGGCCACCGTTGCGGGAGTAAAGAGGTTCCATCACTACCTATATGGCCGGCCATTCTCCCTTGTCACCGACCATAAGCCCCTCCTAGGCATCATTGCCGGGGACCGCCCCACTCCGCCCATCCTCTCTCCCCGCATGTCCCGATGGGCCGAATTCCTCTCTTCCTACTCTTACACCCTTTCGTACAAGCCAGGTGGGCACATTGCCCACGCTGACGCTCTGAGCCGTTGCCCTCTGCCTGCTGCCGACCCTGCTCCCATGCACTCCCTCTGCCTAATCAATGATCTCAGCTTCCCGGTGTCCGTTTCGGACATCGCTCGGGCCTCCCTTGCTGACCCGCTTCTCTCCCGTGCTATGGCCGCCGTAAGTCGAGGCTGGCCTGCCTCGTCTACGGACCCTCTAATGCTTCCTTTCTACCGCCGGCGTCTGGAGCTCTCAGTCCTCCAGGACTGTCTCCTCTGGGGCAACCGAGTAGTCATCCCTGCCTCCCTGCGCAGCGCGGTGCTGTCCCGCCTCCATGACGGTCATCCGGGCATTGTCCGCATGAAGAGCCTCGGCCGCGGATATGTCTGGTGGCCGTCCATGGACGCGGACATCACCTCCTTTGTACAACGTTGCACCCCTTGCCAGCGGGTACGGGCCGCCCCTCCGGCCACTCCGGCCAGGGAGTAGGAATGTCCTATGGCCCCATGGAGTCATCTCCATGTCGACTTCATGGGCCCCATTGATGGCCGTTCCTTCTTCATCGTTGTGGATGTGTGGTCCAAGTGGGTCGAGCTGTTCCCTATGTCCAGCTCCACCTCCTCAGCCACCATCCGTGTCCTGGACTCCTTGTTCACTACCCACGGGCTGCCAGACGTTATCGTCTCTGATAACGGCCCTCAATTCTCCTCTGAGGAATTCCAAACCTATCTTTCTTCCTTGGGCATTCGCCATGCCCCTGTCTCTCCCTATCACCCGGCTAGCAATGGCCTGGCAGAACGGGCCGTCCGTTCTGCCAAAGACCCCTTTGCTCTCATGTCTACTCTTCCTTGGTCTTCCCGCCTTACTACCTACCTCCGCTTCCAACACTCTACCCCTTGCCCAACCACCGGCAAAAGCCCGTGTGAACTCTTAATGGGCCGCCGCCTCCGGTCAACTCTCGACCGCCTCCACCCCCTCTACACCCCTCCGTCCTTGCCTCCTTTCTCCCCCCCAAGGTCTTTTCTGGTGGGGGAGGGGGTATTCGTCCGCAACTTTACGGGCGAACCTAAATGGTTACCAGGACAAGTCACTGACATTACGGGGCCCTGTTCCTACAGGGTCCTCCTGTGTGATGCGAGACATTGGCGTCGGCATATAGATCAGCTGCGACGGCGATCAACCGAGAGGCCTGAGGACAGACCATCCTTACCAAAACAACCAGGCCCTAACAACGCCGCCTGCCAGCCCAACCGTCCAAACACCTCTGTCTCCAAGTCTGCGCAAACCCGTCCCGGTGCGCTAGCAGCCTTACCTTTGCATGCTGGTGCCTTGCCGGGGGTTGGGCCTGTCGAGGACTCCACACGGCCTACTCGTCACAAGGGCGGAGCCGACACTTCTCCTTCCTCGGACGAGGCGCCATCTTTACCAAGGCGCTCGCAACGCACACGCAGACGACCCTCTTACCTTGATGATTACCCCTGCGCAATCCAGGGGAAAGGGGTGTTATGTACTGGCGGGCCTGGCCAGCAGAGGACGTTCAGAGAAGCCCCTCTGATTGGTCCAGATGCGCCTGCCGGCCAGCGGGACAAATACCCAATTCCTATTGGTTCGTCGTCTGACAGCTGCATATATAAATAGCTGTCAGACGGCTCCTGCTGTGCTTGTTCCTGTCAATTCTGTTAGAGTTAAATAAACGTGTTCTTTGCAATCAGCTGTCTCCGTCTCCTCAGTACAAGCCTTTACACTCTCCTTGATTAGTTTCCACCCATTGCTTCTTGTTCTACCCTCAGGTGCCTTGGAAAATAGTTTGACTCCCTCTTCTTTGTGGCAACCCCTGATTCTTACACTGAGGCTAGAAAAACCAAATGTACAGGTACAGATTAGGTGAAACCTGGCTCAATAGCAGTAACTGTGAAAGGGATCTTGGAATCTTAGTGGACAATCTCTCAAATGTGAGCCAACAATGTGTGGCAGCAGCCAAAAAAAGCCACTGCAATCCTAGGCTGCATCAACAGAAGGATAGAATCAAAATCACAGGAAGCATTGGTACCATTTTATAGTGCCTTGATAAAACCACCCTTGGAATAGGGCATTGATGGCGAACCCTTTTGGCACCAAGTGCTCTTGTCAGGGATGCAATCTGGAAGAGGAGTTGACCAGTGTGCATGTTGGTCCATACATGTGCACCAGGAAGCTCCTCTTCCAGTTTCTGGCACTGCCGCACATGTAAAGG
The DNA here is from genome assembly GCF_964273705.1 of Natrix helvetica. Classification (NCBI taxonomy): domain Eukaryota; kingdom Metazoa; phylum Chordata; class Lepidosauria; order Squamata; family Natricidae; genus Natrix; species Natrix helvetica. The sequence goes on along the minus strand of NC_138551.1, from coordinate 123,564,312 downwards.
CCAGCTGATCGTCGTGCTCACATGCACACAAGAAAGCCGGAAGAGCAACGGGCAAGGCCACACATGCCAGTCGACATGGCTTTGTGTTCCACTTAGCCCAAGCTAAGAATCTGAAGCAGAGGGCACCATTTCCCCTCCTGGGGCCTCCATGCACCCCATTTTTGGCCTCCCCAGCCCCTAGAAGCACTCTGCCAGCCAAAAGCTTTGGTCTTACTTTGCAGTTTCAGTCCGTGGGGCTTGCGAAGGTAAGGTCTGTGCTCAGCCGGTGGGTGGGGACTGGCAAGTGGGCGGGGTGATTTGGGCGGGGCAGCCTCATGGTCCCACGTGGGCTGGATTAATGGCTTCAGTGGCCTGTTTCCGGCCCAAGGGACGTAGTTTGAGGACCCCTGGTATAGGGTCTCCTTCTTGAGCAGGGGGTTGGACTAGAAGACCTCAAAGATCCTTTCCAACCCTTTTATTTTGTTATAAGTTATGTTATGGATACATATGTTTAGCATGCTAAAAACCTATTGGAACATGCTGATTTACACTGTGATATTATCATACTTACACATTGGATTATATACCCTGTGAGGAAGACTTGGGTTCTTTTCTCATAATAATTATCTGATAATTAATACCGGTAAATCAAGTTCAAAAGTTATGGTCTTTGGGAAATGACATCCTAGCCATAGATGGTCAGCCAATAGAGCAAGTAAGACCTTTCCTTACCTGGGGTTGTTTTCTCTGAGACTGAATCTTGGCTCCCTCATCATCAAAGGAGCTCAGTTAGATCAAAGACATGAGTGAAAGTGGTGCTTAAAAGAAAACCTCATAGCTCTCCAGCTTCCTCAGTGCCAATTATTGAAGTATATGAGGCCAAGGTTTCCCCCATGTTCTTACATCAATCTGATGTTTGGGGCTTCAGAGAGAAACCACCAGCAGAACCAACCCAATCACAGCCTCCGAGGAGGATCTTGGGGTGGACAAAAGGACTCCAGCTGCTGCCCCTCAGAGCTCATTTGGGAATTTACACAATTTCTACTTTGTCTAAAATCAGAAAATATGAATATTGGCATAAAATTTAATCTATGGAAACTAACAGACTCTGAAAATTGTGGCTGTTAGAACAGACAAAACTTCAATTAAAGACCAATCTTGGATTCTACTACAGGCAAATTGTATGAGGAACTGAGGTCTCCCTGTTTCTTGTACAACTGGAGAAGAAGCTAAAAAAATTCCTACACAAAGAATCTGGGCCTTAAAAGCATTAAAATATGCAGCAATCCTCAAAAATTATAGTAGGCCCTTTATTGGAATAGAATACTTCAGTTGGCATGTGCACATGTTAATCTAATTGCAATAAATTGTAGGGGTGACATACAGTAATATGATTTATATTGTTTATAGTTTTTTAATTTATTTATTATTTTCCACTTTTATAATACAATCTTGCTAATATTTTGTCTCTAATTATTCTAATGCCTTCATGAGAACAAGATTGGATTTATTAAAATATAATAGTTTGGACTTGATTTGACCCCAAATATAACACAGCATTCTTCATTGTGTAAGGTTTTTGAATGCAGCTCAGAATCTGATAAGTCCAGTGAAACTCTGAAGACGAAGCTATGGATTATCAGCTTTTATTTCTGCAGAAAGCAAAAGACTGGATGACCCTTTTTGTCTCCCACCTTAACAGAGCAGGCAGAGAGAGAGAAACAGGCATGTGCCAAAAACTTTTCTAAACATCTTATAGCTTGCACAGAACGTCATTGCTATAGAAACATAATTTGATATCACGCAAATTTCAGGATTTTTGTCAGCGCTCTGAAAACCATAGACTGTAGAAGGGAAAAGAAATCCATTTTTGGGAGTATAGCTCATAGCTTTGTTAGGGAATGCTGAACACACATTTTAAGGTACAAGCAAGGCTACTTGGCAGATTCCACATTTTACTTTTCACAAGACGTTACTTTGCTAGGCTAAGCTTGGCAATTTGCCTAGAAGTTTTATCTATGTAGTTGGCACGTTAGGTTACAATGGAGCTTCTCTCAAAAGCAATTTAACAAAAGCTGAATTAGGTTACACTCTATGTATGCTCTAATGCAGTGATGGCAAACCTTTTAGAGACCGAATGCTCAAACTGCAACCCAAAACCCACTTATTTATCTCGGAGTGCCAAGACGGCAATTTAACCTGAATAATGAGGTTTTCGTTTAGAAAAACAACTCATACATGATTAACGTCTTTTCTCTGAAAAAAACCCCACAATAACAGCGCTTTCAATGAAACAAAACCTTTTTTTTTTTTGAACAAAAATTTTATTGGTTTTACAAAATTTTTAGGATAAGGGGTAATGGATAGGGGTACAAATTATGGCAGCTACATTGTGCAGAGAATGGCACCCCCCCCCCGACTCTCATAATATTCATTTGTTATTACATTGATACATTAAGAAAAATATTATTTAACATTTTTTTTTGACAGCATATTATACCTTATATCTTCAATATTTTCAATCTATTTTATATCCAACAGAAAAGAATTCCCTATCTCAGCAATTGCAGTGTTTTTCTGGCTCACTTTTGTGATCTACGTTTTCTCGATGCTGCCTCTCCCCCCCCCCCCCCGCCCAGCAAAGCTCCGGCACCTCCCGTGTCCTGTGTAGTATCAACAACTTTATCTAGGAGAGCATTGTGTTTTTCCACGAAGGCCTCCGCCAAATGGTTGTGTCAATTCTAACTCTGCTACCCTCCCAGAATATCAACATCCCTTCTGGTAGAAGCCAACGAAACCAAACCCCGTTTTCAAATAGTTTTTTCGCTAAAAGCGAATATTTTTTTCTTTTATCTCTGACTTTCTTTGGGATTTGTTTCAAGATGACTATCTCTCTCTCCTTGTATTTTAACATTTGCCCCCTTTCTGCACTCAAAATCTCATCTCTTGTAGTCTTTCTGAGAAATTTAATATGAACCTCTCTTGGAGCATTGTGTGTTCTAGCATAAGCTGAATTGACTCTATAGATCAGGTCTATGTCCCACCCCAACTGCTGTCTGTCTTTTTTGATGTATTCAGCGAGTAAGTTTGTCATAATTTCCCTCAAATCTTCATTATCAGCCTCAATTACATTTTGAAATCTAAGGAAAAAAGACATTCTTTCAAATTCTATTTTTATCTGGTGGTTCTCAAGTTCTTGGTTTCCTTTCTGGATCCCCGTCACCTCCCTTCTCATCTCAGCTGTCCCGTCCTCCACAAGATCCAATCTTTGTGAGTTTTGAGCCGTTCTGTTTTGGTTCTCTCTAAGTTGTTCATTCATTTCCTTCAGTTGATTTTTCAATTCCTCCTGCCCCTTTAAATTTTTTTGAAGCAGCTGCTGGGTTAGGTCCTCCTCAGGGGGTTTTTGTAGTAAAGATGTTAATGTCTGTTGTCTGCTGGGGCTGGACGTTGAAGATGTTGGGGCAGAGCCAGCAAAGCCTGGTCTCCCAGGTGAGGGTGTTTTCGGTGCCATCTTAGTAAAGAAAAACTCAGCAGTATTTATGTCCCCAAAATAAGATGATAGTAATGAGCAGAGGGTAGCCAAGAGGGATCGCGAGGCAGGGAGTCCAGACAATAATAAAGACCTTTTCTATAGTTCAAATCCAGACAATAAAATCCATCAGTCCAGTCCAAATCCAAGGTACAGTATTTCAAGAGATATTTCTGAGTATCACGGAGACAAAGACAAAATGCCGGCAATATCTGTGGGTGGAGTCAAATCTCAAAGAGCATAAAGACAACGGAAGTGTGCCATCTTGCCTTGCCAGCACAGGATCAAAAGGCAGCAAGCCGAAAGTTTTCAGAAGTTTTCAAAAGAAACAGACCATCACTTCTCTTTCACAGTTGCAGCAGGGTATTCACCTGCTTGCTTGCTAAGAGTGTGGTTCCATTTTAAAACTCTCCCCACTCTCCTCCAGGGGCAGAGAAAAGTCCAAAGCCGCCCATCCAAGGGGGGGGGGAAATCCCCCTCCCTCCAGCCACACTTCCCAAAAGCTGATTGAAAAAAGTTTTTTTTTAAAGCGCTGTCAATCCTTCACCAAACTATCAAGGAAGGGATTCGGGGAGGGTTTCCATATCACCACCTCGCAGCTGCAGCCTTCACGATGCTGGGTTCGTCCGGAAGCCCCGTTGCGAAAGCGCGCGGAAGCAGAAGGCTCCCGCGCACCCCCTTTCGCCTCCTGGCCCCTAGGGCAATGCCAGGAGGCCCCCCCCGCGGCTGCCGACGACACCGAGGACCCCCAGCTAGCAGCCCCCTCGGCTGGGCACCCCTACAAGGCACCCAGTGTCCCCCCGATCAAGGAGGAGCCCACCAGGAGCGCACAGAGCGAGCGGAACGCGCCCGTCGCTCTCGGGAGCCGGAACCGGAAGTCCGATACAAACACCTTTTTATTGAAAGGTAAACGTTTGCATTTGGCATGCTTTTGATTAATGTGACCTTTGCTGTTGAATGCAAGCTGATAATTTTTCTAACCTTGACTCATTTGTTGTAAGTTTGAGAGCAACACATGCAGCACTCAGGTCATCTGTCAGTCCAGGGGTGTCAAACTCAATTTCAATGAGGGCCCCATTGTGGTTGACTTTGGAGGCCATGGTGGGCACGGCCAGCTCCCACTGCTGCTGTGCTCACTCTCCTTGGTTGCCCATGATGTGTGCAGGAGGTCAAAGTATGTGGGTCAGAGGGAGGCCCACTCTCTCTCCTTATGAGACCTAGCTTTGTAACCAAAGCATCCTCAATGATAGGATGGGAGACCAACAGGAGAGGTCAGGAGAAGAGGACAAGGAGATGGTAAAAGGCAACAGGGCTGTTGGTGATCAAGCGCTAAGGCAGGATTTACCTCACACCCTCACCCTCTCTCATTATAATCTCCTTCCTTCCCCTCTTTTTCCTTCCCTCTTCATTCTTTCTTCCCCTCTTTCCTTCTTTTTGCTTCCTTGCTCTCTTCTCCTCTTTCCGTCTTTTTCTTTGTCTTTTCTGTCCCTTCTTGGATGCTCCAATGCAAAAGGGGAAACATTCCTTGCCTTGTGATCAAATGGCACTTTTGCTAGTAGTTTGTGGCCACTGAAAAGACTGAGAATAAACCAGGCTCAGTTTATTCCATGCTTGCATTTCATGGGGACAGACTACAGGACAGCAAAACTGTCAAAATGATGGCTCTGGTAGTTGATCAGAGCTCCTCTGTTTTTTATGTACAACAGCTTTAGCATTTAAGAGCAGAGCTAAGTTAGTTGCTTTTCTATGAATACATAGTGATCCTTGAAAGATCTCTTCTGTAGGGCCCCTGCCATGGTCTAATTCAGACTGGAAATATAGCAAAGGAAACTATTTCCCCAATTGCTTTGCAGTGGCGTAGCGTGGGGGGTGCAGGGGGGGCCGGCCGCACCGGGCGCAACATCTGGGGGGGGCACGCGCTCGCACTCGCAGCTCTGACGATGCCATAGGTCCCTTCTCCGATCCGGTTCAGCTTCTTGAACTCCTTGACGCTCCGGCATCTTCCCAGCTGGAAGGAGAGCTGGTGAGAAGGCCGTTTCTGCGGCTTGGGGGCGTGGGGGGGGGAGAAGCAGCCGGTGTGTGTGTGTCGGGGTGGGCTGGGGGAGCAGCTCCTGCCTGGATGCAGCACCGGCGCCCGGCAGGTGAGCGCGGACTACACACCCCAGCCCGGGCTCTTGCTCCGCCATGCTCTTCCCTCCGCCACCTCCCGCTTCCGCACAGGCCAGCTGGAAGGGGCGGGCCAAGAAAGCCTGCTGGGTCGCCCCTGCCCGGCCCCGCCTGCCAGCCAGGAGGGCTTGCTTCGTTCCTGGCCACTGACGCTCTTCTTCGAACAGGGGCGATGGGCACCTGGGCAGCCCTTGCCCGGTGCAATTGGAGGGAGGGGGCTCACCAGCCTCCCGGCCCCACAAGGCAGTCGGTCTATTCCTTCTTTCCTCAAAAGCAGGGACCTCCCCCCTCGCCTGGATCCAACTCCATGCCAAGAAGCCTCTTACTCACTTTAGGAAGTGAAGAAATTCTAAAAGTAGGGTTGCTGCACCTGAAATTATAGCCCCAATATTAATTGATCTGTGCAGGTACAGTTCTGTTCTTGACTTACTGCATTTAACAAACACAAATATTGGAAGAGAAGTTACAGCTCCCTCATTTACCTCTGGCTAAGCTTTGCCATTCCTCCTTCTCTTCCCCCACCTCCAAATGTGGCCATGAAGGTGGATTTCCATTTATGGGGGGTAGGGAGGAAATATAGCCCCCTAGGAAATATAAAAATGCTTCTTGCTCCTGACGGTCAAAAGAAGGCTGGGAGACCAAGAGGGAAGGCATGGGGGGGGGGGTGCTAAAAGCTGCATGGACCTCTCACATTCTGTTGGGAGAATTTCCTGGGTTCCAAGGAAAGAAAACACAAAAAAACAGTTGCTTGGAAAGAAGTTCCCTATTTTATTCGGGTCTAAAATTGTTCAAAGCTTGTTTCTAGGACAGCTGACAACAGACTGGCACATCAGCAAGGTTTATATACCTTTTTTAGCCTTTGGTGTGAGTGAAATACATTTTTATGACCATGAGAAAGCAGGAAATATTTTTATAGTTAAAGGAAATATTCTGCTTGTTACCTTCTTTATCAGCAGAAACTTTAATAACTGCATAACATTCCCCATTGGAGGGAAGCCTCTCATTTCAGCCAAATACAAAAGGCACCGGCAGTTTTAAAATTTCACACACCTCCGCTCCCTTTGCAGGTGCAAAGCAACCAAGGATGTCAGTGGCTGAAAGCTCATCACCCGGCCTGCAGCCCTCTTGGAGTCCACTTAGCCGACCGTTATTGACCCTGCGCCCGCACGGCGTTCAGAAGAGACTCTAAGGGCATATCTGGGATGTATCTGCACGCAACACTCCCCAGACACGCATCCGGGGTCTCGTCTGAATGCATGGCCGACCCGTATGTGCACAGGGTCAAGGCTACCGCCGCGAGCAGGGTCGCATCGGGGGTGCGGAAAGAGGGTGCGTGGCAGCTGGTCTGAGACCGGGTTGGAGTCTCCAGGGGACTTCCAAACCCGTCATCCCCAGCCAGCCAATAGCGCTGCCTGGCAGTGGTGTAGCGTGGGGGGTGCAGGGAGGGCCAGCCGCACTGGGCGCAACATCTTAGGGGGCGCAAATTACTTGCCTTGCCCCGGGTGCTGACAACCCACGCTACGCCACTGTTGCTTTGTCCTTTTTTCCCCACTGGAAACAGCTGTTTGCAACCCACAAGGAGGGGATACTTTCCTAAGAGCTCAGAATTCAAGGATACCAATGTGCCCATGACCACCACCAGATGGATTCGTAACTGGCTGACCAACCACACTCAACATGTAGTCCTCAATGGAACTGCATCTACATGGAGGGAGGTATGTAGTGGAGTACCCCAAGGCTCTGTTTTCGGCCCAGTACTCTTCAACATCTTCATCAATGATTTGGATGAGGGAATAAATGGGGAACTCATCAAATTTGCAGATGACACCAAGCTGGCATGAATAGCCAACACTCCAGAAGATAGGCTAAAGATACAGAAGGATCTTGAAAAACTTGAACATTGGGCACTATCTAATAAAGTGAAATTCAATGGTGAAAAGAGTAAGGTTCTACATTTAGGCAACAAAAATGAAATGCTCAACAGTAGTAACTGTGAAAGGGATCTTGGAGTCCTAGTAGACAATCATTTAAATATGAGCCAGCAGTGTGCAGCAGCTGCCAAAAAAGCCAACGCAGTTCTAGGCTGCATCAACAGAGGGATAGAATTAAGATCACATGAAGTGTTAATACCACTTTATAATGCCTTGGTAAGGCCACACTTGGAATACTGCATTCAGTTTTGGTCGCCACGATGTAGAAAAGATGTGGAGACTCTAGAAAGAGTGCAGAGAAGAGCAACAAAGATGATTAGGGGACTGGAGATTAAAACATATGAAGAACGGTTGCAGGAACTGGGTATGTCTAGTTTAATAGAAAGAAGGACTAGGGGAGACATGATAGCAGTGTTCCAATATCTCAGGGGTTGCCACAAAGAAGAGGGAGTCAAACTATTTTCCAAGGCACCTGATGGTAGAACAAGAAGCAATGGGTGGAAACTAATCAAGGAGAGAAACAACTTAGAACTGAGGAGAAACTTCCTGACAGTTAGAACAATTGCGGAACAGCTTGCCTCCAGAAGTAGTGAATGCCCCAACACTGGAAGTCTTTAAGATGTTGGATAGCCATTGGTCTGAAACGGTATAGGGTTTCTTGCCTGGGCAGGGGGTTGGACTAGAAGACCTCCAAGGTCCCTTCCAACTCTGCTATTGTATTGTATCTCAGGGTGGGGAAGGCCGTGGGGGTCCTAGTGATAGAATAGACCCTCAAGGCCTCCCCAACCCACTAAGATACCTCCTGCTTCTCCCTCCCTTCCTGCAACAAGGACTCACTTACTTTCCAAACCTCTGTCTCCTCTCTTGTTTCTCGGCTTCTTAGTCTTTGAAGAAGGGAGAGGAGAGTTGGCTGGGAAATGCTTGTTGTGCCGAGATTGGACGCTCCTGGGTGCTATAATATTGTGCAGATTCAGGCACCCATCTTCTTTTGCAGAGTCAGGGATCCAGAAACTTTCATTCTCGGGGGTGGGTGGGTGGGGAAAGTGGTTACCTGCAGGTCTCCTGCTCCTCCCCTCCCCCCAACTACTTTCCACTTAGCTACTTAATGAGGCTTCTTTGTCTCAAGGAGCAGCAAATGGGGCCAGACAGAGACAGGCAATCCAAGTGTGTTTGGCAGAGAAAGCATACTTCAGCCAAGGCAGCCAAACTGCTGCCAATGGTGTGGGCGACAGCTGAGCATGCAAATGGGGCCAGACAGAGACAGGAAGGGTAAGAGAGTAATCTAAGTGTGTGTGTGTGTGTGTGTGTGTGTGTGTGTGTGTGTGTGTGTGTGTGTGTGAGTGTCAGAGAAAGTGTGCTTCAGCCAGGGCACCCAAACTGGTGTGGCCGACACCTGAGCAGGGAGGCAGCGTGTGTGTGTGTACTTTCATCCCCATTCAAGCAGGGCCTCTTATTTCCTCCCCAGCACAGTTGGGGCATGCAGGCTGCTGCCACCTAAGCACCATGATTGCCCCCTCCCCAGCCAGCCATCCAGCCCCACCTGACCTGCTCCCTGCCGGCTCCTGCAAAGCCTCACCATTCTCCTCCTCCTCTTCTTCTTCATGCCATTGTCCTCCTCCGCCCAAGTGGCAGTGGGCTCCACAGGACAGGTTTTCATTTCTGCCCTGGGGCAGAAACCTCTGGTGTGCTGGAAGTGAGTGTGAATGGCCTGGCTCTCCAGGGCTTCCTGGGTCAGTTGGAGGCTTCCTTCAGCCTTCAAACAATTGCAGGGCTTGTTTGGGGTTTTTTGCTTCCAGGTTGGTGCAGGAGGCTTTCCAGGGCCAAAATGGGAAAAAACAACACCTGCGCTTTCAGCACCCCATTTTGGCCCTGGAAAGCCTCCTGCACCAACCTGGAAACAAAAAATAAAAAATAAAACCCCTGAAACTGTTTGAAGGCTGAAGGAAGCCTCCAACTCAGCCAGGAAGCACTGGGGGTGGGGGTGGGGGCAGGCCATTCACACTCACTTCTGTAGAGTCCTGGCAATGACGTCGGGAGTTTCCCCCAAGTCTGCCAGCAACAGCCAGGTCACGTCTGATTGGTTAAGATGCGGCCTGGCTAAACTTTGCCTCACGGCGTCTGTCTGCGTTCTTGCCTATCTAACAACTTCCAGCCCACCAGAGATTCCTGCGCAATGTGATTGCCCCCCCCCCACACTGCATACTTACGCGTCCCCCGCCCTGGCCCTCCACAAAGGCCCCAAAACCAGCTGACCGGCAGGAGGTGCGCCTGCATGTGGATGCTAGTGGAGCTGGGCTGGGGGGGCTGGCGTACGAGGAGAGGACGCTCTGCATGCCACAGGTTCCCAATCACGGCTCTAATCCTTTCAATTCCTTTTTCAGATCAATCATATAAGCGCTTCAGAGGGTCTGAGTGATAAAAGTCAATTCCCCTTTTTCTACCAGATGGTCGCCAAAGAAGGATTCCAGTACCCAGCAATTGTCCAGCTGCTTCTCCACTTCAGATGGATCCTGATTGGCCTCTTTGCTTCAGACACAGAAAAGGGAGAGAATTTCATGAGGATTTTCCCTCCTGTGCTTGTCAAGAATGGAATTTGTGTGGTTATATCACAAGTGTTCTCAACAACTGGATATACTGCATACCTCAGGGATTCCCTCTCTAAGTGGAGACAAGTCAACGTCTTTGTTCACTTCATGGAATTTGGTTCCATTTGGGACAGAATTCTTCCTTTCCATTTAACACTTAGGCGTCTCCCAGGACCCATTGAGGGGAAAGTCTGGATCCTCACAAGTTTTAAAGCATATCAAATAAACAAGCGCAGACTTCTCAAATACATCCATAGTATTTGGAACTTTGGTTATCAGGGAAAAGAAAGGCCAAAAGATTCTACCTTTAAACCTTATTTCTTTGTGGAAGTAAAGTTTCAAGATCATTATTTTCATTGTTCTCTTTCAAAGAATGTCTTTTCTGTCAAAGGCCGCAGAAGATGCACCCAGAAAGCCCCACTGGAGACCCAATGGAAAAGGGACAGAGAATGGACCCAAAATGACTACAATCATTACAGTGTCATAAAGACTCTGGCCCAGGCCCTGAATGCTGCATATTCCTCCAGATCGAGGAGGGGAATGAAGGAGGATGAAAATATCTTGGGGTCTCCAAGGCTGCAGCCATGGCAGGTATGGGGGTCCCGATATGGATCCATTAATCTTAGATCCTTTGGAGGAGGAATCCAGAGGAGAAGGAGGGGAACCATCTCAACAGATCAGGCCAATTTAATTATTCAGGGAATTAATGCTTCCAAAGAGTAGATGCCATGGCATTTTGATATTTAGCACTGCTAATTGGAAAATGCTGTATTCTTTTTAAAATAAATTCCTGTATTTGTGGGTTTGTGATTAGCCTGGTGGAATTCCACCTTTCTTCCGTCCCCATTGCAGGTGGGTCTGTGTGCAGCTGGATAGGCAGCTAAGCCCCCCTATTCTCCTCCAATGAAAGGGAGCCTGGCGTGGATCTGGATGCTTTATTGGGAGAAGAGGGCAGGTGAAACTGAGGAGATGCAAAGAGTAGAAATCAATAGAAAGACGAGATAGGCAGCATTAACTAACAGCCAGCAAAGAAGCAGCTGGAACCTCTCAAGTGATGCTCCGTGTGAGGGACGGAGGCCGTCTCCGGATGACCAGGGGTCTCCACAACGGCTGCTTCCATCTTCTCCAAAGGCTGACAGAAAATGGAGTCTGGCTTCAGACCGTTTAGTTAGGCTTATCTGCCCCCGGCCACTAGGTGGAGCTAGAGCAACAACAGCACAACAGTTACCATATTTTTCAGAATATAAGGCTCACCTTTTTCCCTCAAACAAGAGGCTGAAAATATGGGTGCGTCTTATACATTGAATATAGCATTTTTTGCCTCCCGAAGCCCCGCCCCTTTACCAAAATGGCCATGCATACCCTTATGGAGGCTTTCAGAGAGCTCCTGGGGGCTGGGGAGGGCAGTAATGAGCAAAAAATGGACCATTTCCCCTCCCATCCCCCAGCAGCACTCTATAAGCCTCCATAAGGCTATGCATGCAATTTTTTTTAACAAAAGACAGGCTTGTTTTTAAGAAGAACGGGCCATTTTTTGCACATTTTTGCCCCCCCCCCATGAGCACTGTGCAAGCCCCCCCCCCCAAGGCTATTCATGACTTTTTTTAAAAGGGGGGCATTTTCACAAAAACGGGCTGTTTTGGGGAGTTTTGCAGAGTGTAAAAACTTTTTCCCCCCTCTTGGAAATCTCTTTAACTGGTTGATGAGAATTACATTGATCAAGTGCTTTGCCAGCAGAAACAAAGTCTTTGGTGCTGCAGATTGTCAGCGATTTCCTTCTCCAGCACATGGACAAATATACCTGGAAACATCTACCTACCTACCTACTCTCTCTTTCTCCCTCCCTCCCTACTGTATTTCTCTCTCTATCTCTTTTTATGTCTCTCTCTCTATCCCTCTACCTACCTACCCCCTCTCTCTCCATCCCTACCTACCTACTGTATTTCTCTATCTCTATATCTCTCTCTATTTCTCTCTATATATATCCTTTTATCTACTTCCCTACCTCCCTACCTAACTACTCTCTCTCTCTCCCTACCTACCTACTGTATTTCTCTCTCTTTCTCTCCCTCTACCTACCTACCTACTTTTTTTAAAAAAAATTGCCCCTTCAAAACCTTGGTGCGTCTTATACTCTGGTGCATCTTATACTCCAAAAAATACAGTACATGTTGTGGCATGACAACCTTTACAAATTTGGAGGAAACCCTGAGATCATCTAGTCCAACCCCTCCTCTCTACAGGAATCCCAGTTCAAGCTTCTCTGACTGATGGCTGCTCAGTCTTTGCTCTCAGACGATCCATGAAGCTCTAAAACAGCTCATCCTTTTATCATATTTTTTCTCTCATTCAGTTAAAATCTCCTCTCTTGTAACTGAATTCATTTTCCTATGTCTGACAGTCTGGAATAAGAGTGAGCGGAACTTACACTCGTGTGTAAGAGGACTCAGTTATTGGAAGAGGGTTGTATCCAGTGGTGGGATTCAAATCTTTTTACTTCTGGTTCTGTGGGCATGGCTTGGTGGTCTTGTGACTGGGTGGGTGTGGCTTGGTGGTCTTGTGACTGGGAGGATGTGGCTTGGTGGTCATGTAACTGGGTGGGTGTGGCTTGGTGGTCATGTCATTGGGCGGGTGTAGCCAACTTGACATCACTCACGTCAAGGGGTTCTTTGCCTGGCCTCCCCTTGCATCAACCAGATACAATTTCAAGGAGATACAATTTCCCTGTCTATTTATTTAGTACTAATGAACATCCAAAATACACAATTTAATCCTATGTACTGTATATATGCCATATGTGTACATACATATTACAAGGTATAGTGTGTGTATAGGCACACAAAAAGATACATTAGCTACTATATATACTGTATGTACACACACACACACACACACAGAGAGAGAGAGAGAGAGAGCTCTTCTAAAACTATACACATTCAACCTCACTTATTGCGTTTGGAAAAACACACCCAGAGTCCACTTCCTGCCACACATTTAACTATCACTTCTGCACATTAGAACATTACACAGGCCTTCAGATGTTCTTCTCTAGCCTGCACATGACTGTTGGAGCTAGGAGATGTCATGGATTGAGTAAAATGTGGCAAAACTCACTTAACAACGCTCTTGCTTAGCAACCAAAATGTTGGGCTCAATTGTCATAAGTCAAAGACTGTCTCTGCCTTCCTCTGCATGGCTAGTAAACTCCTTCTCCTTTTCTGGCAATTTTCCTCTCTGTTAGAGGCACCAAAATAATCCAGAGGATATAAAGTCTCCAGCTGGAGCAGGGGGTTGGGCTAGATGACCTCTGAGATCCCTTCCAGCCCTTTCAACCATTGTTGTGCTGTTCGAAAGAGTCTTCTGAAGCCATGGTTTGTGTCCTTCCTTCCTCTCATTTTCTCTCTTTCCCTCCCTCCCTCCCTCCATGTATCTATTGACCCATCCATCCAACTGTATCTCATTCACTTCCTCCTGCCTCCCTCTCTTTCTTTCTTTCCCTTCATTCCATAACTCCCTCCTTCTTTCTCTCTCTCCTTTTCTTTCTTTTCCTTTTCTTTCTTTTTCCTTTTCTTTCGTCTCTCTCTTTCTCTCTCTTTCTACCCCTTCCTTTCCTCCTCCCAAAGCTAGGAGATCCACCTGAAACAAAAACTCCTTTGGATGAAACCATCCATTTTACACACACACACACACACACACACACACACACACACACTTCCAACCAGCTCTGCGCCTCGCCTTATTGTTTGATTTTAGTGGTGGGCCGGAGGCTGAAGTCCTTTCCAAGCGTCCGGCAGCATCGCTCGCATCCCAGGAAAGCCCGGCTGATTAACTTACTGGGACGTGCTTCGATCAGTGGGGGACTTGCAGGGATAAGGGTGTGAGTGTCTGTGTGTGTGTGTGAGAGAGAGAGAGAGGTGGGGGGGGGGGAAGAAAAAAGAAAAAGAGAGTGAGAGTGAGGAATCAGAAGCTTTTCAACCTTGTGGGCCGCCTGGGAGGAGGCAGAAATGGGGCGAGGGCCTCTCCCCATTTCCTCTGGATCTCCTTCCCTCTTCCCCAAGTTTTTCTTTCCTCCCATCCATTCTCTGCCCCTCTCCTGAGAGCAAGGAGGCACTGCTTTGCCTGGGAGTTTTCTGGGCTCTGGAAAGGGCAGCGGGGGGGGAGGGGGTTGGGGTTTCCCCAGAACTTCTTTGGGAGAAGCGTCATTCTGAACTCCGTGTTGGGGGGCGTGTGCGTGGGGTGTCCACTGAGGGGCTTTTAGCCAGAGGCGCCTCTGGCCAGGGGGGAAATTGGAGTGGCTCGGGTGAGCCAGGTGGGACAATTGAAATCTGTTGGCTGAGCTGATCAATCTCACCCCCCCCCCCCCGGTTGGACCTGGCCGAACTTTCCGCCCTCCTTCCGGTCACTGCGGAGCTGCTGCAGCCTCTCCCACAACACGCTGCCCAGTTATGGGCCCAGCCTGTCCTTCCCTGCAGTATTTGGGGGGGTGGGTCCTCTGTTTGGGGGTAGAATTTGGTTGCAGAAACGCAAAGGGTTGGGCAGCCGTGGAGGGCCTGTTCACCCTTCCCCTTTTCCTCTCAGCCCTGCAAAACCAGAAATCTGCCCCCTCCAAGCAGCAACTGAGACTGTGCAGGGGGGAGGAGGGGGGACAGGAGAAGAAGATCTGAAAGATCCAATTCTGCAGCAAGAGGAGTTTCTGCAATGGGGAGGGGGAGGGGGTAGCCCCAGCTTCCAAAGGCCTTTTAGCCATAATTGCCATCAGAGCAGATGTTGGGGAGGGGGACAAGGAAGAAAGGGGTCCCCTGACTCACCCTCAGATCCCCGGGGAGGGAGGGAGGGAGGGAGGGAGGGAGGGAGGGGAGGGGGAGGGAAAGGAAAGGAAATGGGAAAGAAGGAAAGGATGAAAATGGAGGGAATGGGAAGGGAAGGAAAAAGGAAAAGAGAAAGGAAAGAGGGAAAAGGTGAAGAATGGCCGCTGCTGGAGTGGTCGGGAGCAGCCTGAGGAGGCCATTCAGGAGCAGGCCAAGACGAGCAGGAGGCCACGGCAAAGGCAGGCAAACAGGCTGGGCTGCATGGACACGTGGTTGAGGCAAGGGAGCCAAAGAGCAGCTGCAGCTATGACTCTAAGGCACCAGCCAAGGCCTGCGAGGCAAGTAGTGGTGGGGAGAGATGTGGCCAGGCAGAATTTTTACTACCGGGGAGCCTGAAGTTGCTGAATCCCACCATTGGCTGCATCCTCCCTTCTCCAACCAAGAGATTGTTTCAATTGGAAAGGGGGCTCCCAGACTCCTCCTGATCTTTAGCTCTTCTCCTTGTGGTCTTTCCTCAAGGCTAAGAGCAACTCCTTTTATCTTTTCCTTGGCTTCATTGTCTTTCCCTGAAGTTCACATAGATTTTGTGCAAATTCTCCTCCAAGCTTGGTGCCTGCAAGGGGTCCTGGTCCTTGAGTTGGGGTCTCCCCAAACCAGAACGTTCACTTCCTGAGATTCTTACGGCTGCATTTGCCTTCTTTCCATGGACATCTCCCAGCTGACTCAGATTCTGTTTCCAGTTAACTATGATTTTGAGATCATTTTCACAAACATACATATCAAGTTTGGTATCCCTCATCTTTTTTCCATTCATGTTCTTATATGAGACTCTATTGGTAGTCAAGTCCTAGTAGATAAAAATCAGATATTTTTCTACTGCTTTTTCTTATGCACCCTTCTCTGTGAGCTAATCATAAATATTGTTTCTGGAAACTTGATATTCCTCTTATAAAAATTTTTATTCAAAAAGATAAAATAAAACTATTACAATGACAAAACAAAAGTAGGCAACACATTTCTTTAAAAAGTGTGCATTAAAAACAGACAAAAACATGCATATTGTCCCCCCAGTTGAATACAATACAGCTATAATAGTTTCTCCCCCTTGCAAAACAGGCCCACCATTATAAATTACACATCTATTTGCAACTACTTGACTTGTCATCTATCTGCTGTATATAAAAAACATAATTAACATGCAATCCAACAATAAAGTTAAATTTCAAAACTTCAAACTTCTGTGTTATCTGCTGTTGTATTTAACTCACAGAATATTTATAGGGGCTTCTTATGTACTAGAGACCACCACAATCATTATCTCTGATCCATCCAGAATCTGTCCAGGGTTAAACATCTTTGGTTGATTCTTAATAATAATACATTTCCTTAAAAATTTAATTAGGATCTTTCCCAACAACTGCTTTCCATTCCCCAAAGTCATAGGACCTCCTGTAAATGAAAAAGCAACGGCTCTTAAGACTTGTTTTCCAGTTAAATATGACAAGTTCATTCCCCAATCTCCCTCAGTCTTCTTGAAAGAATCCATTTCATCAGTCCTCCGTTCTGTCCACTTTGAGTCTTCAGGGTCCATGGCCTCTCCAGCCATCTCCAAGCAGCCTGCCTTCAAACCAGACTCCTTCCTCAGGGATGCCAGCAGCAAGTTAAGTTCCAGTCCATCCATCCAATCCATCCTATTCAACGATTGTTGCTTGCTTCTGATTATTGCCTTTAAGTTGATTTAAAATCATTGTTATTTTATCAAACTTTTTAAATGAAATTTAAAATAAAGTTTCAAATAAAGCTTCTAAGTTGAAAGACTTTATATTCTTTAAATCACATCAAATTAGGTTACTCTAAGATCGTATTAATTACCATATTAATAACCGAAAAATTGATGACCAATGGCAAATTATAATCCATCACCTTCAGGTTTCATAGGAAAGATTAAAAATTGTTAAAAATTATTTGAGTAAGATTTTGAAGACAGTTTTTATCCATTTAGTTATCATACCACTGCTCAAGTTTCCACAAAATTTACAAAATTCTTTGTGAGACCTTTATTGAAATCCAGTTCTATCACCAGAGTTCCCATAATCCATTTAGAAAGTGTAATGATATGTGAGAATGACTTTTGGGATGAGGAGAAGAGAGGCTGCCTAGGGAAAGATCAGATAAGAGGGGAGAATCCTGCAGCTGCATAATGGGAGAGAAAGAAATTCAGAAAGGATCCTCCCTAACTTTTCAGGCTGAGAAAAGTGTTGGTGGGAGATTTGTTCTTTCAGATTTTAATTTTTTTTGTTAAAGTCACATTACAATAAAGCAGAATTAACACATCTGGAGGTGTTTTCCATCAGGATTACAAGGGAGCAGATTAGCCTGAAAGATTTCTTCTTGATCAACCCATGCTTTCAGGGAATCAACCTGTTGTTTTCAAAGAGTTTATGTAGCTCTCTACATGGGGCTTCCCTTGAGATGCACCCAAAGGCTGCAGCTGGTCCAGAATGCGGCCGCGCGGGCAATCATGGGAGGTACTAGGTACTCCCATGTAACACCTCTCCTGCGCGGACTGCACTGGCTACCTGTGGCTTTTCGGGTGCGTTTCAAGGTGTTGACTATCATCTTTAAAGCGCTCCATGGCACAAGACCTAGGTATCTGTGGGATCGCATCCTACCCCATACATCCCTGCAGCCAATTCGCTCTCACAGAGAGGGACTCCTCCGGGTGCCGTCCACTGGGCAGTGCCAGCGGGCGACGCCCAGGAGTAGGGCCTTCTCTGTGATGGGCCCGACCCTCTGGAATGACCTCCCCCCCAACATCAGAATAACCACCGATCTCCGCTCCTTCAGCAAGAAACTTAAGACCCACCTGTTCAACTTAGCTGGCCTGGCCTTACCGTAGTTTTAATCTTTCTAGCCTGTATTTTAAATTTTTAGGGGTAGTCTTTTTAGGTTGTTTTTTTAATTTTTATTACTGTACAGCCTAACATTTAATCTGATTTTAGGGGTATTTAAGATTATTTATTTTGTACATGGTTTTTAGCTTGCTGTCTGTACACCGCCCCGAGTCCCCTCGGGGAGAGGGGGCAGTCTATAAATTCAATAAATTCAAATTCAATCATCTTTTTTTTCTCTGTTCATTTTATTGAATGTTCCCTATAATTGACCAACTGTGTGGATTATATTTTCTTTATATTTTGTCAGTATGTGACTGACAAATTTTTCTCAAACTTTTTCATTTACTTATGAAGATATTGGCAGTATTTGTACCCTATTTAACCATATTTGGAGATTGGATAATTGTAGAAAAGAGATTCAATATGGGATAAGAAACAAAGTTTTCTGCTTTTCAAATTCCTGGATGTTCCCATTCTAGTTTCATCCCTATCTGGAGAAGAATGAATTTTGGAATATTTCTCACTATAAACTGTACTTGGACCAAAATGGAGAGATAACAGCAGATGTTGGCATTCATGGCTTCTTGGTTCTCCCCAAACAACATCCCAAGAAAGAGATTCTGGCGTATTTTAAAAGACAGAAACTTTCTATCAAAGAAGATGCTCTTTCACGGCTAAAGTTGCTCAATAAGGTGAGATAAATTTTGGTGTCTTTTCTCTGTTTCGCAAAGCCTGAGGTCCATTTCAAGTGGGCAAAGCCTATTATCTCCAGGGTGGTTGGCCTTCCATGCCAGTTGGTATCATCTAATGGAAGTTCTTTAACGGATGGGACCTAAGTGAAGGGGCTTTGCCATGTTTTATGGAAACCTTTCAAGATCTTACTGGTCAGAGGTTTCTTTCTTCATCACAGTTTTATTCTGTATTAAAAAATCTAATGCAATAAAAGTTTCCTAAATCTTTTACATATATCATCATACTTATTTTTTTTTTCAATTCAATCCGTTAATAAAATTTAAAGTAGAAAGGTACTTTATTGTAATATTAAATACCAAAATCAAAAGGGAGGAAGTAAATGAAGAATCTTCCAGTTGTTATCCCTCCTGCATCTGTTTAGAAGTAGTCAGAGATTTCATATTTACCTCAGTGAAGACCAGAGGCTACTTGTCTCCATCCATTTCTCCCTCCATTTTCCATGGATGGAGAGTCCTAACATCTTTTCTTTGGCATTCCTTGTTTTTCTGCTCAGTCCCTGCCTCAGTCCAAATGTGTGGAAAGTTGTCATCCTGGATTTGTCAAGAGGGCTCGAGAAGGAGAGCCAGTTTGCTGCTATGACTGCGTTCCTTGTCCGGAGGGGATCTTCTCCACTCAGGAAGGTGGGTCACACTGAGGAAAATGGGAGACTTTGTGGAACTGGATCCATCCAGAACATTTTCATGAAAGTGCAAGTTAAAAGACAGACTGAAGTTCACCAGTTTTATTTTTTATTTTTAACGTGCACAATTTATTATTTAAAAAGGAAGTAGATAAAAAAAAAACTTTGAAGGAGGGGCTGGGAAGAGATGGGAGGAGGAGGTGGAAGACTGAGCAAGTTTTACTACTATTTAAGGAAATATCTTTTCTGCTTTCTAGTCTGGATATGTGCTGCTAAATTCACCTTTCTAGGAACACCTGAGTTCTTTGAAACTTGATGAATTGTTTTAGGTCCACCTTCTGAAAGACCTTGCAATTCACTGTATATTGAATCCTCCCCTTGAGGATCACTGAGAAGGTGTCACTGGTCCATAATGTGGTGCTGTGGATAGTTATGGGGGGAACTCATTACACAGATATTCTGCCAGTCATGTAGATCAATAAATCAGAGTAGAGCTGGAAGGGACCTTGGAGATCTTCCACCCCTGCTCAAGCAGGAGAACCTATACCATTTCAGACAAGTGACTGTCCAGTCTCTTCTTTAAAACATTCAGTGTTGAAGAACCCAAAACCTCCGGAGGCCAGCTGTTCCATTGGTTAATTGTTCTTACTATTAGGAAGTTTCTCCTTAATTCAAGATTGTTTTTAAGTGTTACAAGATACTGTAGGTATCCTCCAAGTCCAGTATATTAACTGCCATGTGGCAGGACTCAGGATGTTTGCCTAAAAAGATTATATGATTCATTACTAATTTCTACTAATGTAGCTCCCTAAGAAGATTCTACACAATACACAGGAAATAATTAAAATCCTAGGACTTCCCTCAACTTCAAATACCTAGCTTTTTAAAAAAAATCCTTCTTATGCTATTTTTAATGAAATCATTAAGAAATACTTCTTGGAAAATGTCCATGGTATCAGTTATCCAAAGAAGGTATTTCCTGTAAGATAAAAGGACAGAATGTTAAAGAAAATTGCTTTTTGGTTTCTCAGATGTGGAAAAATGCATCAAGTGTCCAGATGATAAATATCCAAATGAGGCCAGAGTCCAATGTATCCCCAAAGTTGTAACTTTCCTGTCTTATGAAGAACATCTTGGCATCATCCTG
Source organism: Natrix helvetica (assembly GCF_964273705.1). Lineage (NCBI taxonomy): Eukaryota > Metazoa > Chordata > Lepidosauria > Squamata > Natricidae > Natrix > Natrix helvetica. The sequence goes on along the minus strand of NC_138551.1, from coordinate 123,543,901 downwards.
GTTTCTTTTGCCCTACTCTTGTTCCTAACCACATCCCTTGTTTTAATCATCTTCATTAAATACCGAGAAACCCCCCTTGTCAAAGCCAACAACCGGGACCTCTCCTACATCCTCCTGGTCTCCCTTTTGCTTTGCTTCTTGTCTCCTTCTCTCTTCATTGGTCAACCAAGGAAAGCCACCTGCCTTCTCCGACAAATAGTCTTCAGCATCATCTTCTCAGCTGCCATTTCTTCTCTCTTGGCCAAAACCATAACAGTGGTGCTGGCTTTCCTGGCGACAAAACCAGGAAACCGAGTGAAGAGATGGCTGGGGAAGAGCTTGGCCAACTCCATCATCCTTTCTTCTTCTGCTGTCCAAATTATCATCTGCTCCATCTGGCTGGGAGTTTCTCCCCCCTTCCCTGACTCTGACCTCCACTCCCAGCCTGGAGAGATCATCCTGCAATGCAGCGAAGGGGCTGTTGTCATGTTCTACATCACCCTCAGCTACATGGGCTTCCTGGCTGCCATCTGCTTCACGGTGGCTTTCCTGGCCAGGAATCTGCCTGGGGCCTTCAACGAAGCCAAGCTGATCACCTTCAGCATGCTGGTCTTCTGCAGTGTCTGGGTGACTTTTGTGCCCACCTACCTGAGCACCAAAGGGAAATACATGGTGGCTGTTCAGGTCTTCTCCATCCTGGCCTCCAGTGCTGGTCTGCTGGGCTGCATCTTCATCCCCAAGTGCTACATTATCCTTCTGAGGACAGACCTGAACACAAAGGAGCATCTCACAGCCAGAACAAATGTAAAAGCATGAGATATAATACCATTATGATATTGGAAGAATTGTTAAAGTTTATCTTATTTGAAAGGAGATATTCTTTCCATTTAGATACTATGCAGGAGTCAAAGAAAATATTTATATGTTTCAAAATAGGAAATTAGTGAATTGTTCTAGCTCCCTTCCCTTTCAACTTAATAAACCTTGCTGAAAGTCATTCAGAGGAATTTGCTGTTCAGCAACAGCTACTGAATTTGACACCTTTAAAAATAATTCAGGCATTTGTTCCTACAGCTAAAAGTGTGTGTGTGTGTGTGTGTGTGTGTGTGTGTGTGTGTGTAAGAGAGAGAGAGAGAGAGGGAGAGAGAGAGAGAGACAGACAGACAGACAGACAGACAGACAGCAGGAAAAGAGTTCAGGAAAAAGCTGTGGGAACCAAGAACCAGCATAGTTGCCTGATCCTCTCTCTGAGAATGCCGGAATGATGTGAAATGCCATGTTTGACTGGCTGTCAGCTGGGGAGGGAAATCGAATATATAATTCTTTCTTGATTTCCTGATAAAACCTCATTTGCAGAAAGTATTCAGCAGAATAGCTGTCTGGGATTTCAGTTTGGGATTGTTTACTAATAAAAACAAAGTAAATTTAAAAAATGTGTAAAATTTCCACTGTATTTTTTTTTCTTTGATCAACCAGAGAATTAAAATAGCGGTTTTCACACCCTTTAATTTCCCACTCTACAATTTCTACCTAAAGCATTTTCTCTGCTCCTCTTCCAAGCTTGTCTTGTTTGTGAAGGGCTGGAGAAGATGCCCAGAGAAAGTGGACCTTGAGACTCTCCCCAGAAGGAGGTTGGAGGGATCCTGTCTAAAGGCAGCCGCATCATTGACCAGGTCACAAACCTTCAATGCTGCATAGCATCCATCCAGGTCCAAGAAGGGGCTTAATTAGGGGGTGGGGGACTTTGAGGTTTCTAGGACGAGGCACCCATGGAAGCTCTTCTGCTCCCCATCACACAGATTGCTGATCAGTTGGTAATCAATGTTTAGGTCTATGAATGGCTCCTAATTGGGAATAGGATCCCTTTGAAATTTCATTTTAAGGAGGTAAGAAAAGATCTGATGGACCAGAAGAAGATCAGTCTAAGATTCACAGGGACCACACAGAGGCCTCTGGTTCTCCCACAAGCAGAAGAAGGCAGAGACATATGGCTTTGCTCAACATGGAACAGACATTTTTGCACAATTTCACTTTCTTCCATCACACACCACAATATTGGACACTCGGACATCTCACACTCTAGGAATCCCCAATTCTGGTATCCCAAATTAATCTGAGAAAATATTTCCAACTTTTACAGCCCCATTCAATAAGAACTAAGGTGGGACTGGAACTCAGGAGTCTCCTGGTGATTGGCCCAAAGTCTCCCAGGAAGTTTTCATGCCTAAGGGAGGATTAGAACTCGAGTCCCCTGGTGATTGGCTCCAATTCGCCCCTTTGGCTTTTATTTGAAGGTAAATAAATGTAAAAACATGAGATATAACACCATTATGATAGTGGAAGAATTGTTAATGTTTCTTTTATTTGAAAGGAGATATTCTTTCCACTTAGATAGTAGGCAGGAGCCAAAGAAAATCAAATCTACTTGTTTCAGAATGGGAAATGATTGAATGGCTGCACTTCTTGTATCTCCCTATTCAACCCAATAAATCTTGCTAAAGAGAACTCTGGGAAAGTCATTCAGAGGAATGTAATATTCAGCAACTACCAATGAACCAGACATCTTATGAAAAATAATTGAGGCACTTGTTCCTACTGACAGAAACTAAAAGTTCGTGTATGTGAGAGAGAGAGTAAGATCCTAAGGTCAGATGAGAGCTGTAGGAGCCCTGCTCTAACCGTGTTGTTGGATCATCTCCATGAGAAGCCTTGGAATGGCAGAATGACCTGGAATGCAGGGATTGACCTGCTCTCCGTCACTATTATGTCCTCCTTTCTTGATTTCCTGATAAAACCCCTTTCACAGAAAGCATCGACGGGAACAGCTGTCTGAGGTTTCACTTTGGGTTTCTTATTATTTCCCTATCTACCTTTTAGAAATCCTCACTTTTTCCTTCCTCATCCAGAGAATGAAAATAGCAACATCTAATCTGTCCCTTTAATTTCCCACTCTATCATTTGTCCAAAAAGCCTTTCCCTGCTTCTATCCCAAGTCGGCTTGTGTGTGTGAAAGGCTGGAGAAGAGGCCCAGGGAAAAAAGCCCTTGAGACTCTCTCTGGAGAGGTTGAAGGGATCCTGTGTAAGCCTCTTCGTTGACCAAATGCTCTGGATTGGGGCATGAGCATTCAATGCCGCCTATTCATCCAGGTCAAGAAGGGGAGGAGGAGTAATGGGGATGGGGGGGGGGATGACAAATCCAAGTTTCTAGCAAGAGGCACCCATGGAAAGTCTTCTGCTTTCCAACCAAAGAGATTGTGGGTGGATCAGGAGTCAGCCTGAGGTTTCAGAATGGCTTCTGGTTGCCACTCGGATCCCTTTGCAAATTCCATTTTAAGCAGGTACAAAAGGGTTGATGGATCAGACTGAGGTCAGTCTAAAATCCACACTGACCCCCTATATGCCTCTGGTTTGCCCACAAGCAGTGGGGAGGGACGTATCGCTTGGCCCAACATGGAACCGGGGAGGGGAGGGAATCACCCAGTTCCCAAGGCTTCACTAGAACCGCTTGTGAATTGTATGAGCAGTTATGAGAACCAGATGAATTGCCTCGCCCTGCCCCCCAACCCCCTCCTGAAGGGGTGCCCCCCCTGGTCCCCAGAAAGCGACTTGTCTCAAGATCCCGTGGACCACTTTGGCTCAGGCATTGGAATTCCCCGCTGGTTCCCTCTCTCTGCCAAGCGACAGAATCGCAGAAAGGCTGCAGATCCAAGAATAGGGGTTCCTTAAACTTCGGAATTGGGAGGGTCCAGAAAGAGCAGGAGGACCCAATGGGAATTCTCCATTCTTTAGCGTCATCGGTCTCCGGGCAGAGTCTCCCTTGACTTTCCCCAGTGCAGGAGAGCGTTCCAGGCAGAGAAGAAGCCCCAGTTGGTTCTTCAGGCCAAGATCCCCCCTCTCACTTTCTCTGCCTCTCTCTCTCCGCAGAACTGGTTCTCCTCCTTCAGGTGAAGTTCCTAAGGACTCTGCCCGGAGACCGATGACGCTCAAGCAGGGAGAATTCCCATTGGTGCTGCCCCTCGTTCTGGCCCCTCCCATCTCAAAAGTCCGAAATAAATGAAGTGTCTGCCGAAGGAAGAGTTACTGCACTGGATGACAAGGGAGGAGGGAAAACTCCTCAGTCAGCGAGGACTTGGGGATCACAGTCACCCCCCAATCCGAAGGGAAGCTAAATCAGAGGCAGAGAGGATTTGCAGGGATCCCTTCTAGCCCAGCCGGACCCTCCGATTCTCCGCCTCTCAACCCCAAATGGGAAGGAAACCCCACCCCTCTTTTGTTGGGCTAGGAAGAAATTTTGCCAGTGTAAAAGTGCAGATGGAGAGTGGAATTATGATGAGTTTCTCCCCCCCCCCCGGACTTTGCATATTTCTTCTGTGGAACAAGAAGCAATCCTAAAACAAAAGGCTCATTATTATTATTACTATTACTATTACTATTATTATTATTATTATTATTGTTGTTGTTGTTGTTATTATTATTATTATTATTACTATTACTAATTATTATATTAAGATTATGATGGCATAAAATAGAAAATGAAGTTAGTAAAGAAATGGGAAAGGAAAGGAGAACGATGGAATAAAGGGGGGAAGAAAGGAAAAGGAAAAGGAAAGGAAGATAGAAGAAGGACAGGAAGGGAAAGCAAAGAAGTGGAATGGATTGGTATTGCTCAAAAATCAAATCTCAAGATCCCGCGGACCCCTTTGGCTCAGGCAGTCCAATTCCACGCTGGTTCCCTCTCTCCGCAAAGCGAAGGGATCGCAGAAAGGCTGCCGAGCCCAGAACGGGGCTTCAGAAGACGCAATGCCTGAGAAAAGCCGGATGTACAGAGAAATGCAGGCTACAACCAGCGAATCGCATTTTCCCAGGAACCTACGAAGCTCCAGCGGACCAATAGGAATTCTCCCTTCAAGCATCTTCGGTCTCCGGGCAGAGTCTCCCTTGACTTCACCCGATGGAGGGGAGAGTTCGGTGCAGAGAGAGGAGGGAGGGGGAATTTTTTCAGTCTTGGGGGGCCGCAGCTCAAGGGGGTGCATTATGCCAGCCCTGAAGGGGTAGATTTCCTTTGCCCCCCCCCAAATCCAACACGGAGTGGGGCTGCAGTAGATGACTGAAGGGGAGGCGCAGCCCCACAGGTAGCAAGGACTTGGGGGTCTCTGAGCGGGCTGGCTGGGGAGTCCTTGGGCGCCTTCTCTCTCCCTCCCTCCCTCCCTCCCCCCCTCTCTCTCTCACACACACACTTCATCATTGGGAGTGACCCTCTCCCAAAGCTGTGGGGTCACTGCCCTCCCTCTCCCTCCCGGAAGCTTCTGTTTTTGATCCCTTCCTGGCAAAGGGGCTGCCGGAGGGCCCCTTGTACCCGCAGCACTATGGGGTTTTCTGACCCACCGCAAATAACAGCTCGGTTTGGGGGTTCAAGAATTGCTGTTGTGGATGTCAAGGGGGGGGGAGGGATAAGAAGGGGGGAAGCGGGAATCCCTGGCTGAGACTCATGAAGAGAGCAAAGAAAGGGGAGTGTCCGGTCTAGGGCTCCCCTTGAGTTGCATCCCCTCTTTAGCTGCATCCCCTACTCTCAATACCGAACGGATCCCCCCTCCCAATTTCTCAGCTGCGACGGACTCCCTCCTCCTTCAGGTGAAGCCCCAAAGAACTCTGCCCGGAGACCAATGATGCTCAAGCAGGGAGAATTCCCATTGGTGCTTCTGCTGTTTCTGGCCCCTCCCACCTCCAAAGTCTGAGATCAGAGCTTTCTTCCTCCAATTCAGAACCGCTGATTCACAGGATTCATTTCTGAGATGAAGGTTTCTGCTGTAGGAAGAGGCGCTGTGCTGGAGGAGAAGAGGGCAGGCGCACCGCATAGCCAGGGAAGAATTGGTGGTCACAGAAAGCCCCCAATCCGAATGGAAGCTACGGAAAGCCCTCAGCTAAACCAGGGAAAGGCAGAGAGGATCCTCAGGAATCTAATCCCAGCTTCCACCCACCCACCCCTTTCCGGAGGAATCCCCCGCTGGTCTCTCTCGGGAAAGGCGCCGCTTCGCTTCGCTGAAGAAAAACACAGTTTCCTTCCTTCAAAGACGTGTCTCTCCTGCTCAGAACTCTGGATGAGTAGCCCCTTCCGATTTCCCGTCCCTCAACCCCAATTGTGTCGGAATCTCCCTCTTTCTTTCTGTGGGTCAGGCTCCTCCTTTTCCTTCCAAAGCAGCCCCGAATGAAGATCCCGGAATAAAGTTTGGCCGTGTCTCCCCCGCCCCCCCGCCCGCCAGGCATTCCTTCCAAGGTCCTTTTGGCTGGAGGGGCAGAGGGGAGCCGACGCCTGGCTTTCTCAGAGGTGTCTGTGGATGGAAGCCTCTCTGGGGCTTTCTATGCCCCTTGACAAAAGCTCCTCTTCAATGTAGGTTTTCTGGCCATGAAAAAGAGCGTTGAGTGTGTTAGTTCAAGGCCAGTTTGACAATCCTTTGAAAGACTCTTTGAATCTTGTGCTGCAGAAAAGGTCCGTTTATATTGGGAAGGAAAGTTGGGTTCTGCCAGCTAGAATGTTTCTGTTTCAGCCATTACTAAGCCAGTTACAGGGTTTTTTAAAATGCTCCAGATGATAATGAGTCTCTTAGAGCCAGACTTTTACTGTTTTTAATACGTTTATGAATTTTTCAATACGACACTATTGCCCTGCCTGGTTGATGCTCTCAGGACAAACCATATAAAGCATATACCATCCTCATTCTTTTTTTTTTTTAAACAAAGTTTTTTATTGGTTTTTTGATGTTTTACATAGGGAAAAGGTTACAAATTTTGGCAGCTGCGAAATGCGGTAGGTGCACCCCCCCTCCAAACTCATAGTATACATTTGCATAAAATTCAAATATTACATAATAGCATATAGTCAGTGTGGTAAATTCAATTGGTAATTTCGGTCAGTTTATATCACGTGGATTTTCTTACTTATTTGTGTGATCTGAGCTTTCTTGATGTCGCCCCATCTCCCCCAGCTGGCAGTGCTCTGGCCCCTCCCGTGTCTTGTACATCTACTGAAGTGTCTTCTGGTTTTTCTAGGAGTAGTTTATTTTTTTCCATAAAGGCCTGCGCCTCTATGGGTGTATTAATTCTAACTCTTGTCTCCTCCCAGAATATTAGTATGCCTTCAGGCAATAACCATCGAAACCACACCCCTTCTGGTATAGTTTATTCGCCAATTGCGAATAAGATTTTCTTTTCTCCCTCACTTTCTTGGGGATCTGTTTCAGAATGGTTATCTCCTTATCTTTGTATATCAAGGCTTGCCCCCTTTGTGCATTCAGGATTTCATCTCTTGTGCTTTTCCTAAGAAATTTAATGTGTACCTCCCTGGGGACATTGTGTGTTCTAGCATACGCTGAGTTCACTCTATAAGCCAGGTCTATTTCCCACCCCATCTGTTGTTTTTCCTTCTGAATATACTCAGCCAAAATGGTTGTCATGATGTCCCTTATGTTTTCATCATCTGTCTCCATCACGTTCTGGAATCTAAGATAAAAAGACATTCTCTCAAACTCTATTTTCATTTGTTGGGTGTCAAGTTCTTTGTTTCCCCTCTGCACGCCCTCTATCCCTCCCTTCATCTCAGCCACCCCATCTTCCAAAAGATCCAGTCTCTGTGAGTTCTTATTAATTTTATCCTGGTTCTCTTTAATTTCTTCTTTCATGTCCTTCAATTGTCTCTTTATTTCCTCTTGTCCCTGTAAAAGTTGTTGTAACATTTGATGAAGCTCCAGGTCTGTAGATTTAGGTTGCTTGAAGGCTATTAACGTTGATTGTGTGCTAGGACTGGAGGTTGCAGATGTTGGGGCTGAGGCAGCAAAGCCTGACTTTCCAGGAGGTGGTCTTTTAGATGCCATTGTTTATAAAATAAAGAGTCCAGTCAGTATAAAGAAGGATCAGTCAGAGAAATAGAACAGCCAAGAGAGTCCAAGAGGCAGAGAGTCCAGGCACAGGGGAGTTTTCTAATCACCCTGGCAAAAGAGCAGTCGTTTTTCACTCCAGGGGGTTCAGAAGCAAACAATCCACAAGAGAATTATCCAGGTAGCATGGAGACAAAGACCGGAAGCCTGAAGTTAAAAGGTGGAGTCAAGTCTCACATCTCATGAAGACAACGGAAGTGTGCCATCTTGCCCTGCCAGCTCCGGGTACTGAGGCAACAAATAAAGTTTTCAAAGTTCAAAGTTCCCAAGGCTTCCAGATCTCATTGTCTTAAACCTTAAAAGTTTAAATCTGAAAATCCATTTAATATGGGTGTGGCATCTTTAGTTTGGCTCTCCCCCTCCTCCTTCCCTTGGGGCTGAGAGCTCTCTTGTTTCCAGCCGCTTGTCCAAGGGGGGGGGGAAATCCCCCTCCCCTCCAGCCGCACCTCTCCAATTCAAGCCAAAAGTTCAAGTTTGCACAACAGACAGATTTTATAGTTGGTGATAGGAATGAAGGGAGTCTACACCTCACCGCTCCGCCGCTGCATCCTTCAGCTTTCTTTTTTTCACTCCGAACAGCCTGTCAGCGAAGACGCGCCCACACGCCCTCCGATCTGCTCCTCGGTGCCTTGAGCGCGCAGGGGACCTCCCGCTGGCCGCCGCAGATGCAGGGATCCCCCGCAATGCCGCCCCTCCGGCAGGATGCCTCTACGGGGCGACCTGTGCCCCCCAAGGAGTGGGGAAGCCCACCGGGGAGCTGGAGCGAGCAACGAGTTGCCCGTCGCCATCAGCTGCCGGAACCGGAAGTCATACCATCCTCATTCTGATACTGTGAAGTCTGCTCTTCTCTGCAACCTTAACACAGATAATAAGATTTGTACTGTCCATGGGATGAGTCAAATGGACAGAAACATAAGCGAGGGCACCAGGTGCTGAATTATGCGCAGACTCCACCGCCTGCTTTAAAGTAAGGCATCCCCTCCAAAATAAGATTTAATATCGGTTTTTTTATATGTACATAAAATCATCATTAGGGCACAGAACCGGTTGTTAAATTATTCAAATCCCACCACTGGGCTGCTGTGCCTTGTTCCGACGTTCCGCAGGTGCGCGGGACAGGCAAGGGCTGCGCGACGGCTGTATGTTTGGGCAAGGCAAAAGGGGAGCGTGGGGGGGCTATTTACTATCTATCCATCCATCCATCAATCCATCCATCCATCCATCCCTGTGTGTCTGAGTCTAGGTTGAGTGTCCATTTCTCTCCGTGGCGTTTCCCTTTAATCTCCTGTCCAAGGGCCTCATCCAGGCAATCCTGGAGAATTAGGAATTTGCATGAAGTCTGTGTGAGTTGATGTAACAGGAAGGGAAAGGGGGATTGAAAGAGGAGGGGGAGGGGAGGCGGAGGGGAGGGGGAGGGGAAGAAACCCAGTCAACTTCCCTTGTCTTTGGATGATTTTGTAACTACAAATAACTGAAGAAGACTCAGCCTCACCTGCTCCAACTTCCGAGATCAAAGAAATCCGAAGGCTGCCCTCTTCAGAAGGGACCCCCTGCAGCTCTCTGGGATTCTGGGAATTGATTTCCCTCCCTCCCTCTCTTCCCCTCTCCCTCTCCCCCTCCCTCCCCTCTTTCTTGTCCATGGACTTTTCCTCCCTCCTCACCTGCCACCAGGTGTCCGCAGCATATTTGTGACGTTCCCTTACGCAGCTCTTACACAGGAGCTACCAATGATTCCCCGGCTAGACCGAGGTCCCTGCCGCAGTTGAATGGGAAGGGATCCAGAGGGACGGCCAGTCGGAGAGGTTTGACCGAGGAAGGGAGAGTCTCCGGGGACTGAAGGGATCTCATGAAGGGGCACATCCCCAGAGTCGGAAGGTCTGAAAGGGAGGAACCGGGTCCGCCTCAACTAGAGCAAAAGACAGACTTCACACACACACCCTAATTTGGGCAGCTGCCATCTCTTCATTCCTCCCACAAGGCAGAGCAAGCCCCTCCTTCTCCAGATGTTGCTGCCTACAGTTTTGGGAGTGAAGAAGGGCCCAGTTCCCCCAATCACCCCTCCCCACACCTGCAACTTCCCAATAACCCCACCCCGAGATCGGACATGGGGGAGAGGGCTTCGGGAGCCCCCGGGACTCAGCCCAGCCGCCGCCCACAAAGGTGGGGGGGAGAAGGGGGAAAGGGAGCTCCTGGCCTTGGGCGCAGCTCCCCTCGCCCCCTCCCTCCATTCGCTTCTCAGCGAGCAGCTGCCGGTCAGAAGGAGCGCAGCGGGCGAGAGAAGAGTGGATTCCTCCCAGGCGGATGCAGGATCGGAGTGCGTGGGGGGTCTGCGCCTCTTTCCTCCAGTGCCAGGTCGGGGCTCCCATTGCAGAGCCTGCGGGGGGCCCGTAGAGAAGGAGGCCTGGGGACCCACGGCGGGCGGGCGGCCGAGCGTGGCCGCCCGGATCTACCAGGGGAAGAAGTGTCCCAGGCGGTCGGGCTGCCTAAGTAAGGGGGGTTTGAGGGCGCACGGGACCTTTACGCGGAGGGGGAGACTCACTCAGCCACTCTGGGCTCCAGAAATGGGCTCAACGAAAGCCGCCCGGATTCCTCGCCTTCCAGGTTGCGCTGCGCCGGAGAGGAAGGGCGCTGGGCTGACCAACACTTCGGAGAGGAGACGTTCCCGGAGGGTGGGATGCGGCAGTCCCAGAACTGCCCGTCTCTCGATCCCTCGGAGGGAACCTTCGTCCCTCCCAGGACTCCGCCTGGCAAGTATTGCTCCCCCCCCCCCAAAGAACAAAGGGACTCTGCATTGGAAAACAGGCTTTAAAGTCAGAGCAGCTTTGGGGGCTCCGCTGTCAGCTCCCCCAACCCCCTCGGCCTCCATCGCTAAAGGCGACTCCCTCAGTGGGCAGAGAAGAGCAAGGAAGAGGGTGGGGGGTCTGGAGGCTGAACCGGGGGATGATCGATGAAGGGACCGAGAATGTCCGGGCTAAGGAAGAGAAGGGCTGCAGGGGATGTGAGAGCATCGCCCAATACTCGGGCGACTGTCCCAGAGAAGAGGGGCTCCTTTCATCCTTCGGAGCCCCTGAAGGCAGGAAAAAGAAGCAAAGGAGAGAAGCCCAGCAAAGAGAGATCCAATCATAGAAGCCAGGAGAGATTTTCCTGACAGGGAAAATCTATTAACCAATGGAAGAGTTTGCATCCTGGAAGTTGTGGCTGCTCCATTGAGGGAGGTTTTCAAGAAGAGATTGGAGAAACGTTTCTCTGAATTCCTTTAGCATCTCCAACTTGAGCAGGGCTGGATGGCCAAGGGTCAGGGCAGGGACCAGGAGTCCAGGCTATGAGTCCTCTGGGATTCCCACATAATAACCACACCAGGAAATAAAGAGATTTTAAGCTTTACTATTAGTTCAAGTGAATGAAACAAAAACATAAAGGCACAGCCTAAAAAGCATCCAACTCAAGCAAGATGACCCCCAATCTCCCGTAAATTGCCAGGATCTGCTTAAGGACGACAACCGAGAGTCCCAAAGGACGGCCAATTTCCAGAGGACCCAGTGCCAAGCTCCATCCAGAGGCTCCCAAGAGGTCAAAGGCAACTTTGGGGCTTCCATCCCAGTCTAGGCTCAGGACCTCCTGCCTGTTTCCAGGGCACCTCAACTGGGGGAGCCCAGACTGGCTGCATGGGGACCCTGGTGGTGGCCCCCTCCCAAATGCCTGGGAAACTACGTAGAGGAGCTGATGCTTCTGTTCAGGATCTCGGGGTTCCCTCTTCTCCCTCCCCCCAACTTCAAGTAGAAGTGAAAGACAAGCAGGTTAGCTCAGAAGGAGCTCTAAACTTCTGGAACCTTCTTAGTGTGCAGAAAACATCAAAATCTGTCATTAAACTCCCTGAACTAAGGAGGGTCTTGCGCAATTGTTACTTCAGTGGTCAATCTGGGTTTGGAGGAGGGGGAAGTGAAGTTCCAAAGGGCCACAGAGGGTGTTGGGGTCTATTGGGGTGAATGGGGAGCTCTGCAGGTGCCACAGATCCCTCAAGGAATGCCCCCCCCCCCACTCTTAACCCTCTTTTCACCTCCCTTCCTTCTCCCCATCAGTTGGACCTTTCAGTGAAAGAGATTTTCTGCCTCTGGACCAAAAGGACTTTGGAATCTGATCTTTCCTCCAATTCTGGAGCAGACAGACTCTCTCCTTCCCAGCTGCCCCAGCTGCCTCCCACCTCCCACCTCACAAAATAGGAAATCTCAAAGGAAATGAAGTGAAGCCAGAAAGGAGAGCTGACCTAGTTTCAAGGTTCTGACAGATGGCCTAATGAACTTCTGAGCAGCATGCCTGGCATCTACTCGGGTGAGGTCAGCTCTACTGCCCATAAGTTACAGCTGAACTTTCCCCCTGTTCCCCCCCTCCCCTCAGTCTGTGTCATAAATCACATTGACCCACGAGGTACTTCATCAAGCTGTAAAATCCACACCTCACAAGTCATCTGAGATCCACCCCTGGAAGAAGGTACATGTGGAATCTACCCACCCACACACACACACCTTCTGCCCATGACAACTCCAGCAGACTTTGTGAGTTGACATTAGTTCTATAAAAGAAAAGAAATGGAAATAGAAGCAGAGGATCCAGGATAGAGAAGAGAGGGAGGAGAGATGGTGGATTGAGAGGAAGCTGAGTGATCCACTTGATCCCTTTAACCTTGGAGAGAGAGAGAGATTCAAAGGTCATCTTTAGTGCCTTCAACAAACTACTGAAGTCTTTACAATTTATTTATTTGATTTATTTAGTTTGTCAAACATGCACAAGATAGCAGGTATAAATATGAACAGGGATATGAACGAAAGAAATGGATACAAATAAATGGGGACAGTTGGAGAGGGACAGAAGGCATGCTGGTACGCTTATGCACGCCCCCTTTAGGGACCTCTTAGGAATGGGGTGAGGTCCAGGGTGGACAGTTTGAGGTTGAACCTGTGGGGGTTTGAGGATGTAACAAGGGAGTCAGGTAGAGCATTCCAGGCGTTGACCACTCTGTTGCTGAAGTCTATTTTCTGCAGTCAGGTTTGGAGTGGTTTACCTTGAGTTCCTATCCATTGTTTGCCCGTGTATTATTGAGGATAGGAAAGCAGTTAAGCAACCCTTGCCTTCCGTTGGTTTTATCCTTTTTCTTGCCTTCCTTCTCTCTCTCTATCCTTTCCTCCCTCCCTCCCTCCTTCCCTCCTTCCAACACCCCCCTCTCTCTTCCCCCCTCCCCAAGTCATTTAGCACTTTGAGGAACCTCCTGTTTGCTCAGTTGTCCTGGGAGCCTTGGAGATTCTTCTTTTGCCTTCTCTTATTCCACAGACTTTGCCTGGGACTCTCCGGATCTCCCTTTTCCCTTGGGACCCTAACTCATATTGAAAGGTCCCCAGTTCCTGGGGGGGTCTCTGAGGGGGCAGCCCCAGCCTCTCCCCACAGCTGGATCAAAGATTGTGACGTAATACAAAATGCCATGAAACTTTTCCTGGACTGACTTTGTCTGGGGCTCCTTCAAGGGGGCTCCCTCTGGGGCTCTGCCCAGCCCTTCAAGGGAAGGAAGGCCTCACATTGGGAGCCCCCTCCTTTTTGGAGGGGCTGAGGAGGATCCTGGTGAGGAAGCAGATCTGAAGGGGTCAAAGGCCATCTACACACACCTAACATTTAAAATTAAATTCAACATCAGCAGAGATCCCAGTCCATCCTTCCTTGCCCAGAATGTCTCCTCCTCCACCTTTGGCCCTTTCCCCTTTTTTTGGTGTGGGTGAGAGGATGGAGGACAGCAGGAAGTCTCCCTTCCAGAGAAAGCCCTGAGATGTCCTCACCCACCTTGGATTTTCTAAAAATGCTCCTGTAGCCATTGAAGCCTTCATGGAAATAACCTCTCACAGAGACTGGCTCTCTGCTTTTCTGCCCCCCAAGTCTGGGTTACATTTGCACTTTCCATATTTTACACCCAAATCAGGTGGCAAAGACCTTGGTGGACGCTTGTAAAACTCCGGTTGCCAATCCCCACCTGAAAGGCAGAGGAATTGTAGGATGGAGGCAGATAACATTGAGCAGACCTCAGCTGTTGCTTGACCTCTCTTCTGACCAGAGTTTGGGGGGAAATGCTGGAAAAGCAATAAGCTGTATATTGTTTGGATTTTAGTTGACCAATCACATATTCCATTACTGTGACTGTTCTAGTTCTTTTAGGGCAGGAATATTATTTTTTTGCTTATCTTTTTATGTTACTTTAAATTATAATTTTCCCTGGCTCTTCAATAATTTTCCTAAAGTATCATTAATATATTACAGGAATATTAGAGGAATTGAAAGCCAAATACTTTTGGAATATTATGTGCTGCTTTGGATATTTTCTCTGAAAACCTATATTCTGATTTTCCAGATAAAATATTAAATCTATTCCTGTGTATTCCTTTTTATATCAGTGAGCTGATCTATAAATATGTTCCTCCGTTGTAATGTATTTCGACTTCTCCAGAGACTTGTGACATAAATAGAATGGCTGGAAGAAGAACTGAAGGAAGCCATTGGAGCAGAATTAAATCTTGGCATAGTTGAAGATGCCTTTGTGTGGGGCAATTTCTTCTTGGAAAGATGCACCTTCAATTGCTGAGACTTCCTCCTTTTTGTGTCCTTCCACCCATCAAGTAGCAAAGTTTCCCTTCGGGCTGTCACTTATGGCCTGATAACTAGATCAAATCCAAACCGAATTGAATTATTTAATATCCCAGGAGTTTTAGGAGAAGCCTTTAATTTCTCAAATTAATTCCTACTGAAATAAGTTAGATTAAGAAGAAATTCCGTTCATGTTAATTCTGTCTGAATTTACTGCTATTTGTATATCTGAGTAGAGGATACTCCATGTCACCAATTATAATAAAATATATGATGATAGTAAATAATTGTATATTGAACTATAGGACACAAATATTCTAAATGTAATCATGTGGTACAGATCTCAGAAGCATTGAAGGGACCCCCTCCAGAATGGCTTCTGCAAAGTATTTTGTAATGATTTGCCGTATAAATTAACATGAAACACCAGCAATGGAGTTTCAGAGAGTTTGGCATTTCTTACAACACAATCTGGTTGTCGGGTGTGGAGAACTCCATGGCATTCGGAGGGATTGTAGCAGAGGAGAATCCCTTCCAGGGCAAAAGGGCTCAGATTCTGCAGCAGAGAGGAGACCCTTTATGACGGTCGCAGGGTCTGGGAGGGTGACATGCTTCTCTTTTGGGACCTTCTGACAAGCAGAGTCAATGGGGAAGCCAGATTCACTGAAAATCCCATGTGACTGACTTAACAACTGCGATGATTCACTTAACAGTGGCAAAAAGGTCGTATAATGGGGCAAAATTCACTTAACAACGGTCTCGTTTAGCAATAGAAAATTTGGGCTCCATTGTGGTTGCAAGTCAAGGATCTCCTGCAGGGAGGACATAGAAAGTCTGCAGACCCCATTAAAATGCTGAGATGTTTCTGAAATCCCCCCCCCCCAAAAAAAAACCCTCAGACCAAGGTAAATCACTTCAGAATTTTTTCCACCTTTTGTATATAGCATCTAAGTGATTCAATTCGGTTGAAAAACTCTCTGGAACATTTTAGAGGGAAAATAACCATGAAAACCTAGAATAATGAGGCTGTATAAATATTCAGCTGTAACTCAAGTCCATGAACATTTTCTTAATTGTCGGTTTCACTGAAAATGTCTAATATACCTGATAAATGCTTGCACATTTTTTCTTATAAGGAGTGTTGGAAGAAATATTCTTTCAAGTTCAGTTCCAAGTGGGGGAAAAGACACTGGAAACATGGAGGCCACTTGGAAAGATGGTTTAATGGTGGACAGGACCACCTGGAGCTGAAGGGGAGATACCTTTGTTATGTAGAATAGACTAACCCAGGCCTTAATGGCTCATTGCCAAAGGTGGGGGGGATGACTTTCTTCCTCCCTTTTAGGGGGAAATATTCTGCCCTTTAATATTTCCTAAAATATTTCATTTTTTAGGAGAGAGGTGGGTGCTAACTTCCTACAGGAGAAACTGCTGGTTGTTATAGCAGAAACCGCAAAATTGGATTTCTATACACATAGACACACACACACAAATACATGAAGTTATATTTAATATTTGCAATTTAAGAAAGTGTTCCAAGTTTTAAAAAATGGAGTCTAATTTCTCCCTGTTCTTCATAAAAGACAGGAACAAAACAGAAAAATCTCTCTCAACTAATTGCAGAGAAGGAAGAGCTCTGCAAAGATTTGGAAGAGAGACGGAGAACTTTTAGATAGCAACCCCAGCTTTTCTTCCAGAATTTCATATTAAATTCTCGACAGCTTCCTCCCATGAACAAATATGCTCTAATGTTCTGAGTTGAATTGTGTTGCCTGGAACAAAGTTGGGGAAAATAAGAGGTGACTCTTTTCAACTTGTTCAAAACATAGGAAAACTACATTAATGAAAATGTAAGGCTACGTATAAAAAACAAACTATTGTTTAATTAGGTTTTATTTTAAACAAGCCTGATCATTCAAGTAAAAACCTAAGGGGGCTAATTTTATTCTGGTCTGGATATTTTAGAGAAGAAATATTTCAAATGAAGCTTTGCAGATAGAAAACCTTAGAAGGGAGAACAATTGTCTCCTTTGCTTGGGTCTAAAGCAAGATGGGAGAAGGCAGAACTCCCAAAAGAAAACAAGGATCTGAAAGATGAACCTAACAGGTGAGAAATATTTAGACAGCAATCCTGACTTTCAAATTTCTTTATTAGAGCCCTGAGTCTAAATATAAACAAGCAATTGAATTCAAGATGTATTACAGCATTTTATATATATGTACTGCATATGTGTATAAAGAAAACACAATAAGCATAATGTAAGTTTAGTCATCTTTGGGATCTCTGTGATGGTTGGCCTCCGTATTTTCCTTCACCAGGGAGGGGAAATTGCTCCTGATCAAGGTTTAGTTACAGAGATAGTTACAGAGATAGTTACACAGATACATCGATAGTTATGTAGATAGGTATATAGATAGATACAGAGAGACACAGGGAGAAAATCCATTCTGTAGATAAGCAGGACTTGGTTTTTAGTCTCGGGTATTTTTCTTTCTTCCTTGGGAGTTTGGCCTTGGGATGGAGAGTCTTGGAGGGAACCACCAACCATCAAAACCAGAAATTGTCTCTTCTTCCTCCATCCTTTTTCTCTTTCAGAAATGGATCAAAATGAGCTGATGTGGCCCTCCAGTGAGAGACCCCAGAACTTCCTTGGAGACCCCTGAAAAATGACATTGTTTGTCTTTGGGGTCTATTTATTCATTGGCCTCTGCGTTTTTCTTCACCAGTGCAAGTAAGGTGGCCCTGATCAAGGGAGTGGTGTCATCACAACCTGGGAGCCCTAAGAGACTGAAAGCTCCCCAAAATGTTGGTGGAAGTAATAGAAGAAAAGATAGAATACCTCAGGTCTGGAAGGGACTTTGGAGGTCTTCTAGTCCAACCCCCAATCTTTTCTTGAAAACCTCCAGTAATGGAGCCCCCATTAAGAATAAGCCTTATTATCATTGTTACGAAAACAATGTAGCAGTCAGTATTTTATATATAAATATATTTTTAAATATTCCTTCATTTCCTCTGACCCTTCCCTCCCTCTGATTCTGGGCTGCATCTGAACAGAGTTTCCTAAAGGAAAGCAGATTTCACATTCAAACCCTCCAGTTCTTTTTTTGCTCTTCAAACATTTTATCAATTACAAAATAAAATACAAAAATACAAAGTCAAATAGGAAGAAACTGGTAAGGGGGATAAGGGGGAAGAAAAATAAGGGGGGAAAGAGAATAGAAAAAAAAAGAATTGACTTCTGACTTCCTGTGTTGCAATAAAATAAAGCATTAAAATCAAACCTCAACTTTTTATTTTTCCATAATAATTTAAAGGGTTTCTTAAAAGAAAGTAGATTTCGCATTCAAATCCTGAATAATAATAATAACTTTAATTTATAGACCGCGCCCTTTCCTAAACAGGACTCGGGGCGGTGTACAGTCATATAAAACAATGTAAATACAAAAATATAGATATATACATAGATAGACGGAGGAGGTAAGATAAGCACTGTACAATAATAAATTAAGATTCAAATAACAATTAAAAATCACCCTTAAAAAACTACCCCAAAGTAAGGTGTTTGCCAGGAGGTTGGAAGTGGGACTATGAATCAGCTAGGCCAGCTAGTTGGAACAGGTGGGTCTGAAGTTCTCAGGGAAGACAAAAATCCCGCCCCTCTTTCTCTCTAGTGGCTGCCTCTATTCCTGGCCCACCCCCTTTGTCATGACAAACCTGTAGCCAATCACACGGGGGGAAGAGATGGTTGCCTGGGAGCTTCCCTGCCCTCAGCCTGATGGAGAAGAGACTGAAGAAGCCAAGCCAAAGGGGAGGGGATGAGGAAGAGACAAAACCTCCCAGAATTGCAGAGGGAGGAGGGCTTAAGCCCCCAACCCAGAAAAGGCTGCAATGAAGAGGGTCTCCTCAGCTGGGGGCTCTGAGAGCCAGGAGGGACCACAGGAGAACCCCATCTTCCTCAGAGTCATGGAGGGTCTCCTCTTTTCCTCCAGGGCAACCCCAGATCCCCCTTGGAAGACCCAACCCTACATGGCTTCTCTCCCACAGGAGCCTCTCCTGGAAAGACATGCAGCCAAAGTAAGGCTGGGGGAACCCCAGGGGCTACATCCCCCCAACATTCAACCCTGGGACCCATAAACCCATTCTATTCCCAGGAATGCCCCAGACCCCCCTCCTCCTTCCTGACCATCCTGGGCCTTTTCTGTGGGTCTGGGATTTGCTTTCCCCTGGGTGCCCCATGCATGGAAAGAGGTGGCTGAGCAACATGGGATATGGTCTCCCCCCCTTCCCAGGACTCAGGAGATGGAACCTGGATGGGGATTTTGCAGATCTGCTTCCATTTCCCAACATGAAGCTCTCCAGCATCCTTCTCCCAAGAGGGGCTCCCCACAGCTAGGCAGAGTCCTGTCTGGCATCCCTGCAAGAGCCCCCTTGGCTGGCCTCTGCATGGCCTCTGCAAAGGTGGCAGGGGAACATGGGATATGGGCTTCTGCATTCCCAGTCTCTGAAGATGGAAATTGGATTTTGTAGGACTTGATTTCACCATCTCTTTTCACTTGCTATTTCTAACTTCGCTCTGTGTTTCTGTCTCTGTGTGTTTCTTTTTAACTCTGCAAAGTTCTGGTAACTAGTTTTTCACTAAAGTTGATTTTGTTCAACAGACTGGCTGCACTATTGCATCAGACCTTTTCCGGTGATGCCCTTGAGCATTAGCTTTCAAATTAAATATTTTTTAGTTCCAACTCAGCAGGCAGCTATTTCAGATCTGTGACATACTCTGGTATTAACTGGCATCTGGAGTTTTTCTCTTTAACCACAATGCCAACAAATGTCACATTTCTTTTTTTTCTTCAGCCACAAGTGCCGTGTATTCCCTCTGGGGCCAGTTTCAAGCCTGGAGACCCCAAACATCTCAATTCTAGATGATGGATTTAATTGCATCTCTGCCCCTGTTATTATGAATCACATGGGGATTGTTTCCCTTTCATTTCCCTCTACAGAATATCCCAACAATCTTTGAGTCCAAGAACTGGTTGAATTATCCAGGGATCCCTCCTGAGAGGGAGAATTATGATAAAAGTTTCAGCTTTGGGCAAAGAAATATGGTGTTTTGGGGCAGGCAGGGTCTGTGCTCTTGAATGTACGTCTCTCTCCATTCCAGGTGAAGCTGAGTGTTTCTCTGTGTTTCAATCAGGAAAGCAACTGAATCATTTTCCACCTTGTGAGAGTCCTTTGAATTCTTCTAATTCTTCTTTAGAAACAGAAAAGGGATTCATTGATTCACCCCATGAATTATGGACCTCCTGCTGCTTCTGCTTCTGATGCTGCTTTTGTCTCATACAGTCTCTGGAAAGCTGAGAATGAAATGTCCGCAGAGTTTGGAGAACCAGGATGGAAAACGACCACCGAGCTTTTACAGCCCAGGAGACCATCTCATTGGTATAGTCCTAAGTGGAAAGGAAACATTGCATACAAAGTTGCTTTTCAATGTGGCTCCTTCTCTTCAGTTTGTTTTCCGTGATTGGTAAGTCATTCAGGGTGATGGAGTTGCACTCCCTCCATTCTAACAATCTCATTCTTTTCTGTTTTTATTTTTCATTTATTCCTATATTGGGGAATATGTCTAATTTCCTGAATGATCTTGATTTCCATGGCTTCTCTCTTTTGTCTGATTTTATGAAAGAGACTTCAAAAAGATGTCTGAAAAAAAGCTGAAAGGACTCAAGATTATTTTCCTCTCTCAGTTCAATTCTTCATTTATCACCTGAATAATGAATTTTATTTAAAGTAGTGGTTGAACCGGTTGTAGTTGCCATACCTCAGCCAATTTGCATATTTGTATAATTGATCATTAGTTTTGGATCAGTGTTGGTTTAAGGCACAGTAGGCTTCTGGAGGATTATTATTTTTTTAAAAAAAATTGTTGTTCCTGTTCATTATAATAACACCTCTTTTTACCATAGGGAGGCTTATGATTTTCCAAATGGCTTACGGTTTATTTTCAACATTCAAACGGTCAACAAGAATTCCCAGCTCCTGCACAATCTCACACTGGGCTACAACATCCATGCCAACTATTTCAGCACTTTCTGCACTTCAGATGCCTTGCTGGACATTCTCTCCACTGGAGAAGCCAATGTCCCCAACTACGGCTGTGGAAAGAAGGAGAACCTCCTTACTTTTCTTGATGGAGCTGCCAGGGACATCTCCGTCCAGGCGTCAACGTTAGGAGGCACCTACAAAGTCGCACAGGTTTGTGTGTTTTTTTCTCTATCTGGAAAAGTGAGTGGTGGATGGTGGTGGGTGGTCCTCAATGGAATTACATCTACATGGAGGGAAACAAGTAGTGGGGGACCCCAAGGTTCCATTTTAGGCCCAGTACTCTTCAACATCTTCATGAAGGATTTGGATGAGGGATAGATGGGGAACTCATCACATTTACAGATGACACTAAACTGGCAGGAATAGCCAACAGCCCAGAAAACAGGTTCAAGATCCAGATGGATCTAGATAGACTTGAACCCTGGGCCTATCTAACAAAAGGAAATTCAGTGTAAACAAAAGTAAAGTCTTACACTGAGGCTAGAAAAACCAAATGTACAGGTACAGATTAGGTGAAACCTGGCTCAATAGCAGGAACTGTGAAAGGGATCTTGGAATCTTAGTGGACAATCTCTCAAATGTGAGCCAACAATGTGTGGCAGCAGCCAAAAAAAGCCACTGCAATCCTAGGCTGCATCAACAGAAGGATAGAATCCAAATCACGTGAAGTATTGGTACAGCTTTATAAAGCCTTGGTAAAACCACCTTTGGAATAGGGCATTGATGGTGAAATTTTTCGGCACCGAGTGCTCTTGTCGGGGATGCAATCGGGAAGAGGAGTTGCCCAGTGTGCATGTTGGTCCATACATGTGCATCAGGCAGCTCCTCTTCCAGTTCCTGGCACTGCTGCGCATGTAAAGGCCAGCTGATCATCGTGCACACATGCGCACCAGAAACCCAGAAGAGCAACTGGCAAGGCTGCGCGTGCCAGGCGACATGGCTCTGTGTGCCACTTACCCCGAGCTAAGAAGCTGAGGCAGAGGGAGCCATTTTCCCCTCCTGGGGCCTCTCTGCATCCTCTTTTTGGCCTCCCAGGCCCCCAGAAACACTCTGCCGGCCAAAAGCTTTGGCCTTACTTTGCAGCTTCAGTCCATGGGGCTTGCGAAGGTAAGGCCTGTGCTCAGCCAGTGGGTGGGGGCCTGTGGGTGGTTGGGGTGATTTGGGAGGGGCAACTTCAAGGTCCTGCATGGGCCGGATTAATGGCTTTAGTGGCCTGTATCCGGCCCGTGGGACGTAGTTTGAGGACCCCTGGTATAGGGTCTCCTTCTTGAGCAGGGGATTGGACTAGAAGACATCAAAGGTCCTTTCCAACCCTTTTATTTTGTTATAAGTTCTGTTATGGGTACATATGTTTAGCATGCTAAATACCTATTGGAACATGCTGATTTACACTGTGATATTATCATACTTACACATTGGATTATATACCCTGTGAGCAAGACTTGGGTTCTTTTCTCATAATAATTATCTGATAATTAATAAATGAAGTTCAAAAGTTATGGTGTTTGGGAAATGACATCCTAGCCATAGATGGTCAGCCAATAGAGCAAGTAAGACCTTTCCTTACCTGGGGTTGTTTTCTCTGAGACTGAATCTTGGCTCCCTCATCATCAAAGGAGCTCAGTTAGATCAAAGACATGAGTGAAAGTGGTGCTTAAAAGAAAACCTCATAGCTTTCCAGCTTCCTCAGCCCCAATTATTAAAGTATGTGAGGCCAAGGTTTCCCCCATGTTCTTACATCAATCTGATGTTTGGGGCTTCAGAGAGAAACCACCAGCAGAACCAACCCAATCACAGCCTCCGAGGAGTATCTTGGGGTGGACAAAAGGACTCCAGCTGCTGCCCGTCAGAGCTCATTTGGGAATTTACACAATTTCTGCTTTGTCTAAAATCAAAAAAATATGGATATTGGCATTTAATCTATGGAAATTGACAGTCTCAGAAAATTGTGGCTCTTAGAACAGACAAAACTTCAATTAAAGGCCAATCTTGGATTCTACTACTGACAAACTGTATTGGGAACTGAGGTCTTCCTGTTTCTTGTTCAATTGGAGAAGAAGCTAAAAAGATTCCTCCACAAAGAATCTGGGCCGTAGAAGCATTTGAAATATGCAGCAATCCTCAAAAATTATAGTAGGCCCTTTATTGGAATAGAATACCTCAGTTGGCATTTACACATGTTAATTTAATTGTAATAAATTGTAGGGGTGAGATACAGTAAAATGATTTAAATTGTTTATAGTTTTTCAATTTATTTACTATTTCCCACTTTTATTATACAATCTTGCAAATATTCTGTCTTTAATATTTTAAACAATGTCTAATTAAACAATTATTCTAATGCCTTCATGAGAACAAGATTGGATTTATTAAAATCTAATATTTTGGCCTTGGTCTGACCCCAAATATAACACAGTATTCTTCATTGTGTAAGGTTTTTGAATGCAGCTCAGAATCTGATAAGTCCAGTGAAACTCTGAAGATGAAGCTATAATAATAATAATAATAATAATAATAATAATAATAATAATAATAATAATAATAATAATAATAATAATAATAATAATAATAATAATACTTTAATTTATAGACCGCACCCTTTTCTAAACAGGACTCGGGGCGGTGTACAGTCATATTAAAAACTATGGATTATCAGCTTTTATTTCTGCAGAAAGCAAAAGACTAGATGACCTTTTTATCTCCCACCTTAACATAGCAAGCAGAGAGAGAAAAATAGGCATGCGCCAAAAACTTTTCCAAACATCTTATAGCTTGCACAGCTTGCACAGAACATCATTGCTATAGAAACATAAATTGAAATCACACAAATTTCATGATTTTTCTCAGTGCTCTGAAAACAATAGACTTAAGAAGGGAAAAGAAATCCATTTTCTGGCATATAACTCAAATCTTTGTTAGGGAATGCTGAACACACATTTTAGGTTACAAGCAAGGCTACTTGGCAGAATTCACATTTTACTTTTCACAAGAAGTTACTTTGCTAGGCTAAGCTTGGGAATTCGCCTGGAAGTTTTATCTATGTAGTTGGCACCTTAAGTTACAATGGAGATTCTCTCAACAGCAATTTTTTTTTTTTTGTAATAAAATTTATTGGTTTTTCAAGATTTATAGGGAAAAGGGTAAATGGACAGGTATACAAATTTTGGCAGTTGCAAAATGTGAGAGGCGCCCCTCCCTCCATACCCATAGTATACATTTATATATAATGCATTAGTATATAATTGATTACAATCAGCATATTAGTTCTATTATTAAATTCAATCAAATTAAACATTACAGTATAAAATCCAAATATAATTCCATTTTCACTTTCGGTCAATTTATAATAATATGATTTTCTTGTTTATTTTTGTGATCTGAGTCTTCTTGCTATTGCCCCATCTCCCTCCACTGGCAGAGCTCTGGCCCCTCCCGTGTCCTGCGTGTCCGTTGTAGTGTCTGGTGGTTTCTCTAGGAGTGTTTTATTTTTTTCCATAATATAACTGGAGAATATCAGAATATCAGCATACCTTCAGGCATAAACCATCTAAACCACACCCCTTTCTGGTATAATTTATTCGCTAATTGCGAATATTTTTTTCTTTTTTCTCTAATCTTCTTAGGGATCTGCTTCAGAATGGTTATCTCCATATCATGATATGTCAATGCTTGCCCCCTTTGTACACCCAGAATTTCATCTCTTGTGCTTTTTCTAAGGAATTTAATGTGAACCTCCCTGGGTACATTGTGTGTTCTAGCATAAGCTGAGTTCACTCTATAAACCAGGTCTATATCCCACCCCATCTGTTGTTTTTCTTTGTGTGTGTAGTCAGCCAGAATGTTTGTCATGATGTCCCTTATATTTTCCCCATCTTCTTCTATAACATTTTGAAATCTAAGATAATAGGACATTCTCTCAAATTCTAATTTCATCTGTTGGATGTCAAGATCTTTGTTCCCTTTCTGCACAGCTTCCACCCCCCCCCCTCACCTCCTCCACCCCCCCTTCCACAAGATCCAGTCTTTGTGAGTTCTTATAAATTTGGGCTTGATTTTCTTTAATTTCATCTTTCATTTCCCTTAGCTGTTTCTTGATTTCCTCCTGGCCCTGTAAAATTTGTTGAAGCATTTGTTGAAAGTCCATCTCTGTAGTCTTAGGTTGCATCAGTTCTGTTATCTTTGACTGTGTGGCTGGACTGGATGTTGCAGATGTTGGAGCAGACGTGGCAAAGCCAGGTTTCCCAGGAGGTGGTCTTTTAGATGCCATCCTTTATAACATTAGAAGTTCAGTCCATATATAAGATAAACAGTTAGAAAAGAAGGGTAGCCATGTGAGGTCCGGGAGCAGAAGAACCAGGCAGAAGAGAATCTCTCTAATAAGTCTGGCAATAGATGAAAGGTTTCCCCTAGAAAGTTCAAAAAATACCAATCCACAAGAGATTCCTCTGGGAGACACGGAGACAAAGACCGGAAGCCTGAATTTTAAAGGTGGAGTCAGGTTTCACAATTCATAAAGACAACGGAAGTGTGCCATCTTGCCCTGCCAGTTTTGGGCACAGAGGCATAACAAAGTTTTAAAAAGTTCCAAAAGTCCTCAAATCACAGTAGAAAGTGAAATTAAATTGAAAAGAAAATCATCTCAACCTGGGTGAGGCTTCATTCGTTGGCTCTCCCCCCTCCTCCTTCCCCGGGGGCTGGGAGCAAAATTATTCCTCGCCGCTTGTCCAAGGGGGGGGGAAACCCCCCTCCCTCCAGCCGCGCCTCCAGAATACTCCGAAAGTTATTTTAAAGAAAGCTGACTAATTCTTCGTGCAAAATAGGGCATGAAGAGAGAAGCAACCTCACCGCACCGCAGCTGCTTCCTTCTATTGCTTCATTCTCCAGTCGGCTTTAGCGAGGCGCGAGGCGCAAAAACGCGAGGCGCCCTCCGATCTAGCTCCCCGGTGCCTTGGGCGCGCGAGAGACCTCCCGCCGGCCGCCGCCGCTGCAGGAGCTCCCCGCGATGCCACCCCTCCGGCAGGACCCCTCTGCGGGGTGTCCTGTGCCCCCCAAGGAGTGGGGAAGCCCACCGGAGAGCCGGAGCGGGCAAAGAGCTGCCCGTCGCCGCTGCCGCCGGAACCGGAACTCCTCTCAACAGCAATTTAACAAAAGCTGAATTAGGTTACACTCTGTATATGCTCTAATTCAGTGATGGCAAACCTTTTAGAGACCGAGTGTCCAAACTGCAACCCAAAACCCACTTACTTCTCTCAGAGTGCCAACATGGCAATTTAACCTGAATAATGAGGTTTTAGTTTAGAAAAAACAACTCATACATGACTAACATCTTTTGTCCGAACCCCCCCCCCCCATAACAGCGCTTTCAATGATACAAACACCTTTTTTAAAAAACAAAGTTTTATTGGTTTTGAATATATAGGGAAAGGTAAAGGGA
Source organism: Natrix helvetica (assembly GCF_964273705.1). Lineage (NCBI taxonomy): Eukaryota > Metazoa > Chordata > Lepidosauria > Squamata > Natricidae > Natrix > Natrix helvetica. Next base: position 123,517,836 of record NC_138551.1, on the reverse strand, counting down.
TATACAAAAATTTTGGCAGCTTCCACACTGGCGGTGGAGATCCCTCCAAGAAACTCACAGATTTAACAATCTTAAAAACAAAATATAAAAGAAAGCAGCAGAACAAATCTTACTCTATATTATCAGTCATGTGTTTCTACATTTTTATTTGTCACTTTCTAAAATATCACCAATTGCTATTATTCCAAATACCTCTATTTTTGTGATCTAAGCCTTTTCGATATTGCTCCTTCTTCCCTGCCCCCAGAAGAGGCCTCCAAGCCCCCCTCCCTCCCGGCTTGCGTCTTGCTCTCCTTTTTACTATTCCCACTAAATTCCTCCTCTGGGAGGGAAAAATTCTTTTTAATGAAGGCTTCCGCCTCCTGAACTGTGTTAATTCTAATCCTATTTCCCTCCCAGAAGACCAACATCCCCTCTGGTAGCAGCCATCCAAACCAGACCCCTTTATAATATAATTTTTTTGATAAGGAGGAGTATTTCCTCCTTCTCTCTTTTATTTTTTTGGGGATCTGTTTAAGAATGGTGCCTCTTTATATATCAATGGTCTCTCCCTTTGGGCCACAAGCACCTCATCCCTTGTGGATCTCCTGACAAATTTAACATGTATCTCCCTTGGAACATTATGACTTCTGGCATAGGCTGAATTTATCCTATATACTAGATCCATATCCCACCATAATTGTTTTTTGTCTCTCTTAATGTAATCTGCTAAAATTGTACTCATAATATCCTTAAGATCTTCATTTTCTGTCTCTGGTAGGTTCTGGAATCTAAGAAAAAAGGACATTCTTTCAAATTTTATTTTTGTCTGAAAATTTTCCATGTCTATGTTTCCCTTACGTATTGTTTTCACTTCTTCCCCAAGTTCTGCCGCTCCCTCCTCTAACACCAAAATTCTCTGCCTATTCCCAGCTATGTGTTCTTTAACCTCTCTGAGTACTTCTTTAACCTCTGCCATTTCTTTTCTTAGTTCATTTTGCCCCCTCATAAGTTCTTTAAACATTTCAGTAACAGATAGTTCTTTTGGTTCCTCTCCAGCCCCTCCTTTCTGCAACATTGAAGTATCTTAGTCTGTTGAATTATGGGGCTGGAGGCAGCAGATGAGGGGGCTGAGTGAGACTTGCCCATCAGTGGTTTCCTTGAAGCTATTTACTTAAATTCAGAGATGCAAGTCTTTTCCAGAGAATATGGTGTCCGTGGATTTCGCAGCTGCACTGGTCTCAAAAGGCAAACAAGAGCAAAGGACCCAATTTACAGTTCCAAGAGAGGAATACTCCAAGAAGAAAATTCAAATAACCAAAGTTCAGAAGAGCCACGTACAGGAAGAAGTCCCTGTTTCCCTTTGAGAGAGTAAAACAAACAATCCACTTTTCTTTGTTTTCCCTTTGGGAGTAGTTTCAAAGGACAGGCTTCATTTAAATGTAGACAAAGGAAGGAGGGCGGGCGCCATCTTGGCCCTCCCTTCCGCAGGAAAAGAAGTCACAAAAGTTTTTTTATTTTTTTCCCGTTTTGAAATATCTGTTCCGAAATCATTTCCAGCAATTGTGAGAGGTCATTCTCAATCTACTATTTCAAGTGACAAGTCAAGCCTTTATTTTCTCTCTTCAAGAGAGTTCATTTAAATGCCGCTTAGCCCGAGGGGGGGGGGTTAATAGAAAAACCACCCCCTCTAATTTCCATTGCAAAAACCGGAACACACAGACTTACAAATGTCTGCTGTTTTTCTTCTAAGTAGACAGAGAGTTCCGGACAGTATCCACACCTCCAATACCCAGCAGCACTTCTCCTGCTGTTTTAAAACCCTCCAGAGCCATTCGGCAAAAGGGCGAAGTCACTCGCCCACCCCCTTTGCCCCCCGGCTCCAAGGCGAAGCTGGGAAAACGCCCCCGCCGGCCGCCAGCAATTGCGGGGTGTCCCAGCAAGACGCCCTTCAGCAGGGGACCCGTCCAGGGTCTCCTGTGTTCCTTTTGGAACCCACCAGGAGAGTGAATGGCGGACAACGTGTCCGTCGCCATCCGGACCCGGAAGCAGAAGTCGATACAAACACCTTTTTATTGAAAGGTAAATGTTTGCATTTGGCATGCTTTTGATTAATGTGACTTTTGCTATTATGTGCATGCTGATAATCTTTCTAACCTTGACTCATACTTTGTAAGTTTGAGAGCAACATATGCAGCACTCAGGTCATCTGTTAGTCCAGGGGTATCAAACTCAATTTCAATGAGGGCCCCATTGTGGTTGACTTTGGAGGTCATGGTAGGCGTACTCCCACTGCTGCTTTGCTCACTGTCCTTGGTTGCCCATGGTGTGTGCAAGAGGGCAAAGTATGTGGGTCAGAGGGAGGCCCACTCCCTCTCCTTACGAGACCTAGCTTTGTAACCAAGGCATCCTCAGTGATAGGATGGGAGACCACCAGGAGAGGTCAGGAGGAGGGGACAAGAGGATGGTAAAAGGCAGCAGGGCTGCTGGTGATCAAGTGCTAAGGCATGATTTACTTCACACCCTCACTCTTTCTCCTTATAATCTCTTTCCTTCCCTTCTTTTTCCTTCCCTCTTCATTCTTCCTTCCCCTCTTTCCTTCTTTTTGCTTCCTTACTCTCTTCTCCTCTTTCCTTCTTTTTCTTGGTCCTTCCTGTCCCTTCTTGAATGCTCCAATGCAAAAGGGGAAACATTCCTTGCCTTGTGATCAAATGCCACTTTTGCTAATAGTTTGTGGCCACTGAAAAGACTGAGAACAAACCAGGCTCAGTTTATTCCATGCTTGCATTTTATGGGGACAAACGACAGTACAGCAAAACTGTCAAAATGATGGCTCTGGTAGTTGATCAGAGCTCCTCTGTTTTTTATGTACAACAGCTTTAGCATTTAAGAGCAGAGCTAAGTTAGTTGCTTTACTATGAATACATAATGATCTTTAAAAGAGCTCTTCCGTAGGGACCCTGCCATGGTCTAATTCAGACTGGAAATTTTCCCCACTTGCTTTGTCCTGTTTACCCCACTGGAAATAGCTGTTTGCAACCAGGGGTCGATTGTTCCCAGTTCTAATCGGTATGGTAGAAGAGGTTCCTGAAATCTACCGTATGTTTTATTACCCCTTCGTCCTGTGGGACAGTATCAGAATGCTGCCCTGGCCCTCTTGCTCGCTCCCCCTGCCCATTATGTCGCAGCTCGCGGGGGGTAGCTTGCACGGTGTGGCTGCCCTCCTAGGACCTCCCCGAACTTGCCTAGGGGGCCTGGCCACCAGCAAAGCATGGGGGCGGCAGTTGATAGCTGGCGCGGCATGGCCGGCCTCTTAGGACCTCCCCGAACTTCTTTAGGAGTAGGAGGCCTGGCCGCCAGCAAAACAAGGGGGCAGCAGGAGGTAGGTGGCGCAGAGTGGCCAGCCTCCTAGGCAAGTTCCAGGATGCCCCCCACCAACTGGTTCCACGCCTCCCTTCCCGGTGAAGTTTTCCAAGGTGTGGTTTCAACATCAACCTCCCAACCCTTGTGCCCGGCTCCCACTGAGCTCCTGGAAGGAGGAGAAGAGTCTTTGGGGAGTGAGGAGGAGGAGGCAAGCACATGGGGCCGGGCCAGCTGGGCAACTGGTGCTAAGAAAGCACCTCACAGCTTTTGAAGGGAGAAGGGGAGAAGAAACGGGAGAATGCGGAGTCGCCTTTCAGGGATGCGGAAGCCGCAGGAAACCAGCACCGCCATCAGAGTCTAAAGCTTTCGGCGGCTCCAGACAGGTGAGTCGGGATCAGAGACCCAGGCGGTTTCCTTCGCTCCCCTTGCAAGGGAGTAGTATGCATTGTTTTTGCATTCCTGCTTCCACCAGAGTTAGACCAGGAGTTTACCGTCTTAAAGAGAAATGGACGGTCAGACCTGTGTGGCCCCGAGCGATGTGGCTCTCTCCAGGTGAGCACCCGCTCTCCTTCCTGCTTTTTTTTTGTAGCCGAGGGGCAAAAGGCGGAGTGGGGCACCCCGGATAGCAAAGTTCAACAGGGGGGGAGGTAAGTGGCTCTCCTGTTCCTCCACCTCATAGTGCCCCCTTCCAAAAAAACCCAATCTTACCTTGCTAAGAGGTCAGTGCTTTACTTAGGGGAGCTCTGGGGATGATGGATCTTATGGAGGTGGTGACCAGCTGCCCTCAGGAGGGCGAGGAGGGTGAGGAGAGGTTTGACTGGGAATGGCAAGCCTGGCTGAACTTTTAGGGGACAAGAGTCTCTGAATAGTTACGTTGGATAAACATGCATAGAGTGGTGTGGTTGCACCTTACTTGAAAAGTACAAGATACAAAGACCCAAAACCAGTTGGGTTTATTCCTCAGTAAGGTTCGGTTTTCTGTGAGTTGTGGAAACTGGGAAGATTTATTCTGAATGCCCCCAAATCTTGAGGCTTGAGTGAGTAATTATTATTTCTTTAAAGGTTGGGGGGAAGAGGAAAATCTGCACTTGATTGAAAGCAAAGATAAGTTAGCAACCCATGGCAGAGAGGAATGTGAGTATGGTGTGCTGTGTTGGTGGAATAATAATTCACCTTACAAAGCATTCCTGTTTGCTTGGGTAAAATAATACACCTTTGCTCTGGAAAGGGCAAGTCAGCTCAACTTGATGTAAGAATAAAAGCTTATTGTTGGACTTCTGAGTGTTGAAAGATAGTGCCTGCTCCTTCCTTACGCATACTGAAAACAAACTTGAGTAGTTATGTGGATTTAATGTGATATTTTGCAAGGACTGGGAAATCTCTCATGCAGTCTCTGAACAAGAAAAATGTATTTGCATGTTAATGGGGGAAACAGGTGGACTAATTATAATCTTAAAATATTTTTCACTTACTATACAGATAATTTAGTGCAAAGCCATGCACAACAGTATTAGATTTCTGTGGTTTTATCTTCCTTGGTTGGTTTTGGGGAGAGCTATGGAAAGCTAAAACAAATGGTGTGTAACAAGGAAGCGTGAAACATTCCTTTTGATTCATTGGAGAATTAAAACCAAACATTTCAAAGAAGAGAAGTTTCATATCATGCAACTTTCATCAAAACTATTTCACATGCCCTTAAATCTTGGGAAGGTGGGGGGGGGGAGAGAAAGATAATAGTGAACATCTAGGAAGTAGGGTTTTTAACTGGGTTTTTTAATTACATTTAATTTCTAGGGGTTTTAAATACAGTATTTTAATTGTTTTTATTAATCGATCTCCTCCTTATATATATGTATGTATGTTTTAGTGTACCTTGTTATATGTGTGTTTTGTTTGCATATTTATTTCGAATGTTTTGTTGTACGCCGCCCCGAGTCCTTCGGGAGAGGGCGCGGCTAAGAAATAAATATATTATTATTATTATTATTAGTGACAAATATCTTAGAATAATATTGTGATGAAACTATTATAAATTGTTCAGCAATAATTTAACTAAAAGAATTGTGCATACTATATATAAATTGTTACTTCTTAGCAGGAAGTCCAATATTTTTTCTTTGCATTTTCCCATTTGGCTGAGTTTTTCAGTATTACGACATACTATTCTTTTTTATTGGTGATATATTTATTGGGTTTCAGTCTCCCACCAGTTAAGAAGACAAGAACTGCAAAGCAGGTGGTTGTGCAAATACCATAAGTATTTTTCGAATGTATGTGTGATGCTGCCATTGTGAATTTCTTGTTAAGAACACTTATCAAGTTTTCATATTATGACTGCCTAACTTATTTAAAGGCTGAGTGCTTGCTTGTTGCAGTAAAGTACAAATGCCATAAGCAAAATATATGTTCACTCAGAGGTATATTCCTGCTTAAATTGCTTGATAGCAGTGTGCAGAAACTTTAAATTGTATAGCTCACAACACTAAAGAAACCTTATATAGCAGTGACTACTCTTGAGGGTCCACATTGGCTGTTTCTGCTTCCAAGTGATGCTTTTGAAAGCTAACTGAACATATTAGAGATTTCTGCACTGAGAAGCAGAAGGATGGACTCTCACCTTTATGATGGGCTTTTGAGACACTGGAAAGCAGTGGGAACTTTTGCTACTTCTAAGTACTTCCAAGTCCAATAAGAAATTGATTATCTTTCCTTGAGCCTCTTTATGCAGGGACAGGTGCTGATAAATTCTTCAAGTAAATAGACCACCTGTGAACCATCTGTAAAATCACCCTGATTGCCATATAGAAGAAAGTATGAAATAGGCCTGTATAAATCATTTGGTGGGATTTTAAAGCATTGGAAAGTTGTGGGAGGACTTTGGAACATCTGCTTCATTGACCAGATCTGGAGGAGTGCTCAGAGCCCTGTAAAATAACTTGCCCAGGTTTAGTACAAATGCTAGGACTGCATGATACTTTGGATTCTGTTCCAAACAAAGTACTGAAGAGAATACAAGACTGTAAATATAGTACCCACCCACAATTCTTTAAAGTAGATATTTCATGAATCCAGGAGAAAGGTGCCACTGCTTTAAAAAGTACCAAGTAGATGCTGTGGGCTTTACATTCCTATACATTCTAGAAGATTCACTCCAGAAGATAGGCTTAAGATACAGAAGGATCTTGACAAACTTGAACATTGGGCACTATCTAATAAAATGAAATTCAATGGTGAAAAGAGTAAGGTTCTACATTTAGGCAACAAAAATGGAATGTACAGGTACAGTATAGGTGGTACCTTGCTCAACAGTAGTAACTGTGAAAGGGATCATGGAGTCCTAGTGGATAATCATTTAAATATGAGCCAGCAGAGTGCAGCAGCTGCCAAAAAAGCCAACACAGTTCTAGGCTGCATCAACAGAGGGATAGAGTAAAGATCACGTGAAGTTTTAATACCACTTTATATTGCCTTGGTAAGGCCACACTTGGAATACTGTATTCAGTTCTGGTCGCCACAATGTAAAAAAGATGTGGAGACTCTAGAAAGAGTGCAGAGAAGAGCAACAAAGATGATTAGGGGACTGGAGACTAAAACATATGAAGAACGGTTGCAGGAACTGGGCATGTTTAGCTTAAGAGAAAGAAGGACTAGGGAAGACATGATAGCATTGTTCCAATATCTCAGGGGTTGCCACAAAGAAGAGGGAGTCAAAGTATTCTCCAAGGCACCTGAGGGTAGAACAAGAAGCAATGGGTGGAAACTAATCAAGGAGAGAAGCAACTTAGAACTGAGGAGAAATTTCCTGACAGTTAGAACAATTAATCAGTGGAACAGCTTGCCTCCAAAAGTTGTGAATGCCCCAACACTGGAAGTCTTTAAGAAGATGTTGGATAGCCATCTGTCTGAAACGGTATAGGGTTCCCTGCCTAGGCAGGGGGTTGGACTGGAAGACCTCCAAGGTCCCTTCCAACTCTACTATTGTATTGTATTGTATATTCAAAAACAGTGCATAGCCCTAACAAACATTATTATTTAATAAATTTAAGTTGTTGCCACTGCTTTGAAGTTAAATTCAGATGTATGGATGCCTCTTTCTTTTCTGTTTATTTATACCTCTATCTTGACTGGGAATGCTGACATCGTCTTGGCCACTCCCTTCCGGTCACATGACTGCCAAGCCACTCCCACCCGGTCACATTTATTTATTTATTTATTAATCATTTTTATATGCCGCACCCTCTCCACCAAGGGACTCGGGGTGGCGTACAATTTACATGGCTGGCAAGCAACTCCCATCCAGTCACATGAACTGGCAAGCCACTTCCACCCGGTCACATGGCTGGCAAGCCACTCCCACAAAGCAGGCTACACCTACAGAAGAGGTTCTAAAAAAATTTAAAACCCACCACTGTTAGCAACCCACAAGGAGGGGATACTTTCCTAAGAGCTCAACATTTGGGAATAACGAGGGAAAAACCTGCGCTTTCCAAGCCCCATTTTGGCCCTGGAAAGCCTCCTTCACCAACCTGGAAGCAAAAATACCCCCCACACCCTGCAGCTGTTTGAAGGCTGAAGGAAGCCTCCAACTGAGCCAGGAAGCACTGGGGGTGGGGGAGGCCATCCACACTCACTTCCAGCCTGTCAGAGTTTCCTGCGCAATGTGAGCGCCCCCCCACTGCATACTCAAGCGTCCCCCCCCCAGCCCTCCACAAAGGCCCGAAAACCAGCTGGCCGGCAGGAGGTGAGCCTGCATGTGGATGCTAGTGGAGCTGGGCTAGGGTGGCTGGCGTGCCAGGAGAGGACGCTCTGCATGCCACAGGTTCCCCATCACGGCTCTAATCCTTTCAATTGCTTTTCCAGATCAATTATTTTGCAGCTTCAGAGGCTCTGAGTGATAAAAGCAAATTCCCCTTTTTCCACCAGATGAACCCCAAAGAAGGATTCCAGTACCCAGCAATTGTCCAGCTGCTCCTCCACTTCAGATGGACCCTGATTGGTCTCTTTGCTTCAGACACAGAAAAGGGAGAGAATTTCATGAGGACTTTCACTCCTTTGCTTGTCAGGAATGGAATTTGTGTGGTTATATCACAACTGTTCTCAAAGACTGGATATACAGCAGCCCTCAGGGATTCCCTCTCTAAGTGGAGACAAGTCAATGTCTTTGTTCACTTCATGGAATATGATTCCCTTTTGGCCAGAATTCTTCCTTTTCATTTAACACTTATGCGTCTCCCAGGACCCATTGAAGGAAAAGTCTGGATCCTCACAAATTTTTCAGCGTACACAATAAACAAGCGCAGACTTCTCAAATACATCCATAGTATTTGGAACTTTGGTTATCTGGCAAAAGAAAGGCCAAATGATTCTGCCTTTAAACCCCATTTCTTTGTGGAAGTAAAGTTTCAAGATCATTATTTTCATTGTTCTCTTTCAAAGAATGTCTTTTCTGTCAAAGGCCGCAGAAGATGCACCCAGAAAGCCCCACTGGAGACCCAGAGGAAAAGGGACAGAAGAAGGATCAGAAATTACTACCAACCTTACAGTTTCACAAAGACTCTGGCCCAGGTCCTGAATGCTGCCTATTCCTCCAGATCGAGGAGGAGAAGGAAAGAGGGTGAAAAGATATTGGGGTCTCCAAGGCTGCAGCCGTGGCAGGTATGGGGGTCCCGATATAGATCCATTAATCTTAGATCCTTTGGAGGAGGAATCCAGAGGAGAAGGAGGGGAACCATCTCAACAGATCTGACCAATTTAACTACTCAGGGAATTAATGGTTCCAAAGAGTAGATACCATGGCATTTATATATTTAGCACTGCTAATTGGAAAATGCTGTATTCTTTTCAAAATAAATTCCTGCATTTGTGGGTTTGTGATTAGCCTGGTGGAATTCCACCTTTCTTCCGTCCCCATTGCAGGTGGGTCTGTGTGCAGCTGGACAGGCAGCTAAGCCCCCCTATTCTCCTCCAATGAAAGGGAGCCTGGCGTGGATCTGGGTGCTTTATTGGGAGAACAAGGCAGGTGAAACTGAGGAGATGCAAAGAGTGGAAATCAAATAGAAAGACGAGATAGGCAGCATTAATTAACAGCCAGCAGAGAAGCAGCTGGAACCTCTCCAGGGATCCTCCATGTGAGGGAGGGAGGCCATCTCCGGATGACCAGGGGTCTCGGTCACAACGGCTGCTTCCATCTTCTCCAAAGGCTGACAGAAGATGGAGTCTGGCTTCAGACGTTATAGTGTTAGGCTTATCTGCCCCCGGCCACTAGGTGGGGCGAGAGCAACAACAGCACAACAGTTACATGTTGTGGGATGACAACCTTTATAAATTGGGAGGAGACCCTGAGACCATCTAGCCCAGTGGTAGTCAACCTGGTCCCTACCGCGTACTAGTGGGCGTTCCAGCTTTCATGGTAGGTGGTAAGGGTTTTGTCCCATACTGAAGCACTTTCCCTTTTTTTAATTTAATTGACTTTAAAAAAAAATCATAGCATTATTTAAAAACATTTTCATTAGGTTTTCATATAATCACCATTACTGTGGAACCGGTGGGCAGTTAGAAAATTTTACTACTAACAGAGATACAAAAGGTAGGTATAAAAAGGTTGACTACCCCTGATCTAGCCCAACCCCTCCTCTCTGCAGGAATCCCAGTTGAAGCTTCTCTGACTGATGGCTGCTCAGTCTTTGCTCTCAGACGATCCATGAAGAGGAGACAGAACTTCTCTGCTTTACTGGCTCAGCTCTAAAATAGCTCATCCTTTTATCATATTTTTCTCTCTCATTCAGCTAAAATCTCCTCTCTTGTAACTAAATTCACTTTGTCCACGTCTGACACTCTGGAATAATAGTCAGCAGATCTCACATTTGTGTGTAATATGAGTCAGTTATTGGAAGACAGCTGTATCCAGTGGTGGGATTCAAATTTTTTGACTACTGGTTCTGTGGGCGTGGCTTGGTGGTCAGGTGACTGGGTGGGTGTAGCTTGGTGGTCACGTGACTAGGTGTGCATGGCTTGGTGGTCTTATGACTGGGTGGGTGTAACTGGGTGAGCATGGCCTGGTGGTCATGTGACTGGGTGGGCGTGGCTTGGTGGTCATGTGATTGGGTGGGTGTGGCCAGCTTGACATCACTCACGTCAAGGGGTACCTTGCCTGGCCTCTCTTCACCTCAATGAGATACAATTTCCCTGTCTATTTATTTACTGCTACTGAATATCCAAAATAGACAATTTAATCCTATGTAAAAATGCCATATGTGTGTTACTGTGAAAGACAGAAATTGGTGAATGTCGACATTCACATAGTCGCTTGGTGTATGTCCGAAATATTTGCTAAATACCCTTATTTATGACTTACACTAAATACCTAACCCTAACCCTAACCCTAACCCTAACCCTAACCCTACGTATTTGGTATGTGTTGACATTCACCGGTGAATGTCGACATTCACCAATTTCTGTCTTTCACAGTAACATGTGTACATACATATTACAAGGTATAGTGTGTGTATAGGCACACAAAAAGATACATTATCTACTTTATACACCGTATGTGTATGTACACACACACACACACACAGCTCTTCTAAAACTATACACATTCAACCTCACTTATTGCGTTTGGAAAAACACACCCAGAGTCCACTTTCTGCCACACATTTAACTATCACTTCTGCACATTAGAACATTACACACGCCTTCAGATGTTCTTCCCTAGCCTGCACATGACTGTTAGAGCCAGGAGGTGTCATGGAGTGAGTAAAATGTGGCAAAGCTTACTTAACAATGTTCTTGCTTAGCAACCAAAATGTTGGGCTCAATTGTCATAAGTCAAGGACTATCTCTTCCTTCCTCTGCATGGCAGCCTTGTCCTAGTAAACTCCTTTCCTTTTCTGGCAATTTCCCCCTCTGTTAGAGGCACCAAAATAATCCAGTGGATATAAGGTCTCCAGCTGGAGCTGGGGGTTGGACTAGGTGACCTCTAAGGTCCCTTCTAGCCCTAGATTGCTGTGCTGTTTCATAAAGTCTTCTGAAGCCTTCCTTCCTCTTTTTTCCTCTATCACCCTCCCTCCCTCCCTCCATGTATCTATCCATCTATCCATCAATCCAACGATATCTCATTCGCTTTCTCCTCCCTCCCTCTCTCTCTCCCTTTTCTTTCCCTTTTCTTTCTTTTTTCTTTTCTTTCTGTCTCTCCCTTTTCTCTCCCTTTCTCTCTCTGTCTCTTCCAACCAGCTCTGCACCTCGTCTCATTGTTTCCTTTTTGTGGCAGGCCGGCATCACTCGCATTCCAGGAAAGCCCTGCCGATTAATTTCCTGGGGTGCAGGCACCGTGCTGGCAGCACTCTTGGATCGGTGCCTTTTCCGTGTAAGGTGTCAGGCCTGTAATTCTGTTCCTTTTAGGATCTTTGGCCTGCCACATATTTAAAACATATATATATTATGCTGTTTCATTGGTATAGTAGTTGGGAGGGGGGAATAGAAAGGAGTAGGATTGTGGAATGTATTGTTATGGATTTCTTAGAAGCTCAAGGTCGTCCTTTGTCTCCGCACCTCGACACCTGGCCGGAAAAAGAGGGGTGTACATGCAAGCGTGGAAGATGAAGATTGGACCATGTAATGAATTATGGGGTGTGGGGATAGATGATGAACTTTTAACTGGGTGAATTCACCGGATGTACGTTAGAGTTGAAATTCAACAGCATAATGCCAAAATGCCTGTCTTATTAAATTGGAGTTTTAAGGATCACTTTGCCTTGGACAATGATTTAATTCTGCATGATATTTGGAACGCTGACATTATTTCAACTCTCTCATAAATTTTTTTTCTTTCATCGGGGTACTGAATCCCAGTTCTGACCCAACCCTGGGCAGGACAAAATTTCAGTGAAGATGGAGGAAGGAAAGAATGCAGCAGAGAAAGCTAAGGATGATGGATCGCTTATTTTTGTTGAAACTATCTATGCACCTTCTAAAGAAATAGTTCAACAGGCAGAGGCGAAGGAAAGGGAACTTCAGCTGGGCGCCCGGAGAAAGGAACTGAAACCAAGATTTTCCTCACAGACGGAGTTAGACCTGCGAGAGGAAGCTTCGGGATTTATTGCTTCTCAGGAATGCCTGCTAGAAGGAGAGGGGCCCCCCAAGGGAACTCTGACAGACGACTGGAGCATGGGGAGAAGAGCAAATGAATGGAGATCTCAGTCGCTCTCACGCAGCCAGTCTTTGATGGGCCTTCAGGACCAATTCCGACGCCTAAATGTGAGTGAACAAAAACCCCTGGGGCCCCCAAAACCACCCGGGTGGAGCCTAGCAAAGCCCCCATTATCCTTTCCCAGCAGAGAAACTGCTGCGCAGTGGTGTGGAGACCTTGGTTCTTTCCACACAGCCATCAGCGAATCAGCACCCCCCCCCCTGGAGTGAAAAAAAGTTGGGAAGTAAAACTTAACCAGCCGAAAGGGGCCTGGAACACTTTCACCTCCCCCCCTCTGCAAAGTGATGGCTCTGGACCCATCAATCAAGCCAATCCAGGGTGGGCTTTCTTCCCGGGTCATGGATGGGCTCAATGCCAGTGGACGCCTGCCCCTTCCCAACTAATGGCGCCACCCCAAATAGCTGCCCAGAGGCAGAGCCAGGGACTGGGACCACCACAGGGTCCAGCCCCCCCACCAATGCCTCAGCAGGCTTTTGCCCAACCGATGGGTGTGGCCCCACAAAGAAGCTTACCACCCCAAGCAGCAGGCCGACAGGTTGCTCCGGTTCAACCACCAGCACCCCCTCCTCCTCCCACACCCCCAAGGTTCCGTGCAACCTATGATGGCAGCCGAGACAAACTAGCTTACTTTATGAATCGAGTATTGGCGTACGTTGACCAAGTAGGCCCACAATACCTGACGGATCGAGAACTGATCCAAGAAATAGCAGAGGGGATGAATGAAGGAGAGGCAGCACAATGGATAGCGGAACTCCATGAAGAAGCAGCTCCTGAGTTAGATGACATAACGGGGTTCATCCAACTGATGCGGGCCCGATTTTACGATGTGGCCCAACAGGTAGATGCTGAAGACCAGATCCAGGAATTACGACAGGGGGGTTGGCCGGTCAAAGAATTAGTTTGGGAATTCCGGAGAATAGCTGGAAGACTACGATACTGGCCAGAGAGACTATTGGTCTATACGTTCAAAAAGGCCTTAGATCCCAAACTGAAACAGGCTTGTGCCGTAAGGGGGACCCCAGATCGTATCCAAGAATGGTACACCACTGCAATCATACTGGACCACGAGATTAACACCTATCCAAAGCCAGGTACCAGAACCCCTGGAAAAAAACTGTTAGCCCACCGAACGCAGAGGCAGCAAACTGAAAAGCCCCCGCCAACCCCTCGTTCCTGGGGCCCCAAAATAAAGTGCTACCGTTGTGGTCAGCTTGGCCACCGGGCATCTACATGCTGGGCTCCAGCCCCAGTTCCACAACCACGCCAACCACCTGCCAGCACAATCAAGAAAACCCCCAGAAAACCACCAGAAAAAAGTCGCCTGGCACAACAGCCAGCAGGGGCAGAGAGCGGAGCCACTGAAAATGCCCTGGCCACCTCAGAGGAGGAAGAGGAAGGAAACCCATAAGACGACCCAATGCTGAATGCACCTATTCGCCCCTTCCAAATAAAAGCCAAACTCCAAATACCGAAAACGGGGGTAGAAGGGGAAGTTGGGGTGATTATAGATACCGGCTGCACCCGATGCTTAATCAGCATGTCAATAGTGGAGCAACTAGGTATACGCACCAGACCCCTAAAACAACCCATTCCGTTTGAGCAAGTGGATGGAACCCTAATTGGGGGAGCTCCGGCTACAAAGATCACTGAGTTAGTAAAGCTGGTGATAGGCCGCCACTATGAGTTCCTCAGATTCATCGTGGCCCCTGGAATGCAGGAGTCAATTATCCTAGGGCTTGCATGGTTGGACAAGTGGGAACCTACTATAAAGTGGGAGGATGGCGTTAGAAAGGTGACTATTGGACTTGGGCCGTTACCACCGGTGGAACCAAAAGGCCACCCAGGAACATTGGAACCTAACAGCCCAACCCATCCAGAATCTGCAGCAACTGCAGCAGACACTAAACCTCCGGGAATCCAACGAGTCCCAAAGATCTATTGGGATCTGGCGGAGGTGTTCAGTGAGGAAGACGGAAACTACCTTCCACCTCACCGCGCCACAGATTGTGCCATAGAGTTCAAACCTGGGGTAACCTTACCAAAGCCCAAAATGTACTCTATGACGCCTAAAGAGATGATAGAATTGAGGAAGTACATCGACACCAATTTGAAAAGAGGGTTTATTGAACCAGCAAAATCAAAAGTAGCGGCCCCAGTGCTCTTCAGGGAAAAGAAAGATGGGGGGGTTCGCCTCTGTGTGGACTTACGAGCTTTGAATGCGGTATGCGAAAAGAATACCTATCCCCTCCCTCTAATGAAAGATATGTTGAACCACTTGGCTAAGGGCAAGATCTTCACCAAGCTGGACTTGAGAGAGGCGTATTACCGTATACGAATCCGGAAAGGGGATGAGTGGAAGACCGCTTTTAAAACTCCCTTAGGCAGCTTCCAATATAAAGTCATGCCTTTCGGACTACAAAGGAGCACCCGCAGTATTCATGCAGTACATAAATGAAGTGCTACACGACCACCTGTACCGCAGAGTACTCGTTTATTTAGATGACATCTTGATCTTCTCTGAGACCATGGAAGAACATGTGAAACTGGTACGGCAAGTCCTGAAAAAACTTCTAGCTGCCAAACTTTATGCAAAATTGTCAAAGTGTGAATTCCACAAGACCTCGCTAGATTATCTGGGATATCGTATCTCCAATGAAGGAGTAGAAATGGACCCAGAAAAGGTGAAAGCGGTGTTAGATTGGAAACCTCCAAGCACTCGCAAACAATTACAAAGCTTCCTTGGATTTGCAAACTTTTATAGGCAGTTTATTCCAACCTTTGCTGAAATTGCCCTACCATTGACTGACCTATTAAGAACGGGGCCTTCCCCTACTAAACCAAAAGCAAACCAACCATTAAAATGGACAATCGACTGTCAAAAGGCTTTTGAGAAATTAAAACGGCTCTTTGCCCAAGAACCCATATTGCAACACCCCGATGCAGAGTGACCTTTCATAATCCAAATGGATGCCAGTGATGTCGTGATAGCCGCGGTGCTACTACAAAAGAATAAAGAAGGCCACCTCTTACCATGCGCTTACATCTCCAAGAAACTCACCACTACGGAAAGAAGATGGCCCATTTGGGAGAAGGAGGCATTCACGATCAGGTGGAGCATGCTCACCTGGAGACATCTCCTGGAAGGGGGGGATATACCGTTCGAGGTATGGACTGATCATAAAAACCTCGAAACTCTCCTTGCCCATCGAAAGTTATCCCCCAAACAGGTCCGTTGGGCCCAATATTTCCAAAGGTTCAAATTTGAAATTAAACACATCCCCGCAGGGAAGAACTTGTTAGCAGATGCACTGTCGAGAAAACCCCAGTTTGACAGTAAGAAGGAAGAAATTTTCCACCCCATCATATCTCCTTCTCACCAAAAGGCAGCTCAAGTCACCAGTCGAAGCCAAGATAAACTGAGAACCGAAAGCAGCTCTCCAGACAGACCCATGGTTCAACAACAACAAGGACATCCTAACGATTAATGATGGCATAGCCTGGAAGGGATCCAAACTGTACGTCCCTGCAGAGATGAGATTGCAAGTGTTACAGCGGAGTCATGATGCGAAACTAGGAGGTCATTTCGGATTCCTGAAAACTCTCCACCTCGCTAGACATCAATTTTGGTGGCCAAAGATGAGGTCGGAGGTGGAAGATTATGTAAAAAGCTGTGCTACTTGTGCAACAATGAAAACCCGTCCGGGAAAGCCCCCTGGACTACTACAACAAGTGGCCAACCCTAGCCGACCATGGGAAGAGATAGCAATGGACTTCATCGTCGAACTTCCAGATAGCAGTGGTAATAAAGTAATCTGGACAGTTATTGATTTGTTTTCCAAGCAAGCACACTTTATCGCTTGTTCAAGCCTACCATCCGCAAAGAAATTAGTGAAAATGTTTGTGAAACACATTTATCGCCTGCATGGAGTTCCAAAAAGGATCATTTCAGATCGCGGAGTTCAATTCACCGCCAAGTTCTAGAGAGAATTCCTAAAATCGATCGGGTCCACGCAGGGACTCAGCTCAGCATTTCATCCCAGCACAAATGGGGCAGCAGAGAGGGCCAATGTGATGGTGGAACAGTACATCCGGTGTTATGTGGACTATCAGCAAGACAATTGGTCAGACTTGCTACCTTTCGCTGAAGTAGCATATAATAATGCGGTTCACAGCAGTACAGGATTAACTCCTTTCCAGATTACCAGTGGCATGGAATTCGTTCCCATGCCTGAACTACCTAAGGAACCTCCCTCATCCATGTCCCTGAATGAATGGCTGGAGGCACTAAAGAAGGGATGGGAGAATACCAAAAAGGCGCTAACAGATGCGGCAGAAGCCTACAAGAAGCAAGCTGATAAACATCGTTCCCTACAACCCCCCTTTCGAGTGGGGGACAAAGTTTTTTTGTCTACTAAATACATAAGATTAAAGATGCCTAGTAAGAAATTAGGTCCAAAATTTCTAGGTCCTTTCCCAATAGAAAAGATAATTAACCCAGTTACAGTTCGACTCAGCCTACCCAGACTCTTAGGGAAAATTTACCTGGTATTCCATTGTAGCTTATTGAAGCCGGTAAGGGAGTCTAGCACGAGACCATCCACCCAAACTCCACCTCCTCCCGTAGTGGTAGAAGGGGAAACACATTATGAAGTGAAAAAATTCCAGGCTGTATAGGGGTCGCTTACAATATTTAGTGCATTGGAAGGGATACCCTTTGTCAGAAGCTACGTGGGTGAAAAGTTGGGATCTGAAAGCAGATAAATTAGTGAAGCAATTCCATGAGAAGTTCCCTGATAAGCCAAAGGGTCCCCCTGGGGGAGGAAGAGGTGGTTAAATTTTGATAGGTTAACATTTATGTTATTCTCTTTTCAGGAAACGTTTTTCTCTTGAGGAGAGGCCACCTGTCAGGCCTGTAATTCTGTTCCTTTTGGGATCTTTGGCCTGCCACATATTTAAAACATATATATATTATGCTGTTTCATTGGTATAGTAGTTGGGAGGGGGGAATAGAAAGGAGTAGGATTGTGGAATGTATTGTTATGGATTTCTTAGAAGCTCAAGGTCGTCTTTTGTCTCCGCACCTCGACACCTGGCCGGAAAAAGAGGGGTGTACATGCAAGCGTGGAAGATGAAGATTGGACCATGTGATGAATTATGGGGTGTGGGGATAGATGATGAACTTTTAACTGGGTGAATTCACCGGATGTACGTTAGAGTTGAAATTCAACAGCATAATGCCAAAATGCCTGTCTTATTAAATTGGAGTTTTAAGGATCACTTTGCCTTGGACAATGATTTAATTCTGCACGATATTTGGAACGCTGACACAAGGAAACTTCTCTCTCTGGAGCAGCCACAGAAGGGGGACTTATGGGGAGCTGGAAGGGCGGGCGGCTTCTTTAATCACACGTTGGAATGGGAGGAGAGAGAGAAAGAAAGAAAGAAAGAAAGAGAGAGCGGGGGAGGGAGAGGGAGAGAGAGGGATCAGAAGCTGTTCAACATTGTGGGCCGCCTGGGAGGAGGCAATAGAGACCCTTTCCCCGTTTCCTCTGGATCTCCCTTCTTCTTCCCCCCCAGTTTTCCTTTCCTCCAATTCATCCATTCCCCCCCCCCTCCTAAGAGTGAGGCAGTGCTGTTTTGCCTGGGAGTGTTCTGGGTTCTGGGGAGATTGTGGGGTTTTGGCTGGGCTCCCCAGAACTTTGGGAGAAGCGGCATGTCCGGTTTCCAAATAACATCCAAAATTAAATCAGAGTCCAAGGCAAAGCATTGCTCAAAGTTCCAATTTACTAAGAGAGCCATGTTGGCACATCTGGGGAAATTTGAGCTCCCTGGGTTTTCCCCACTCATTTGAAAGTTCAAGTTCTTGCCTCCACACCCACAGGTCCATCACATGATCCAATCTTCCACTGCAATGCTGGCAGTTGCACCCATCCAGTTCCAGTCAGGTGCAGAGATCTAGAGACAAAGGATGGCCTTGGATTCTAAAAAGGAATTTTATTTTGGCTACATAGCATTTTACTCCGTACCATCCCCACTCCCAATTCCCCACACTAGAAACAACATAGTAAAATAATAGAAAGTGTGGCAGGGCAAAGATCCAAAAAGAAATATGGCTGCAGGCCTGACAAGTTTGGTATCACTCAAATTTCTTCCAGTCCATCATTAATGTTCTTATACAGTACAAGACTCCATTGTTAATCAAATCCTAGTAGCTAAAAATCAGATATTTTTCTACTGCTTTTTACTTATGCACCCTTCTCTGTGTGCTAATCATAAATATTGTTTCTGGAAACTTGATATTCCTCTTATTATATTTTATTTTATTCAAAAATGTAAATTATGAGTTTTGGAAAATATAACTATTACAAAGACAAAAAAACTAGATAATTTTTTTTTAAATTGTGCATTAAAAACATAAAAATTCATGCATATTGTCTCCCCAACTGAATACAATACAGCAATAATAGTTTCTTCCCCTTGCAAAATAGGCCCACAATTATAAACTACACATGTATTTGAAACTACTTGCCTTGCCATCTATCTGCTATATATAAAAAACATAGTTAACAGGCAATCCAACAATTAAGTTAAATTTCAAAACTTCAAAATTGTCTGTAATCTGCTATTGTATTTAACTCACAGAAAATTTGCAGGGGCTTCTTATCTACCAAAGACCAACGCAATCATTACCTCTGATCCATCCAGAATCTGTCCAGGGTTAAACATCTTTGTTTGAGTCTTAATAATAATACATTTCCTTAAAATTTTAAATAGGATCTTTCCCAACAACTGCTTTCCATTCCCCAAAGTCATAGGACCTCCTGTAAATGGAAAAACGACGACTTGTTTTCCATTTAAATATGACAAGCCCATTCCCCAATCTCCCTCAATCTTCTTGAAAGAATCCATTTCATCAGTCATCCGTTCTGTCCACTTTGAGTCTTCAGGGTCCATGGCCTCTCCAGCCATCTCCAAGCAGCCTGCCTTCAAACCAGACTCCTCCTTCAGGGATGCCAGCAGCAAATTAAATTCCAGTCCATCCATCCAATCCAACAATTGTTGCTTCCTTCTGATTATCGCCTTTAAGTTGATTTAAAACCATTGATATTTCATCAAACTTTTAAAATGAAGTTTCAAATAAGGCTTGTAAGTTGAAAGACTTTATATTCTTTAAATCACATCAAATTAGCTTACTCTAACATCATATTAATTACCGTATTAATGACAACATAGAAAAATTGATGACCAATGGCAAATTGATATCCATCACCTTTAGGTTTCAAAGGAAAGATTAAAAAGGGTTAAAATTATTTGAGTATCATTTTGAAGACAGTTTTTATCCAATTAGTTATCATATCAACCCTCAGGTTCCTAATCACATCACAAAATTCTTTGTGGGCCCTTGAGGTCTGACCTTATTTTACTGAGGGAGTCCCCCCTCTCGCAGGCATGGCCCTCCGCCCTTACAAGGGCCCACCTCGAGGACGGATGCATTAATCCAGAGAAGTGGAGGAAGAGGAGGTTTAGGGGGTTTCTGTGTAAATGTCTGTTAACTGTTTTAGGGGGATCCAGGGTGAGGGGAGGGGTCAGCCAGACCAGGAATGGGGGCAGAGCCAGGCGAACAGGTGGGACTGGGGGGGAAGAGAGCGGAGTGGGGGAGGGAAATGAGAACGTCGTTCCTTTAGAGGGTTCCTATATTCCAACGGTCGTAGGAAGGGGTGGATGCGAGGACAGAAGAAGATTCTGCAGTCGGTTGGGAGACCGTGGACGCTGGATACGCCCGGTCGTTTGTACCAACCCCCGCACTCTAGGTGGCCAGGGTTTACAGAACCAGGGCATGAGGTTGATGTTGTGTAACGCAAGGTCCGTTGTTAATAAGGCCCCCCTCATCCACGACCTGGTTTCTGAGGGGGAGCCGGACCTTGCAGGGATCACGGAAACCTGGTTGGGCCACGAGGGGGGTTTACCCCTCGTGGAAATGTGCCCACCAGGATACCATGTATTCCATCAGCCTTGTGCCTGGGGTAGGGGTGGTGGGGTAGCGGTTATTATACGGGAAGGCCTGGCGCCGAGAGAATTCACCGTACCTCAGATATCCGGGTGTGAGACTCTAGGTGTGAGATGGGGCCCAGGGAGTCAGGTGGGCCTGCTGATTGCATACTTGGCTCCTCGCTATGCATCAGCGGCCCTGCCAGAGCTCCTCGAGATGATTGCGGAGGTGGCAGTTGGGACCCCCAGACTATTAGTTATGGGGGACTTCAACCTGCCATCGACGGGCAAATCATCCGAGGTAGCTCGGGAGTTCATGGCTTCCATGACAGCCTTGGACCTGACCCAAATAATTCAGGGCCCCACACATGAGGGAGGCCACATGCTGGACCTTGTTTTTATCTCTTATCGGTGGAAGAGTGATCTGGGAATAGGGGATTTGGTTATTACTCCCCTGTCATGGTCAGATCACTCGCTTCTCCAACTCGACTTCCCTGCTGCTACCCCCCATCGCGGGGAGGCGGATCCAGAAGATCTTAGATGGTTCCGCCCCAGGCGACTGATGAAACCTGATAGGTTCCAGATGGAGCTTGGGCCACTTCCTGTAGCCCTGACCCACTCCCGGATGGAGTACCTGGTAGCCGCATGGAATAGTGCGGCGGCCGGGGCCTTGTACCGGGTTGCGCCCTTGCGGCCTCTCCGGTGGCAGCGAACCACCCTGGCCCCTTGGTTTACTGAGGAGCTGAGGGTGATGAAGCGCCACAAGAGATGCCTAGAGAGCAGATGGAGATCCTCTCGCGCCGAATCTGACCGAACACAGGTAAGAGCCGATTTACGGACCTACCTTGTGGCACTAAGGGTGGCTAAACGTCGATATTATGCCACTCTTATTGCATCCGCAGAAAACCGCCCTGCCGCCCTGTTTCGGGTGACCCGCTCCCTCCTTTCACAGAGGCCGCGGGAAGCCCCTTTGCAGGGTAGGGCAGAGGAATTTGGGGAATATCTGCAGGACAAAATTGCTCAGATCCGGAGTGAATGGGTCTCCTTTAGTGATCTAGGGGAGACACCGGAGGCGAGTTTTGAGTTACCGCTCTGGGAGGAGTTTGACTCTGTTGCCGCCGAGGATATGGACAGGTTACGCGGGCGACTGCGGGCCACCACATGTTTATTGGACCCGTGTCCCTCCTGGCTTGTACTGGCAGCCTGGGAGGTTACACGAGACTGGCTTCTGGGACTGGTGAACGCCTCGCTGAGGGAGGGGTTCCTACCAGCCGCCTTGAAACAGGCGGTGGTGAGGCCCCTACTTAAGAGGCCTTCTCTGGACCCAGCAGAGTTAGCCAATTATCGTCCTGTCTCCAACCTTCCCTTTCTAGCGAAGATTGTTGAGAGTGTGGTGGCGCAACAGTTCCCTCGACATCTGGAGGAAATTGTTTATCTAGACGCGCGCCAGTCCGGTTTCCGGCCCGGTCACAGCACTGAGACGACTTTGGTCGCGTTGGTGGATGATCTCTGGAGGGCGAAAGATGGGGGTTGCTCCTCCATCCTAGTCCTGTTAGATCTCTCAGTGGCTTTCGATACCATCGACCATGGTATCTTATTGCGTCGGCTGGAGGGGATGGGGGTGAGGGGCACCGTATTGCGGTGGTTCTCCTCCTTCCTCTCCAGTTGGTCGCAATGTGTGTTGACGGGGGAGCAGAGGTTGACCCTGAGGCCGCTTACGTGCGGGGTGCCGCAGGGGTCGGTCCTCTCACCTCTCCTGTTCAACACATACATGAAACCGCTGGGCGAGATCATTCGAGGTTTCGGGGTACAGTGTCATCTGTATGCAGATGACACTCAGCTATACATCTCTACCCCGAACCACCCCAACGAAGCCGTCGAGGTGATGTCCCGGTGTCTGGAAGCCGTCCGGGTCTGGATGGGTGACAACAGACTCAAGCTCAACCCTTCCAAGACGAAGCAGCGGCGGTGCGGTGAGATGCTTCCTCTCTTCATCCCCTTACTTTTGAATGGATAGACTTTTCAGTAATTTTAAAAGTTAACCTTTCGGATTCACTTCTTGAGGAGCGGCTAGAGGGGAGGGGGTTCCCCCCCCCCTTGGACAAGCGGCTTGTTAAAATTCTGCTCTCGCCCCCAAGGGAAGGAGGAAGGGGGAGAGCGAACTAACGATGCCTCACCCCAGTAAAAGTGCTTTGCATGGGACTTAGACTCAGAACTTATTGATGATCTGAGAACTTTTTGAACTTTTAAAATCTTTTTTATGCCTCTGAGCCCAAAGCTGGCAGGGCAAGATGGCACACTTCCGTTGTCTTTATGAACTGTGAAACCTGACTCCACCTTTAAAATTCAGGCTTCCGGTCTTTGTCTCCGAGTCGCCCAGAGGAATCTCTTGTGGATTGTGAATTTCTGAACTCTTTGGAGAAAAAGCTTTCATCTATTGCTAGAGTGACTAAAGAAACTCCCACCTGTTTGAATCCTCTGTCTCCTGGACTCGCCTGCCTGCTCTACTTCTCCAGCTGCCCAGTTTTTACACTGACTGATCTCTTTGCTTTTTAAACCATGTCTCCAAAAAGACCACCTCCTGGAAAACCTGGCTTTGCCACTTCTGCTCCAACATCTGCAACATCCAGTCCAGCCACACAGTCAAAGATAACAGAACTGATGCAACCTAAGACTATAGAGATAGACCTTCAACAAATGCTTCAACAAATTTTACAGGGCCAGGAGGAAATCAAGAAACAGCTAAGGGAAATGAAAGATGAAATTAAAGAAAATCAAGTTCAAATTTATAAGAACTCACAGAGACTGGACCTCGTGGAGGGTGGGGTGGCGGAGGCGAGAGGGGGGTAGAGGCTTTACAGAAGGGAAACAAAGAACTTGATATCCAACAAATGAAAACAGAGTTTGAGAGAATGTCCTTTTATCTTAGATTTCAAAATGTAATAGAAACAGATGGGGAAAATATAAGGGACATTATGACTAATATTTTAGCTGAATACATACACAAAGATAAACAGCAGATGGAATGGGAGATAGATCTGGTCTATAGAGTGAATTCAGCATATGCCAGAACACACAACGTACCCAGGGAGGTTCATATTAAATTCCTTAGGAAAAGCACAAGAGATGAAATTCTGGGTGTACAAAGGGGGCAAACACTGACATACCATGACAGGGAGATAACCATTCTGAAGCAGATTCCCAAAAAAATTAGGGAGAAAAGGAAAAACTATTCGCAATTGGCGAATAAACTATACCAGAAGGGGGTGTGGTTTAGATGGTTGATGCCTGAAGGTATGCTGATATTTTGGGAGGAGACAAGAATTAGAATCAACACACACATAGAGGCACAGGCCTTTATGGAAAAAAATAAAGCGAACCTAGAAAAAACAGAAGATACCACAATGGTCACACAGGACACGGGAGGGGCCGGAGCTCTGCCAGCGGGGGGTGAAGGGGCAACACCAAGAAAGCTCAGATCACAAAAATGAATAAGAAAACCACAATGTTATAAACAGACCGAAAGTAATAATGAAATTATATCTAGACTATATATCATAACTATATAAACTGACTGAAAATTATTTTTTCTAGAATTAATATGCTGATTTTTTATGATTATGTATTAATGTTTGATATTTAGATGTAACCTATGAGTTTGGAGGGAGGGGGCGTCTGCCACACTTGCAACTGCCAAAATTTGTAACCATTCCACTTACCCTTTTCCTTATAAATGTTTTAAAAAACCAAAAAAAAAAAAAAAAACCTTCCAAGACGGAGTGGCTGTGGCTACCGGTGCCCCGATTTAGCCAGTTTGTTCAATCTCTGGCCATCGGGGGGGAACAACTACCCCCGGTGGATAGGGCACGCAATTTGGGCGTCCTCCTAGACACCCGGCTGTCACTGGATGATCATGTGACGGCCGTGGCTGGGAGGGCGTTCCACCAGGTGCGCCTGGTGCGCCAATTGCGCCCCCTACTAGAGCGGGACGCCCTTCGCACAGTCACTCAGGCCCTGGTGACTTCCCGTCTTGATTACTGCAATGCTCTCTACATGGGGCTCCCCTTGAGATGCACCCGTAGGCTCCAGCTGGTTCAGAATGCAGCCGCGCGGACAATTATGGGGAGTACTAGGTACTCCCATGTAACATCGTTCCTGCGTGAGCTGCACTGGCTGCCTGTGGCTTTTCGGGTGCGTTTCAAGGTGTTGATTGTCATCTTTAAAGCGCTCCATGGCTCGGGACCTAGTTATCTGCGGGATCGCATCCTACCCCATACATCCCTGCGACCAATCCGCTCTCACAGAGAGGGACTCCTCTGGGTACCTTCCGCTAAGCAATGCGAGCGGGCGGTGCCCAGGAGTAGGGCCTTCTCTGTGATGGGCCCAACCCTCTGGAACGACCTCCCCCCCGATATTAGAACTACCGTTGATCTCCTCTCCTTCCGTAAGAAACTCAAGACCCACCTGTTTCAACTAGCCGGCATGGCCCAATTGTAATCATAAGTAACATTTATTACTGACCTTCCTGGATGGCTTTTTAAATTTTAAATTTTGGGGTTTTAATTGGTTTTAGATTGTTTTAACTATTAATTAGTTTGGGCTAATATACAGACTGTATGTTTACGTTGTTTGTCTGGGTTTTTCGTGTTGTGCTTTGTTGTTTTATATATGTACTGTCTGTACACCGCCCCGAGTCCCTGCGGGGAGAGGGGGCGGTTTATAAATTTAATAAACTCAAACTTTAATAATAATAAACCCTTTACTGAAATCCAGTTCTATCACCAGAGTCCCCATAATCTATTTAGGAAATGTAATGATGTGTGAGAATGACTTTTGGGATGAGGGGAAGAGAGGCTGCCTAAGGAAGGATCAGATAAGAGGGGAGAATCCTGCAGCTGCACAATGGGAGAGAAAGAAACTCAGGATCCTCACTAACTTTTCAGGCTGAGAAAAGAGCTGGTGGGAGATTTGCTCTTTCAGATTTTCAAAATTTTGTTAATGTCGCATTACAAGTAGAAGTAGAATTAGCAGATCTGGAGGTGTTTTCCATCAGGATGACCAGGGAGAAGATTAGCCTGCCAACTTTCTTCTTGATCAACCCATGCTTTCTGGGAATCTATCTGTTATTTTCAAAGAGTTTATGAATCATCTTTTTTTCTCGGTTCATTTTACTTGTTAACTGCTCTAGAATGTTCCCTATAATTGACCATCTGTGTCAATTATATTTTCTCTATATTTTGTCAATATATGATTGGCAAATTTTTCTGAAACGTTTTCATTCACTTATGAAGATAATGGCAGTATTTGTATCCTATTTAACCATATTTGGAGATTAGACAATTGTAGAAGAAAGATTCAATGTGGGATAAGAAACAGAGTTTTCTGCTTTTCAAATTCCTGGGTGTTCCCATTCTAGTTTCATCCCTTTCTGGAGAAGAATGGATTTTGGAATATTTCTGAGATGAAACTGTACTTGGACCAAAATGGAGAGATAACAGGAGATCTGGGCATTGATGCCTTCTTGGTTCTCCCCAAGGAGGATCCCAAGATAGAGATTCTGGCGTATTTTGAAAGACAGAGACTTTCTATCAACCAAGTTGTTCTTTCACAGCTAAAGTTGCTCAATAAGGTGAGATAAATTTTGCTGTCTTTTCTCTGTTTTCCAACGCCTGAGGTCCCATTTCAAGTGGGCAAAGCCTGTAGTCTCCAGGCTGGTTGACTATAACTCCTGCACCTTCTTAGAAGTAGTCAGAGGTTTCATATTTACTTACACGAAGACCAGACGCTATTTAGCTAATGTCCGTGTCTATCTCTATTTTCCATGAATGTTGACTGCTAACACATTTTCTTCTGCTTAGTCCCTGCCTCAGTCCAACTGTGCGGAAAATTGTCGTCCTGGATTTGTCAAGAGGGCTCAAGAAGGAGAGCCAGTTTGCTGCTATGACTGCGTTCCTTGTCCGGAGGGGACTTTCTCCACTCAGGAAGGTGGGTCACAATGAAGAAAATGGGAGGCTTTGTGGAACTTGATCCATCCAAAATATTTTCATGAAAGTGCAAGTTAAAACACAGATTGAAGGTCAATTTTTTTTTAACCTGCACAATTTCTTATCTAAAAGGAAGTAAACGAAAAATACTTTGAAGGAGGGGCTGGGAAGAGTTGGGAGGAGTGGGTGGCAGACTGGGCAAGCTTTACTAACAGCAGAGGAAACATCTCTCCTGCTCTTTAGTTTGTACATGTGCTGCTCAGTTTACCTGTCTAGGAACACCTGAGTTCTTTGAAACTTGATGGATTGTTTTAGGTCCACCTTCTGAAAGACCTTGCAATTCACTGTTTATTGGATCCTCCCCTTGAGGATCACTGAGAAGGTGTCGCTGGTCCATAATGTGGTGCTGTGGATAGTTATGGGGGGAACTCATTGCACAAATATTCTGCCAGTCATGTAGATCAATCAATCAATCAATCAGAATAGAGCTGGAAAGGACCTTGGAGGTTTTCTAGTGCTACCCCCTGTTCAAGCAGGAGACCCTATACCATTTCAGACAAGTGACTGTCCAGTCTCTTCTTAAAAACCTCCAATGTTGAAGAACCCAAAACCTCTGGAGGCCAGCTGTTCCACTGGTTAATGGTTTAAAGTTTCTTCTTAATTCCAGGTTGCTTCCAGATGTTACAGGATACTGTAGATATCCTCCAAGTCCAGTATATTAATTGCCATGTGGCAGGAATCAGGGTGTTTTCCTAAAAAGATTATATGATTCATTATTAACCTCTAATAAAGTAGGTTCCTATGAAGATTCTACATATTACAAAGGAAATAATTAAATCCTAGAACTTTCCTCAACTTCATATACCTAGCTACATTTTTAAATATATATATATATATATATCCTTTTTATGCTCTTTTTAATGAAATGGTATCAGCTATCACCCAAATAAGGTATTTCTTGTAAGATGAAAGGACAGAATGTTAAAGAAAGTTACTTTTTGGTTTCTCAGATACAAAAAAATGTACCAAGTGTCCGGATGATAAATATCCAAATGAGTCCAGAGTCCAGTGTATCCTCAAAATTATAACCTTCCTGTCTTTTGAAGAACATCTGGGTATCATCCTGGTCTCTTTTGCACTACTCTTGTTCCTAACCACAGGCCTTGTTTTAATCATCTTCATTAAATATCGAGAAACTCCCCTTGTCAAAGCCAACAACCGGGACCTCTCCTACATCCTCCTGGTCTCCCTCCTGCTTTGTTTCTTGTCTCCTTCTCTCTTCATTGGTCAACCCAGGAAAGCCACCTGCCTTCTCCGACAAATGGTTTTCAGCATCATCTTCTCAGTTGCCGTTTCTTCTCTCTTGGCCAAAACCATCACAGTGGTGCTGGCTTTCCTGGCCACAAAACCAGGAAACCGAGTGAAGAGATGGTTGGGGAAGAGCTTGGCCAACTCCATCATCCTTTCTTCTTCTGCTGTCCAAATTATCATCTGCTCCATCTGGCTGGGAGTTTCTCCCCCCTTCCCTGACTCTGATCTCCACTCCCAGCTTGGAGAGATCATCCTGCAATGCAACGAAGGGGCTGTTGTCATGTTCTATGTCACCCTCAGCTACATGGGCTTCCTGGCTGCTATTTGCTTCACGGTGGCTTTCCTGGCCAGGAATCTGCCTGGGGCCTTCAACGAAGCCAAGCTGATCACTTTCAGCATGCTGGTCTTCTGCAGTGTCTGGGTGACTTTTGTACCCACCTACCTGAGCACCAAAGGGAAATACATGGTGGCTGTTCAGGTCTTCTCCATCCTGGCCTCCAGTGCTGGGCTGCTGGGCTGCATCTTCATCCCCAAGTGCTACATTATCCTTCTGAGGCCAGACCTGAACACAAAGGAGCAACTTACAGCCAGAACAAATGTAAAAACATGAGATATAACGCCATTATGATATTGGAAGAATTGCTAAGTTTTCTTTTATTTGAAATAAAATATTATTTGTTTCTACTTAGATAGTATGCAGTAATCCAAGAAGAATATATATCTATGTTTGTTTAATCCCCTTCTCTTTCAACTCAATAAATCTTAATAAAGAGAACTCTGTGAAGGTCATTCAGGAGAATTTGATGTTCAGCAGCAGCCAATGAACCTGATGCCTTATAAAAATAATTGGAGTAGGTTTTCTTACTGACAGAGCCAAAAAGTGTCTCTGTGTGAGAAAAAACCCAGAGGAGGAAAAATGGCAAGATGGAATCTGTGGGAAAGAAGCTCCAGTCATGCTGTGAGATAATCTCTGTGAGAACCCATGAAATCCCCAAATGATGTGAAATGCAGAGTTTCACTTGCTCTCCGCTGGGGAGGCAAATCTGCACAACTATTCAATGGTTCCTTCTTGATGTCCTGATGAAACCGACTCTAGAGAAAGTGTGGATCACAACAGGGATTGTCTGGGATTTCACTTTGGGGTCATTTTCTAGCTCTGTATTTTTTTTCTTTCCTTATTCAAGAAATAACAGAGCAATATCTGACTATATTCAGGTCCTTTAATTTTCCACTCTACCACTTGTACCTAAAGCATTTTACGGTTCCTTTTCCAAGCTTGTCTTGTCTGTGAAGGGCTGGAGAAGATGCCCAGAGAAAGGGGACCTCCAACCACGGAGTTTGCTCATTAATTAGAAACCAATTTTTTAGGTTTCAGAATGGCTATTAATTGTGAATCGAATCCCTTTGCAAATTCCATTTTCAGGGGGTAAGAAAAGCTCTGATGGATCAGACCGAGGTCAGTCTCAGATTCTCAATGAGCTCAGAGAGGCCTCTGGTTCTCCCATAAGCAGAAGGAAGAGACTTTGCCCAACATGCAACGGGTGTTTCCCCAGAACTGAACTTTCAGTTCAGACAGAGAAGGAGGCGGCTGGATGGAGTCAAGGAAGCAGTCGGCGTGAGCTTCAATGGACCCCAGAGGGAAAGGACAGGAAGGCCTGGAGGAACGTGATCTATGGGGTCGCAATGGGTCGGACATGACTTCGCAACTAACAACAATTGTCACCAGGCACAACTTCTCACTTCCTACAGAGGAAAGCTGCTTTCTGCCCTTGCTCCCCTCTCGCCTCGCCGAAACAGACAGCCGTGGTGCCCGCCCCTCGCCTGCCCCGCTCCCTCGCACCCACCTCGGCCAACGCCATCTCCCGACCGCGGCCTTGCCTTCCTCCCCTGGGGCTGGCCGTGCGAGTGAGGAGCGGAGCAGGTGGGCGCCCGGTTGGGCTTCCTCCCAGCTTCCTGCGCCCCTTCCCTCCTGAGCCTCCTCAGGGCTCCGTCGAGGAGAGTGGCAGAGGGTGGGCGAGCGTTCCTCCCCCCTAGATCTGAGAGCGGGAGGGGCATCCTGGGTGGACTGGCGGGCCGCCTCCGGAGGTCTGAGCCCACGCGGGGTTTGCGGGGGGGGGGGAGTCCCCGCAGACGTCTGCAAGGTGAGGCAGGCGGGCACCGGCGAAGGAGGGCGGCGGGGAAGCCGTTCTCGGGAGGAGCGGATCGGCCTCCGCAGGGCTCCGGGGATGAATTTCTCTCCCTTCGGGATCGCAGCTGTTGGGCTGGAGAGAAACGGCCGGGGAAAGGAGAGGCCAACAGCAGCGGCAGCAATAGCGCAAAGTTGGAAGCTCTTGGAAGGGAGGGGGCGCTCGGGAGGGAAGAGGAGGTTCTCTTGGGGGGGGGGCAACGGTGTCAAAGTCCCTCCTTTTGTTACCTGCGTCCAGGTAAGCTTACAAGAGCACCAGCATCACCTGGAGCTTTTCATCAGCTGTAGATTTGAGGTCTCCACTGCCCCCCACCCTTCTAAAAGAGCGCCCCGACTTTCTCCCCCTCCCCCCAATTAATCCCTTCCCCGGTCTTCGTGCAACACAGCACTCCTAGGGCAGTGATCCTTCTCCCGGGCAGCTGCCTGCTGAGAAGCCAGAGGAGAGTCAGCCGAACTCCCCCCCCTCCCCAGGAGAGAAAAGCCCCCTTTCTGCCTCTGCCTTTCCCAGCGGCTGTTGCGCTGTGGGCCCTTAACTTCCCTGCTTCTCCCCAGCCAGGGAGGGTGGGCACCTCCAGGTCCTCCCCTTCCTTCCAACATTGTCTCTGGTGAGACCCAGCTGGAGACCCTCCCCACAGCAGTCCCGCCACCCTGAAGCACTTTCCACCGCGGGATTCTGAGCCCCCCCTCCCCCGTTATTTAGAGACCCCTGCCCTGTTCGGAGGGGTTTGTGCTTTGATGAGGTCACTAGAAGGAAGCCTGTTTCTCTAGGCTAAGGGGGGGGGAGAAATGCACGGGGGATCACTTGATTGCCGTCGGAGCGGGGCGCATCCTGCGCGGGTGGGAGGCTGGAGAATGTAGAGAGCTCAACTCTGCAGCTGCATTGAAAGCTCCGCAGTGATGCCGGCGTTCTTCTAACCTCACCTGGGCGCAGGTAAAAAAAAGGGGGGCTGTGGACTCTTCCCAGAGGCCAGGAGAAGATCCGCTTCTCTCCCGCCCTCCCCCCCTTCAGAGAGCTGCAACCTGTCCCTGGCACCGCCGCTGCTCTGGACCTTCCCCAACCGCCGGCATAGAAGCGCCAAGCCAGGCTCCGTTTGGCCCCAGCCTGAGGCAGCGCAGCCTCGAAGGGAGAGGAACAGCTGGAGTCTGGTGAGAGTCGATCCGCTCCTCCCGAGAACCACTTTCTAGCCGCCTTGCTCTGCCTCCACGCACCCCAATCCCCCATCTCAGCAGACCCGTCTCCCTGCTGCCTGGTTGCTTCTTGCGGGGAAGCGCCGAGTGAGGCTGCCGCCCCGCCAGGGGATCCCAAGTCGGCTCTCGTCCCCTCCCCCAAGACGCCCTTCCCCTCGGCTGCGGGCTTCTCCCTCGCCTGCCCATCGGGGGTCTCTTTGCCTGGCTACTCGGCGAGGTTCCCCACAGCCTCTGGAAACGGAGCCCCGACGTAGCCCGGGAGGCAAGAGGCACAGAGCTGCCCACTATCCCCGCAATTGGGCTGGGCGGAAGGCCGTCCAGGCGCCCCCAACTCCACGGCCCTCCCGCCCCCTGCGCTCCCGCCGGGCTTCTTGGAGGGGCTCCGGGGCAGCCCCGAGGGCGGGTGGGAGGCGGGAACGGAGCTCAGAGAGGCTGCCCAGAGGACCAGGAGCCCGGAAAGCCAAAAAAAGTCAAAAAAGATATTAAAGAGAAATATTGATTAGAGGAAAGGGGGGGAGGGAAAGGGAGGGGAGGACCCCAGTTCCACCCCCTTTCTTAACGCCTTTCAAACATCCATAGAGCAAGGCAGGAGAATTGGGGCTTTTGCAATTTGAGGAGTTCCCTCTTGAGTGGAATCCCAGCGAAAATGCCAAAGAAAAACAGCGTTTGGGATACACTTTTATTCAGAGAAACAAGCAAAGGCCTAAACATGAAGAATGCAAGAGAAAAAGCTCCCTGCCTGTCTTTGCATGGAATCCATCACAATCCTGCAGAGACCCAGGAATTCCTCCTCTTTTCTTCTCTGCTGGAAGAAAACATGTTTCGTTTGGAATCCAATTGACAGGGAGACAGATCGATTAAAATAAATCATTACTTAGGTGTTTAATGGCATGATATTATTTATCTGTTTATTTTTCAGCTTTGCTGGCTTCAGATTTCAGCCTTCTAAGGTAAAAGAATAATAACAGAATTGGTCCAATGACTGTCCCGTCTCTTCTTAAAGCCTCCAGGGATGGAGCTCCCAGAGCCTCTGGAGGGAGGCCCTTCCACGGGTTAATTGTTCTCCCTGTCAGGAAATTTCTCCTTAATTCTAGATTGAATCTCTCCTGGATTAGTTTCCACATGTTCTGCTTCTCCTGCCTTCGGGTGCTTTGGAGAAGAGCTCAACCCCCTTCTGTTCCTTCCCATCCTTCTCTTCATTAGCCTAGAATAGATTCTCAGTTCCTGCCATGGTTCACCATGGGATTCAGCCTCCAGATCCGCCCTCCTCTTTCTTGCTCCTCTCTGGACACTTTCTGGACTCTCAACACCTTCTTTGAATCCTGGTAACCAAAGCTGGATGTAGGATTCCAGGCCTGGTCTTATCAATATAAAGCACATACAGCATATAGTACAAAGAGTATATAACTTACATTAACTATATACTACAAAGTGTATATACAGTAACAGCAAATTAGTTCACAAAAAGAGAACTCTGATTTTTTTTAAAATTTTAGTTTCATTTTTAATCTTAAGCCAGCTTTGCTTGGAAGCTTTTGCAGTGATTTACGGTGGAAAACGCATCCTGATTTTCAAGAGAGCCCTGGTGTTTCTTCCAGGTCTCTTAAGAGGACTACTTTTGCTTCTTGACCAAATTACAAGGAAAAATAAATGTCTCCACTCTTAAAAACCAGCTGGTGAATTGCAGGGACAATTCTCACCCAAAGGTTGTGCCCAACATTGCCAGAAGCCCAGCTCTATTTTACTGTATGTTCTTCCCTCCCCCAAAAATCCAAACTTTTATTTTGCAATGATCAAAAATTCTCCATTTCAGCCAATTTATCAAAATTATCCAAAAATCTGTCAGTTTCTTTCCCCTGTGAATAAGCTTATTGTATGAATGTGAAAGAGTCCAGTTGCCTGTATGGCCACTTTCTGTTGTGCTAATTCTGTGTGTGTGTGTGTGTGTGTGTGTGTGTGTGTGTGTGTGTGTGTGTGTGAGAGAGAGAGAGAGAGAGAGAGAGAGAGAGAGAGAGAGAGAATGTATGTGTATATGTGATTTTGTTGTCTGCAGTCTAGTTGA
Organism: Natrix helvetica; assembly: GCF_964273705.1. Lineage (NCBI taxonomy): Eukaryota > Metazoa > Chordata > Lepidosauria > Squamata > Natricidae > Natrix > Natrix helvetica. The sequence goes on along the minus strand of NC_138551.1, from coordinate 123,484,567 downwards.
TTTTCTCACAAAGTGGGTAACTCACTTGGGCACTTCAGAAACGTGAAAAATAAACAAATACCCCGAGGCTCCCCCTCCTCTCTGCCCTCTCCCTCTCCAGCCCCTGACCTTCCCCCTCAGAGCTCCATGCAGCTTCTTCTCCAATGGGGTCTTTGCCCATCCTCAGTTTACAGCCAGAAGACTCTGCATGATTGGGGGTCCCTCACTTCCCCCCCCCACTCTCCTCCGGACCCCTCCTGGAGGCAAAAAGGCCAGAGCCTCTTGTCTCTCTTGTCTGCCCAAAAGTTGGACAGACCAGCAGATCAAGGGAAGAGCTGGATGACAGAGTGGATTTTTAAAGCCTCCGTTTGCACCCAGACTGACCAATCTCAAGCCAATAGGAATCCCACCCTGTGACCCTCTCCCCGCTCCTGAAAGGTGTCCTGTGTCTTTGTCCCTTTCCCTGGGCACAGGATGACTGCTGAGTCTGACTCTGTCCACTGCCTCAGACATTCAGCCAGACACGGAGTTCCCCACAGGTGTTTCCAAAACCATCAGGAGCCCCTGTGGATCCCCCTGCGAGACCCCCAGAGTGGAGAAGTCTCCCCCTTGCTTTTCTCCTAGAGATTATGAAGTTTCCCCTTCAGATCATGATCTGTCCGATCTCGGTCCGTCTCAGGAGTTGGAGGGTCTTCCTGGCCGGCCTCCCCTTTTCCTTCCCTGTGCTGATTATTGTGGTCCTTGGATTCAAATCTGGGGCTGTTTCTCTTCCCACCCAGGAGGAAGAGTTTTTTTAATCATCCCCTCCAATTTCACTCCCTCCCTTTCTTTCTCTGGCTGTGGGGGTCCCAGACCCACTCCCAGCCCTGGGCCCCAGTGGGTTTCTCTGTTTCTTTGGGAAAGATTCTCTTCCCCAATCAGAGCCTGCCTGAGTCCCATCATCCACTTCCCTCCCTGCCTAGGATCAGCTGAATTCCTCCATTCAGACCATAGGAAAAAGGGAGTTTGGACAGAGCCTCCAGCCACTCTCCATTCTTCCACACAGGAAGGTCACATTGACCGCCACCCCAAAGCCAAATCCCACTTGGCTTCCTGGACACCTCCGGTCATCACTCAGCTGAGGTCGCAGCCAGGCCAGGTTGGCTGAGAATTGGGGTGCAAAGGACCACAAACCCTCCACAAACCTCCCCAGCTACAACAGAATCTAAGACACAGACTGTGGCCTCACACACTCTCCTAAACGGTGGTTTTATGTGGCATCAGGAAAGGTCATATGGGATCAATCTCACAACACTCACCCTCTAGGGCTGATCCAGCTTTTGTCCCTGGTTGCAGATTGAAGATTGTGAATCCCACCCCTGTTTCTGTGGACCTAACACAGAAATACAGGACCTAAAAACCCAATAATCCAGGCTAACTGGAGTTATTATTTGTTCAGTGTCCACTAGAGGAATTTCCCTCCAGTAAAAAGCAGGACAGATTCCACAGATAAGAAGATGCACTCATATTTATACATTTCTGCAAAGAAAAAGAAAATGATAACCATCAGTATGTATATTTATGAATATTCATAATTAGCATGCATCAGCGTACCTTCATGTCCACCCACTGTTACTTTCCTCAAGAAAGAGATATTGTTTAAATAAAAAGAAATATATCAGTTCCGTTGCCACAGGATTTTGCATAAAATGAATTAAGAAACGAGGGTATGAAGGTTGCATGTCCATTAACTCTTTATTTCAATCTTGCTAACACATTCTCATTCCTCCAAGAAATTGGTTTCCTCATAATCTTCCAGGCACTCTTTATTTATTTGACTAAAATCATTGCCCCACTCACATATGGAGAATATTTGAAGTTGAAATTCTTCTGTCTCACATTTCCACATTTCTTCTGGCTGTGAGATGCTCCTTTGTGTTCAGGTCTGGCCTCAGAAGGATAATGTAGCACTTGGGGATGAAGATGCAGCCCAGCAGCCCAGCACTGGAGGCCAGGATGGAGAAGACCTGAACAGCCACCATGTATTTCCCTTTGGTGCTCAGGTAGGTGGGCACAAAAGTCACCCAGTCACTGCTGAAGACCAGCATGCTGAAGGTGATCAGCTTGGCTTCGTTGAAGGCCCCAGGCAGATTCCTGGCCAGGAAAGCCACCGTGAAGCAGATGGTAGCCAGGAAGCCCATGTAGCTGAGGGTGACGTAGAACATGACAACGGCTCCTTCGTTGCATTGCAGGATGATTTCTCCAGGCTGGGAGTGGAGGTCAGAGTCAGGGAAGGGGGGAGAAACTCCCAGCCAGATGGAGCAGATGATAATTTGGACAGCAGAAGAAGAAAGGATGATGGAGTTGGCCAAGCTCTTCCCCAGCCATCTCTTCACTTGGTTTCCTGGTTTTGTGGCCAGGAAAGCCAGCACCACCGTGATGGTTTTGGCCAAGAGAGAAGAAACAGCAACTGAGAAGATGATGCTGAAGACCATTTGTCGGAGAAGGCAGGTGGCTTTCCTTGGTTGACCAATGAAGAGAGAAGGAGACAAGAAGCAAAGCAGGAGGGAGAAAAGGAGGATGTAGGAGAGGTCCCGGTTGTTGGCTTTGACAATGGCCGTTTCTCGGTGTTTAATGAAGATGATTAAAGCAAGGCCTGTGGTTAGGAACAAGAGTAGTGCAAAAGAGACCAGGATGATGCCCAGATGTTCTTCAAAAGACAGGAAGGTTACAACTTTGGGGATACATTGGACTCTGTCCACATTTGGATATTTATCATCTGGACACTTGGTGCATTTTTCTGCATCTGAGAAACCAAAAATCAATTTTCTTTAAAATTCTGTCCTTTTATTTTTCGTTAAAACTAGCATAAGAAGGATGTAATTTTTTTTTTAAAAGTAGCTAGGTATATGAAGTTGAGGAAAGTCCTAGGGTGTTAATTATTTCTGGTGTAATGTGTAATGTAACCCGTGGTGGGTTTCTGCCGGTCCGCACCAGTTCAGGCGAACAGGTTGGTCAATGGACCCGGAAGTAAGTTCCTGCCCCGGCCCTGTCACTCACTCGGTCGCTTGCCCCCGCCCGTCCAGAAGCCGCTCCATTGCTCACTCCTCCCGCCCATCTGCACTATCCTAGCCCAGCCGACCGCTCACTGATTGGCTACCTCACCAATCGCCCCGCCCGCCTCTAAGAACCCTATCTAAACCCACTTACCTTTTTTCCTGTTTGGCGCTCTATTGCTGTCTGCCGACTCCGATGAGGTAAGTAAGCTGCAACTTAGCATGGGGTGGGGGTGGGGCTGCTGTGGCCCTGCACTATAAGCGAGTCCGGTGACCTTCTGCGGCCTTGCAAGGATCCCGGGCTCGCTTATAGCACAGGGCCACATGGCCGCCAGAAAGCGCTGGGGTGGGGACGGCGGCGGGAGCTTACGTGGCGCGGACGGTCCACGTTCGGGGACCTTGCAAGGCCTTGGTGTTTTTTTGCATCGGGGCGTGCTGCAAGAGAGAGGGAGTAAAGACCTTTTCCGGATTGTTGGTGGTGGAGGTGCGGGCACGTGCTCACTAAAGCAAGTCAGGGGAACTCCTTTGTGCCAGCTGGAAAAGGTCTTCACTCCCCCCCTCTTGCAACATGCCCCAATGCAAAAAATGGCCAGATTGGCGCACTTGGGGCTGCTGCTGCAATGTCCAGGGAGGCTAAACCAAGCCGCGCGCCTCTCCCAGCCACTTTCGCGGCTTCCCGGAGCCCCAAGAACCTTCATGCTCTTCTCCGCGCTCTCCTCGGCAATAGACCAGAAACGGTGGGGGCTGGAAACCCTAACCACAAACGTCGATTCTGGTCATCTATTGCAGTCATGAAGAGCCAAGGAGAACGCGGATAAGAGCTCGAAGGTTAGGGCTACTGGGCAACGTGTGTGTGTGTGTGTGAGGTTGGAGTTACGCCCCCCTGCACCCTCCCTCCCAGGGGTCGAAGCATTTGAAAGGGACAGGCAGGCTGCCACAGCTCCACTGAGAAGACATTTCTGAGTAGAGAAACTTCTCCAGTTGGGCTACACCCGAGCTGATGGAGCACCGGCAACCGCCAGCCCGTCGCCAGGGAGACAGCCAGTGAGGTGAGCCGCGTGGTTGCTCCAATCGCACGGGCACAGCCGCACCGGAGAAGTTTCTCTTCTCAGAAATGTCTTCTCAGTGGAGCTCCTGAAAGGGGCAGGCAGGCTGCCACAGCTCCACTGAGAAGACATTTTTGAGAAGAGAAACTTCTCCAGTTGGGCTACACCCGAGCTGATGGAGCACCGGCAACCGCCGGCCCGTCACCAGGGAGACAGCCAGTGAGGTGAGCTGCATGGTTGCTCCGATCGCACGGGCGCAGCTGGACAGGGGAAGTTTCTCTTCTCAGAAATGTCTTCTCAGTGGAGCTGTGGCAGCCTGCCTGTCCCTTTCAGGAGCTTTGACTCTCAGGGAGGGTGCGGGGGGGGCATAAAGGGAGCCGCAGCTCCTGTGAATGGGGGCGGCAGAGTTCGGCTTCTCTCTGCCATTTAAAGGAGAAAGATAGGACAAAAAGGAGAAAGAGGAGGAGAAAGAGGAGGTGGAGGTGGAGGATAGTGGGATCCTTGCTGCTTTCTGAGCTTGGTGGTTTTCTTACAGACATTTCATTACCAAAGTAGGTAACATCATCAGTGCTAGAAGGGAGTGGGGTGTGGGGGGGAAGGAGGAGAAAGGACAAAAAGGAGAAAGAGAGGGAGAAAGAGGAGGTGGGGGAAAGTGGGATCCTTGCTGCTTTCTGAGCTTGGTGGTTTTCTTACAGACATTTCATTACCAAACTAGGTAGCATCATCAGTGCTAGAAAGAGTGGGATATATTGAGAGGAGGAAGGGGGGGAGGGAGACGACAGTGGGGTCCTTGGTGTTCCCCGAGCTTGGTGGTTTTCTTGCAGACATTTCATGACCCAGCTAGGTATATCACACCAATGACAATAAAATATCTGCAAGCAAGCCATCGAGACCACAGGGCATTTATTTCTTCTTCTATTAAATTTATATGCCTCCTGCCTTCTGATCATCACGATCTCCTCATCAGGACCTTCCACAATGACCAGCCTTAGAATTACATCTCCACAATCTCAAATTTTATTTATTGTGTATAGAATATTTTTAATGGTTTTATTTTAATTTATTATGTATAGAATATTTGTAATGATTTTATTTTAATTTATTGTGTGTAGAATATCTTTTTTAAAAATTAATTTTAAGGAATTTTTATTTATTTATTGTTTTTATAGAATGTTTATTACAAGAAATGTTATTCCTTTTTGCAAATGTTTTATTTGTGATGCAATATGTTGCTTTTAAGTGTACAGGTTGGTGCATGGTTTATGTGTCTCAAAGTGGCTTCTTTTCTATGGGCAGGCCAGGTTGGTGCAAGGCAGCTTTGCCAGATTTTGTGTGTTTCTGTGTGATACCTGGTTGTTTAGGTAATTGTGAGGTGGTTGCTGCTTCTGTGAGCTTCCTGGCACTGCCCTTTATAATTTCCTACAATGCCTTGATGGTTTTTATTCCAGAGGCTTTGTCTTTCCTGTCCTTCGGGTTAGGGAAAAAAACTGGTTTCATCTGCAGTCTTTTGGGGGGAAATTGTTGGTTTTTTGGTATTTTCCTGGCACTGTCATAGTTTGTGTGTGTGGGTGTGTAATGTCCTGCAGTTATCTACACATTAATAATGATCAAGTACTAATAATATTTCCTTATACATTTTAGTGACCTTTCCTTACATAATTGGTGTTTTCTTTCATACTTTTAGATTTCTAATTGCTGTTTCTGTTAGTTAGCAATTGATAAAACAAATCCCACATGAAAAGGTATTCGAAGCCTTCTTGATTTTAATTGTCAATTTATTCATTCCTGCACATTCTAATATTTATTCATTTTCATAACTTTGTTTTTCCACTGTTGTGCAAACACAATTCCAGCAGCTGCTAACATGTGTAAAATTAAATATGTATTGTATTCCCTTTGAAATACAAGTAGTAAGTAGTAGCTACTTACCTTCTGTAAGTAGCTCTTTTATTGTTTTGTGTACTTATTTTAATCTTATTTAAGTAGTAAGTGCACAAAATAATAAATTTCCTTTTTTATATCTTGTTTTTGTAGATCATCGATTGGGGCAAGAATTCAGTGACATCGTCTTGGCCACTCCCACCCGGTCACATGACCGGCAAGCCACTCCTACCTGGTCACATGGCTGGCAAGCCACTCCCACCCAGTCACATGGCCAGCAAGCCACTCCCACCTGGTCACACGGCTGGCAAGCCACTCCCACCCAGTCACATGGCCAGCAAGCCACTCCCACAAAGGAGGCCATATCCACAGAGTAGGTTCCCAAAAATTTTGAAACCCACCACTGAATGTAACTTATAGGAAGCTACATTATTAGAGGTTAATAATGAATCGTATAATCTTTTTAGGCAAACATCTTGTGTCCTGCCACATGGCAGTTAATATACTGGACTTAGAGGAAATCTACAGTATCTTATAACATCTGGAAGTAAGCTGGAATTCAGGAGAAATTTCCTAACAGTGAGGACAATTAACCAGTGGAACAGCTGGCCTTCAGAAGCTGTGGATGCTTCAACATTGGAGGTTTTTAAGGAGAGACTGGACAGTCACTTGTCTGAAATGGTATCGGGTCTCCTGCTTGAGCAGGGGATATGACTAGAAAACCTCCAAGGTCCCTTCCAGCTCTCTACTGATTGATTGATCTACATGACAGGCAGAATATTTGTGTAATGAGTCCCCCTCCCATAACTATCCACAGCACCACATTATGGACCAGTGACACCTTCTCAGTGACCCTCAAGGGGGGAATCCAATATACAGTGAATTGCAAGGTCTTTCAGAAGGTGGACCTAAAACAATTCATCAAGTTTCAAAGAATTCAGATCTTCCTAGAAAGGTGAACTTAGCAGCACATATCCAGACTAAAAAGCAGGGTGTAGGAATGGAGGAAAGGTTACGTACAGCCATGCGCAGCACACTGCCATGATCTCAGTAGCTGGTTACCTCAGATTCCTATGAGCTCACCTAATTAGCAGTGCCAGACATCATCTAGATATGTAAGACTCTATCCTGGCTGGGATGTTCTTAAGAGATTGACAAGGAGAATGCACCAATAAGATGCTGTTGCTATATGCTCTTTGCTTTGCTTGTGAAAACTGTATAAAAAGAATAAACTCTGCAAGAGGCAGACAGAGAATTTGGAATGAACCCTGGGATGTCTGGACTCTGAATCCATCAGCAGCGGAGATGTTTCCTCTGTTGCTAGTAAAGCTTGCCCAGTCTGCCACCCCCTCCTCCCATCTCCTCCCAGCCCCTCCTTCAAAGTCTTTTTGATTTACTTCCTTTTAGATAAGAAATTGTGCAGGTTAAAAAAAAACTGGTGAACTTCAATCCAACTTTTAACTTGCACTTCCATGAAAATGTTCTGGATGGATCCACTTCCACAAAGCCTCCCATTTTCCTCAATGTGACCCACCTTCCTGAGTGGAGAAGGTCCCCTCCGGACAAGGAACGCAGTCATAGCAGCAAACTGGCTCTCCTTCTCGAGCCCTCTTGACAAATCCAGGATGACAATTTTCCACACATTTGGACTGAGGCAGGGACTGAGGCAGGGACTGAACAGAAAAATGAGGATTGCCAAATAAAATGTGTTAGTAGTCAACATTCATGGAAAATAGAGATAGACATTGACATTAGCCAAATAGCCTCTGGTCTTCATGTAAGTAAATATGAAATATTTGACTTCTTCTAAGAAGATGCAGGAGGTATAACTAACTACTGGCAGATTCTTCACGTAGTTCCTCCCTTTTGCTTTTGGCATTTAACATTACAATAAAGTACTTTTCTACCAATAAAGTCTAATAAAATCAGGAGGGATGGGATTGAAAAAAGATGTACATATGATGATATATTCATATTAAAACTGATAATAAAATTTATTGTAAAAGATTTAGGAAACATTTATTCCATTAGATTTTTATTATGAAATTAATATGATGAAAAAAGAAACTCTTGAAAGATTTCCATAAAACATGGCAAAGATCTTGAAAGATTTCCATAAAACATGGCAAAGCCCCTCCACTTAGGTCCCGTCTGTTGAAGAACTACAATCAGATGATACCAACTGGCATGGAAGGCCAACCACCCTGGAGACTCTAGGCTTTGCACACTTGAAATGGGACCTCAGGCTTTGGGAAACAGAGAAAAGACACCAAAATTTCTCTCACCTTATTGAGCAACTTCAGCTCTGAAAGAGCATCTTGTCTGATAGAAAGTCTCTGTCTTTTAAAATACGCCAAAGTCTTTCTCTTGGCACCAAGAACCAAGAAGCTGCCAATGCCCAGATCTGCTGTTATCTCTCCATTTTGGTCCAAATACAGTTTTCTCTCAGAAATATTCCAAAATTCATTCTTCTCCAGAAAGGGATGAAACTAGAATGGGAACATCCAGGAATTTGAAAAGCAGAAAACTTTGTTTCTTATCCCACATTGAATCTTTCTTCTACAATTATCTAATCTCGAAATATGGTTAAATAGGATACAAATACTGCCAATATCTTCATAAGTGAATGAAAAAGTTTGAGAAAAATTTGTCAATCACATACTGACAAAATATAAGGAAAATATAATTGACACAGTTGGTCAATTATAGGGAACATTCTAGAGCAGATGACAAATAAAATGAACAGAGAAAAAAAAGATGATCCATAAACCTTTTGAAAACAACAGATAGATTCCCAGAAAGCATGGGTTGATCAAGAAGAAATCTGTCAGGCTAATCTTCTCCCTGGTCATCCTGATGGAAAATATCTCCAGATGTACTAATTCTAATTAATTGCGATGCGACATTAAATTTTTTTTGAAAATTTGAAAGAACAAATCTCCCACCAACACTTTTCTCAGCCTGAAAAATTAGTGAGGATCCTTTCTGAGTTTCTTTCTCTCCCATTATGCAGCTGCAGGATTCTCCCCTCTTCTCTGATCCTTCGCTAGGCAGCCTCTCTTCCCCTCATCCCAAAAGTCATTCTCACATATCATCACACTTCCTAAATAGATTATGGGAACTCTGGTGATAGAACTGGATTTCAGTAAATGACTCAGAAATAATTTTTGTGATGTGATTGGAAACCTGAGGGTTGGTATGAAAGTGGATAAAAACTGTCTTCAAAATGAAACTCAAATAATGTTTAACCCTTTTTAATATTTCCATAAAACCTGAATGTGATGGATAACAATTTGCCATTGGTCATCAATTTTTCTATGTTGTCATTAATATGGTCATTAATACTATCTTAAAGTAACCGAATTTGATGTGATTTAAAGAATATGAAGTCTTTCAACTTAAAAGCCTTATTTGAAACTTCATTTAAAACGTTTTCCAAAACTTGTATTTTACCTTTTGGAATAAAATAAAATTTTATAAAGGAATATCAAGTTTCCTGAAACAATATTTATGATTAGCACACAGTAGGAAAATATCTGCTTTTTAGCTACTAGGACTGTCACTTGACTAACAATAGAGTCTCATATAAGAAGATTAATGATGGACTAGAAGAAAGATGAGGGATACCAAATTTGATATTTATGTTTGTGAAAATGATCTCAAAATCGTAGTTAACTGGAAACAGAATCTGAGTCAGCCGGGAGATGTTCATGGAAAGAAGGCAAATGCAGCCATAAGAATCTGAGGACGTGAACATTCTGGTTTGGGGAGACCCCAACTCAAGGACCAGGTCCCCTTGCAGGCATCACACTTGGAGGAGAATTTGCACAAAATCTACCTGAACTTCAGGGAAGGACAAGGAAGCCAAGGAAGAGTTGAAAGGAGCTGCTCTTAGCCTTGAGGAAAGACAGCAAGGAGAAGAGCTGAAGACCAAGAGGAGTCTGGGAGCCCCTTTTCCAATTGAAACAATCTCTCGGTTGAGGAAGGGAGGATACAGCCAGTGGTGGGATTCAGACGGTCCGGCCCGGCTTGAGTGAACCTGTAGTAAAAATTCTGCCTCGCCCCACCCTATCCCACCACTACTTGCCTCGCAGGTCTTGGCTGGTGTCTTACAGTCATAGCTGCAGCTGCTCTTTGGCTCCCTGGCCTCGACCATGTGGCCACGCACCTCAGCCTGTTTGCCTGCCTTTGCAGTGGCCTCCTGCTCGTCTTGGCCTGCTCCCGAATGCCCACCTCATTTTCTGTTAGCCTTTGGAGAAGACGGAAGCAGCCGTTGTGACCGAGACCCCTGGTCATCCGGAGACGGCCTCCCTCCCTCACACGGAGCATCCCTGGAGGTTCCACCTGCTTCTTTGCTGGCTGTTAGTTAATGCTGCCTATCTCATCTTTCTATTTGATTTCCACTCTTTGCATCTCCTCAGTTTCACCTGCCCTCTTCTCCCAATAAAGCATCCAGATCCACGCCAGGCTCCCTTTCATTGGAGGAGAATAGGGGGGCTTAGCTGCCTGTCCAGCTGCACACAGACCCACCTGCAATGGGGACGGAAGAAAGGTGGAATTCCACCAGGCTAATCACAAACCCACAAATGCGGGAATTTATTTTAAAAAGAATACCGCATTTTCCAATTAGCAGTGCTAAATATAAAAATGCCATGGTATCTACTCTTTGGAACCATTAATTCCCTGCGTCATTAAATTGGCCACATCTGTTGAAATGGTTCCCCTCCTTCTCCTCTGGATTCCTCCTCCAAAGGATCTAAGATTAATGGATCCATATCGGGACCCCCATACCTGCCATGGCTGCAGCCTTGGAGACCCCAACATCTTTTCTCCCTCCTTCCTTCCCCTCCTTGATCTGGAAGAATAGGCAGCATTCAGGGCCTGGACCAGAGTCTTCGCGAAACTGTAATAGTGGTAGTCATTTTGGACCCTTTTTCTGTCCCTTTTCCACTGGGTCTCCAGTGGGGCTTTCTGGGTGCATCTTCTGCGGCCTTTGACAGAAAAGACATTCTTTGAAAGAGAACAATGAAAATAATGATCTTGAAACTTTAGTTCCACAAAGAAAAAGGGTTTAAAGGCAGAATCTGTTGGCCTTTTTTTATTCATATAACCAAAATTCCAAATACTATGGAGGTATTTGAGAAGTCTGCGCTTGTTTATTGTGTACCCCGCAAAATTTGTGAGGATCCAGACTTTCCCCTCAATGGGTTCTGGCAGACGCATAAGTGTTAAATGGAAAGGAAGAATTCTGTCCCAAATGGAATCAAGTTCCATGAAGTGAACAAAGACGTTGACTTCTCTCCACTTAGAGAGGGAATCCCTGAGGTATGCAGTATATCCAGTCTTTGAGAACAGTTGTGATATAACCACACAAATTCCATTCCTGAGAAGCAAAGGAGTGAAAGTCCTCATGAAATTCTCTCCCTTTTCTGTGTCTGAAGCAAAGAGGCCAATCAGGGTCCATCTGAAGTGGAGGAGCAGCTGGACAATTGCTGGGTAATGGAATCCTTCTTTGGGCTCCATCAGGTGGAAAAAGGGGAATTTGCTTTTATCACTCAGAGCCTCTGAAGCTGTTAAATAATTGATCTGGAAAAGGAATTGAAAGGATTAGAGACTTGATGGGGAAACTGTGGCATGCAGAGCGTCCTCTCCTGGCCCGCCAGCCGCCCCAGACCAGCTCCACTAGCATCCACATGCAGGCGCCCCTCCTGCCGACCAGATGGTTTTCGGGCCTTTGTGGAGGGCCAGGGTGGGGGTACGTGTGAGTATGCAGTGGGGGGGGGGTGTCACATTGTGCAAGAAACTCCGGCTGGCTGGAAATCAGTGTGAATGGCCTCCCCCCCCTCCCCTCCCACCCAGTGCTTCCTGGCTAAGTGGGAGGCTTCCTTCAGCCTTCAAACAACCTTCAAACAGCCTTCAAACAATCCCCCAGTTGTTGGGGGATTTTTTTGCTTCCAGGTTAGTGCACAAGGCTTTCCAGGGCCAAAACAGGGCATTGGAAGCGCAGGGTTTCCCCCCCCCCCCCGTTATTCCCAAATTGTGATCTCTTAGGAAAGTATCCCCTCCTTGTGGGTTGCTAACAGTGTTGGGTTTTTAAATTGCCAAGGGCCAGGGCGAGGGATGCATGAGTATGCAGTGTGTGTGTTTGTGCACGCGCAGAAAGTGGGGTGCAGAAAGAACAGGTTTTTTTTTTTTTCCATTTTGGCCCTGGAAAGCCTCCTGCACCAACCTGGAAGCAAAAACCCCCAAACAAGCCCTGCAACTGTTTGAAGGCTGAAGGAAGCCTCCAACTGACCCAGGAAGCACTGGAGAGCCAGGCCATTCACACTCACTTCTAGCCCACCAGAGTTTTCTGCCCCAGGGCAGAAATGAAAACCTGTCCTGTGGAGCCCACTGCCACTTGGGCGGAGGAGGAGGACGACACGAAGAAGAGGAGGAGGAGGAGAATGGCGAGGCTTTGCAGGAGCCGGCAGGAAGCAGGTCAGGTGGGGCTGGCTGGCTGGCTGGGGAGGGGGCAATCATGGTGCTTAGGTGGCAGCAGCCTTCATGTCCCAACTGTGCTGGGGGGGAAATAAGAGGCCCTGCTTGAATGGGGATGAAAGTACACAAACTCACCCTGCCTCACTGCTAAGGTGTCGGCCACACCAGTTTGGGTGCCCTGGCTGAAGCACGCTTTCCCTCACACACACACACACACACACACACACACACACACACACTCACTCACTCACTCACTCACTCACTCACTTAGATTACTCTCTTACCCTCCCTGTCTCTGTCTGGCCCCATTTGCATGCTCTGCTGTCGCCCAAACCATTGGCAGCAGTTTGGGTTCCTTGGCTGAAGTATGCTTTCTGTGCCAAACACACTTGGATTGCCTGTCTCTGTCTGGCCCCATTTGCTGCTCCTTGAGACAAAGAAGCCTCATTAGGTAGCTAAGTGGAAAGTAGTTGGGGGGAGGGGAGGAGCAGGAGACCTGCAGGTAACCACTCCCCCCCCCCCCAGTTTCTTCATCCCTGACTCTGCAAAAGAAGAATGGTGCCTGAATCTGCACAATATTATAGCATACAGGAGCATCCATTCTCGGCAAAAAAGCATTTCCCAGCCAACTCTCCTCTCCCTTCTTCAAAGGCAATGAAGCCGAGAAACAAGAGGGGAGACAGGGGTTTGGAAAGTAAGTGAGTCCTTGTTGTAGGAAGGGAGGGAGAAGCAGGAGGTATCTTAGTGGCTTGGGAAGGCCTTGAGGGTCTCTTCTATCACTAGGACCCCTGTTGTGGCCCAGCAGGAGCCATTGCAGCTGCCACCAGACTCCGAGAGTGAGGGTCCCTATGAGTCGGCTCTGGAGAATGAGGAGGATCTTGGGCAGGGTTCTGACTCTGAGCAGGGATCGGAGAGTCTGGTCGGCCACCAGGAGGCACCTGAGGCATGGAGCAGCGGTGAGAGCCAAAGGAGGGGGGCTCCTGATGCCATGCCTTGGAGCAGTGGGGAGGAGTCATGGGACAGTGAATCAGAGATCAGCAGGGAGTTCTTGGACGCTCGTTATCGCCGCGCCCACAGACGCAGGGAGCGAGGGCGCAGTTATCGGCGGTAAGGGCTCTCAGCTGCTGATAAGTTGACTCCCCTTCAGGCTATAAAAGGATTGACTGAGCATACACCCTTTGCAGCAGTCAACAAAGAAATCCTGCAAGAAGTTTGGTCTTGGAAACGTAGCAGGCTGGATAGCTGCTTTCGTGTCTTGTGTTTGTGAGCCTTGTTATGGTGGTTTACTGCCAAGGATCTGTCTGTCTGTCTGTGTAATAAACCCTGTTAAAATAGTATTGTTCCGGAGCGTGTTGTGTTTGGGCAAAGGAAGAAGGGGGGTCAGAACCATGGCATTCCACACCCTGAGATACAATACAATAGCAGAGTTGGAAGGGATCTTGGAGGTCTTCTAGTCCAACCCCCTGCCCAGGCAGGAAACCCTATACCGTTTCAGACAAATGGCTATCCAACATCTTCTTAAAGACTTCCAGTGTTGGGGCATTCACAACTTCTGGAGGCAGGCTGTTCCACTGATTAATTGTTCTAACTGTCAGGAAGTTTCTCCTCAGTTCTAAGTTGCTTCTCTCCTTGATTAGTTTCCACCCATTGCTTCTTGTTCTACCCTCAGGTGCCTTGGAAAATAGTTTGTCTCCCTCTTCTTTGTGGCAACCCCGAGATATTGGAACACTGCTATCATGTCTCCCCTAGTCCTTCTTTCTATTAAACTAGACATACCCAGTTCCTGCAACCGTTCTTCATATGTTTTAGTCTCCAGTTCCCTAATCGTCTTTGTTGCTCTTCTCTGCATTCTTTCTAGAGTCTCCACATCTTTTCTACATCGTGGCGACCAAAACTGAATGCAGTATTCCAAGTGTGGCCTTACCAAGGCATTATAAAGTGGTATTAACACTTCACGTGATTTTGATTCTATCCCTCTGTTGATGCAGCCTAGAACTGTGTTGGCTTTTTTGGCGGCTGCTGCACACTGCTGGCTCATATTTAAATGGTTGTTCACTAGGACTCCAAGATCCCTTTCACAGTTACTACTGTTGAGCAAGGTACCACCTATACTGTACCTGTGCATTTCGTTTTTGTTGCCTAAATGTAGAACCTTACTCTTTTCACCATTGAATTTCATTTTATAAGATAGTGCCCAATGTTCAAGTTTGTCAAGATCCTTCTGTATCTTTAGCCTATCTTCTGGAGTGTTGGCTATTCCTGCCAGCTTGGTGTCATCTGCAAATTTGATGAGTTCCCCATTTATACCCTCATCCAAATCATTGATAAGATGTTGAAGAGTACTGGGCCCAAAACAGAGCCTTGGGGTACTCCACTACATACCTCCCTCCATGTAGATGCAGTTCCATTGAGAACTACACTTTGAGTGCGGTTGGTCAGCCAGTTACGAATCCATCTGGTGGTGGACATGGGCACATTGGTATCCTTGAATTCTGAGCTCTCAGGAAAGTATCCCCTCCTTGTTGGTTGCAAACAGCTGTTTCCAGTGGGGAAAAAAGGACAAAGCAATTGGGGAAATAGTTTCCTTTGCTATATTTCCAGTCGGAATTAGACCATGGCAGGGTCCCTACAGAAGAGATCTTTCAAGGATCATTATGTATTCATAGAAAAGCAACTAACTTAGCTCTGCTCTTAAATGCTAAAGCTGTTGCACATAAAAAACAGAGGAGCTCTGATCAACTACCAGAGCCATCATTTTGACAGTTTTCCTGTCCTGTAGTCTGTCCCCATGAAATGCAAGCATGGAATAAACTGAGCCTGGTTTGTTCTCAGTCGTTTCAGTGGCCACAAACTACTAGCAAAAGTGGCATTTGATCACAAGGCAAGGAATGTTTCCCCTTTTGCATTGGAGCATCCAAGAAGGGACAGGAAAGACAAACAAAAAGACGGAAAGAGGAGAAGAGAGCAAGGAAGCAAAAAGAAGGAAAGAGGGGAAGAAAGAATGAAGAGGGAAGGAAAAAGAAGGGAAGGAAGGAGATTATAATGAGAGAAGGTGAGGGTGTGAGGTAAATCCTGCCTTAGCACGATCACCAACAGCCCTGTTGCCTTTTACCATCTCCTTGTCCCCTCTTCCTGACCTCTCTTGGTGGTCTCCCATCCTATAATTGAGGATGCTTTGCTTACAAAGCTAGGTCTCGTAAGGAGAGGGAGTGGGCCTCCCTCTGACCCACATACTTTGACCTCCTGCACTCACCATGGGCAACCAAGGAGAGTGAGCATAGCAGCAGTGGGAGCTGGCCATGCCCACCATGGCCTCCGAAGTCAATCACAATGGGGCCCTCGTTGAAATTGAGTTTGACACCCCTGGACTAACAGATGACCTGAGTACTGCATGTGTTGCTCTCATACTTACAAAGTATGAGTCAAGGTTAGAAAAATTATCAGCATGCATACAATAGCAAAAGTCACATTAATCAAAAGCATGCCAAATGCAAATGTTTACCTTTCAATAAATAGATGTTTGTATCATTGAAAGCGCTGTAATTGTCAGGTTGTTTTCAGACAAAAGACGTTAATCATGTATGAGTTGTTTTTCTAAACTAAAACTTCATTATTCAGGTTAAATTGCCGTGTTGGCACTCCGGGATAAATAAGTGGGTTTGGGTTGTAGTTTGGGCATTTGGTCTCTAAAAGGTTTGCCATCACTGCATTAGAGCATACACAGAGTGCAACCTAAGTCAGCTTTTGTTAAATTGCTGTTGAGAGAAGCTCCATTGTAACCTAACGTGCCAACTACATAGATAAAACTTCTAGGCAATTTGCCAAGCTTAGCCTAGCAAAGTAACATCTTGTGAAAAGTAAAATGTGGATTCTGCCAAGTAGCCTTGCTTGTACCTTAAAATGTGTGTTCAGCATTCCCTAACAAAGCTATGAGTTATACTCCAAAAAATGGATTTCTTTTCCCTTCTACAGTCTATGGTTTTCAGAGCGCTGACAAAAATCATGACATTTCCGTGATATCAAATTATGTTTCTATAGCAATGACGTTCTGTGCAAGCTATAAGATGTTTGGAAAAGTTTTTGGTGTGCGCCTGTTTTTCTCTCTCTGCCTGCTCTATTAAGGTGGGAGACAAAAAGGTCATCCAGTCTTTTGCTTTCTGCAGAAATAAAAGCTGATAATCCATAGCTTCGTCTTCAGAGTTTCACTGGACTTATCAGATTCTGAGCTGCATTCGAAAACCTTGCACAATGAAGAATGCTGTGTTATATTTGGGGTCAAATCAAGTCCAAACTATTATATTTTAATAAATCCAATCTTGTTCTCATGAAAGCATTAAAATAATTGGTTAATTAGACATTGTTTAAAATATTAAAGACAGAATATTAGCAAGATTGTATTATAAAAGTGGAAAATAATAAATAAATTAAAAAACTATAAACAATATAAATCATATTACTGTATCTCACCCCTACAATTTATTGCAATTAGATTAATATGTGCAAATGCCAACTGAAGTATTCTATTCCAATAAAGGGCCTACTATAATTTTTGACAATTGCTGCATATTTTAATGCTTTTATGGCCCAGATTCTTTGTGGAGGAATCTTTTTAGCTTCTCTAGTTGTACAAGAAACAGGGAGACCTCATTTCCTCATACAATTTGTCAGTAGTAGAATCCAAGATTGGTCTTTAATTGAAGTTTTGTCTGTTCTAACAGCCACAATTTTCAGAGTCTGTTAGTTTCCATAGATTAAATTTTATGCCAATACCCATATTTTCTCATTTTAGACAAAGTAGAAATAGTGTAAATTCCCAAATCAGCTCTGAGGGGCAGCAGCTGGAGTCCTTTTGTCCACCCCAAGATCCTCCTCAGAGGCTGTGATTGGGTTGGTTCTGCTGGTGGTTTCTCTCTGAAGCCCCAAACATCAGATTGATGTAAGAACATGGGGAAAACCTTGGTTTGGTTTGGTTTGGTTTGGTTTATTTGGATTTATATGCCGCCCTTCTCCAAAAGGACTCAGGATGGCGCACAACATTAAAAACACACATCACAAAAGTTAAAAAAAGATTAAACCCAATTCCAAAAAGACCAAACCGATTTTTTTTTTAAAAAAAGAAACAGTACATTTAAAATAAATTAAAATTAACATTAACATTAACGGGCCAGGCCGGCTTGCTGGAAAAGCCAACTTTTTAGGGTGCGTCGGAAGGACCGGAGGTCGGGGATTATGCGAAGCTCCGGGGGCAGCTCATTCCAGAGGGAAGGCGCTCCCACAGAGAAGGCTCTCCCCCTGGGGGTCACCAGCCGACACTGCCTGGCCGACGGCACCCTGAGGAGGCCAACTCTGTGGGATCGTACTGGACAGTGGGAGGCTACTGGTGGCAGTAGGTGGTCTCGCAGGTACCCTGGGCCTAAGCCATGGAGTGCTTTAAAGGTCATAATTAATACCTTGAATCGCACCCAGAAAACAACCAGCCACCAGTGCAGGCCGCCTAAAAGGGGTGTAACATGGGAGCACTTAGGTACCCCCATGACAACCCGCGCGGCCGCATTCTGAACCAGCTGAAGCCTCCGGGTGCTCTTCAAGGGCAGCCCCATGTAGAGAGCATTGCAGTAGTCCAGGCGAGAAAGGATGAGGGCATGAGTGACTGTGCACAGAGCATCGCGATCCAGGAAGGGGCGCAACTGACGTACCAGGCGAACCTGGTAAAAGGCCCCCCTGGTCATGGCCGTCAGGTGTTCTTCTAAACTAAGCCTCGTATCCAGGAGGACTCCCAGATTGCGAGCCTTCTCTGAGGGGGCTAAAATTTCTCCCCCTATCGTCAAAGATGGAATAAGATGTACAAATCAGGATGACGGAAACAACAGCCACTCAGTCTTGGAGGGATTGAGCTTGAGCCTGTTCCTCCCCATCCAGATCCGCACAGCCTCCAGGCATCGGGACATCACGTCGAGGGCATCGTTTGGGTGGTTTGGGGTAGAGATGAAAAGTTGGGTATCATCAGCATATTGATGACACCGTACCCCAAAAGCACGGATGATCTCGCCCAGCGGTTTCATGTATATGTTGAACAGGAGGAGTGAGAGAACCGACCCCTGGGGCAGCCCACAAGTGACATGCCTGGGGGTCGATCTCTGCCCTCCAGTCAACACAAACTGCGACCGATCCGACAGGTAGGAGGAGAACCACTGTAAAACGGTGCCCCCCATTCCCAGCCCCCCGAGTCGTCGCAGTAGGATACCATGGTCGATGGTATCGAAAGCCGCTGAGAGGTCTAATAGGACCAGGACAGAGGAACAGCCCCTGTCCCGGGCCCGCCAGAGACTATCGACCAACGCGACCAATGCCGTCTCCGTGCTGTACCCCGGCCTGAAACCCGACTGAAACGGATCCAGGTAGACAGCTTCATCCAGGTACTGGGGAAGCTGACGTGCTACCACACTCACGACAGCCTTCGCTACAAAGCGAAGGTTGGAGACCGGACGGTAGTTGGCTAAAGAAGCTGGGTCCAGGGAAGGCTTCTTAAGGAAGGGCCTCACCACCGCCTCCTTCAAGGCGGTGGGAAAGAACCCCTCTCTCAATGAAGCATTGCTAATCGCCTGGAGCCAGCCTCGTGTCACCTCCCAGGAAGCCGAAACTAACCAAGAGGGACACGGGTCCAGCACACAAGTGGCAGCATTGAGTCTCCCCATAATGCTGTCCATGCCTTCGGGGGTCACAGGGTCAAATCCATCCCAGATTGTCTCCTCAAGATTCATCCCCGTCGGCTCGCCCGAATCTACCCAGTTAGAGTCCAAGCCTGTCCGGATCTGAGCGATTTTATCCTGCAGATACTGAACTAATTCTTCAGCCCTACCCTGCAAGGGGTCTTCCCCAGTTCCTTGGTTAAGTAAGGAGCGGGTCACTCTAAACAGGGCGCTGGGCGGTTATCTGCGGATGCGATAAGAGCGGAAAAATATTGCCGTTTTGCCACTTCTATCGCCACTAAGTAGGATTTAACATGAATTCTTACTAGTGTTTGATTAGATTCGGACCGGCTGGCCCTCCAGCCACTCTCTAGGCGTCTTTTCCGGTGTTTCATCTCCCGGAGCTCCTCGGTAAACCAGGGAGCCATCCGGGATCGACTTGGCCTCAGATACTTTAATAATTGGGGCTGAGGAAGCTGGAGAGCTATGAGGTTTTCTTTTAAGCACCACTTTCACTCATGTCTTTGATCTAACTGAGCTCCTTTGATGATGAGGGAGACAAGATTCAGTCTCAGAGAAAACTACCCCAGGTAAGGAAATGTCTCACTTGCTCTATTGGCTGACCATCTATGGCTACGATGTCATTTCCCAAAGACCATAACTTTTGAACTTGATTTATTAATTATCAGATAATTATTATGACAAAAGAACCCAAGTCTTCCTCCTCATACAATCCAATGTGTAAGTATGATAATATCACAGTGTAAATCAGCATGTTCCGATAGGTATTTAGCATGCTAAACATATGTACCCATAACAGAACTTATAACAAAATAAAAGTGTTGGAAAGGATCTTTGAGGTCTTCTATTCCAACCCCCTGCTCAAGAAGGAGACCCTATACCAGGGGTCCTCAAACTACGTCCCACGGGCCAGATACAGGCCACTGAAGCCATTAATCCAGCCCACGTGGGACCATGAGGCTGCCCCGCCCAAATCAACCCCCCCCAATTGCCAGTCCCCACCCACCGGCTGAGTGCCTGCCTTCCCTTTGCAAGCCCCAGGGACTGAAGCTGCAAAGTAAGACCAAAGCTTTTGGCCGGCAGAGTGTTTCTGGGGGCTGGGGAGGCGAAACATGGGGTCCACGGAGGCCCCAGGAGGGGAAATGGTGCCCTCTGCTTCAAATTCTTAGCTTGGGCTAAGTGGAACCCAAAGCCATGTCGACTGGCACACATGGCCTTGCCCGTTGCTCTTCTGGGTTTCTTGTTTGCATGTGAGCATGACGATCAGCTGGCCTTTACATGCGTGACAGTGCACGGAACTGGAAGAGGAGCTGCCTGATGTGCATGTATGGACCAACATGCACACTGGTCAACTCCTCTTCCAGATTGCATCCCTGAGAAGAGCACTTGGTGCCAAAAGGGTTCGCCATCAATGCCCTATTCCAAGGGTGGTTTTATCAAGGCATTATAAAAGGGTACCAATACTTCTCATGATTTGGATTCTATCCTTCTGTTGATGCAGCCTAGGATTGCAGTGGCTTTTTTTGGCTGCCACCACACATTGTTGGCTCACATTTGAGAGATTGTCCACTAAGGCTCCAAGATCCCTCTCACAGTTACTGCTATTGAGCCAGGCTTCACCTAATCTGTACCTGTACATTTGGTTTTTCTAGCCTCAGTGTAAGACTCAGGGGTTGCCACAAAGAAGAGGGAGTCAAACTATTTTCCAAGGCACCTGAGAGTACAACAAGAAGCAATGGGTGGAAACTAATCAAGGAAAGAAGCAACTTAGAACTGAGGAGAAATTTCCTGACAGTTAGAACAATTAATCAGTGGAACAGCTTGCCTCCAGAAGTTGTGGAAATCTTTAAGAAGATGTTGGATAGCCATTTGTCTGAAACGGTATAGGGTTTCCTGCCTAGGCAGGGGGTTGGACTAGAAGACCTCCAAGGTCCCTTCCAACTCTACTATTGTATTACTTTACTTTTCTCTATACTGAATTTCCTTTTGTTAGGTAGGCCCAGGGTTCAAGTCCATCTAGATCCATCTGGATCTTGAGCCTATCTTCTGGGCTGATGGCTATTCCGGTCAGTTTAGTGTCATCTGTAAATTTGATGAGTTCCCCATCTATCCCTCATCCAAACCATTGATGAAGATATTAAAGAGGACTGGCCCTAAAATGGAACCTTGGGGTCCCCCACTGCTTGTTTCCCTCCATGCAGATGTAGTTCCATTGAGGACCACAGGCTGAGTCCATCTGGGGGTGATGCTGTCTATCCCACATATTTTAGCTTACCAATAAGTAGACTGTGGTTTACTTTGTCAAAGCCTTTCTAAAATCCAAGTACTGGAAACTATATGCACTGCATTTCACTGGTCCACTAAGTTAGTAATTTTTGGCAAAGAAAGAAATAACATTTATTTATGATGTGTTTTTGGATCCTTCATTAGTTGAAATAAATTGTCAATATGAAGAGAGAATAACAAGGGTTCAAATATGCATCCTTCCCTTCCTCCTTGGTAAGTATAAATCCTTCTTCTCATTGCTCCATTGAACCCCAACCTCCCTCTCAAACAAGGATCTGGAGAAAGAGCCTGGATCAGGGCCAACAGTCTGAGTTCCATTTTGAGGGCAATCAATTTCCTACAAAATATTTCTCTGTTAATTATGACAAATGCACTAACATCTAGAAAGCCAACAAAACCGTGTTTTACTTTGCTGATATAGATTAGATATTTCAAGACAAATTTGTTACCAATATTAGATTATTGACATGCAATATTTCTTATAAAATCTATAAAGCTTTTCACTACCTAAAACCTTCTGTTTCTTCTGCAAGGAATGCATTTTTCTCAAGTTTAACTAAGAGGATCCAGGCATACATTTCAGCCACAATATCTGCTAGTCTATTTGGCCTATAATTGCTAGACTCCTTTTTATTCCACTTTTTAAACAGATAAAATGCTACTGTTGCCAACTTCAATCCAACTGGATATTATTTATATGTGGAAATGAAGATGCCAATAGAGGTCCCAACAACCAGGGATATTTTTGATCATTTAAATAGTTGGTAGAATGTCTTCTCCAGGAAATGTATTGCTTGCATTTCAGGCCTTTTATGATTAATCTCAACATGAACATAATGGGGTAAAATATTGACTTTTTTTGCTAATATGTAGAAAAGCAGATTTTGAATTCCATGGAGAAGACATGATTGCATCTATTGCTCACCCACCACCACCCACCCCTCACTTTACCAGATGGAGAAAAACACAGACAGACCTGTGGGACTTTGTAGGTGCCTCCTAATGTTGACATCTGGATGGAGATGTCCCTGTTAGCTGCATCAAGAAGAGCCAGAAGGTTCTCCTTCCTTCCACAGCCATAGTTGGGGACATTGGCTTCTCCAGTGGAGAGAATGTCCAGCAAGGCGTCTGAAGTGCGGAAAGTGCTCCAATAGTTGGCATGGAGGTTGTAGCCAAATGTGAGATTGTGCAGGAGCTGGGAATTCTTGTTGACCATTTGAATGGCGAAAATGAATATTAAGGCTTTTAGAAAACCATAAGCATCCCTATTGTAAAAAAAAATGTTATTATAATGGGCAG
Organism: Natrix helvetica; assembly: GCF_964273705.1. NCBI lineage: Eukaryota > Metazoa > Chordata > Lepidosauria > Squamata > Natricidae > Natrix > Natrix helvetica. Next base: position 123,461,851 of record NC_138551.1, on the reverse strand, counting down.
CAACAAATACTTTTTAAAAATATATAAGCCTCCAAAAGCCTTCTGAGCCTTAAGCCAACATTGATCCAAAAGCAATGATCAGTTGTACAGATATGGAAATGGGCTGAGGTACAGCAACTACAACTGATTCCACCACTACTTTAAATAAAATTCATTATTCAAGTGTTAATAAATTAAGGATTGAACTGAGAGAGGAAAATAATCTGCAGCCCTTTCAGCTTTTTTTTCAGGCTGATTTGTCGATTTGTTTCTTTCACAAAATCTGACAAAAAGAGAGAAGCCATGGAAATCAAAATCATTGAGGAAATTAAACATAATCCCCAATATAGGAATAAATGAAAAATAAAAACAGAAAAGAAGGAGAGTGTTAGAATGGAGGGAGTGCAACTCTATCACCCTGAATGACTTACCGATCACGGAAAACCAACTGAAGAGAAGGAGCCACGTTGAAAAGCAAGTTTGTATGCAATATTTCCTTTCCACTGATGACTATACCAATGAGATGATCTCCTGGGCTATAAAAGCTCTGTGGTCGTTTTCCATCCTGGTGCTCCAAACTCAGCGGGCATTTCATTCTCAGCTTCCCAGAGACTGGATGGGACACCAGCAGCATCAGAAGCAGAAGCAGGAGGTCCATAATTCATGGGGTGAATCAATCAATCCCCTTCCTGTTTCTAAAGAAGAATTAGAAGAATTAAAAGGACTCTCACAAGGTGGAATATGATCCAGTGTCTTTCTTGGTTGAAACACAGAGAAACACTCAGCTTCATCTGGAAAGGAGAGAGACGGACATTCAAGAGCACAGACCCTGCCTGTCTCAAAACTCCATATTTCTCTGCCCAAAGTCTCCCCTGGAGGATTCGACCAAAGAGCAGAGCTGAAACTTTTATCATAATTCTCCCTCTCAGGAGGGATCCCTGGATAATTCAACCAGTTCTTGGACTCAAAGGTTGTTGGGAAATTCTCTGGAGGTAAATGAAAGCAAAATAATCCCCATGTGATTCATAATAAGAGGGGCAGAGATGGAATTAAATCCATCATCTAGAATTGAGAAGTTTGGGGTCTCCATGCTTGAAACTGGCCCCGGAGGGAATACACGGCACCTGTGGCTGAAGACAAAAAGAAATGTGACATTTATTGACATTGAGGTTAAAGACAAAACTCCAGGGGGCAGTTAATGCCCGAACATGCCACAGATGTGAAATAGCTGCCAGCTATTACCAATAGGAACCAAAATTTACTTTATTTTGAAAGTTAATGCTCAAGGTACCACACAAAAGGGCTGATGCAATAGTGCAGCCAGTTTCTAAGAACAAAATCAACTTTACTGAAAAACTAGTTACCAGAACTTTGCAAAGTTTAAAAAAACACACACAGAGAGACAGAAACACAGAGAGAGGTTAGAAAAAAACCAAGTGAAAAGAGATGAAGAAACCAAGGCTGACTCTCACCCCATGTGAGGAAGGGAGGGAGGGAGGGAAGGAGGGAAGGGGCGCTCAGGATCCTCTTGCTGCAGATGGAAAGCTGATCTGCAAAATCCAACTTCCATCTTCAGAGACCTGGGAATGCAGAAGCCCATATCCAGAGGTGGAATTCAGCAGGTTCTGACCATTTCTGGAGAACTGGTAGCGGAAATTCTGAGCAGTTTGAAGAACCGATAAATACCATCTCTGACTGGCCCCGCCCCCATGTATTCTCTTCCTCTGGAGTCCCAGCTGACCGGGAGGGAATGGGGATTTTGCAGTATCCTTCCCCTGGAATGAGGTGGGAATGGAGATTTTATAGTAGCCTTCCCCTGCCACACCCACCAAGCCACACCCACATAACCGGTAGTAAAAATTTTTGAATCCCACCACTGCCCATATCCCATGTTCCCCTGCAGGGGTGGTATTCACTTACCTTCGCTACCAGTTTGCGAATGTGAGTGTGCACCGCCACACATATGCAGAGCATTTCATGCATGCGCATAGGGTAAAAAATGACATCAGGGTGGATGGGCGAGAACAACCTTCTCTAACGCTCCATCTTTGCCATTTGCTAATTGTCTCTGCTAACTGCATAGCTGTGGCTGAGGATTATGGGAGCTGGAGTCCACACATTTGGAAGGTGCACATTGGAAGGCCGCTTGTGGCTGCTCAGGCAGGACAGAGATCCATAAACAGGACTTGGAAAAAGACTATTGAAAGCAGCAGCATCCATTATTTCTCCCAACACTTGGCAGGAGAGAGAGCTGAAGCCAACCCAGTGAGGGTAATAACCACATTCCCCTTTTAAATTTGGCTCCATAAACACCCAGCTTTTCTGCTGTGGTGAGCAACCCCAGTATCCTGAGGCCTGGCCTAACTGGGAATTCTGGAAACCAGCATCCAAAAACATCTGTGAGGCTCCAAGCAGGAGAAAGAGCCTCAAAGTCCCCAGTTGATCCTCTGAAGACACAAGGAGAGATCTCTGCAAGTCTCTATCAAGCTTTGTCCATACATTGCGGGAAATCTCTGACTTCCTCCATCCACAAAGGTTCATTTCTGTCTCTCTCCCATTATCCCAGCTCTATTGCCTGAATGCCAAACCTGGAATTGGTTCACACAATGTGCTAAACAATGTATTTCAGTGGGTTGCAGAAAACTCTGAAGCCAAAAGCAGATCCAATAAAGAGTTTCCTATCCTGTGTGCAAACAGACTGCATTGACCATCATCAAATAGCTGGTTGGTGGTAAATCTAGGGGAGTTCATACAACACCCTTAATCCAGGTTCATGAAAGACAACGGCTATGTTGGCATAATGTACCATGACAGAATGCATGAATCAGATGCCAGGTTAGCCTGATGACCTGCTTCACACATTAACACAGGATGGGGGAAGGTTCCCAGGCACCCAAATGTGTGAAAAGGAGTAAACATATTTCAAAATCACAGTCAATATTTTCAGAGGCTTCGTGGCCGACCAAGGATGAGACCCCTGGTCCTTAGAGGCTCGTTTGGAGATGGGAGGGAGAAAGAAGCCACTTTGAGATTGGTTCCCGAGATGGTGGAATATGAAATATTGCTTCTAAAATAATGTTCCATTTTAGCTTTCCCTTCTGCGTAGTAAATAGAGAAAATAAGGAACTACCGGTATGGTCAGTTCCTCTCTTTCAACACAAAAGCCCTCAGAGGCCATAAAACGATGGAAGACCCACGTGGGAGATTCCTGTATATTCTTTCCCAACAGAAAGTCTTCTAGTCCAACCCTGTGCTCAAGGCAGGAGCCAGTCAAAAGGTTGTCCAGACTCTTTTGGAAAACCTTCATTGATGCCGCATCCACCACACCAGGAGGCAAGCTACTCCATTGATTAATTGTTCTCACTGTCAGACAATTTCTCCTTCCTTCTTGACTGGACCTCTCTTTAACAAGCTTCCACCTATTACTTCCTGCCCTGCCCTCTGATGCTGGACAGAATAAGTCAAATGCCAAGTACTGAAGACGGCTAACATGCCCCCCCCCCCCCAAATCCTTCTTTTCCACAGACTAGACATACTAGGAAAAGTTCCTCATTGGAGAAGGGAAGATGCAACTTTCTGCCCATAACTGACAGATGTTACACAGAAGATCCGTTTACTGGTATTCCAGAGTGTCGGACATGGAAAAATGAACTCGGTTGCAAGAGAGGAAATTCAGGAAAGCAGAGAAGTTCAGTCTTCCCTCCATTGTTTGTCTTTGTCTGGTGCAAGTAACCAGTAAAGGGAGTTGAGTTCAAAGCACTAAAGGTTGATCACATCATGCTACCTCTACACAAACTGCACCCTTAGCTTGACCTACTAACAATCAAGCCAAGTTGGTGCTAGATAAGAGTCAATGGAATCCATGAGGAGCTGGACTTGGATTCTTTGTGGGGATGTAACGATTCTGAACCGATGATGCGCTTAAGCCCCCCGCTCTTGGGCTCAGCCTGCACATCCCTACAGTGTTAATGGGAACACCAAGCAGGCATCAATTAGAATAGCTTTCACTGGGATTCCTGCAGAGAGGAGGAGTTAGACTATATGGTCTCACAGTCTCCTTCAAAATTATAAATGTAAAGATGTATGATGCTAATTCCAAACCTCTACCTACACCAATTTATAATAAAATATATGCATAGTTTTCAATTTTCCCCATCATGGTGCAGTTTCTTTGGATCGTTGTGTCCCGAGCAATTGAGATTGGCCAAACCTGTTCACATTTTGTAGCACAACGAGGTTGAGAGGGTTCCCCTCCTTCTCCCTTGGATTCCTTCTCCAAAGAAACTTGATTGATGGATCCGTGTCGGGACCCCATACCTGCCATGGCTGCAGCCTTGGAGCCCCCAACCTCTCTTCGCCCTCCTTCTTTTTCCTTCTGGATCGGGAGGAATATGCAGCATTCAGGATGTTGGCCAGAGCCTTAACGACGGTATAAATGGTCTCATCATTCTTCATCTGAAAGCCGTTATATATCCTGTGTGTCACCAGCGGCGCTTTCTGGAGGCAAACTCTCCGGCCTTTGACAGAACTGATGTGCTTGGAAAAAGAGCAGAGAAAATACTTATCTTGAAACCTGAATTCCACAAGGAATATGGGTTCAAAGGCATCATCTTTAGGCCTTTTTTTCACCTGAGGAGGAAAGCTCCAAACACTATGGACATATTTGAAAACTTCAGTCTTTTTCATTACAAATATTGCCAAAATTGCCATGATCCAGACTTTTCCTTCAATGGGTCCTGGCAAACCCGTAAGTATTAAATGGAAAGGACGAATTCTGTCCACAAGGGGAACATTTTCTATGAAGTGAACAAAGACGTTGACTTGTCTCCACTTAGAGAGGGCCTCCCTGAGGGGTGCTATATGACCAGTCGTTGAGAATCGTTGTGATATAACAACACAAATTCCTTTCCTCACAAGCATAGGAGTGAATGTCCTCATGAAATTCTCTCCATTTTCTGTGTCTGAAGCAAAGAGGCCAATGAAAGTCCATCTGAAATGGAGCAGCAGTCGGATAATTCCTGGGTACTGGAATCCTGCTTTGAGGAGCATCCGGTGGAAAAAAGGGAACTGACTCTTATCACTCAGAGCATCTGAAGAACTTCTACAAGCGGTCTGAAGAAGCAATGAAGAATGCTGTGTTATATTGGAGGTCAGATGAAGTCCAAAATATGAGCATTTAATAAATACATCTTTGTTTTCATAAACATATTATAATAATTTATTCTAGATTATCTTTATTTTCATAAATATATTATAATAATTTATTCTAGATTAGCCAGAAGATGTAGAACACAGAATATAAATAAGTCTATGTATAAAGGCATAATGCAAGAACAATTAAGAAAAAAAATAAGACTGAAGAATGCAAATATATCACCTTACAAGAGCCACGTATGCAGATTTCAACTGAACTGTTTTGTTCAAGTAAGGGAGCAAATTATATCCTAGTTTTGAATTCTGACCACACAGAAAGTATGTTGTGGGTTTTTTGCATATAAAGATCTCAGTAGAGCATTTGGCTAATGAGTGGTTCAAGAGACTGATCTCTCGCTTTCTTACAAAAATGATATTGACATAATAGATGTGTTCTATCTCTGGGGCTCCATAAATAAAAGTTAATTATAAGGAATTCAGTTAAATCTTTCATATTCCACCATTATTTCCAGCTGCTCAAAACTTGGTGAATGAAATATCATCCAAAGATGTCTATGCCTATTTCCACTGAATTTCTTTGAAATTTGGAAGGCATGTTTATAGCATCTCATCCATTCCAATGTGTCAATCTTAGTCAGAATGGCGGTATCTTTCTCTGCTTGTATATCCCGGATTCTTTGGGCAGCCATATCTTGAGCTTCTTCCCTGAGTATACAATAGATCATAACTCCTAATGTCATTTGTCAGATCGATAATCGAAAAGGCCTTAGCTGAAATTTTGTTTCTTCTAACAGACCAAATTTCAGTTTCCATAGACCAGATTTTAGAGAAAAACAATTGTATAAATTCTGAAATCAGCTTTTAGGACAAAAGCTAAAGTCCTTTTATCCATTTCCAAGATACTTCTTGGAAACTATGATTGGACTTATTCTAATAGTGACGTATTTTAACTACCAAACTTCAGTTTCACATAAGAGCTTTGGGGTAACATTGGCAATTAAACTTTAATATTAAGGGCTAAGGAAGCTTGGATAGCTATGTTTTTCTTAAAAAGCAGCAAATTCACTTAGGACATTGCTCAAAATGAGCTTCATTGATGAAGAGGGAGCTAACATCCAGTTGCAGAGAAAACTACCCCTAATAAGGAAAGATGTTGATTTGCTCTATTGACCCACCATCAAATAGATATCAATGGCAATGATGTCATTTTCCAAAGACTTTAAATTTTGACTTTGATCTATTAATAAGCAGAGAATTATTACAACAGTAGGAATCAACAAACTATCCAATCCAAAATATAATATTATATCACCACCATAAAAGGGGATTTAGCTCTTTAGCACGTTTACTTCATGATCCTTCATTAGTCCTGGTACGTCATAACAATGGTTCATCTATTCACTCTTGTCCTACCAATTCACGTGAGCAGCAGAAGCCCCCAAAGCAATGGATATGAGGTCATGATAGCACATGTATGTTTTGATCCTTCCCCCTCTTCACGTGGATCCCCATCTCCACCCATGACTCCTATAATGGCCATGGTGAAAAGCAGCTCTTGAATTCCATGGAGAAGATATGGTTGGATCTATGGCTCACCCATCACCACCCCTCTCAGTCTACCAAACAAAGAAACACACTCACAAACCTGGGGGACTTTGTAGATGCCTCCTAATGTTGACATATGGATGGAGATGTCCCTGTCAGCCCCATCAATAAAAGCCAAAAAGTTGTCCATCTTTCCACATCCATAATTGGGGACATTGCCTTCTCCAATAGAGAGCATGTCCAGCAAGGCATCTGTTGTGCCAAGTGTGTACAAATAGTTGTCCTTGATGTTATAGCCCAAGGTGTGATTGTGCAAGAGCTGTGGATTCTTGTTGACCAGTTGAATGGCAAAAATATAGCCCAGCATTTGCAAAAGACCGTTAGACAGTCTCCTGTAAAAGAATGTTCACGTTGTTATTATCATCATGAACAGAATGAAGAAAACACTTTTGTTTCTAATTTCATCCTCTTCATCCACATGCCAACTGAGGGATAACCCAATACTGATCCAAAACCAGAGGCAAGCAATTGTCACCCATCACTGTGATTTAATGACTGTTGAGAAGGCGCATCATAAAAGAAAGAGGGTTTTAAGCAAGTGACAAAAACATAGAAATTCTAAAAATGGTCATTTATTTCTGAAATGATCAGGAAATGAACATCAATGAGCTGTTATAAAAATATAGAACTGAGCTGGGCACAGACAATTACACATGTTTCAATCACTACCTTAAACAAAAGTTTGCATTCAAGTGGTGAACTCAAGTTTTGGATGAAGAAAGGAAAATAATCCGGAGTTTTAAAAGGTTTTATCCTGCCCTATCTTTGGATTTCAGTTATTTCCACAAAATAGGTCAAAGAGAGAAGCCATGGAAATCCTACTGATTCAGAAAATTATCTAGATCCTGCAATATAAGAGTTAGTGAAATAAGAAGAAAACAGGGAAAGTGTTAGAACTCCAAAAAGAGGAAATGCCACACTATCACAGTGAAGGACTTACAAGTCAAGCTGACTATAAGGAGCTGTGTTGAAAGAAAATTCTGTACGCAATATTTTTGTTGCAGTTACGACTATACCAATGAGATGATCTCCTGACCTATAATAGCTCCTTGGAGTTTTTCTATACTGGTGCTCCAAACTCAGCGGGCATTTCATTCTCAGTTTCCCAGAGACCGGCTGGGACAAAAGCAGCATCAGAAGCAGAAACAGGAGGTCCATCATTCATGGGGCTTTATTAATCCCCTTCCTGTTCCTAAAGAAAAAATTAGAATTCAAAGTACTCTCACAAGATGCAATATCCTTCCAGTGGATTTCCTGATTCAAAGAGAGACAAACTGAGCTTCATCTGGAAGAAGAGAGAAGAAAAGGAGAGAAATGTACATTCAAGAGCACACACTGCGCCTGCCCCAAATCTTGTATCACAAAGAGTGTGACCTGAAGCTTTTCTGATGAAAGATCTCTTCCATGTTGCTTCAATCTGATGTTTACCTCCAAGGCAATCACGGGAGGAGTAGCAGAGGAGGTGTCAAAGAATAGGATGATGTTAATCACAGGGAAAGCCAAATTGTCATCTGGGGCTTCTGAAGTTCTTCCAGGGCTCCATGTGAGGAGGGGCTTCAGGAGAAAATCCTGTGAGGGAAAAAAACCACAAGGACACTCCTGGGGACCCTGTTCTGTAGTGCTGTTGATCCTTCCTGTCAGTACATATCCAGAAAGTGATGCTGGAGAAAGATAGCTCAACACCTGGAAATTAAATTATGTTGTCCCTCAACAAGGTCTCTTGTCTCCAGAGTCTGCTGGGGAAGGTCACCCAGAGCTATGGACTTTGGTGCCACTCTAGGTTGAGGTCACTTAACTCTGTTGCTGCCTGTCTTCTAATGCCAAGGAAGCTGTCAATGTTATTCATTCTACCTTAAAGTCACTCACGCGCTGGTGACGTCCCGCCTAGACTACTGCAATGCTCTCTACATGGGGCTCCCCTTGAGATGCACCCGAAGATTACAGTTGGTCCAGAATGCGGCCGCGCGGGTGATTATGGGGAGTACTAGATACTCCCATATAACACCTCTCCTGCGCGAGCTGCACTGGCTCCCTGTGGTCTATCGGGTGCGTTTCAAGGTGTTGATTACCATCTTCAAAGCACTCCATGGCACAGGACCTAGCTACTTGCGGGATCGCATCCTGCCCCATACATCCCTACGACCAATTCGTTCTCACAGAGAAGGACTTCTCCGGGTGCCGTCCACTAAGCAGTGCCAGAGGGCGGCGCCCAGGAGCAGGGCCTTCTCTGTGATGGGCCCAGCCCTCTGGAATGACCTCCCCCCCGACATTAGGATTACTACCGACCTCCGCTCCTTCCGTTCAAAACTCAAGACCCACCTTTTCAACTAGCCGGCCTGGCTCAATTATAGTTCCATCTTTATCCTCCTGGCAATCTTTTAAATTTGTAATTTTATATTGGGGTATTTTAATTTTAATTATATTATGACTATTCCTATGTATTGTACTATGCGATTTTGACACCTCCTCCGTGAAATGTTCTAACTGTATAATATGTGTTTTTATTTATTGTACGCCGCCCCAAGTCCCTTTGTGGAGAGGGAGCGGCTAACAAATCTAATAAATTCAAATTCAAAAATTAAAGTAGAAAAGAATTTTCTTTTCTGTTAGATCTCTATATATCAATCCTAGATTGGAACTGATTTTAAAACTGCTTCTACCTGAAGTGAAATTTCCTTTCCTTTCTTTTCTAGCAAAATATCAGCTTTTGGATGAGAGCTGACTAAGAGGCATGAATGTGATAGGCTGCGGATTGTATGGTTGGGTAAATAGGGAGAAAGTCGTAGAGTGGATGGTAGTTTTTATTTTTATTTTTTCTCCTGACACTTTCTTTATTGTCTTTCCATACTGATTGTGAGAAGGATCTTGGAGTCCTAGTGGATAGTACGGAGTTAAATGCTACGTAGCCAAAATAAAATTCCTTTTAGATTGCCAAGGTCATCCTTTGTCTCTGCACCTCTGCACCTGACTGGAACTGGATGAGTGGAACTGCCATCATGGCAGTGGAAGATTGGACCATGTAATGGCTTGTGGGTGTGGTCCTCCAATTCCCCACCATAGAAACAGCATAGTATAATAATAAAAAGTGTGCCAGGCCAAAGATTCAAAAGGAATATGGCTGCAGGCCTGACAGGCAGCCTCTCCTTAAAAGGAAATCAATTCCTGAAAAGAGAATAAAGTAGGGGTTAACATAACAGAACTAACCCCCTCTCCCCTCCCCCCCAGTGGAGCCCTTTGGCTTATTGGGAAACTTATCATGGAATTGTTTTACTACCTTATCAGCTTTTAGATTCCAATTTTTTACCCAAGTAGCTTCGGACGAAGGGTACCCCTTCCAATGCACTAAGTATTGTAAATGACCTCTATACAACCTGGAATCTAAAATAAACTTCCCCTCATAGTGTGTTTCTCCCTCTATCACTACAGGAGGAGGGGGAGGCTGGGTGGATGGATGGTCTTATGTTAAACCCAATTACTGGCTTCATTAAGCTGCAATGAAAGACTGGTAAATGTTCCCTAGAATTCTGGGTAGATTGAGTTGAACCGTAACTGGGTTAATTGTCTTCACTATGCGGGATGGACCTAGAAACTTTGGGCTGAATTTCTTACTAGGCATTCTTAATCTTATATATTTGGTAGACAAGAAAATTTATCCCACACACAGAAAGCGCTGATTTCATCACTGTCGTCAACTTATCCTGGCTTCGGGTGGTGTCTTGGGCCACCTTTTGGGGGGAAGGAGAAAGGATGGGGTGAGCCACTTTTTCCTTCTTAGTGTCGTACTGTGGTTTTCTTGATAAGGCATCTGCCAGCAAGTTCTTCCCAGCAGAGATGTGCTTCAGTTCTAATATAAACCTTTGTAAGTATTGTGCCAGCAAACTTGCTTTGGGGACAGTCTTCTAGGGCTTTTGAGGGCTTCAAGGTTTTTATGGTCGGTCCAGACCTCGAATGGCACATTCCCCCCTGCCAGGAAATGTCTCCAGGTAAGCAGGGCCCACCTGACCGCATACGCTTCTTTCTCCCAAATGGCCCACCTCCCTTTAGTAGTGGTGAGGTTTTTTGAGACATAAGCACATGGCAAGATGTGTCCTTCTTTATTCTTTTGCAACAGCACTGCCACTACAGCCACATCACTGGCATCTGTCTGGATTATGAATTGCTGTTCTGGGTTGGGATGTTGCAGTATGGGCCCTTGGGCGAAGAGCTGTTTTAATTTCTCAAATGCTTTTCGACAGTCCATTGTCCACCCAAGGGATTGGTTTGCCTTTGGCTTTGTCGGGGAAGGCCCAGTCTTTAACAGTTCAGTCAATGGCAGGGCAGTTTCTGCAAAAGCTGGGATAAATTGCCTGTAGAAGATTGACGACTCACACTTCAACAACTTTGCGTATAGCTTGGTGGCTAGGAGTGTTTTTTTAGCTTTGTATGCTTTTCTAGGGTCCCAGAAAAAACTAAGATGTCATCAAGATAAACGAGCACTCCTTGGTATAGGTGCTCATGTAACACCTCATTTATGTACTACATGAAGACTGCAGGGGCCCCTTGTAGCCCAAATGACATAACTTTGAATTGGAAACTGCCAAGGGGGCAGTTAAATGTGGTCTTCCATTCATCTCCCTCCCTGATACGTATGTGGTAATACACCTCTCTCAAGTCTAGTTTGGTGAACACCTTGCCTTTAGCCAAGTGGTTCAACATATCCTTCATGAGGGGGATGGGGTAGGTGTTTTTTACGCATATGGCTTTTATCCCCTGCAGATCAATGCAGAGACGAACCCCGCCATCTTTCTTCTCTTTGAAGAGCACTGGGGCCGCTATTTCTGACTTAGCTGGTTCAATAAAGCCCCACTTCAAATTGATGTCAATGTACTTCCTTAATTCTACCATCTCTTTGGGAGTCATGGAGTACATTTTCGGCTTTGGTAGGGTAGCCCCAGGTATGAACTCTATTGCGCAATAGGTGGCCCAATGAGAAGGGAGATAGATGCAATCTTCCTCACTGAAAACCCCTGCGAGTCCCAGTACTCTTTCGGCACTTGCTGGATGCCTGGGGATTTTGTGTCTGCTGCAGGGGCTGCAGGCACTGGGCGGTCTGCTTTATTGGGCTTGATAGTCCCTGGGTGGCCCTCTGGCTTCTTGGGTGGTAGCGGCCCAAAACTTATGATCAATTTCTGAATGCCGTCCTCCCACTTTATGGTAGGTTTCCACTTGTCCAGCCATTCAAGCCCCAAGATAATTGATTCATGCATCTTTGGAGCTACGATGAATCTGAGGAGTTCATAGTGGCGCCCTATCTGCAACTTTACCAAGTCGGTAATTAGTCTGACCGGGGCCCCTCCAATTAGTGTCCCATCCACCTGCTCAAACTGAATGGGATGGGCTAGGGGTCTTGTGCGTACGCCTAGCTACTCCACAATAGACATGCTGATTAAGCATCGGGTGCAGCCGTTGTCCACAATTGCCTCAACTTCCCCTTCTGCCCCCGTCTCGGGCACTATGACCTTGGCTTTGATGACAAAGGGGCGGATGGGTGCGCTTACCATTGGGTCATCATCCTCACCGCTTCCCTCATCTGGGCTTGACAAGGGCCTTTCAGCTGGGCCTCCATTGATCCCTGGGGAAGAGGTTGTGTGGCTGAGGCTTATCTGGCAAATTTAGCGGCTTGTCTTTTCCCAGGCAGCTTCATTTGCCTCTTTGCTGGCTGAGGTTCCTGGGGGAGCTGTCCCTTCAGCACTTTCCCCTGTCTTGCTATTGGCAGGGAATCATCTTTGGAAGGGGGAGCCCTTTCCCCTTCGAGCTTCCCAAGCTTTTTCCCCCTGCTGCTTTGTGAAGGGGGGCAGAGCCCCCATGCCTGATGCTGGTTTTGTGCCGGCGTGGGTGGGGGTGAGGAAAAGGGCAGCTCAGCTGCTGTTCCCAGATCTTCAGCTGCTGTTCTCAGGTCTTCTGGTGCTCCCAGTTGGGGAATTGCAGCTGATTGAGGGTTCAGTCCCTGTGGTTGCACCAGGCCAGTTATCTGAAATGGTGCCATCTGCTGAGGAGGGGCAGGCTTCCATTGGTATTGCCCCCATCCATGGCCCGGGAAGAAAGCCCACCCAGGTGGTGCTTGATTTGCAGGCTGCAGCCCAAACATCAGTGGCTGGCTAGGGGGAGAAATCCCCCATCACGCTTGCTGCTGGCTGGATTGACTTCCCCATCCTGGTTGAGGGCCTATCTGCTCCCCAGGGAGGAGGGGCGGTGCAGCTGGTCTTACTCCAGCGGCAAAGTGTTGGCCTGACCCGCTTGTCGCTATATGGAAGGAGCATAAATCTCCACTCCAGTGCGTTGCAGAGTCACTACCAGGGAAGGTGAACATGGGCTGGGCCATGGTCCCCTTGGGTGGTTCAGAGATAAGCCAAGGGTTGATTTCACTCACATTCAGCTGTCCAAATTGGTCTGGGAGGCCGGTCAGAGGCTGCCTGGGTGAGGGTGGCTGGGATCCCCAGGCATCGCAGTGGCCATTTGACATTTGCTTTGGTCTCCTCCAGTCGTGTGTTGAAGCTGCCCTCGCACCCCCTTGTGGCTCCAGCAGCTCCCTAGAGGCAACAAATCCTGAGGCTTCATCTTGCAGGGCTAGTTCCGATTGCGAGGGAGGCCTAGGGGTCGGCTCTTTGTGCCTGGCAACCAGCTGGCATTCCCTCTCTGCGGCCTCTGCCGCCTCTACCACGGCTTTGGAAGGCACGTAGATGGTCTCAACATAGATAGGCGATCTGTCATCTGCTGCTTTCCCCATGGCTTTCTCCTCCTCCTCCTCCATCTTCACTGAGTTTTTGCACTGCCCAAGTTCGGGTCGGTGCTGGGACTCAGAACCCCGAACAGCATCCCAAATTTTGGGGTAGCTGGTGAAGTATTTTAAGGGAGATTCGGGTTAATGTCAGGGTTCCAAATAGCATCCAACATTAAATCAGAGTCCAAGGCAAAGTATTGCTCTAAGTTCCAATTTATTAAGAGAGCCATGTTGGCACATCTGGGAAAACCTGAATCTGAAAGCTTCCCGGTTTTCTCCATCCAGTTGAAAATTCATGATCTTGCCCCCACACCCACAAAACCATCCCATGGTCCCATCTTCCACTGCCACGCTGGCAGTTCCACCCATCCAGTTCTAGTCAGGTGCAGAGATGTAGAGACAAAGGATGACCTTGGCAATCTAAAAGGAATTTTATTTTGGCTACATAGCATTAAACGCCATACCATCCCCCCTCCCATTTTCCCATAATAGAAATGGCATAGTAGAATAATAGAAAGTGTGGCAGGCCAAAGATCCAAAAGGAATATGGCTGCAGGCCTGACACCAGGATGTTCCCCAGATGTTCCTCCTAGGGCAGAAAGGTTGTGATTTTGGGGTACACATTGACCTCTTCTCTTGTAGAGATGCTAATCTTCTGGACACCTGGGACAGAATCTGTATCTGAAAAACAGAAGAGTAGCATCTCTCTTATTCATTCCAATCACTCTTTGTTTTTCACTGTGTGGAGGACAACCATGTTAGCCTCTTGGAGTCTGGAGCCACCTATTCTGCCTCTGAAATTTTAATGGGAGGCATCGGCTTCTGTGGGTTTTGCAGCTCTTCAGATCCAGAGGAAGGAATGCAGCAGGATTAAACTCCCTGTGAATGGCAGAAAAAAAATAAAGAAAGTTGAGTATTGTTAAAGATTTCTGGCCCATGGCCTAACAAATAAACAGAAATGGATAAAGGTAGAATTAATTTGGGGCAATAATAACCAGTTGTTTTTTCCAACCTCCCCTCCTTAGTTGATGTCTATTTAAAATATTTTTTTTCTTAATATAAAATACAAATGAAAATAAAGACAATGCAAAATAGGGGAAAGAGGAATACAGTGAAGAAAAAAAGAGAAACAAATAAACAGTGACTTCCAATTTCTTTTGGTCTTAGTACCACTTTATAACGCTTTGGTAAGGCCACACTTGGAATACTGCATCCAGTTTGAATTGCCACGATCTTAAAAAAAAAGATGTTGAGACTCTGGAAAGAATGCAAAGAAGAGCCACAAAGATATTTAGGGGGATGAAGAACAGTTGCAGGAATTGGGTATGTCCAGCTTAAGGAAAATAAGGACTAGGGGTGACATGATATCAGTCTTCCAATATCTCAGGGATGCCACAAAGAAGAGGGAATGAAGCTACTCTCCAAAGCACCTGAAGGCAGAACAAGAAGCAATGGATGGAAACTAATCAAGGAGAAAACAAACCTAGAAACCTAGAAAATTTTACAATAAAAACAATTAATCAGTGGAATGGCTTTGCCTTTAGAAATTGTGGATGCTCCAATATTGGAGTTTTCAAGAAGAGATGTGGACAGTCATCTCTCTGGAATGGTATAGGATTTCCTGCCTGAGCAGCGGGTTGGACTAGAAGACCTCCAAGGTCCCTTCCAACTCTGTTATTCTGTTATATTCACTGTGGGGGATTCACCATCTACTTTTTAAAATCTTGATTTGCATTGCATTTGGATTTTGTTTGTTATATTGACATATAAACATGTTCATTCTGAATGAGGCAGAAACGAAATCGAATATACAAAAAATGATTCTTTTCTTGAGTTATGTATCAGATGTTCAACTGATGTCCTACGTCTGGACCTTGTGGAGGGTGGGGTGGCGGAGGTGAGGGGGGGGTAGAAGCGGTGCAGAAGGGAAACAAAGAACTTGATACACAGCAAATGAAAACAGAATTTGAGAGAATGTCCTTCTATCTTAGATTTCAAAATGTCATAGAAGCAGATGGGGAAAATATAAGGGACATCATGACAAACATTTTGGCTGAATATATACACAAAGAAAAACAACAGATGGAATGGGAGATAGATCTGGTCTACAGAGTGAACTCAGCTTATGCCAGAACACACAATGTACCCAGGGAGGTCCATATTAAATTTCTTAGAAAAAGCACAAGAGACGAAATTCTGGGTGTACAAAGGGGCAGGCACTGATATACCACGATAGGGAAATAACCATCTTGAAGCAGATCCCCAAGAAAATTAGGGAAAAAAGGAAAAATTATTCGCAATTGGCGAATAAATTATACCAGAAGGGGGTGTGGTTTAGATGGTTGATGCCTGAAGGTATGCTGATATTCTGGGAGGAGACAAGAATTAGAATTAACACACCCATAGAGGCACAGGCCTTTATGGAAAAAACCAAAACACACCTAGAAAAAACAGAAGATCCTACAACGGATATGCAGGACACGGGAGGGGCCGGAGCTCTGCCAGCGGGGGGAGAAGGGGCAATACCAAGAAAGCTCAGATCACAAAAATGAATAAGAAAATTTCATTGTTATAAACTGACCGAAAGTAGTAATGGAATTATATGTGGATTATATATTACAATGTATAAACTGATTGAAAATACCAATAGAATTAATATGCTGACTATATATGAATATGTATTAATGTTTTATACTCAAATGTATACTATGAGTTTGGAGGGAGGGGGCGCCTGCCACACTTTGCAACTGCCAAAATTTGTATACCTTTCCATTTACCTTTTCCCTTATAAATGTTAAAAAAACCAATAAAATTTTGATTATTTTAATTTTTATTACCTTTTGTGATTTCTTGTTTCCATCTGCCATACACAAAATGGCCACGAGAGGGCAGGCTATTATAGCTAATGCAGTTTCCCGTAGACTTTGAAAACCTCTGTTTTCATTTAATTTGAGAAATATTTCACCCTATTTTCACCTCAAGAGAGATTGGGGACTCAAACTAAGATCCCTCGTCAGATTTAGCCCGATCCCCACCCTGATTATTTTTATTTATATTACCTTTTGCGATTTCTTGTCTCCACCTGCCATATGCAAAATGGCCACGGGATGGCAGGCTATTATTGCTAATGCAATTTCCCATAGACTTTGAAAACCACTGTTTTCATTTAATTTGAGGTCTCTTTCTCCCCGCTCTTCTGCAGAGACCCCTTGGAGGAAGGACAGGAAGGCTGAAGGAGGCCAAAGGGCAGGCAGCCCTCCATGGAAAACCAGACCTTTGTCGACCCTTCACAATTACAGGGGCACTGAAAAAGGTCCTCAGAGTTACGGCCTTCGCAACGTTCTCACAGTCCCATGATCAGCCTTTGGCAGCCAGCATGCATTTGCCAGGGTTGCCGTCTTTCAGTCGCGTGGCCTCCATGACCACCTACGACCACTGCAGCACCTGCCATAAATCACGTGATCAAAACTCAGGCACTTGGGAACTGGGATGTATTTATGAGAGTTGCCGTACCTTGGGGTTATGGGATCACTATAAGATTTGCTTAACGACCGCTTGATTTACTTAACAACTGCACTCATTTGCTTAGCAACTGTGGCAAAAAGGTTGTAAATGACACAGAACGTACTTAGCAACAGAAATTGTGGCCATAAGTGGAGGACTACCTTGATTGCCTGATAGTCCATTGGAATTTATCTCCAGAGACATTCAGGATCTCGTAATCAGAACTTCCCTTTTCTTCTCCCTTCTGCTCACTTCCTGGGAGCCTGGAGTGTTGATCTCGGACTTTGGAGGTGGGAGGGGCCAGAACCATTCATCAATGAGAATTCTCCCTGCTTGAGCGTCATCGGTCTCCGGGCAGAGTCCTTTGGGGCTTCACCTGAAGGAGGAGGCCGTTCATGGCAGAGAGAGAAGTGGAGAAATTGGGAGGGGGGATCCCTTTGGTATTTGGGGGGGGGAATGCAGCTTGGGGGGGTTCATGGCAGCCCTAGACCGGACCTTCCACTTTCTTTGCTCTCTTCCCGAGTCTCAGCCAGGGATTCCCGCTTCCCCCCTTCTTATCCCTCCCCCCTCATTGACATCCAGAATAGTGATTCCTGAACCCCAAACCGAGCTGTTATTTGCTGTGGGTCAGAAAACCCCACAGCGCTGCGGGTACAAACAGCCCTCTGGCAGCCCCTTTGCCAGGAAGGGATCAAAGGCAGAAGCTTCCGGGAAGGAGAGGGAGGGCAGTGGCCCCAAAGGGTTGGGGGAGGGGCACTTCGAATGAGAGAGAGAGAGAGAAAGAGAGAGGGAGGGAGAGGGAGGGAGAGAGAGAGAGAAGGTGCCCAAGGCCTCCCCAGCCAGCCCACTCAGAGACCCCCAAGTCCCCGCTGGCTGTGGGGCTGTGCCTCTCTTTCACTCATCCACTGCAGCCCCACTCCATGCTGGATCAGGGGGGGGGGACAAAAGGAAGTCCACCCTCCCCTCCAGGGCTAGCATGAACCCCCTTGAGCTGCCCCCCTCCCCCAAGACTGAACATATTCCCCCTCCCTCTCTTTTCTCTTGGCACCAAACTCTCTCTTCCATCGGGTGAAGTCAAGGGAGACTCTGCCTGGAGACTGATGACACTACAGTAGCGAAAATTCCTATTGGTCCGCTGGGGCTTCGTCGGATCCTGGGAAAACATGATTTGCTTGCCTGCATTTCTCTGCACATTCCGCGTTTCTCAAGCATTGCGTCATTTGAAGCCCCGGTTTGTGCTTGGCAGCACCTGCGTGGGTCTCCCCTGATGCTTCCAGCTCCAGAGGAGGAATCTGGAAGAGGTGTGGAGCGTTTGTCTCGGATTTCGAAGGTGGGAGGGCCGGGCCAGAACTAGAGGCAGCACCAATGAGAATTCTCCCTGCTTTAGTGTCATCAGTCTCCGGGCAGAGTCCTTGGGGGCTTCATCTGAAGGAGGAGAGCCAGTTCTGCGGAGGGAGGGAGGTGGGGAAAGTGGGAGGGGGGATCTTGGCCTCAAGAACCTACTGGGGCTTCTTCTCTGCTTGGAACGCTCTCCTGCACTGGGGGAAGTCAAGGGAGATTCTGCCCGGAGACCAATGACGCTGAAGAAAGGAGATTTCCCATTGGTCCTCCATCTTTCTGGACCCTCCCAATCCCGAAGTTTGAGGAAGCCCCATTGTGGGTTCAGCAGAGTTTCTGCAATGCCTTCGCTTTGCGGAGAGAGGGAACCAGTGGGAATTCCACTGCCTGAACCAAAGTGATCCACGGGATCTTGAGACAGGCCGTTTTCTCGGGGGCGGGGGGCACACCCTCAGGAGGGGGTTGGGGGGTAGGCGGAGGCAATTCAGCTGGTTGGCTGAACTGCTCATACAATTAACAAGCAGTTTTAGGGAACCCGTGGCATCTGGGGGGGCGGGGGGGCGGGTCAGCATGGATTTTGGACTTATCTTAGTCTGGTCCATCAAATCTTTTTCACTTGCTTAAAATGGAATTTGCAAAGTGACCCGAGTGGCAACTAGAAGCCATTCTGAAACCTCAGGCTGACTCCTCATCCACCCACAATCTCTGTGGTTGGAAAGCAGAAGATTTTCCATGGGTGCCTCTTGCTAGAAACCTGGATGTGCCCCCTCCCCCTATTCCCTCTCCCCTCCCTTCTTGGACCTGGATGAATAGGCTGCATTGAATGCTCTCATGCCACAATCCAGAGCATTTGAGGCTGCCTCTACACAGGATCCCCTCAACCTCCTCCCGGAGAGAGTCTCAAGGGCTTTTTTCCCTGGGCCTCTTCTCCAGCCTTTCACACACACAAGCCGACTTGGGATAGAAGCAGGGAGATGCTTTATGGACAAATGATAGAGTGGAAAATTAAAGGGACAGATTAGATGTTGCTATTTTCATTCTCTGGATGAGGAAGGAAAAAAGTGGGGATTTCTAAAGAGTAGATATGGAAATAATAACAAACCCAAAGTGAAACCTCAGACAGCTGTTCCAATCGATGCTTTCTGTGAAAGGGGTTTCTAGTGACTTTTGAATAAATAAAAAAAGAGTTGAGCTTCAATGCATTTTTTAAAGTTAAACTTTCATCAAAATGATGTGGATAAAATCCATTTCCACCAGGCCTTCCTTTCCTCTGGGGTCACCCACCTTCCTGAGGGTTCAGCAGCCCCCCTCCCTTCTTTAGAGGTCTCTGTCCTCCTGAATGCTGTTCCGGGTCTGATGAGAGCATTAAAAGAAAGTGAGTTTTTTCTAGAGGCAAAACTGGGAGCCAATGAAGGAGTCTATTCGTAGCTCAGGGTTGACCTGAGGCCCCTTGGGCTCTCGGAGCTTCCTTGTTTTCTTGCAGACGTTTCATGACCCATCGAGGTAACACCACCAGGGCTAGAAGAATGGGAAGCTGAGAAAATGAGGTGTGAGTGTATTAATTGGCGGTGGAGCGTGGCGTGTCCTCCGCGGGTGGGAGGTTGAAGGGGCGACCGCCGGGCTCTTCCCCAAAGTGCGGCTTCATGTTCGGCGGAGGGGTGTGCGTGGCTTGTTCTTTCCGTCTGTTGGGCCCTTTGGGGGAAAGAGGTTTTCTGCCTCTGGGCCAAAAAGACTTTGGAATCCGATTTTTCCTCCAATTCTGGACCTTCCCAGCTGCCCCGTCTGCCTCCAACCTCCCACCTCACAAAATAGGAAACCTCAAGGGAAATGAAGGGAATGGAGTCAGTTCTAAGAAAGGAGCAGACGAGAGGATCCAGGATGGAGAAGGGAGGGAGGGGAGATGGTGGATTGAGGAGGACTGTGTGGTAGACAGGAGAGAGAGGGGGGGATCGTACCCCTCCCTTTCTGTTATAGAGGGCTGTTCAGTTTTAAGATAGATGGCCTCTTGGACCCCTCTTTCCAACCAGGGGTCTCCTCTGTCCAGAGGGTGGACTTTGCTCTCTCTCCCAAGACAGCAACACGGTCCTTTCCCCAGTTCCAAGGAGATCCCCCCCCCATTTGCCCTCTGATTCAGGTGACCCTGAGGGGGCAGATAAACCCCCAGGTGGCCGCAAGGCCTCTCAGAGAGCTTATGGCTGACCTTCACAAGGCTAACCACCAAACGGCTGCAAAGAGGACAAATCCTTCCATTCCCCACCATTCAGTCAGAACTGAAGAAGCTTCTTGGAGGAGAAGTGAAACGTTTTCAAGGAAAAAAATCCAAGAAATTCCAGCTGTCTTTTGAAAAGCCCGTTTGGGATGTGCACTGAAGATGCCCCAAAGAGGGATGGGGCTTTCGGAGTCTGTTCCGTGGCTGAAGAAGGAAAAGGGATGAAGTGGGAGAGCCTTTCTTTTAGGCTGCACCTCAGGTCTTGTGCAGGAGGTTCCCTTTGCAAAGAGCAGGTGAGCCTGTCAGGCCTTCTTAGCCTCCCATCCTTGAGCAGGGGGGTCACCTGTGCTTTCCCTGCCACAACTGGTTGCTGGCGGTTTCAGGCAGACAGAATTTAACAGAATAGCAGACTTGGAAGCGACCTTGGAGGTCTTCTAGTCCAACCCCCTGCTTAGGCAGAACCCCATGGATTCCCCACTGCTGAGTGACACTCAACTGTCAACCTTCCCTTCTGAGCTGAAAGGGGGGGGGATTCCAAGGGAGGGAGGGGTCAAGGGTTGAGTAGAGGGAGAAGTGTTGTTTGACCTCTAGGTTACCTGGATACCTGGATTCTGTTGGGACTCTTTTCTGTTGATGGGTGGGGCCATGCAGGCTATAAAAGCTTGACTGGATGAGAGAGAGAGAGAGAGAGACAGAGGAGAGACAGAGAAACAGAAAGAGAAAGATAGAGAGAGACTGAGAGGGGAGCAGGACTTGGTTCTTTGTCTCAGGTATTTTTTTTCCTGCTTGGGAGTTTGACCTTGGGATGAATCCCTTAGTTGTTGGGGAAGCACCAACCATTGAATCCAGAAATTGACTCTTCTTCCTCCATCCCTTTTCTCTTTCAGAAATGGATCCAAACAAGCAGCTGCGGCCATCCAGCGACAGACCCCAGAACGTCCTTGGGGACCCCTGGAAGGCCACTTTGTTCGTCCTTGGGGTCTATGTATTCGTTGGCCTCTGCGTATTTCTCCACCTATGCAAGTAAGTTGCTCCTGTTAAAGGGAGTATCATCACCACAACCTGGGGAGCCCTGGGGCACTGAAAGCCCCCCCCCCCCAAATATTGGTACAACTAATTGGAGAGAGTATAGAATCCCCCAGGGCTGGAAGGGACCTTGGAGGTCTTCTAGTCCAACCCCCAATCTTGAAAATCTGGAGCCCCCATTAAGAATTATCTTTGTTATTATTGTTAAGAAAACAATGTACCATTCAATTATATTTGATTCTTTTCTTCTTCTTTAATCCCCAGAAAAAGGTGTCTGCAAGTGTCGCCAGAACAACGAAATGAAGATGTGGAGGCCGCCATAATCACGGTGGAACCGTACATACCGGAACCCATTTACCCCAACATCCCCATCATTGATGAGCGAAGGATGTCAGACATTCTGTCTTGCACGACAATGTGATGGTTGGTAAGTGACCTAATTTGGTTGTCAGGTTTTCTTTATTTTTCTATTTTAAAGGTATTCTGTTGTTATTATTGTTGTTGTTGTTATTGTTATTTAATTCTTAATACCTTTTGTTGTTTTGCATTTCTTGCTTTTGGGGTTTTGTGTTGGGATGGTTGGACTATGGATACTAATAGGAAAGAAAAGTGGGAGCCTTTAATTTGGTGGCTCTGTTTTTTATTGTTTTGCTTCTATTTCATTATTCTTAAGATATTCAATCTGTGTTTCTTTTGCCCCAGGACAAATTGCAGCAACCATCACATTGTTGACCAGGGCTGAACGTCTGACATCGTCTCCCATCAATTATGGGGATGTTGGGATCGATGGATTCCGGTATGGAGGTTCCACAGTGATGGAGGCCTCCTCATCTTCAGCTGGTGATTCTGGTGACACTTGCAACACCTTCAACGCAGAGGCCAAATCATACATAGACCCCAAGGATGACAAAAGTCGTTTTCCACAGTCTCCAAGGAAGTTCTGAGGACTCTCACTGGATGGCCGCACCAGTTCTGACAGATGGACCTGATGGATGGACCCGTGGCTGGATGAGTAACGAGCACAGAACTCCACTTTGACTCAGAGGTGACCTCCTCACCTGGCCTAAACCCCATTGAGATCTTGTGGGTCCTCCTTAAAGGGGAGATTTATGGTGAAGGGAAACAGTTCACCTCTCTGAACAGTGTCTAGGAGGCTGTGGTGCCTGCTGCACAAACTGGATCCTCAACAGATCAAGAAATGGACAGACTCCATGAATGGAAGGGTTAGGGTTGGTTAGAATGGTGGCTATATTGATCACTTATTTCTTTTTGTGAACTTTCATAAATGTTTATTTGTACATTTTGAGTTGTTTGTTTATTATTCTGTAAATAAATGAGTGTATGGGCAAATTTTCATTTTGTTGTGTAATAATTCTGCAGACTAATAGTTGCCCAATAATTGTGCAGACACAGATATTCTCCTAAGAAAGCCAAAACCTCACTTTTACTTTCTTCAATGTTCAGGTTTGAGGTTTATTAACATTTTGGATTGACCGAGAACACTGGAGTTGTTCAATAACACAATTAATCCTCCAAAATACAGCTTGCCTAATAACTGTGCACAGAGTGCAGGTACCACTTTGGTGGGAAATGTGGTCCATTTCATGGAGATGGTCAGGCCCCCTGCCAGTGCTGGACATGCTCGGATGGGACCCCCAACTGTCAGCAGTGGTGGGATTCAAATAATGTAACAACGGGTTCTGTGCCCTAATGAAGATTTTAAATATTAAAAAATGGATATTAAATCTTATTTTGGGGGATGTCTTACT
Organism: Natrix helvetica; assembly: GCF_964273705.1. Lineage (NCBI taxonomy): Eukaryota > Metazoa > Chordata > Lepidosauria > Squamata > Natricidae > Natrix > Natrix helvetica. The sequence continues at coordinate 123,438,507 of NC_138551.1, read as the reverse complement.
TTACAGCAGGTGGTATGGTGGGGGGACTGCACATAATTCAGCACCAGCCACCAAGATGCCCTCGCTTATGTTTCTATACATTTGACTCATAACATGGACAGTACAAATCTTATTACCTGTTAAGATTATAGAGAAGAGCAGACTTAACAGCATCAGAATGAGGATGGTATATATTTTAGATGGTTTGTCCTAAGAGCATCAACCAGGCAGGGCAACAGAGTCATCTTGAAAAATGAATTTAAGTAGTAAAAACAGTAAAAATCTGGCTGTTTGAGACCCCTTGTCATCTGGAGCAGTGGTTCTTAACCTGGGTGATATTGCCCCCCAGGGACTAATTTCGTTTTTCAAGGGGGCGATGGAACGAAAAGGGGAAATTGTCCCCTTGTTGACTTAGCTGGTGCAACTTATTCCATCCCGACCCAGCTCCCTCGAGACAGCTGAAGCTAGTGGGCAGCATCTCCCCTTGCCCCCTCCTCTCCTGCTGGGTCGCCCATCTTATTGCTGGGGATGCTTTGCTTACAAAGCCTGGTCTCCTTGCATGGAGAGGGAGGGGGCCTCCCTCTGACAGCCCCCCCCCCCACACTTTGCTTTCTGCTGCCACAGGTCCCTTGAGATCTCCCAAGGCAGAAGTTGGACTCAAGGGCTTCCTGCAAACTTTCTCCTCTGCGCTTCCACGTGCAGCAGCCTCGTCCTCTGCCTCCCAAATGCCAAGGATGCCTGGGATGGGGAGAAGAACGTCTCCATTCACACACTCACACACACACACACACACACACACGCACACGCACCATTCCAAACTTGATGCTTTTATCCACTCAGCTCTCAAAGGGCTCCTCCTTTCAGGATTTTCTCCCTCTCATTCGGCCAGAATCTCCTCTCTTGTCCCTGAGTTCATGTTACCAGGACTGACTCTCTGGAATAACCCTGAAAAGATTCCAAGCTTTTGTCTGAGCATCTTTCAGTTACACCAGTGGTGGCAAAACTCTTTTGGCAAAAGCGGGGGGGGGAGTGCAGGGGGGGTCTTGTGCGGCCGTCGCACACCCATAATGCCCCGCTGCCTCGCTCTCAGGTCGGGCAGGGCCATCCCTGGCAGGCGGTCTCTCTGAGCCGGGGCCTCTTCCCTCCCGGGCCACGTCGGGGCTCCGTCTGCAGAGGCTGCGACCAAGGAGAGTCTCGGGGGGGGGGGGGCAGACTCTGGAAAGTGGGCAGGCACTGCGGAGGGGGCGGAGGGGAAGCCGGTCTTGGGAGGAGCACATCAGGCACCGCCGGACTCTGGGACACGTTCTCTCCGTCCAAGGGTGCAGCTGTCGGGTGGGGGAGAAACGGCGCCCGGCTCCGCGGAGGGAGGAGAAGAGGCCAAGAGCAGCAGCTGCAGTGGGGGTGGGGGTGGGGCAACGTTGGAGGCTCTTGGAAGGGGGAGGAGGGAGGGAAGGGAATCTCCTCTTTGAGGGGGAGGTTGAAGGTGTCAACATCCCCCCTTTTCTTGGCTGCATCCTAATAAGGCTGGAAGAGCCGCCGCATCCCCTGGAGCTTCTCATCAGCCGCAGATTTGTGCTTTCTCAATTCTGCCCTCCCCCCCCCCCCATGATCTGAAAGGAGGACCCGACTTTCTCCCCCTCCACTTCCACCCCACCCCCATCACTTCCCCGGTCTTTGTCCGACCGGGCACTCCGAGGGCGGCGGTCCTTCAGCCTGCCGAGAAGCCTCTGGAGGGTCAGCCGAGGGGCGCTGCCCCCCAAGGAGAGAAAAGCCCCCTTTCTGCCTCTGGTTTTCCCAGCGGCTGTTGCGCTGAGGCTCCTCAGCTCATTCTTCTCCCCCCACCCGCCCCATCTTCTGTATCCTTGGAAGGGGCAGGTGGGGGCAGTGATGACACAGCCGGCCCTTCTTCACTCCCCCAACTACCCCCGGAGAAGGAGAGGTGTCCCCCCACTTGGAGGGGGCGCATAAAAATGACAGGACATCACATGGGGGGGAACTATGCTTTTCGTGGGGTTGAGGTGGAGCTGATCCCTCCCCCTCCAGACCTTAGCAGCCACAAAAGACCGTGGAGGCTCCTGAGTGACCCTGACTGACCGACTGACCGGGGTCCCTTGGGGCTTCTTTTCAATCCCAGCAGGATTAAATCCCCCACATTCTTCCTCCAGAGACTAAGAGAGGCCCCTCCTTTCCTCTCCCCCCCCCCCAGGCTGCCAGAATCCCAGCTCCTCCTTTCCCTCCGCTCTGCCCGGCAGCTCCAGAACTCGCCCCCCAGGACAGCTCCCACTTGCCCCCCCCCTCATTTATCCAGAGCGCAGCCTCCCCAGAGGGACTGGTAGGTCTCAAGGGAACAGAGTCCTTTGTAGGGAGCATCGTACGTCTCCCGGTCTCTTCCCAGCCTTCAAAGAGACGCTGAGCTGGTTCCTCTCCGTCTGGACTCTCCCAGATCGTCTGAATGGGAGCCCTGGGCCTAATAGTGATGCAAGAAATGGTCCTGGGGGGCTTCTCTCAACTCCTTTTTTAATTTCTCTCATACATATTTTATAAGTGCCTGAAATGATGATGAATGCCCATCTCTCTCTGTTAAATAAGGTCTCTTTTTTGTGTGGTCTCCTGTCCAACGAGATACTCGAGGTTATCCTAATGATTGAGGAATTTGCCTTAACTCCTTGTCAGCTGAATGCGAAAGGGGGGAGAAGAAGGAAAAGGGAAACAGAGTAAAAAGGAAACAAACAGGAAGGGGAAAGGAAAGGGAAAAGGAAGCAGAAGGGAAATTGGAAGAAGAGAAAGGGGAACAGAAAGGGGAAGAAGAACTGAAAGAAACCCCTTCACCTTTCCTTCCCTTCGGATTATTTTGCAACTACAAATAACTGAAGAAGAATCAGCCTGACCCGCTCACAACTTCAGAGATCAAACCAATCAGATGGCCTCTTCGGAAAAGACCCCTCTTTGCTTCGTTTGTTGGTCTCCTTCTCTCCCCCTCCCCCCCCTTCCCGTCTTTTCCTTCCTCCCGTTTTCCTCCCTCTTCAGCTGCCACGGAGTGCCTGGAGGAGCCTATTTGTGACGTCCTCTTATTACGTCACTCTTACACAGCTGAGCAAAACCCACCCAGCCAGTGGGAGCCTCGATCAGCCCCAGGAAGACGGAGTGGAAGAGAAAGGGATCCAGCGGAGGGAGCAAGAGCTTCCTAGGGAGGCGGAGCTATCTGAATGGCCGTCACGAAGGGCCACCTGCACTTTCCCCGAGGGGCCCTTCTGGCCCTCCAGTTCCGCCCGGCTGCCAGGCTGAAGTCCGAAGGGCGCTGGAACCGGAGCGTCTCTGGGGGGTTGCGGAGTCCTTGGTGGGAGGCAGCACAGGCAGAGGCCGCTGGAGCGCTCACGAGTCCCTCGGTGGGGCTGAAACCTTCGGCTAATGGGGAGGAAGGGCGCCCCCTGTGGGAAGGGGGGGAGTTTTGGAACTCTTGGGCAGAGCGAAGGGAAAGGAGGAGCTGCGATTCTGGCAGGTAAGCAAAGGAGGGGGGGCTCTTTTCTTTGGGGGAGGAAAGAGGAAGGGAAATACTCACCTGTTGGCTGGCTGGCTCTTCTGCAGCCATCGCCCATCCAGGTGAGACCCTCCGCATCCCTCCTTTTTCTCATTAAAAGCTTCAGATGTGGGGAGCCAGTTTCAAAGGACTACAAAGCCCCAGATCCTTTGAAGTTCGATGACAAATGTTTGATTTCTTCAGAGTAGATTAAATTGGGGGGGGGGACACAGATTACCCCCCTTGGGTTAAAACGACTGATCAAGATTGAACGAGTGTGATTCATTGAGGGAACGTTTCTCTCTGAAAAGAAGACTGCCCTTCTCATCTTGGGGGTAATATTACTTCCACATTATAGAGTGTGAAGTAACATAAATATACTAAATAAATACATATGTTAAATAGGAAAATGAAAGCAGTTGATGGGCTCAAAGTTTTTGTACAGATTTCAAACAGAGAGGAGTGTGTATTTATGACTCTGAGTGTTTGCCAATACAGATCATCCTTGCTTTACCCCAGTTGAGAGGGGAAACTCTGTTGCTATGCAGCACAATTAAGCAAGCCACCCCATAACTCCACCTTATAATTTCAGGTCAGCTTCTTCACTGACTGCTTGATGGAAGTTAGCGGGGAAGCATGGAAATGGAAATCACATGACCGTGGGATGTGGGGGGGCACTCTCATAAATTCAAAGACTGTCCGTAATGTTACTTTTTCAGTGCTGTCATAACTGCTAAACAATGGCTAAACAGGGCAGTTGTTAAGTGAGGACTACCTCTATGCTTGGGTCCAAGTCAAATTAGGAAAAATGTCAGAGGCAACTTTCAACAATGACCAGCTGGGTACATCAGCAGAAGGAATCCCTTGTTCTCATTCCACCCAAGAGAAATGGATTGTGTTGTTCTACACCCCAGGAAAGCAATCCAGCACAACCTGTGTGCCCAGGAAGGCTGTGAAAGCAACTGGAAATGATGAATCTCCTTGCGTGGTATCTGACATGTGCACTTCTGTTGAAGCTATACAATGACTGTCTTAAATACACACATTTAAAAAGCCTAATGTGTGTCATCCTTACATGAATGAAAGGAAAGGTCTTCCCTGAATGTTTACAGATGAAGAGGGAGTGTAAGTTGCTACTGATTTTTCACTCTTGTAAATGGATTCCTTCCTTCCTTCCTTCCTTCCTTCCTTCCTTCCTTCCTTCCTTCCTTCCTTCCTTCCTTCCTATTTTTTTCTTCCAACTCAGCCGTCAGCTATTTTTCAGATCTGTGACATGCTCAGGCATTAATGAGACTCAAAAAGGTTTAATGGTGGACAGGACCACCTGGAGCTGAAAGGGAGGGATCTGTGTTATGTAGAATAGACTGGCCCAGGCCTTAATGGCTCATTGCCAAAAATGGGGGGGGGGGTGAGTTTCTTCCTCCCTTGTAGGGGGAAATATTCTGCCCTTTAATATTTCCTAAAATATTTCATTTTCTAGGAGAGAGGTGGGTACTAACTTCCTACAGGAGAAACTGCTGGTTGTTATAACAGAAATAGCAAAATTGGATTTCTAGACATATAGACACACACACACACAAATACATGAAGTTATATTTAATGTTTGCAATTTAAGAAATTGTTCCAAGTTTTTTAGAAAATGGAGTCTAATTGCTTTCTGTTCTCCATAACTGACAGGAACACAACATAAAAATCTCAAACTAATTGCAGAGAAGGAAGAGCTCTGCATAGATTTGGAAGAGAGACGGAGAACTTTTAGACAGCAACCCCAGCTTTTCTTCCAGAATTTCATATTAAATTCTCGACAGCTTCCTTCCATAAACAAATATTCTCTAATGTTCTGAGTTGAACTGTGTTGCCTGGAACAAAGTTGGGGAAAATAAGAGGTGACTCTTTTCAACTTGTTCAAAACATAGGAAAACTACATTAATGAAAATGTAAGGCTATGAATAAAAAACAGACTATTGTTTAATTAGGTTTTATTTTAAACAAGCCTGATCATTCAAGTAAAAACCTAAGGGGGCTAATTTTATTCTGGTCTAAATATTTTAGAGAAGAAATATTTCAAATGAAGCTTTGCAGATAGAAAACCTTAGAAGGGAGAACAATTGTCTCCTTTGCTTGGGTCTAAAGCAAGATGGGAGAAGACAGAACTCCCAAAAGAAAACAAAGATCTGAAAGATGAACTTAACAGGTGAGAAATATTTAGACAGCAATCCTGACTTTCAAATTTCTTTATTAGAGCCCTGAGTCTAAATATAAACAAGCAACTGAATTCAAGATGTATTACATTGTTTTATATACGTATATGTACTGCATACGTGTATAAAGAAAACACAATAAGCATAAGGTAAGTTTAATCGTCTTTGGGATCTCTGTGATGGTTGGCCTCTGTATTTTCCTGCACCAGGGAAGGGAAGTTGCTCCTGATCAAGGTTTAGTTACAGAGATAGTTACACAGGTACTACATAGATAGTTATATAGATAGGCATATAGATAGATACAGAGAGACACAGGGAGAAAATCCATTCTGTAGATAAGCAGGACTTGGTTTTTAGTCTCGGGTATTTTTCTTCCTTCCTTGGGAGTTTGGCCTTGGGATGGAGAGTCTTGGAGGGAACCACCAACCATCAAAACCAGAAATTGACTCTTCTTCCTCCATCCCTTTTCTCTTTCAGAAATGGATCAAAAGGAGCTGATGTGGCCCTCCAGTGAGAGACCCCAGAACTTCCTTGGAGACCCCTGGAAAATGACATTGTTTGTCTTTGGGGTCTATTTATTCATTGGCCTCTGCGTTTTTCTTCATCAGTGCAAGTAAGGTGGCCCTGATCAAGGGAGTGGTGTCATCACAACCTGGGAGCCCTAAGAGACTGAAAGCTCCCCAAAATGTTGGTGGAACCAATAGGAGAAAAGATAGAATACCTCAGGTCTGGAAGGGACTTTGGAGGTCTTCTAGTCCAACCCCCAATCTTTTCTTGAAAACCTCCAGTAATGGAGTCCCCATTAAGAATAAGCCTTATTATCATTGTTACAAAAACAATGTAGCAGTCAGTATTTTATATATAAATATATTTTTAAATATTCCTTCGCTTCCTCTGACCCTTCCCTCCCTCTGATTCTGGGCTGCATCTGTACATCTTTTTTGCTCTTTAAACATTTTATCAATTACAAAATAAAATACAAAAATACAAAGTCAAGTAGGAAGAAACTGGTAGGGGGGAGAAAGGGGAAGAAAAATAAGGGGGGGGGGAAGGAGAATAGAAAAAAAATTGACTTCTGACTTCCTCTGTTGCAATAAAATAAAGCATTAAAATCAAACCTCAACTTTTTACTTTTCCATAATAATTGAAAGGGTTTCTTAAAAGAAAGCAGATTTCGCATTCAAATCCTGAAGTTCTCAGGGAAGACAAAATCCCGCCCCTCTTTCTCTCTAGTGGCTGCCTCTATTCCTGGCCCACCCCCTTTGTCAGGACAACCCTGTAGCCAATCACACGGGGGGAAGAGACTGTTGCCTGGGAGCTTCCCTGCCCTCAGCCTGATGGAGAAGAGGCTGAAGAAGCCAAGCCAAAGGGGAGGGGATGAGGAAGAGACAAAACCTCCCAGAATTGCAGAGGGAGGAGGGCTTAAGCCCCCTACCCAGAAAAGGCTGCAATGAAGAGGGTCTCCTCAGCTGGGGGCTCTGAGAGCCTAGAGGGACCACAGGAGAACCCCATCTTCCTCAGAGTCACGGAGGGTCTCCTCTTTTCCTCCAGGGCAACCCCAGATCCCCCTAGGAAGACCCAGCCCTACATGGCTTCTCTCCCACAGGAGCCTCTCCTGGAAAGACATGCAGCCCAAGCAAGGCTGGAGGAACCCCGGGGGCTACATCCCCCCAACATTCAACCCTGGGACCCATAAACCCATTCTCTTCCCAGGAATGCCCCAGACCCCCCTCCTCCTTCCTGGCCATCCTGGGCCTTTTCTGTGGGTCTGGGGTTTGCTTTCCCCTGGGTGCCCCATGCATGGAAAGAGGTGGCTGAGCAACATGGGATATGGTCTCCCCCCTTCCCAGGACTCAGGAGATGGAACCTGGAGGGGGATTTTGCAGATCTGCTTCCATTCCCCAACACAAGGCTCTCCAGCTTCCTTCTCCCAAGAGGGGCTCCCCACAGCTAAGCAGAGTCCTCTCTGGCATCCCTGCAAGAGCCCCCTTGGCTGGCCTCTGCATGGAGAAGGGTGGCAGGGAAACATGGGATATGGGCTTCTGGAAGATGGAAATTGGATTTTGTAGATCAGCTTTTTCATCTGCAACATAAGGGTCCTGAGCTTCCCTCCCCTCCCTCTCCTTCTTTCCTCCCTCCCCCATCTCCTTCCTTCCTTCCTTTCTCCCTCCCCTTCCATCCTCCCTCCCTCCCTCCCTCTCCTTCCTTCCTTCCTTCCTTCCTTCCTCCCCTTCCTTCCTCCCTCCCTCCCTCTCCTTCCTTCCTCCCTCCCTCCCTCCCTCCCTCCCTCCCTCCCTTCCTTCCTTCCTTCCATGAGAGGAAGACTTGATTTCACCATCTCTTTTCACTTGTTTTTTTTTTCTAACTTCTCTCTGTTTTTCTGTCTCTGTTTTTTTTTTAACTTTGCAAAGTTCTGGTAACTAGTTTTTCACTAAAGTTGATTCTGTTCAACAGACTGGCTGCACTATTGCATCAGACCTTTTCCAGTGATGCCCTTGAGCATTAGCTTTCAAATTAAATAATTTTTGGTTCCAACTCAGCAGGCAGCTATTTCAGATCTGTGACATACTCTGGTATTAAATGGCATCTGGGATTTTTCTCTTTAACCACAATGCCAACAAATGTCACATTTCTTTTTTTTTCCAGCCACAAGTGCCGTGTATTCCCTCTGGGGCCAATTTCAAGCCTGGAGACCCCAAACCTCTCAATTCTAGATGATGGATTTAATTGCATCTCTGCCCCTGTTATTATGAATCACATGAGGATTGTTTCCCTTTCATTTCCCTCCAGAGAATTTCCCAACAATCTTTGAGTCCGAGAACTGGTTGAATTATCCAGGGATCCCTCCTGAGAGGGAGAATTATGATAAAAGTTTCAGCTTTGGGCAGAGAAATATGGAGTTTAGGGACAGGCAGAGTCTGTGCTCTTGAATGTACATCTCTCTCCATTCCAGGTGAAGCTGAGTGTTTCTCTGTGTTTGAATCAGGAAAGCAAATGAATCATTTTCCACCTTGTAAGAGTCCTTTGAATTCTTCTAATTCTTCTTTAGAAACAGAAAAGGGATTCATTGATTCACATCATGAATTATGGACTTCCTGCTTCTGCTTCTGATGCTGCTTTTGTCCCATCCAGTCTCTGGGAAGCTGAGAATTAAATGCCCGCAGAGTTTGGAGCACCAGGATGGAAAACGACCACAGAGCTTTTACAGCTCAGGAGACCATCTCATCGGTATAGTCCTAAGTGGAAAGGAAACATTGCATACAAAGTTGCTTTTCAATGTGGCTCCTTCTCTTCAGTTGGTTTTCCGTGATTTGTAAGTCATTCAGGGTGATGGAGTTGCATTCCCTCCATTCTAATACTCTCCTTCTTTTCTTTTTTTATTTTTCATTTATTCCTTTATTGGGAGATATGTCTAATTCCCTGAATGATTTTGATTGCCATAGCTTCTCTCTTGTCTGATTTTGTAAAAGAGACTCAAAAAGGAGTCTGAAAAAAAGCTGAAAGGACTCAAGATTATTTTCCTCTCTCAGTTCAATCCTTGATTTATCACCGGAATAATGAATTTTATTTAAAGCAGTGGTTGAACCAGTTGTAGTTGCCATATCTCAGCCAATTTGCATATTTGTATAATTGATCATTGGTTTTGGATCAATGTTGGTTTAAGGCTCAGTAGGATTATATATTTTGGAGGATTATATATTTTTAAAAAGTATTTGTTGTTGCTGTTCATTATAATAACACCTTTTTTTTTTACCATAGGGACATTTATGATTTTCCAAATGGCTTAAGGCTTATTTTCAACATTCAAATGGTCAACAAGAATTCTCAGCTCCTGCACAATCTCACACTGGGCTACAACATCCATGCCAACTATTTGAGCACTTTCTGCACTTCAGATGCCTTGCTGGACATTCTCTCCACTAGAGAAGCCAATGTCCCTAACTACGGCTGTGGAAAGAAGGAGAACCTCCTGGCTTTTCTTGATGGAGCTGCCAAGGACATCTCCGTCCAGGTGTCAATGTTAGGAGGCACCTACAAAGTCCCACAGGTTTGTGTGTGTTTTTCTCCATCTGGAAAAGTGAGTGGTGAGTGGTGGTGGGTGGTCCTCAATGGAACTACGTCTACATGGAGGGAAACAAGCAGTGGGGGACCCCAAGGTTCTATTTTAGGCCCAGTACTCTTCAATATCTTCATCAAGGGTTTGGATGAGGGATAGATGGGGAACATCACATTTACAGATGACACTAAACTGGCAGGAATAGCCAACAGCCCAGAAGATCGGCTCAAGATCCGGATGGATCTAGATAGACTTGAACCCTGGGCCTATCTAACAAAAGGAAATTCAGTATAGAGAAAAGTAAAGTCTTACACTGAGGCTAGAAAAACCAAATGTACAGGTACAGATTAGGTGAAACCTGGCTCAATAGCAGGAACTGTGAGAGGGATCTTGGAATCTTAGTGGACAATCTCTCAAATGTGAGCCAACAATGTTTGGCAGCAGCCAAAAAAAGCCATTGCAATCCTAGGCTGCATCAACAGAAGGATAGAATCCAAATCACGTGAAGTATTGGTACCGCTTTATAATGTCATGGAAAAATCACCCTTGGAATAGTGCATGGATGGAGAACCTTTTCAGCACCAAGTGCTCTTATCAGGGACACGATCTGTAAGAGGAGTTGCCCAATGTACATGCCACTGCGCATATGTGCACCAGGCACATATCTGGTTTCTGGTGCACATGCAGGTGATGATCAGCTGGCTGGTAGGCAACCAGAAGACCAGCTCTTCCGGTTCCTGGCACTGCCATGCGTGCAAAGGCCAGCTGATCATCACGTGAACATGTGCACCAGAAACCCAGAAGAGCAACTGGCAAGGCCACACATGCCAGGCGACATGGCTCTGCGTTCCACTTACCGTGAGCTAAGAAGCTGAGGCAGAGGGCAGCATTTTCCCCTCCTGGGGCCTCCGTGCATCCTCTTTTTGGCCTCCCCGGCCCCCAGAAGAACTCTGCCAGCCAAAAGCTTTGGTCTTACTTTGTAGTTTCAGTCCGTGGGGCTTGTGAAGGTAAGGCCTGCAGTCAGCCGGTGGGTGGGGGCCAGCGGATGGGCAGAGCGATTTGGGTGGGGCAGCCTCGTGGTCCCATGTGGGCTGGATTAATGGCTTTGGTGGGCTGTATCTGGCCCCGTGGGCCGCGTTTGAGGACCCCTGTTGTAAGGTCTCCTGCTAGAGCAGGGGGTTGGACTAGAAGACCTCACAGGTCCTTTCCAACCCTTTTATTTTGTTATAAGTTCTTTTGTAGGTACATATGCTTAGCATGCTAAATACCTATTGGAACATGTTGATTTATACTGTAAAATAGAAAATGTTGCTATTGGCATTTAATCTATGGAAACTGACAGACTCTGAAAATTGTGGTGGCTGTTTGAACAGACAAAACTTCAATTAAAGACCAATCTTGGATTGTACTACTGACAAATTGTATTAGGAATTGAGGTCTCCCTGTTTCTTGTACAACTGGAGAAGTTAAAAAGATTCCTCCACAAAGAATCTGGGCTAAGGAACCATTAAAATATGCAGCAGGGCTGGGTTTCAGCCGGTACTGACCAGTATGGGCATACAGGTTGGTGATATTTAGCATTCCTTCTCGTACCCGTTCTTCCGGAGGCCCCGTACCGGAATCCTCGCCTCTTGTTCCTTCTTCAACTGTTGGACAAGCCCACGTGGCATGCACTGTCCTCTGCTCTTTTTTTATATATTTTTTATTTTTTCTCATTAATCCCATCTTCTAGTTTAATTATGCGTATATATTACCCAACCCTCCACCCTAACCCACCCCCACCTCCCACTCAACCCCCCCCTGACTTCCGCTATACACCACTCTAACAATTCCAAGCATCCCATATATTATTTACTCTGATCATCTATCAGTCTAAACATTCTTACCTAAAGGCTACATAATACCTACTAGTCTGGTATTTATTCTGTATATAATCAATCCATTTTACCCATTCCTGTGTATAATTCTCCTGCTTCTGAGCATTTAAAAAAGCTGAAATTTTTGCCATTTCGGCGAATCCCGCCACCTTCTGAATCCATTGATCAATTGTCGATAAAAAAATCTTTTTTCCAATGTTGCGCAATCAACAACCTAGCTGCTGTGACCATATACAAAACCAATTTTGTTTCCCCTTTAGTAAAGTCCTTAGTTATACCCAATAAAAACATTTGCGGAATAAATTGTATTCTTTTCTTAAATACATTTTGCATAACCCACCATATTTTTATCCAGAAAGCTTTAACCTTGTTGCAAGTCCACCATACATGAAAAAAGGTAGCATCTAGGCACCCGCATCTCCAACATTTTGGTTGAACATTTGGGTACATGCATGATAATTTTTTAGGATCTAAATACCATCTGTAAAACATTTTATAAAAGTTCTCCCTTAAATTCTGTGACTGTGTAAATTTAACATTCTGAACCCATATTTTTTCTCACGTTTCCAACATGACCACTTCACCAAAATTCTGAGCCCATTTAATCATAGAATCCTTAACCAGTTCACTTTCTGAATCTCTTTCTAACAGTACATTATATATTCTTTAACTTGTTTTGGGCCAGTCTCTTTTATCTGCTTGATCAGTTCCACTTCTTTATCCATAAAACCGACCCTACGATCTTCTTCCCATCTCTTCTGTAGCTGTATGTAATGTAACCAATTTAAAACAATTCCTTCTTCCAACAGTTGTTCCAAAGTTTTCAACTGCCATTCGTCCCCATCAGCAATAAGCACATCTTTATATAAACAACCCCCGAGTGACTTAATATTCATAATCCCCATGGTGTCTGCAAGATCCAACCAAAGCGGTATTTTATAATCCCAATTGGGCCAGTGCTTCTTCCATATTCTCATCAGGGCACTTTGGAGAACATGATTGTTAAACGCTTTATCCACCCTATCTTCATAAAAAAGATATGCATGCCATCCCAGGACAAGATCATGGCCTTCTATATTCAGCAAATCCATTTTTGTTTTCCCAAACCAATCTGCTACATGCGTTAGTACCGCAGCTTCATAGTACAATCGAATGTTTGGGAGTCTAAGGCCGCCTCTTTCACGAGTGTCTTGCATAATCTTCATCTTTACTCTCGGTTTTTTCTCCTTCCAAACAAATTTATTTAATGTTGTTTGCCAATTTAACAAAGTTTTATCTGATTTAAGCACTGGTATCATCTGGAATAAAAAGATAAATCTAGGTAGAATGTTCATTTTAATTGCTGAGATCCTTCCAAGCAAAGACAATTGTAACTTTTTCCACGCTTCAAGATCTTTCTGTATCTTTTGCCACAACACTTCATAGTTATTTAAGAAAAGTTTTGTATTTGATTCTGTGATTTGTATTCCTAAATATTTAACCTTGGAGACTATTTCAAAACCTGCTAAACTTACAAGTCTCTTTCTTTGAGTCTCTGTCATGTTTTTAACCATCATTTTCATTTTGTTTTGATTTAGTCTAAACCCAGACACCATGCCAAATTCTACTATGATATTTTTCATCTGGATTATTGAGTTCAAAGGATGTGAAAGGGTAACAACCAGATCGTCGGCAAATGCTCTAGTTCTGTATTCCTTTTGCCTGATAGCTATGCCATCTAAGGATTTTGAGTCCTGAATTGCGTTCAACAAGACTTCCAAAGTTAAAATAAATAACAATGGAGATAATGGGCAACCTTGTCTTGTGCCTTTTCGTATCTCGAAAGTTGTTGACAAATTTCCATTAATAATAAGTTGTGCATTTTGTTGCTGATAAATTGCTCCAATCGCCTGCCGGAATCGTGGTCCCATATCCATCTTTTCCAAAGTCTTGGTTAGAAAATTCCAATTCACTCGATCGAAGGCCTTCTCTGCATCCAAGAAGACCAGCACTGCAGAGATCTGCTTATTCTTATCAAGATAGTCAATTAAATCTATGAGTTGCATTACATTCTCGTTCATATGTCTGCCTTCAATAAATCCTGCTTGATCATGATGAATAATCTCTTGGATAACCGGCATCAATCTGTTGGCTAGTACCTTAGCAAATATTTTATAATCTGTGTTCAGAAGAGATATCGGCCTGTAATCCTCTGGTTTCTTAGGGCCCTCTTTGAATTTAGGTATCAATGAGATAAATGCCGCTTTCCATGAGGAGGGTATTTTACCTCCTTGCTGTATATTATGAAATAGTTGTGTAAGATATTCAATCATTTCTAGTTGTAAAGTTTTATAATACATTGCAGTCAAACCATCAGTCCCTGGAGCCTTAACTAGTTTAAGTTGATTTATAGCTAAAATAATTTCATCAGCAGTTATCAGACGTTCCAAATTCGCCTTTTGAAGCACAGATATTTTAGTAACCCTTTTTCCTTCCAAAAAATCATCTACTGACTTGTTCTGTATATTATCCTGTATATATAGCTTAGCATAATAGTCCTCAAATGATTTTTTAATCAAATCTTGTTGATATACCGTCTTCCCTCCATTCTCAATTCTATCAATAATTCTGTCATTCGTATTCTTTCTCAAAGTATAAGCCAACCACCTACCAGGTTTATTAGCGTTAGCAAAAGTGTTATGTTTAGCAAATTGTAAGTTAGTTGCTGTTTGTTCTGCTATAAGCATTTGAAATTGATCTTTCAACAACTTTAGCGCAATCTGGAGCGCCTCGTTTTTCAGGTTTACTATAAGTAACTGTTCCTTACTTTTTATTTCATCTTCCAATTCCATTCTCCTTTTCTGTCTAATTTGTTTATGTTTGAAATTCATATGTATCAGGACCCCACGCATGTAAGCTTTACTTGCATCCCAAACTGTTTCAATGGGAGTACCCTTATTCATATTAAAACTGAAAAATTCCTTCATGTGTTTTTTAAGTTCATCAACATTTTTTTCATATCTAAATAAATTTTCATTTACTCTCCAAGACCTTCTTGGCCTCTTCCCTAACTCAATTTCTAACCACACCGGGCTATGATCAGTTAGTGTCCTGGAGAATATCTTCGTTTTCTTAGCTTTAGGAAGTAAATCCGGTGTTAGTAAAAAAAAATTATCTTATCTCTTATCTATCCTTGGAGAAATCACTCCATTCCAATCTCCCATTATTAGAATACTCTTAAAATTCCAATCTAAAATTTTTAAATGAAGCATCTTATAAAAGCTTTCTTGTTGTTGGTTAGGTGCATATATTCCTACCACCAAAATAGGACCAAAGTCTGCATCAAGTTCAATTGCTATATATCTACCAGTGTCATCCACCTCTATAATAATAATAATAATAATAATAATAATAATAATAATAATAATAATAATAATAATAATAATAATAATAATAATAAGCTTTTATTTCTAGACCGCACCCTTTCCTAAGCAGGACTCGGGGCAGTGTACAGTCATTATTAAAACCATATACAAATACATAGACGTAGACGGAGGAGGTAGAGAATATATATAACTTTAGTTGAAAATCTTTTATTTATATATATCACCACTCCATTTTTCTTTACCAAATTAGAGGCAGCATAAGATGTTCCCAATTTTGAGTTCACTAAATACTTCTGGTCTTGCAACCTAAAACTTACTCTGTAAGTTTTATCAATCTTAGCAGAAATCTCACGAGAATCATCCACTTTTAATAACGTGGCCAAAGGATCAGCACAAACTTTTCTTAAGTCCTCTCTAGGGTTTTCTCTTATACCCCTCAGTCTAGCAGCATACTCCATAGATCTAAATTGCATCATAATAATCTCATTGTCCATCCTTTGCATATTCCCCTCCATTTCGACAAATTTCAGATCCGTTTCTTTCGTTTTGGTTTCCAAATCCAAAGCCAGTTGCTCAACCTTACTGTCCACCTTAAGAACAACTTCTGACAGACCTGTGGCTATAGCCTCTAAGTTTTTATCGAGCTGGTCGTGCTTTTTTATGGTATCCTGAACCATTTCTTTAACCTCATTAATTTCTTTACCTATAAAAGCAATTTCTTTACCTATAAAGTCCTTCAAATCCTGGAGATTTATTGTAGCACCTGGGGGAGCCACCTTTTGTTCCGTTGCCATACTTAACAGAAAACACTTCTTCCCAACTTTCTCACAAAATACTCCTCCAAGTAGATCAGATTATATAAACTAACTTTAAAGTTGTTAATAGTTCTTTCAGCCGCCTCCAGCTGTCACCATTCCATTTAACTTTCGTTTTCTTTAGGTATTCAGCTGTAAATTAACACCATTTTGAAGCCTTTGTTCTGAATCCTTTGTTCTAAGCCCGCACCTTTCAAGTTCAGTAATAGCGTTCTTTAACAAAATTTTTCAAACTTAAAACTTACATACTTGCAAATGTTTCCTTCTTGGGTTCCTGGGAGTTAAACGTTGTTGTTTACGGCGTCTTGCTCTGCCGTAAGTCCTTAGCGGAGGATCCCAGTAGACCGGAGCTTGAAGCGTCTGCAAAGGGGGGCTCTCCTTGCCCACACCCCAGAGGCCATAAATCCTTCTGGGGAGCTACAAGAGGTCAACCCGGCAGCGCTAATCTCTCTCCTAGATTCCTAAGAATTTCGGAGTTTCCAAGGCGTTTATGATCTTTAAAAAAACGCCTCTACAGTCTAGTGGGTCGACAGGCTCAGAGAAACACAACCGGAAGCCTGTCCTCTGCTCTTTGATACCCGCCTCTTTTCCAATGAAGGTAGTGGGGAATCAATGCAGAGGGAGGAAATTGCATGGATTCCCTACTCCCTTCATTGGAAACAAGGCGGCTGTCAGAGGAGAGAGCAGCGAAGGCCGTGGGCTTGTCCTATGAATCCTCGCTTCCTGTTCCTTCTTTGGCTGTTGGAGAAGCCCACGTGGTGTGTGCTGTCCTCTTCTCTTTGACAGACACCTGTTTAAAAAGCCATTCCCACTTAAAAGTACCTGGCAGCGGCATTTTTCCTTGGAGGACTCTGCAGAACATCCCAAGATGGATGCCACCACATCTGTCCTCTTTGGGAACAAGCCCTCTTTGGCAGGTCCTCTTCAGAAGGATGAGGCCCTCCTGGTCCCCCTCATCTTCCTGCTCCCACGGATGGGCTACGGAGTCATCGCCGGCAGCGCAGAGCCTCGACAGCTCCCTGCCATTGGTCCTGCAGTTCAGGCCAGTGGCTTTGTTCACACTTTCTCCCCTCCTGGTTCCTCTTTTCATGCACTTCCTGAAAGGTAGCCGCTAGTGGCGCAAAAGACGGCCGCAGCCCCATGCCATGGAAAACATAGGCGCGCGCACACACCCACACAATTACAGTCCCAGAGAGTCTTGGAGGGAAGCCTATGTACAAGCCCGGGCAAGCGAGAACAAGTTTTTGCCGTCCCAAAAGCTCCAGGATGAGGCTCCAGAGGCAGCGTGGCAGCCAGGTCCCTCACCCTCAGAGGGAGGAAGGGCCAGGTGGGAGAGGGGCTTTGGTCCTGCTGCCTCTGGCGGATAGGGCTTTACTGTCCCACAGCGAAGATTCCGTCCCTCATCCCGCAGCCTTCGTAACAGTGGGAACTTGTTCTCACTCACCCAGGCTTGTGCAGAGGCTTCCCTCCGAGAGACTCTGGGGGTGTAATTGTGCCGGGTGTGCACGCGCCTATGTTTTCCATGGTGTCTTTTGGTCCACTAGCAGCTACCTTTCAGGAAGTGCATAAAAAGAGGAACCAGGCAGGGAGACAGTGGGAATAAAGCCGCTGACCTGAACTGCAGGACCGATGGCAGGGAACTGGCGAGACTCTGTGCTGCCGGCGATGACTCCAGAGCCAATCCATGGGGGCAGGAAGATGAGGAACAGGAGGGGGACCAGGGGGGCCTCGTCCTTCTGAAGAGGACCTGCTGAAGAGAGCTTCTCCCCGAAGAGGGCAGATGTGGTGGCATCGGTCTTGGGATGTTCTGTGGAGCCTTCCAGGGAAAAATGCCGCTGCCAAGTACTTTTAACCATATATTTTGGTCTCATGACTGCAGAATGCTGCAAAAAACCATAAATGCAGGCCAGTTGTTGAGTGTTTCAAATGTGATAGGAACACTCAACAAGGTGACCACAGTATGTGTGTGTCTGTGTGTGTGTGTGTGTGAGTGAGTGAGAGACAGACAGAGAGAGACACACAGAAAGAGATACACAGAGAGAGTGAGTGATTAAGTGAGTGAGTGAGTGAGTGAGTGAGAGACAGACAGACAGACAGACAGATACACACACATACACGCACAGTGACAGAGAGAGAAGAAGGGAGGGGAGAAAGACAGAGAGGTACAGACAGAGAGAGAGAGAGAGAGAGAGAGAGAGAGACAGACAGACAGACAGACAGACAGACAGACAGACAGACAGAAAGGCAGACAGACAGACACACAGAGAGAATGACAGAGAGAGACAGAGAGGGAGGGGGAGAGAGACAAAGAGCTACACAGAGAAAGAGACAGAGAGAGAGACAGAAAGAGAAAGAGAGAGAAAGAGAGAGAAGGAAACAGGAGGGAGGGAAGGAAGGAAGGAAGGAAGGAAGGAAGGAAGGAAGGAAGGAAGGAAGAAGGAAGGAAGTAGAACTTACGACCACAATTGAGCCCAAAATTTTGGTTGCTAAGCAAGAGCGTTGTTAAGTGAGTTTCACCACATTTTCCAAGTTGGCCATGCCCATCCAGTCACATGACCCCTGACCCACTCCCACAAACAGACTACACCTACAGAATAGTTTCTAAAAAAATTTGAAACTTACCACTGATATGCAGCAATCCTCAAAAATTATAGTAGGCCGTTTATTGGAATAGAATACTTCAGTTGGCATTTGCACATGTTAATCTAATTACAATAAATTGTAGGAGTGTGATACAGTAATAAGATTTACATTGTTTATAGTTTTTTATTTATTATTTTCCACTTTTATAATACAATCTTGCTAATATTTTGTCTTTAATATTTTAAACAATGTCTAATTAACAAATTATTCTAATGTTTTCATGAGAACCAGATTGGATTTATTAAAATCTAATATTTTGCACTTGATCTGACCCCAAATATAACACAGCATTCTTCATTGTGTAAGGTTTTTGAATGCAGCTCAGAATCTGATAAGTCCAATGAAACTCTGAAGATGAGGTTACGGATTATCAACTTTTATTTCTGCAGAAAGCAAAAGACTGAACATCCTTCTTGTCTCAACAGAGCAGGCAGAGAGAGAAAAACAGGCATGCGCCAAAAACTTTTCCAAACATCTTACAGCACACACAGCTTTTTAGCAAAGATTAGATTTCAATTCACAGTAATCATTTCATCTTCACCTCTCTCTTGTTAGAAGTACCTCAAAGGAACATCTGTGTGCTTTTCTTCTTATCGCTCTCTGTAAACAAGCAGTAAGACCTTGAAGTGCCTAGCCGAGATAATCAGTGAGGGAAAGTAAAGTGTTTCATTTCCTATACACAAAGCTTCTAGCTTCTGAAGTAGCAGTGCTGTTGTTACAGTGTTGCAAAGTTTTTTTAATGTCTTTTTTGTATTTCAAATTGAAAAGAAAGTTCAATTCTTAAATGAGTTAGAAAAACACCCACAGTAATGAAAGAGGAGGATTTTGAACCATAGGTTACAGAGAGTAATGAAAAAAAAGGAAAATAGAAGAAGAAGGCTTAATCCGTTCATTTTAAAGGTCTTACATAAATTCCATCCATGAAAATAACATTCAAAAGAAAAAAGATAACCCCCTGTCAAAAACCATTCCAAATTTAATTCCGCCGCTTATTTCTTCTGTTCTCCAATTTGAATTTATTTTAAGTTTTTTAATAGGCAGTCACTCTTAAAACAGTAACTTTGCAATGTCCCCGAGATCTCCCTGTTCATTGTCTCTGCAGGACAGTTTAGGGACATTTGGACCACCCAGTGGCAAAAGTGTCGATGTGCGATCTCAGAGCATTGAGATCGCACGTCGTATCCCGCGACTTCGACTCCTCCCTCTCCT
The DNA here is from genome assembly GCF_964273705.1 of Natrix helvetica. Taxonomy (NCBI): domain Eukaryota; kingdom Metazoa; phylum Chordata; class Lepidosauria; order Squamata; family Natricidae; genus Natrix; species Natrix helvetica. The sequence goes on along the minus strand of NC_138551.1, from coordinate 123,418,844 downwards.
CTACCATTGTGAATTTCTTGTTAAGAACACTTACCAAGTTTTAATATTATGACTGTCTAACTTATTTAGAGGGCGAATGCTTGCTTGTTGCAGTAAAGTACAAATGCCATAAGCAAAATACCTGTTTACTCAGAGGTATATTCCTGCTTAAATTGCTTGATAGCAGTGTGTAGAAAGTTTAAATTGTATAACTCACAGCACTAAAGAAACCTTATGTAGCAGTGACTACTCTTGAGGGTCCACATTGGCTGTTTCTGCTTCCAAGTGATGCTTTTGAAATCTACTGGAACATATTAGGGATTTCTGCATTGAGAAGCAGAAGGATGGACTCTCACCTTTATGATGGGCTTTTGAGACACTGGAAAGCAGTGGGAACTTTTGCTACTTCTAAGTACTTCCAAGTCCAATAAGAAATTGATTATCTTTCCTTGAGCCTCTTTATTCAGGGACAGGTGCTGATAAATCCTTCAAAGAAATAGAAACAGTGAGTGAGTGCGTGAGTGTGTGTGTTTGGGCGGGGGGTTGTTTCTGTTGTGTAAGATTGGAATATAATTTATTGGCCCTGGATTTTGAGGGTGGAGAAAAGTTGCAGAAGCTGAAATGCGGTTGGGACAGACTGGGGAGTCCTATGTTTTCTCTCTTTTACATTTTCAGAGATTATATACAGTATAAAGAGTTAACAGTTGCACCGACTTCTGGGTTGAACCACGAACGTCGTGGGCAGGCTTTTTTTGAGCTTGTCGAATCAATAGACTGTAGAGGTGTTTTTTAAAGACCATTAACGCCTTGGACACTCCGAAATCCAAAGGAATTTAGGAGAGAGATACAGCTGTCGGGTAGAGCCACTTATGTAGCCCCCCAGAAGGATTTATAGCCTCTGGGGTGTGGGCAAGGAGAGCCCCCCCTGTGCAGCTGTTATATGCTCCGGTCTACTGAGATCCTCCGCTAATGATTTAGGAGAGCAAGACATCGTGAACAGCCTTTAACTCCGAGCAACCCAAGAAGGAAACATTTGCAAGTATTTTAAGTTTTAAGTTTGAAAAATCTTGTTAAAGAACGCTACTACTGAACTTGAAAGGCGTGGGTTTAGAACAAAGGATTCAAAATGGCGTTGATTTATAGCTGAAAATCTAAAGAAAACGAAAGTTAACTGTTTGCTGACAGCCGGGGGCGGAAAAGGAGTAAAGGTGGAACGGCTGAAATTCCAAAGTTAGTTTATATAACCTGATATACTTGGAAGAGCATTTTGTGAGAAAGTTGGGAAGAAGTGTCCTCCTTTTTTCTGTTAAGTATGGCAACGGAACAAGGGGTGGTTCCCCCAGCCGCCACAATAAACCTCCAGGACTTGAAGGACTTTATAGGCAAAGAAATTAAAGAGGTTAAACAAATGGTCCAGGACACTATAAAAAGATCTGACCAGCTCGATAAAAATATGCAAGCTATAGCTACAGGACTGTCAGAGGTTGTTCTTAAGGTGGATAGTAAGGTGGAGCAACTAGTTGTGGATTTGGAAACCAAAACGAAAGAAACGGATTTGAAATTTGTGGAAATGGAGGGGAATATGCAAAGGATGGATAATGAGATTACTATGATACAATTTAGATCTATGGAGTATGCTATCAGATTGAGGGGCTTAAGAGAAAATCCTAGAGAGGACCTAAGAAAAGTTTGTGCAGATGCCTTGGCTACGTTATTAAAAGTGGGTGACCCCCGTCAGATTTCGGCCAAGATTGATAAAATTTACAGAGTAAATTCACGCATAGCATTACAAAGGCAACTACCAAGAGATGTTGTGATATACTTTACTGAAAGAAATTTTAGAAATGACATCTTGCAGAAGTCTTTTTATTCTTCTCTTCAAATAGATGGGAACATGATTGGTGTTTTTAAGGAGCTACCACCAGCAATGTTAAAATTTAGAAGGGATTTTGGATTTTTGGTAGCAGAGTTGAGGAAGAGAGAGATACAG